>NC_141144.1:159626348-160261348 GCF_053477565.2 Lygodium microphyllum | reverse complement strand
GTCTAGCTTCACCGGTGAGTTTTAATTTGGCGAGCATGGCCTGATTGGTAGGTGCAGTACCAGCTGCTTCGAAGTAATCCTCCATAGATTCAATCCAAATTTCAGCATCAGACTGGACGAATCTGCCTTTCCCGTCAAACTCGAGCGGCTTTATCTGCTTGAGGAGGAACTTCTTCTCCTGGATCACATCCGTACTTGATATAGGGGGCGAATTTGGAACCTGTACCTGGGGTTGTGCCTGGATAAAAGTTTTCTTAATGTTATTATATGATAGTTGACATTAGCTTAACTTTAGTTCAGCTATCTCGTAAATCATGAAGCTACTTAGCTTTTCGTAACAACCCTGATGCACAATCGGATATTGATAAAAGAAGTCCTTATTTATATTTACATGGGCGTAGCCTTATACAACATCTCGTGTGATGATAATCCAATCATTACATTTAGTTTGGGGAGAACAACATTGTATTGGATTTGTCTACAGGAACTGTGTAATAGTAGGGTTTTGGGTCATGAATCTTTAGGAATCGATAATTCATCGGAAGTTCAGGATATCCTTTCCGCTGGAATCCATACTTCCCATGGCGGCCCAACACCTTAATCTTGTCAGCTGGGATTACACGGGTTACTTCCTCATATACATATGAGTTCAATTCAACCCTCCGACCCTAAATATGCAAAGTCGAATTTACGTGAGCTTCCACAAAAATGAACAGCTTCACGACTTTCAAATCTTCCAACCACTTGATCCTCTTTAGGTTGGTTTGTAGATAAGCGAACCGGTGGGCAGCTATGTAGTAGATTCCTGAAGACCCGGTCCATCTTCATTCTATAAATAAAGGTGATGGATTATAAATTTGCTCCAGGATGTTCATCATTTCAATTCTCTGCCTATAATGCGGAGAATGCATTGCAGTCATAAACATGATCCGGAACACCAAAAACTTGTTCCACGCTTCATAGTTCTGCAAGACAGTATTGAAGATGAGGAAATGTTTGGACAGCAACAATTTCTTTACTTCATTTTTATTGCGATCTCACGAAGACAATTCCGTTGTTGGTCGGCTCTGATACCAACTGTAACGTGTCCACTAGAATCATCTAGGACACGTCTTAGTAGTCCATCGGGAAGAATGTCTAGAAAACTCCGCCCGGCACTCCCTTGGAATGTTACGGGTTTTGCAATCTAGGTCTTCCCGCGTCTACCAGGTAGCGGAAGTATCCTGGCCGTTTCCCACTTAGGATCGACCGGAATTAGGGTTTCCCTGTTTGGTCATTAGCTAACAGCAACTAGTGTCAGACCCGAGCGAACTACTTTACGCAGGAACACCAGGTCCGAAGCGGATTCACGCTGCACTTCGTTCAAGGAGAATGGGAAACGAGAGGGATGCAAGACTCAACCTCTCTGCCATAAAGCATAGTCCCATTCCGTTCCCCTAAAACAACGTAAATCGGGTAGGATGTAACTCTAGGTCATCGTTCTCATTATTAGCTTTGATGATGATGATCATCCCGCTATTCGTCGAGTGATTTTTGAGAAAAGTTCCCGGCTAACCGGGACCACCCATCCATAGGACGGACCCATGGTCCATCCTCCGCACTTTCCTTGGTTTGTTTTAGCTATGTAATTACCTAACACATTAATTTGACATATAACAAAAAGCTTCTTTGATTAGCCCTGTTAAGCACTGGTTCCTTCACGTAATCTTATCACGTGACATAGAAAAACAATATCAAACAACTTCTTTATTATCATATCATCATTTTATCTTTGAAATACAGAGGGTTCCGCCCGTAGGCTTGTTCATAATCCGCCCGAAGGCTTATCCAGTAATCCACTAGGGATCACTATTCCAAGCTTCCGCCCGTAGACTAGTATGCGGGCCTCGAGATCCAATCCTGAGTCACGTTAGTCTCTTGTGCAGGACCCGGAAGGCGAGGGATTTACGGCCAGAGCCCCCCCTGGCACCCAAGCGTCCTCCTGCTCCAAGTAGAGCTCAACGGAAAGACCTCTCGCGGCGGGTTCGGTCCACGTTCCCGGCGCTGTCAACAACCCCCTTGGTTAGGGTCAGGCAGGCAGTCGGGGGTAACTGAGCTGCCACTCCTTCAGGACTTCAACCTGAAGCATTTATATATCTTTCATCCTTTAGTTCCTTGAACAAACAATGCAAACAGTGCTTTCTAAACTGTTACAAGCACAATCAATTCCAATGGTCGTTTAGTTGGCAAAACTGTTAAGAAGTGACTCCTTCTCTCCGAATGCATCCCGCATTCGATCCGGAATCAATTGCAACTTGGCAAGATTCCTATCGTCCTTGGGTTAGGGTCATACCCTGTTAACCCAACTTAACCAATGCCTTAGGTTTTATTAATAGTAAATCCCGGCGGCCATGTCGCTTTAATTTATTGATTAATCATTTGCGTCCGAGCAATTACTTAACTTCCATTAACTTGGCAAATTTTTCCTAATGAGGGCGATGTAACAGGATGACTAACCATCCCCTTGCAAGTTAAACTTGCGCAAGAACCTGCCAACCTCATTCCAAGGAATGGCAAAACTTTCTTGCGATCAAACCACAAGGCTATGCGACGTTGCAACTTGTTGCACAAGTGTCGCCTCCATTCCAAGAGATCATTTCACTTTTGAATGGTGTTTTATGGTCAAGAATTATGATTAGACTCGAAGTAGGGTTTAGGGCGTCTTCTCACTCACCCCAATCCTAATTGCACTAGACCGATAACGTTCGGTCCTAGGGATTCCAACTCAAACCGAGCTCTAGTACTAGGTCGAATGATCCTTAGGGTAGAAACCCTAGATCATTATTTGCTTGCACGTCCAATTGACTCAACATTTCGGGAATGTGGGTAGGACCATTGGGCATGAAGGTTTCGACTTAGCGACAATTGGAAAACTTGGCCGAATCCTTAACGTGCTAATCCCTAGTTAGTGTTTGGGGTATCTATCGTATTGACTGAACCATGCCCATACGAATCCCTCACGGCCAGGTGATTTGGATAATTTACTATGCTTGTCTCGCATTGTTCTCTCCACTTGACCCTCAACATTGTTCTCTCCACTATCCTCCACACTACACCCCCCTCCTCATTGATTTGATCCCTCCTAAATTGGCACTTATCCCATCTCTTTGATGTTTTCCTTAATCAATGGTATGGCCCTCCAATTAGTAAGCTCTAGTTATAAGGACTATGGAGCCTTCGAGCCTGATAGATAGAGAGGGAGAGAAAGAAAAAGAAGAGCCTTCGAAGTCCACTCCAAAAGAAGATGGCTGAGAGAAGGGTAGGAAGATGAGGAGTCCACATCCAAGCTGAGATCCTTGTCCCTGATCCAAATTGAGTTAGGTTTCTTGTTGGTCACTGATACATGTTTGGTCTTGGTAGACAAAAGTATAAGTTATGCTTCTGCAAATACATTCGAGGATTTGAATCTATCATGCGTGCTCCTCTAGCCGCTCTACTCTGAGATGAACTTTGTAAGACCTAGTGGAATATAATCAATTACTTTGCCTATGATCCTCACTCCACCATACCACCATCTTATTGAACACTATATTGGGGAATATGGAAATTTCCCATAAGTTTGGAACACGTGGTCAAATCTTTGCATTTGTCATAACTTGAGCACTATAACTCCAAATCGAGCACTCTGTAGCTCAATAGATTCCATTTTTCAAGTGCTTTACAATGATAGGTCACATCATATGGTTTCAAGAAACTTATGGGTAGGTTATCTGGGTGCCACCTTTTAAGTATTAAAAAATTGGGAATCGGGAGATTCCCAAACTCACTAATATCGCACGGGTCTCTGCCACTGATACCTGTCTTAATGCATCTGCAAGTTCTTTGCTTATGGTTTCAACCTGATCCATTGCATGCTTCACCGCTTGCTCATGCTCAATGGTTAGATGCCGACTATGAGCTCGTTCTGCATCAAGTTCATGTTTCATTTCCACCCACTCTTTCTACATACGATTTATTTCATCTTCCAACTTTTTCTTATCTGCAGCCCTTAGACTCTCCTTCGCCTCTTCCACTGTATGAATATTGTCAAGTATTGCCTGAAGCCAATGCATGCAATCAGACAAAGATGAAAGCTCTTGTTAGGGTGTTTTTTCTGCATTTGAAATCAGTTCCTTCTCCTCGTTCTTCCATGACAGACCCCCTACTGCCTGTTGTCATTGCTTTTTCTTTTTCCCTCTATTGTTACCAACACGACCTGAAAGTCGTGAAGCTATTCATTTTTGTGGAAGCTCACGTAAATTTGACTTTACATATTTGAGGTCGGATGGTTGAGATGAACTCATATGCATATGAGGAAGCAACTCGTGTAATCCCCGCCGACAGGATTAAAGTGTTGGGCCGCCATGAGAAGTATGGATTCCAACGGAAAGGATATCCTGAACTTCCAATGTCTTATCGATTCCTGAAGATCCATGACCCAAAACCCTACTATTACACAGTTCCTATAGTTAAATGCAATGCAATGTTGTTCTCCCCAAACTAAATGTAACAATTGATTTATCATCACAAGAAACGTTATATTCGAAAGGGCTATGCCCATGTAAATACAAATAAAGACTTCTTTTTATCAATGTCTGGCTATGCATAAGAGTTGATAAAAAGTTGAGTAGCTACATTGTTTACAAGATAGCTAAATTAAAGATGTAATGTAAGCTAACGTCGATTATCGTATAATAACGTTAAGAAAATCTTTATTCACGCACAAGCCCAGGTACATGTTCCAAATTCGCATCCTACATCAAGTACTGCTCTATAAAGTGCTATTGTGGTTTCTCTGGTAACTCTCTTAATATATTGCATACTCTTAAGTCTTTTCCTCTTGGGTATCCTCCTCTTGAGTCTCATTCCACTTGTAGCCTACACAAAGGAAACCCTATTTGACATCTTCCATATCATATGCTAAAATCATTGTTTACTCACTCTTGATTGGTGCTCCACTCTTGGATCCAACTTGTTGTGATCATTCTTGGTAGCTCACTTTGAGATAACTATTGTGTGATCTCTATCTTTATTAGGTTCCTTTCTATTTTTCCTTCATTAATATTGTTTATAATTTACATTGGCCTTTCAAATCCAATTTATGAAACATGTAGTCTTTCCGGAACCATTGTGAGTTTTTGCAATAAGATGGTGGTATAGTGGAGTGAGGATCATAAGCAAAGTAATTGATTATATTCTTCTAGGTCTCACAAAGTTCATCTGAGAGTAGAGCGCCTGGAGGAGTAGGCATGATAGTTTCAAATCCTTGATTGTATTCGCAGAAGCAACCTGTCATGTATCAGTGACCAATGAGAAACCTAACTTAGCTTGGATTTGGGACAAGGATCTCAGCTTTGATGTGAACTCCTCATCTTCCTACCCCTTGTCGTTACCATCTTCTCATGGAGTGGACTCTAAAGGCTCTTATTTTTCTTTCTCTCCCTCTTTATCTCTCGAGCTCAAAGGCTCCAACATTGATGAAGATCAACCACCGGCCTTATAACTGCAGCTTACTAATTGGAGGGTCATACCATTGATCGAGGAAAACATCAAAGAGATGAGATAAGTGCCAATTTAGGAGGGATCAAATCAATGAGGAGGGGGGTGTATTGTGGAGGATAAGGGTTAAATAGAAATAAAGCTAATGGGGTGTCTTCCTCTCTCTTTCTTTTGCTTGTTTAAGGTTTAAATCACTTTCTCTTTTGCTTGTTTAGGAGAGGAAATGAGAGAGAAAGAGAGGGAGAGGGAGAGAGAGGGAGAGAAAGAGAAAGAGAGGGAGAGGGAGAGGGAGGAAGAGTGCATTCTCTCTCTCCCTCTCCCTTTTGCTTGTTTAAGGTTTAAATCACTTTCTTTTTTGCTTGTTTAGAAGAGGAAATGTGAGAGAAAGAGAGAAAGAGAGAGAGAGGGAGATAAAGAGAAAGAGAGGGAGAGGGAGAGGGAGGGGGAGGAAATGAGAGAGGGAGAGAAAGAGAAAGAGAGGGAGAGGGAGAGGGAGGGAGAGTGCATTCTCTCTCCCTCTCCCTTTTGCTTGTTTAATGTTTAAATCACTTTCTTTTTTGCTTGTTTAGGAGAGGAAATGAGAGAAAAAGAGAGGGAGAGGGAGAGAAAGAGAGGGAGAGGGAGAGGGAGGGGGAGGAAATGAGAGAGGGAGAGAAAGAGAAAGAGAGGGAGAGGGAGAGGGAGAGGGAGAGGGAGAGGGAGAGGGAGAGGGAGGGAGAGTGCATTCTCTCTCTCCCTCTCCCTTTTGCTTATTAAAGGTTTAAATCACTTTCTTTTTTGCTTGTTTAGGAGAGGAAATGAGAGAGAAGGAGAGAAAGAGAGGGAGAGGGAGAGAGAGAGAAAGAGAGGGAGAGGGAGAGGGAGAGGGAGGAAATGAGAGAGGGAGAGAAAGAGAAAGAGAGGGAGAGGAAGAGGGAGGGAGAGTGCATTCTCTTTCTCCCTCTCCCTTTTGCTTTTGGAGAGTGTTAAGATATATTGTGAGAGGGAGAGGAAATGCGAGAGAAAGAGAGGGAGACAAGGGAGAGGAAGAGAGAGGGAGAGAGAGGGAGGGAGAAAAAGAGAAAGATAACATATATTGGAACGATAGCATATCCATGATTATGGTAATGGTATCCACTTTGCTTTTTTTATGGGTACCATTACATCGACTTCTTAAGAGGGCTAAAAATTAATCATACACTTTATAAAGTCTAATTAAGAGATTTAAGATGCACGATAATAGACTTATCGATAATGGTATGCAATGTGCTTTGCCATGGGCCACGTACATTGGTGACTCTTTAAGATGGCTTAAAATTGGTTATGTCCTGCATAATGTCCAAGTAGGGGATCTAATTGTGATATGCATAATTCATTGTTTTTGTATTAACTTTACAGGCATATCAAATTAGAAATCATGCCAACTAGTCGACGGAAGGACTAAAAGAAAATGATACCCTAGCTAATGGTCATTACGGTACTTCATCAAAATGAACCCAAAAGTATTGTTATAGAAGAAGAATCCCTTAAATTGAGCATAGGATATTTTCTCTCAGGTCTTATGACTATGAGTAGAATTGATTGAAACAAATTTTATTACTATAGTTGATAAATTTCATAGATGACATTAATTTTAATACGCGATCCAAGGACAAAAAACCACATTTCTAAGATGCTTTTTGTTGAGACTGATTTATTATTAGACTAAGAGATCCTCAATGATGCTCATAAATGGATTACTTATACTCAAAGCCCTCTAGTGCAGTTGTATAAGTAATCCTAGTAGAGCCCCTCTAAGATACTCAAAGTACATAACCTAGAGACCGTAGCTAGGTATATAAGGTATAATGGTTGTACAAGAAGACACCTCAATAATTGACCGATATCTACCGGGACAAACAAATACTTGAGCATGATATAGGGCCGAGATATAACATCAATAAATCTCTCAACTACTATGTACAATGCAAGAGCTTATGGTCAACTTGCAACTTGACATACATCTCCATAAAGCTATCCATTTGAGCCTCATTTGCTGTAATGTAGATAAGATGGAAAACGAAGACGGTCTTATTGTTCAAGATTGCGAGGCGTATCTTAATCAGCGTGTCCCATGTCCTTGCTCTCAATGCAAGTTGGCAATTAGATGAAAACGCCGATTGTCTATAGAACACGTACGAGATTTGGTGAGTTTTAATCTGAGATCATTGATCAGGCGATTGCGGATTTTCAGCAAACGGTAATTTGAAGTTAATATTAATCATGCATTGTACTCGCAAGCTAATTGAAAACCATACACAATAAGATTGGGTCTTGTTGGCAAATTTTCTATCCAAGGGGGTGATGTCTCGTCCCAAGGGGGAGTGCACCCTTGCAGCCGATTAGAAGAGTTCATGGACGTGCGATGGATGGATTGCAGGAGCCAATCCACCACTCACAAGGCCAATCTATACCGTCAATGCCAGAGGAGACAGACAACCTTCCCGACCTACCTACAATCTTGGAGCCTGAGATGGAGGCAATGATTGATGCATTGATTCCCATCGATGTCGAGACATCTGATCCGCTTAGAGAGGAAGCATCCATACCATTATATGATGGGTGCCAAGCATCTCGGTTGAAGACATTGCTTGCACTATTAAGTGTGCAAGCAAAATACGAGTGGAGCGATACGAGTGTGACTGAGTTATTCAGGTACCTTGCACATAGGCTTCATTGATTTTTTTTTTGACACCATTATTACAAACATTTGTGCTTTTTCAAGGTGTTTTATTATTATTTTTAGGTTATTGAAATATCATATATTACCACCTGCAAATACCATGCTTGAGTCTTGTGATGATGCACCACATGTTTTACGGAAGCTTGGCATGGACTACAATAACATCCATGCATGTATCAACGATTGTATACTGTTTCGAGATGAATACGAGACTATGGAGACATGTCCAAAGTGTGGTTCTCACAGGTATCGACAGGACTTGCAAGGGCAAACCATCCCTCAAAAAGTTCTCAGACACTTTTCGCTCATCCCCCGCATAAACCACATGTTTCACACGTCCGGCATAGCAAGCTTGACAACGTGGCATGTGCAGAATAGGTCCACGGATGGAATTCAATGAATATCAGCGGATTTGTGCGCATGGAGCCACATTGACTCTACCTTCCCAGGCTTTGCGCCAGAGCCAAGGAATCTTCGGCTCGGTCTCGCAATGGATGGTGTGAACCCATTCGGTGTGTGCTCAACTTCTTACAGTGTGTGGTCTATAGTGCTTGTCAACTACAACATCCCTCCACGGCTTTCTACGAAGAAAGGACATCTCATCCTTAGCTTGCTTGTCCCAGGCCGCTACAAAGTAAAAAATATGGACGTGTATCTTCGTCCATTAGTCAATGAGCTTAAGATTTTGTGGGAGGAGGGGATCACTGTGCAAGATATGAGTAGGCGCGATGGTCGGCAGTCAGCCAACATTCGAGCCATTCTCATGTGGACGATGCATGACTTTCCGGGATTGGGAGAGTGCTCAGGTGAGCAAACCTCCGTTCTCGCTGGTAATATCTATATTTTATCTCATTCAATCAAGTATTCACTAGGTCGTGGCTCTCCTTACAGGTCTGGTTATCTCAGGTTATCATGCATGTCCATTGTGTGGGCCACAGTTAGACTCCCGAAGGTCACGAACCATGAAGAAGATGGTATATCAAGGACACGCCGCTTTCTTGCCGGAGGATCATGAACTCAGGGAAGGTTTCCTTGGACGACCTCCAACACATATGAACGCCGCAAGCTGGTACGAGCTGAAAATGGTAAACCCAAAATCACATCCAAATAGAATGTGACGGTTCTCAGTTTTCTACGAGTTGCCATATTGGACCCACTTACAGGTCAACCACTTGTTGGATCCCATGCATATTTTCAAGAATGTGGGCAGCTTGCTATGGGATCGCATCACAGGAAAGAGAGATACTATAGGGGCACGAATGGATTTGAAAGAGGTAGGTAAGATGGAGGCGCTTTGTTCGCAGTCGAGTGCTGATGGTGGAGTGCAGCTTCCTCATGCTCCTTGGGTTTTGTCCACTAAAGAAGAGTGCATTGTGAAGCAAGTAATCAAGTCTATCCGCACTCCGACGGGTATGATGCGTTCTCTCAGGTACGCATTTTCTAAAGATGACCAATTGTCGGGGCTAAAATCCCATGATTGGCATAAGATGTGTCAGGTTTGTGAACAGAATGGATTGTAATTAGCGTGGGCATTTTGCAATTTGAAAAGTGACAATTATTCATAATGCTTTCTCATTTGTGGTAGTTTGTCCTATCGATCGCGATCGCAGGATGCCTTACTCCAGAAATTCGCGGGGCCATTTACAAGTTGTCGACTTTGGTGCAATGGATCTCACAGAAAGAGATTAAGACGTCCTCTATTGAATCCACGAGGTGGGGAGCAGTGGAGACGGTCTGTCTCTTTGAGAAATACCTGCCCACTAGCATGCTCATGATACAAGTCCACCTTCTTGTGGAGGAAGTGGAGATTGCTGGACCTGTCCATACACGATGGATGTTCTTCTTGGAGCGCTTCATGAAAACCCTGAAAGGCTTTGTGTGACAACGAGCTCGGCCAGAAGGTAGCATGGCCGAAGGTTGGTTGGTGTTAGAGGCGTTAGTGCATATCTCACAATGGCTACCAACGGTGGAACCAGACAATGAAATGCTATGGATGCTGAAGGATGATGATAGACTGACTGGAGATGTGGTGGTTGGAAATGGGGTAGAAAAAGGAATGGATGCCTCAATGGAAGAGAATGTGAATCACTTTTGTATGTTGCACCATGCCTCCATGGAGACATGGCTCGCCAAGTACCAGATTGCAAGGCAAGATCGAGAGGAAGCGGGAGATGAATTCCGACATAGTACTCGTCATCGACCGATTCGATATCCTGAAGGCATGGAGGAGATGCCGCGGTTTATGTCAACATGATGGTTGCATGGAGCCTTGACCATAGCATCCAGCGAAGGGACAGAGGTCTCAATGGAGGAGTGGGAATTCTCGAGGGGATGTAGTCCAAAGGTGATGAGGGGTTTAGAATATGTCGTATCGAAATTTTATATGCAACATCTAATTTGAGTGTTTCAATGTACAGTACAAAATATATAGTGCAGCATGGTCGTGCGGATGGCATTTTCGCGTGGAGCGTATTGACAAAATGCGCTCCACAATGCAGTGTGGTGTCATGGCAAGGTTCGAGCAAGAGAGCCGACGACGAGCAATGGTTCAAACATGGTTGTGGATGAGATGGAGTATTTTGGAAACTTGCAAAGTATTATTACGGTGGATTACCGTAGCTTCTCCATGATACTATTCGATGTGCAGTGGTTCAAAGTGGTACTTGGAGGAGCTGGAGCAACAGTTCGATGAGGTCGATCTTGATTTCTCGAAATAGATTCCGAAAAAAAATGGACGGATTTGTGCGACACCTTTGTGTTGCCGGCCCATTGTGGACAGGTGCATAGAGTCATTTGCTTGCTAATTGTAATACGACATGGTTTATGTCACAATGGTTTGAACTCGCTTTGTACGTGTTTGTGAACATGTAATCTTCTATCCAAACCCCCGATAACCTCGATGCTGGTATGTTATACCTTCAACTCCCCGAAGTGCGAGAGTATATGATCAAAGTGATGTTCCGGGCATAGATGAAGATAATATGCAAATAGAGGGGTCGATGTTACAAGAAGTGGAGACCGCCGCAAGCTTGGAGCTCGCATCGGCTAACAATGATGGAAATACAGGAGTCCAAGAATTTTTTGAGAACGAGGCAGACTCATTTTTTTATGGTGACATGTCTATCGACGTTCCAGTGTATGCGAAGTTGTGTCAGGAGATTAACATGGGACCATAGGATACTTCATTCTTGGAGCATCCACTTACTCAATTCGTTGTTTAGATCTCTTATAAAGGTACATAAGATATGCATTTTAAGAGGGATTTTTTAAAAATGATTTATATTACTGTGCTTTGTATAATTTAAATTGATTATTCTAACACCATTTTTTATATGTGTAGGTGACATTTTCAGGATAAGTCAAGGGATGAGCGATGAGGAGTTGTAGGATATCTTCGCATGCATGTCTCAAGACCAGCTCCCGAGATTCAGAGAGATGGCAGACCAGGAGTTGTCTCATTCTTCGTCAGGGCGCTTTGCTAGATCTGCTTCAGCGCAATCAGATGCTTCAGCTTCGAGCAGTCGATCTCGATGCTCACGAGTTGGGCCAGAGAGAGGGACTGCATCGGGATCAGGGGGATGCTGCTCTGGAGACACGGATGTGGTGTCTCCGTCTCATTGTTCAGCTGGAGCTGCATCACCTCCAGGATTTGTCACACCTGTGGGGACGTCTACTCCAGTTACTCCGGCTTTTGCGCATCCGTCACAGCAGATGGCACCCCCCTTTGGGTGCCACTCTGAGAGAGGTTACCCTCGTCGGTACACCGGATGTAGAGGGATCTCCTGGATATGCCCAGGAGCGTGGACGGAGATGGGAGAGGACCCATCTTAGGCAGACTCCTAGGGGTTATGGATATCTGGTTGATAGTAGGTCAAGAGCCATCATCATGAATGATGAGGAGAGGAGGGTGATGGCTCGCATGAGAGAGTTGTGCCAACAAGTTTTTCGGCACAACGTCCTAGATCATTGGAAGAACATACCAGAGGGGAGCAAGGACTACATAGTAGCATCCTTGTACGAGGAGTTTCCAGTGCCAGCCGTAGTAGATAGATTCTCTACGGGTTGGATGATGGATTGCATGTGTGCATACATGTCACATAGATGATTCAACGCACGCAAGGCAATCAAGAGTGGGGCTGCAAAGCCCGAGTGGTTAGATGCAAACGACTGGCGCCGACTGAGGGAGGAGGCTACAGATTTGCCAGCATGTTGGAGTCAGCAGCGCGAGGCGGCGAGGGCACGACTCGAGACCGGAGTGGTCCATCATCTTGGGAGTGGCGGCCATTGGACATATTTGGAGGACTTTGTAAGTTTCTCTTTTGTTTTGCTTGTTTGTTTTTTTGAAATATTCTTTGTACTGACAATCATGTTTCTAACAGTTAGCATTTTGTTTTCTTTGCAACACTCCATTACAAATCACAAGCCGCAAGGCCTTGAGACTCGATCTGCATAGAGGCACGGTCTCAATGCATTGATCGATCGATTTTATAGACACGGCGGCCCTGTAAGTCACTTATCTTTCTTGTCCATAGTTACCATGAGATATTTGAATGCATTATTGTATGGTAGATTGATGTGTTGTTTCTTTTTCTGCAGAATCTGTTCCATGCTCCTTTGCGGCGGGACGAGCTTTTGGGGGACGAGGATTTCTAGCTCGCCCTTGGATCCTTGGAGCTCACATACCTTTATTTTTTAGTCGTCTGATCTATGTAGACATTTTCTATGTATTAGTGATATCCTGTCATGATTGTACCAATCGCTTTTTATGAGATCATGTATTTATTTCATGTATCTGTTTTATTATTTCAGTATACATTCTTTTTGTTTGCAAGCGCTTTGTAAACAGTAGTGCAAAAACTATTTTGTATGGTTCTCATACAGCACATAGTGCTATATGTGGCAAGCCACAATTTTTTTTTCCCTGTTACCGTCGCTATTTGCCTCGCAAATTTACTGCTCGCATCGCTATTGGCGTCGCTATGTGCGTCGCAAATTTACTGGTTGCGTCGCTATTGGCGTCGCTATTTGCATCGCAAATGCGACGCATATAGCGACACCAATAGCTACGTTTCTATGGCATCGTCAATAACGATGCTTTTTGCGATGACGGGGGCAAATTTTATTGTTTGTATTTTCGTCGCTTTAAATGTTGGTATAAGGTCTATATCTTGTACTGCCACACACTGGGTACCAAAATTGTCATTTACTCACTCTTGGTTGGTCCTTCACTTTGAGATCCATGTTTTTGTGAGTTCCCATGATTTAGAACCATTGGATCGTCTTCTTGGAGCTTTGAGAAACACTTAGACTTTCATGGACATTGGTGGACTACCACATGTGGGGAGTTGTATCTTTTTCCCATGATTTCTTCTTGAGGAGTCTTCTTTGTGTTCTCTTCAAGCACTTCTAGTCTATGAATAAAGCGTCCATGGTCCTAGCATTTCTTGACTACTTTCCACCATTGAAATCTCTTGTTACTATAGCATTTAGTGAGTATTAAGAGGACGTGTTAGATATATGTATGGTTCTCTATAAAGTACTATTGTGGTTTCTCAAGTGACCCACTTTTTATATCTCATACTCTTATTATGTCAAGAGGGCATGTTAGAAATATGTATGATGCTCTATAAAGTGCTATTGTGGTTTCTCTGGTAACTCTCTTAATATATTGCATACTCTTAAGTCTTTTCCTCTTGGGTATCCTCCTCTTGAGTCTCATCCCACTTGTAGCCTACACAAAGGCAACCCTATTTGGCATCTTCCATATCGTATGCTAAAATCATTATTTACTCACTCTTGATTGGTGCTCCACTCTTGGATCCAACTTGTTGTGATCATTCTTGGTGGCTCACTTTGAGATAACTATTGTGTGATCTCTATCTTTATTAGGTTCCTTTCTATTTTTCCTCCATTAATATTGTTTATAATTTACATTGGCCTTTCAAATCCAATTTATGAAAATTTTGGAAAGGAACCTCCTTCAAAATACATATGAAAATACCTTGATAGTCAATTCTTTGGTTGGATGACAAACTCATATATCCCTAAGGTGCTTTCAAAACACAATCGACCCTACTCAACATTCCGAGGACGAAACATGTAGTCTTTCCGGAACCATTGTGAGTTTGTGCAATAAGATGGTGGTATAGTGGAGTGAGGATCATAGGCAAAGTAATTGATTATATTCTGCTAGGTCTCACAAAGTTCATCTGAGAGTAGAGCGCCTGGAGGAGCAGGCATGATAGATTCAAATCCTTGATTGTATTCGCAGAAGCAACCTGTCATGTATCAGTGACCAATGAGAAACCTAACTTAGCTTGGATTAGGGACAAGGATCTCAGCTTTGATGTGGACTCCTCATCTTCCTGCCCCTTGTCGTGGCCATCTTCTCGTGGAGTGGACTCTGAAGGCTCTTATTTTTCTTTATCTCCCTCTCTATCTCTCGAGCTCAAAGGTTCCAACATTGATGAAGTTCAACCGCCGGCCTTATAACTGGAGCTTACTAATTGGAGGGTCATATCATTGATCGAGGAAAACATCAAAGAGATGAGATAAGTGCCAATTTAGGAGGGATCAAATCAATGAGGGGGGGGCGTGTAGTGTGGAGGACAAAGGAGAGGACAATGTTCAAGGTCAAGGCTACTAAATACTGTAACTATGTCGAGGGAAAATATCCTAGCATGGGCTGAACCCTTCTTGTTGATTATGTTTTCCTCTTTCTTCCTATTCATCCAACTGTTTAGATGCCATTCCCATCTTGAGAGAGAGAGAGAGAGAGAGAGAGAGAGATTCATCACTTTGGTACCAAGATGAAGGTTCCTAAATTTAGTCATTGAAATAATTTACTTTTACCACTTATTATTATTATTTTAATGCCTATTACAAATAATCAATAATTTAGTGAAATATTTGAGCATAGAATTTTTCAATTAATAAGCTAGAATGTAGGCTACCTTAATTATGGCCTCAAAATACCAACCCCTTTCAAGAACCAAGAGCAAGGGCACTCAATTGCATTCATGAGGATAAAAATATGTATTTTGGCTTCAATGAGAGTAAGGTCACGAACCACATAAAACCCTTCAAGATTTCTATGAAAATAAGAAACCCTTGCATCTAACAACAATGGATAGCCCCTCAAAAGCTATCATGTAATTTGAACTAACAAGAAGGGTAAAAATCATTATATAGCTAAAGATTTCAAGATAAGGAGATGACCAATTCTTAGCAATTCATTTTACCTTAGATAGAACCTAAAAATGAAGGCCCAAATAGGTAACTTGTGTGAGGCTGGTGGTTAAATGAATTCTCAAGGTTTTATCATGTAAGAAACATATGGGGTGATACTCTATTGAAAGGTTAGGGAAGATTGTTGCAATGCTACTTTTTTTAGCTACAAAAGGGTTGAAATAAAGGACTATTGCATTATATCATACCAATAAGAGAATCTTTAGATGTAATATTTCTGCGTACCCCGTACCGCAAATATTAACTTCCCGCACGCCGTGTAAACCCTGTGCAAGAGTATTCCCTACTTCGTGATTATTGGTAACCTAATCCACACCATGCACGCTCAAAAATGAGGCCTCCACGTCGAGAATTAAAGGCCGGGGTTGAAGACCGTATAGTCGCGAGGAAACAACCGCTTGGGAAGGGCAATTGGATAAATTCAAGGCAATTTTTTTAAATTATTATCCCTTCCCCCAGCTGATGCATGGCTGGAGGAGAGGGAGTGTGGGGGGGAATGGCCAAGGAGGAGTGAGGTCGGGCTGCATGAGGGGGAGTCCTCCAGTGTGTGGAGGCCCTCTTCCCCACCCCTCCCAACGCCTATATAAACACCCCCTAGCTAGAGGGTGCAGGGGGGGGTGCTGGACGTGCTGGACGAGGAGCTGAAGGAGGTCGCCGTGCCAGACGTGAAGGGGGAGGTCGCCGTGAAGCGACACGCTGCCGCCCAGACCACCAGTCCGCCGACGCTGCCACCCAGACCGCCAGTCCGCCGTCGCTGCCGCCCAGACCGCCAGTCCACCTCAGACCGCCGCCCTGCCTGAAGCACGACCCCCCCCGTGGCCTGTAGAAGCTGAAGCTTTTTAGAAGCTTCTAAGGGGGGGGCCTCCTTAAGCCCCCTTCCCACCACATTCCCCAAAAGACCCATTCATACCCCTCCCCGGAACTTGAAGAGGAGAGGGTGAAGGCCGTAAAGACTCCCATAAGACCCTTCGAAAAAGGCTTTCGTAAAAGGACTTTGAAGGCCACAAGCCATCCAAGAATCAATTCCGTGCCAACTCAAGTTTTTCCTAAAAGAACTCCTAAAGCCCTTTGCCGCAAGCGCCATCCCGCAAAGAAGTCTTCCGCATACGAGGGAAGGCAAAGGTCGGAAGGCTGCATGCCAAGGCAAGACAATTCGTAGACCACAAAGGCAAATCAGAAGCCGAATCTACGCCTACGATGGCCCCCAAAAGATCACAAGGTGCGACTGCGGGAGGTTCATCTCCGAGTATACAAGTGGATATCTCCCCGATCCCTCAAGTCCAGGTTCTTTCGAGTTATTTTTGCATAAAGAAATGATTAGGCGCGCTTAGTTCATAAAAGGGGATTGCATTTTTACGCGTAACTTTAATGCATGTGGAAATTGGAAAAAAAATACATTTGATAAGTATCTTTGAAACATTAGGCAGGATTGGAAATTTGTCATGAATTTGAACGAGTTATCCACCTTAGAAGACTAGTTGCATGTAGTTTTGGTACATTATCAAAGTAATGAGTCTAAACTTAGGGCAAAGAAATGGAATTTATAAGTGCATTCTCTTCCGTCCTAGACATGGTAGGAATAAGCGTGTGCCGCATGTTAGGCAACATCCTCCTCGTAATGATTTCATGAGGCAAGGTTAACACCAAGAGATATTATCCGAAAAGAAATAATAGAGTACGAAAATGATGGACTTGCAAATAGCATGTAAAATGGAATGAGTTAACACTAGCTTTAGTTTGGTATAAACTTCGTTAAACTACATTGTAGCTAGGAGAATGTTGGGTATTGCATAGTCATCATGCGAAAACGTCATTCATCACAAACCGCATTTAGGAAAGGTTGCATGGTTCGTCAAAGCATAAGATTCGAAAGTAGACAACAAGGTTGTAGGTATGATTATTGATGTAAGACCTAGTAGGTCCTAGGAAAAGTTAGTATCCAGATTATCGTGCACCAAAGAAAGATAAAGTTATCGTGGACCATGTGATGCGTAAAAGCAATAAATCGCATGTTTACGCGTGTTGGTGGAGTTATAACTATTGTTCTCCGTTAGATTTAGTTTATTACCTTTAGAAGGATCATCCTCGTCGCAAGACAAGTATAATTGAATTGACTAAGTAACCTAAACCACAAGGGACTCATATGGGCATGGCTCAGTCGATATGATAGGTATCCCAAGTGTTAACTAGGGGTTAGTGCAATAAGAATTCGACCTAGTTTTACACTGGTTGCCAAGTCTAAACCCACAAACCTAAGAATCTTACACACGAAATGTCGAATCAATTGGATGTTCATGCATGAAATGATCTAAGGTTTTATCCCAAGGATCATTCGTTTAAAATGATGAAACTCCGACGGAGTTGCCTATTTTAGGATCATGGGCCAACATAATTAGGAATGGGTTGGAGGATACCCTAAAACCCTGCCACTTGGCTGGAGGTAAATTCCGTGACCGGAAAACGCTAAGCAATTGGGTAGAATGATCCCGTGGAATAGATGCAATACATGTGCAAAAAAGCTGCAACTTTGTATAGACTTGAGATTTGCCCACAAGAGAGTTTTATCATCTCTCGAAATGAGGTTGGCAAGTTATTGAAAGAATTTAAATTACAAGAGGATGGGTAATCATCCTGTTACTCACTTTTCTTGGGGGATAACTGCCAAGGAAAAGGAAAGGTTAGGTGTTTGCCTTGAAGCAAATGACCAGACAATAAACTAAAGCGACATGGTCGCTGGATCCTGCCACAACAAAACCTAAAGTATTGGTAGGGTATGACCCTAACCCAAGAATGATAGGAATCTTGCCAAGTTGCAATTGATTCCGGATCGAATGCGGGTTGCATTCGGAGAAAAGGAGTCACTCCTTAACAGTTTGCCAGCTAAACGATCACTCGAAATTGATTGTGCTTGTAACAGTTTAGAAAGCACTGTTTGCATTGTTTGCTCAATGAACTAAAGGATGAGAATATATCTAAATACTTCAGGTTGAAGGCCTGAAGGGAGAGGCAGCTTCAATTACCCCCGACTGCCTGCCTGACCCTAACCAAGGGGGTTGTTAGCCGCGCCGGGAACGTGGACCGAACCCGCCGCGAGAGGTCTCTCCGTTGAGTTCTACTTGGAGCAGGAGGACGCTTGGGTGCCAGGGGGGGCTCTGGCTGTAAATCCCTCGCCTTCCGGGCTCTGCACAAGAGACTAACGTGACTCGGGATTGGATCTCGAGGCCCGCATACTAGTCTACGGGCGGAAACTTGGATTAGTGATCCCTGGTGGATTACTGGATAGCCTTCGGGCGGATTATGAATACGCCTACAGGCGGGAACTCCTTGTATTTCAAAGATAAAAGGATAAAATGATAATAAAGAAGTTCTTTGGCATTGTTTTCTTTATGTCCTGTGATAAGATTACGTGAAGGAACTAGTGCATAACAGGGTTAATCAAAGAAGCTGTTTGTATATGTCAAACTAATGTGGTAGGTAATTACATAACTAAAACAAACTGAGGAAAGTGCGGAGGATGGACCATGGGTCCGTCCTATGGATGGGTGGTCCCGGTTAGCCGGGAACTTTTCTCAAAGTCTTCGACGAACAGAAGGATGATCAACATCACCCAAACAAGTAATGAGAACGATGACTTGGAATTACCGATTACCCGATTCACGCTGTTTTAGGGGAACGGAATGGGACTATGCCTTCTGGCAGAGAGGTCGAGCCTTGCATCCCTCTCGTTTCCCATTCTCCTTGAACCAAGTGCAGCATGAATCCGCTTCAGACCAGGCGTTTATGCGTAAAGTAGTTCGATCAGGTCTGACGCTAGTCGCTGTTAGTAAATGACCAAACAATTCCGGTCGATCCTAAGTGGGAACGGCCAGGACACTTCCGTTACGTGGCAGACGCGGAAAGTCCTAGATTGCAAAACCCGCAACATTCCATGGGAGTGCCGGGTGGAGTTTTCTAGACAACCTTTCCGATGGGCTGCTAAGACGTGTTCTAGAGGATTCTAGTGGACACGTTACAGTTGGTATCAGAGCCGACTTACAATGGAATTGTTTTCATAAAAATTTCATTGAAAGATGAAGTAAAGAAATTGTTCCTGTCCAAACATTTTCTCATCTTCAATACTGTCTTGCAGAATTACGAGGCGTGGAACAAGTTTTTGGTATTCCGGATCATGTTCATGACTGCAATGCATTCTCCGCATTATAGGCAGAGAATTGAAATGATGAACATCCTAGACCGCATTTACAATCTATCACCTGTGTACGTGGAATGGAGATGGATGGGTGTTTTAGGGATCTATTACATAACTGCTTATCAACCTGCGTACCTTCAAATTAACTTGAAGAGAATCAAGTGGATGGAGGATTTGAAGATCGTAAAGCTGTTTGTCTTTATTGAGGCTCACGCAAACGCGACCCTACAGGTTGGAGGTCGAAGGGTTAACCAGAATAAGTATGTGTACGGGGAAGTGATTCAAAGAATCCCTGCCGACCGAATCAAGGTTTTGGGACGTCATGTGAAGAAGGGATATCAAAGGAAAAGATACCCTAATCTTCCAATGAACTATCGATTCCTGAAAATCGATGACCCCAATCCGTACTACTACTCAGTTCCTATAGCTGACTGCAATAATATCTTATTCTCCTCAAATTAATGTATTAACTTGTTCCATCGCCCCAAGAAATAATTGTACCTCGAAAGGGCTATGCTGATATGAATGGAATAAAACTTTTTTTTAAATCAACGATTGTCTCGACTATGAATATTGATAAAGAAGTAAAGTGATTTGGTCACTTGGCTAAAGGAATATGCGGACGTAGTTTCTGAAAAGTTAACAAAACGTCCACTTCAAAGAGAAGTAGATCATGAGATCAAGCTAGTAATAGGAGCTGTGCCAATTACGAAGAGACCATATAGAATGTCTATATCGGAAGCAATTGAGTTGAAGGAACAACTCAAGCAACTATTAAACCAAGGCTACATTCGACCTAGCAATTCACCATGGGGAGCTCCAGTTCTATTCCAGAAGAAGAAAGATGGGACACTTCGACTATGTATTGATTACTGTGGGTTGAATCAATCAACGGTCAAGAACAAGTATCCTATTCCTAGAATAGATGAGCTTCTCGATCGCCTTCAAGGTGCAAAGATCTTTTCCAAAATTGATCTCAAGTCAGGTTACTATCAAATCAGGATCAAGGATGAGGATATTTCAAAAACAGCCTTCAATACAAGATATGGGCACTTTGAATTCTTGGTTATGTCATTCGGGCTTACAAATGCACCTGCCACCTTCAATAGATTAATGCAGGATATTTTTAGACCATATCTTGATGACTTCGTGCTTGTCTTCTTCGACGACATTTTAGTCTATTCTAAACAGGAAGAAGATCATGAATCTCAACTACGGATTGTTTTGGAGACAATGAGGTCTCATAAGCTGTATGCAAAAAATGAAGAAGTGTGCATTCTTCAAGCGTCAGATTGAATATCTAGGATTCATAGTATCATCAGAAGGAATATCAGTAGATCCAGCCAAAGTCAGAGATGTGCTTGAATGGCCAATACCATTATCCGTCAAAGAGATACACAGTTTTCTTGGCTTGACAGGATGGTATAGGGTCTTTATAAAAAACTATGCTTTGATTGCAGCACCTCTTACCGACTTACTAAAGAAGCAGACTTCCATTATATGGTCAACTCCCGAGCAAAATAGCTTCGACCAATTGAAGCAATGTTTGGTATCAGCACCTATTCTAAAACTTCCTGACCTCAATAAGGAGTTCGAGGTAGTAACTGATGCCAGCATTCTTGCCTTGGGGTGTGTTCTTATGCAGGAAGGTCATCCAGTAGCATATTCTTCAAGGAAATTGAAGAGTCACGAAAAGAATTATGCCACTCATGATCTGGAGTTATTAGCTGTCATCCATGCTCTAAAGCTTTGGAGACACTATCTGTTGGGAAATAAGTTCACTCTAGTAACCGATCATAAGAGTCTCAAATGGATTTTTACCCAGAACGAGCTCAACATGAGGCAACGTCGATGGATTGAAGTATTGGAGGAATATGATTTTGAAATCAAGTATCGACCAGGGAAAGAGAATGTAGTTGCCGATGCACTTAGTTGCAAGGCATTCCTAAACTCCCTAATCTTGCAGAATCCATCAACAGCCAGATCTCTGGCTACAAAGGTATCTATGCCAAGCAACCCTATACTCGAACTAGCTAGAGAGGAAGCATGCCATGACTTAGCCTACCAAGCAATGATAAAAGAAATATCTACCAAGGATCAGAATTTGAAGTTACAGGCCAAGTATCATGAATTTTCTGTTGACAATGGACTTATTTACTATAGAACAAGGCTATGTATACCAGCAAGCCAGTCACTTAAGCAGAAGATATTGTGGGAAGCTCATGACTCCCCTTTCGCAGGACATCCTGGCTATGCAAAAACTCTCAATACAGTCAGGAAGAGCTATCATTGGGAGAGGCTCAAAGGTGACGTCCTCAAATATGTCACTGAATGTTTGTCTTGCCAACGTATCAAGGCTGAACATGTCATGATGCCAGGAAAATTACAACCACTTGACATTCCCCAAATGAAATGGGAATTCATCAGTATGGATTTTGTGGTGGGCTTACCCCAAGTCCAAGGAGGATACAACTCCATTATGGTTGTAGTTGACATGCTTACTAAGGTTGCGCACCTGATTCCAGTAAAGACAAACTATAAAGCCTCTGATATTGCAAGAGTGTTTATCAAAGAAATATTCAAGCTACATGGGTTACCTAGAAGGATCATTAGCGATCGAGATTCTCTTTTCACTTCTCACTTCTGGAGAGCTATCTTTGAAGCTATTGGAACCCAACTCTGTTTTAGCACTGCCTACCATCCCCAAACAGATGGACAAACAGAGTGAGTAAATCAAATCATTGAGGATATGCTTAGGGCTTACTGTTGTCGAGAGCCAAAGAGATGGATTCAATACTTGCCGTTAGTAGAATTTGCTTACAATGCTTCTTACCAGCAGAGCATTCAAATGACGCCTTTTCAGGCATTGTATGGTCATGATTGTCGAAGTCCCCTAAATTTTTCTGATCCTACCCTAAGGGTGGAAGCTTCAAGACAAATGTTGGAGGACATGGATGACCAAATAAGGTCAATAAGACAAGACATACAAGCAGCCAAAGATAGACAAAAGGCATATGCGGATTTGAAACGCCAAGAGAGGGTCTTCGGAGAAGGAGACATGGTCTTCATTCGTGTACGGCCGAAAAAGAGTTCTTTATCTCTAGGTGAATGCAAGAAGCTAAGTCCAAGGTATTGTGGACCATATAAAATCCTGAAATGCCTAGGACCCAATGCTTATAAATTGCAACTTCCTAATAACCTAAAGGTTCACAATGTGTTCCATGTTAGTCTCTTAAAAAAATATGTACCCAACCCAAATCATGTACTTGATGACCAACAAATTGTAATGTCTAGTCAAGGAGTCCTTGAACTAAGACCGGAAAAGATTTTAGATGTTAGGGAGAGACAGTTGAGATCTAGAACCTTGAGAGAATACCTCGTCCAGTGGAAAGATTATCCCGAAGAGGATGCTACCTGGATGGACGAAAGCTCTCTCAATCTTCAATATCCCTAGTTTATCTCGAGATGAGGACATCTCGATTCTTCTAAGGGGGAGAGAATGTAATATTTCCGCGTACCCCGTACCGCAAATATTAACTTCCCGCACGCCGTGTAAACCCTGTGCAAGAGTATTCCCTACTTCGTGATTATTGGTAACCTAATCCACACCATGCACGCTCAAAAATGAGGCCTCCACGTCGAGAATTAAAGGCCGGGGTTGAAGACCGTATAGCCGCGAGGAAACAACCGCTTGGGAAGGGCAATTGGATAAATTCAAGGCAATTTTTTTTAATTATTATCCCTTCCCCCAGCCGATGCATGGCTGGAGGAGAGGGAGTGTGGGGGGGAATGGCCAAGGAGGAGTGAGGTCGGGCTGCATGAGGGGGAGTCCTCCACATGTGTGGAGGCCCTCTTCCCCACCCCTCCCAACACCTATATAAACACCCCCTAGCTAGAGGGTGCAGGGGGGGTGCTGGACGTGCTGGACGAGGAGCTGAAGGAGGTCGCCGTGCCGGACGTGAAGGGGGAGGTCGCCGTGAAGCGACACGTTGCCGCCCAGACCACCAGTCCGCCGACGCTGCCACCCAGACCGCCAGTCCGCCGTCGCTGCCGCCCAGACCGCCAGTCCACCTCAGACCGTCGCCCCGCCTGAAGCACGACCCCCCCCCGTGGCCTGTAGAAGCTGAAGCTTCTTAGAAGCTTCTTTAGAAGCTTCTAAGGGGGGGGCCTCCTTAAGCCCCCTTCCCACCACATTCCCTAAAAGACCCATTCATACCCCTCCCCGGAACTTGAAGAGGAGAGGGTGAAGGCCGTAAAGACTCCCATAAGACCCTTCGAAAAAGGCTTTCGTAAAAGGACTTTGAAGGCCGCAAGCCATCCAAGAATCAATTCCGTGCAAACTCGAGTTTTTCCTAAAAGAACTCCTAAAGCCCTTTGCCGCAAGCGCCATCCCGCAAAGAAGTCTTCCGCATACGAGGGAAGGCAAAGGTTGGAAGGCTGCATGCCAAGGCAAGACAATTCGTAGACCACAAAGGCAAATCAGAAGCCGAATCTACGCCTACGATGGCCCCCAAAAGATCACAAGGTGCGACTGCGGGAGGTTCATCTCCGAGTATACAAGTGGATATCTCCCCGACCCCTCAAGTCCAGGTTCTTTCGAGTTATTTTCGCATAAAGAAATGATTAGGCGCACTTAGTTCATAAAAGGGGATTGCATTTTTACGCGTAACTTTAATGCATGTGGAAATTGGAAAAAAAATACATTTGATAAGTATCTTTGAAACATTAGGCAGGATTGGAAATTTGTCATGAATTTGAACGAGTTATCCACCTTAGAAGACTAGTTGCATGTAGTTTTGGTACATTATCAAAGTAATGAGTCTAAACTTAGGGCAAAGAAATGGAATTTATAAGTGCATTCTCTTCCGTCCTAGACATGGTAGGAATAAGTGTGTGCCGCATGTTAGGCAACATCCTCCTCGTAATGATTTCATGAGGCAAGGTTAACACCAAGAGATATTATCCGAAAAGAAATAATAGAGTACGGAAATGATGGACTTGCAAATAGCATGTAAAATGGAATGAGTTAACACTAGCTTTAGTTTGGTATAAACTTCGTTAAACTACATTGTAGCTAGGAGAATGTTGGGTATTGCATAGTCATCATGCGAAAACGTCATTCATCACAAACCGCATTTAGGAAAGGTTGCATGGTTCGTCAAAGCATAAGATTCGAAAGTAGACAACAAGGTTGTAGGTATGATTATTGATGTAAGACCTAGTTGGTCCTAGGAAAAGTTAGTATCCAGATTATCGTGCACCAAAGAAAGATAAAGTTATCGTGGACCATGTGATGTGTAAAAGCAATAAATCGCATGTTTACGCGTGTTGGTGGAGTTATAACTATTGTTCTTCGTTAGATTTAGTTTATTACCTTTAGAAGGATCATCCTCGTCGCAAGACAAGTATAATTGAATTGACTAAGTAACCTAAACCACAAGGGACTCATATGGGCATGGCTCAGTCGATATGATAGGTATCCCAAGTGTTAACTAGGGGTTAGTGCAATAAGAATTCGACCTAGTTTCACACTGGTTGCCAAGTCTAAACCCGCAAACCTAAGAATCTTACACACGAAATGTCGAATCAATTGGATGTTCATGCATGAAATGATCTAAGGTTTTATCCCAAGGATCATTCGTTTAAAATGATGAAACTCCGACGGAGTTGCCTATTTTAGGATCATGGGCCAACATAATTAGGAATGGGTTGGAGGATACCCTAAAACCCTGCCACTCGGTTGGAGGTAAATTCCGTGACCGGAAAACGCTTAGCAATTGGGTAGAATGATCCCGTGGAATAGATGCAATACATGTGCAAAAAAGCTGCAACTTTGTATAGACTTGAGATTTGCCCACAAGAGAGTTTTATCATCTCTCGAAATGAGGTTGGCAAGTTATTGAAAGAATTTAACTTACAAGAGGATGGGTAATCATCCTGTTACTCACTTTTCTTGGGGGATAACTGCCAAGGAAAAGGAAAGGTTAGGTGTTTGCCTTGAAGCAAATGACCAGACAATAAACTAAAGCGACATGGTCGCTGGATCCTGCCACAACAAAACCTAAAGTATTGGTAGGGTATGACCCTAACCCAAGAATGATAGGAATCTTGCCAAGTTGCAATTGATTCCGGATCGAATGCGGGTTGCATTCGGAGAAAAGGAGTCACTCCTTAACAGTTTGCCAGCTAAACGATCACTCGAAATTGATTGTGCTTGTAACAGTTTAGAAAGCACTATTTGCATTGTTTGCTCAATGAACTAAAGGATGAGAATATATCTAAATACTTCAGGTTGAAGGCCTGAAGGGAGAGGCAGCTTCAGTTACCCCTGACTGCCTGCCTGACCCTAACCAAGGGGGTTGTTAGCCGCGCCGGGAACGTGGACCGAACCCGCCGCGAGAGGTCTCTCCGTTGACTTCTACTTGGAGCAGGAGGACACTTGGGTGCCAGGGGGGGCTCTGGCTGTAAATCCCTCGCCTTCCGGGCCCTGCACAAGAGACTAACGTGACTCGGGATTGGATCTCGAGGCCCGCATACTAGTCTACGGGCGGAAACTTGGATTAGTGATCCCTGGTGGATTACTGGATAGCCTTCGGGCGGATTATGAATACGCCTACAGGCGGGAACTCCTTGTATTTCAAAGATAAAAGGATAAAATGATAATAAAGAAGTTCTTTGGCATTGTTTTCTTTATGTCCTGTGATAAGATTACGTGAAGGAACTAGTGCATAACAGGGTTAATCAAAGAAGCTGTTTGTATATGTCAAACTAATGTGGTAGGTAATTACATAACTAAAACAAACCGAGGAAAGTGCGGAGGATGGACCATGCGTCCGTCCTATGGATGGGTGGTCCCGGTTAGCCGGGAACTTTTCTCAAAGTCTTCGACGAACAGAAGGATGATCAACATCACCCAAACAAGTAATGAGAACGATGACTTGGAATTACCGATTACGCGATTCACGCTGTTTTAGGGGAACGGAATGGGACTATGCCTTCTGGTAGAGAGGTCGAGCCTTGCATCCCTCTCGTTTCCCATTCTCCTTGAACCAAGTGCAGCATGAATCCGCTTCAGACCAGGCGTTTATGCGTAAAGTAGTTCGATCAGGTCTGACGCTAGTCGCTGTTAGTAAATGACCAAACAATTCCGGTCGATCCTAAGTGGGAACGGCCAGGACACTTCCGTTACGTGGCAGACGCGGAAAGTCCTAGATTGCAAAACCCGCAACATTCCATGGGAGTGCCGGGTGGAGTTTTCTAGACAACCTTTCCGATGGGCTGCTAAGACGTGTTCTAGAGGATTCTAGTGGACACGTTACATTAGAGGAGAATTTGAAGGAGATATGATAAAATCCATTTCTTTAATGTGTAAACTACGTGGAGCAGTTGTGAAAAGACTCCATATCATATGTGTATATGATAACCATGCCAAAATGTCAAATAAATTGGTCAAACATGTATCAAGAAGATATGCCATTTTCATTTGAGTGATTCGGGCTATGCTTGATGATCTATTTTTTCTTCAAATTATTCCTATAACTGTTGGGACAAGAATGTGCAAAGGAGGAGAAACTTACAAAGGTAGATGGTCATCACACTCAAACAAACATGCACACACAAAATCACAGAGGATGTGAGATTTGATGTGGAAACTAGTAATTGAGGGGGGCAATTAGTGCCTTCCCATAAAATATTTTACATTCATCTTGAGGAATGCTTTTTGATTGGTGCTTTGCAAGTGTAAATTTGTTTCACTTAATTTCATATAGTCAACTTAATTTCCCACTTAATGTTCTTGGTTGATTGGTGCTTCTCAAGTATATATTTGTTGTAGTTGGTTTCATGAAGTCAAGTGCAAGTTCTTAGGGATGGTTTTGAGTCTCATCATTGCTTTGATCAATAGCTCGAGGCTTGAATCTTCTTTGACATTAAGTGACCTTCCAAATGCTACAACTATTGATTTCATGCAGTCAAGTGCATATTCTTAGGGATGATTTGTGAGTATCGTCATTGCTATGATCAATAGCTCGAGGCTTGAGTCTTCTTTGACATTATGTGGCCTTCCAAATGCTACAACTATTGAATGGTATTCATGTTCTTATGGATGATTTGTGAATCTAGTCACTGGTATGATCAATAGCTCAAGGCTTGAATCTTCTTTGACATTATGTAGCCTTCCAAATGATACAACTATTGAATGGTCTTCTTGGAGCTTTGAGAAGCTACCACATGTGGGAAGTTGTTTTCTTATCCCACGCTTCATAATTGTTCAATCTTCTTTGTGTTCTCTTCAAAGCATATCTAGTCTATGTGTGAGACTTGAGTATTCATGGTTGTAGCATCAATCGCTTATTACTATAGCATTTATTAAGTATGAAGAGGGGGTGCTACGAATATCCATGCCACTCTATAAAGTGTATTGTGGTTTTGCTCATTAGGGTCCTCATTTATGTTATTTATACTTTACCTTGTGTTGATACCAACTAAATGAATGATCTTGTGTTATTATAAGACTATCTTCCTCAAACGAGGAGCTCATTAACTAAGAAATATAGTGGGGTATGTCTGAACCCAACTAAACATGAACAATGTCCTTTCCAATAAATTTGTATTTGACCCATTGTGGGACCTCTTTCTTAGATGGTATTTGACCATGAGAAACATGAAAAACAATAGCCATAGCTTGAGATACTCAAGATTTGCTAAGTGTTATCATGAGAATTGATTCATCGCCTAAATTTTCTATTTTAATTGAATGCGTTGGGCTTCAAAGTAGATATAATTGTTATTAATGAAAATCTTAAATTGTCTTATTAATTCTCAAAAGGATATCAAATTTTGGAAAACCCGTACAATTACAAGAAATTAGCAAGGTACCTTTGCATCTAATTTTTTAATGGTTACCTCTTAGCACATGCATTGAGAAACTAACCCATTTGGCTTGGGGTTTTGATATCTATCACATTTTCTATTATAAGACTTTTAACCTATTGGAATGCAACATTATTCTCTATAAGTTTTATATGTTTCTTTGGAGGTTAGTTATGTTGAAGTTTTCCATAGAGGTAGACAAGTATATGGATACTTATTTTAGGACATTAGCCTTATGGAAAAGAGGATCCGTTTCGATCTTTTAGCAATGCACATACACTAGAAATGTGTGGAAGAAGATGCACAAATGGCACATGCAATAGGCTCCTAATTTCATAAATATTGAGCTAGGTCGCACGGTGCTCAATATTAAATTGTTTATCAATATAGTTACCTTCATAGGGCTTGGTGCACCACCAAATATTCTTTAGGGGAGTAAGTAGATGAGTTTTGCCAAATTTTGTAAAAAGGGATGAGAAGAAATGTTGTATTATTTTAAGCCTAATTTGTTTGGTGACCACTTTCCACAAATTATATCTTGGTATGACTATTTGTAATCTCCCATTAAGTATATATTATTGATATAGATATTTTTAATTCCGTAGTCTAAAATGTGGGGAATCTAATTTCCTAGTTGTATAGCCTACAATTCCCTAATATGCTAGGTGGGAAATATGATTCCCTAGTTATATGATCTATAAATCCCTAGTTTAAGATTTGGAGAATAAAATTTCCTAGTTATATATAAGGAAATCATATGTGCATGCCTAGGATGCCCTACCATGACATTCGGAACATGTAAATCACTACTTGGGGATTCCCATAGCATATGGGCTTAACATTACTTTTAAGCTCATGCATATTGACAGGAGCTACCATAGTGTGAGAGAACTTGGAGCATAATAACATGTTTTTCTTGAATGGGACTTCAAGATATAACCTTATGTGATTATCCAATAGATTCCCTCATTGAATGAATAACCCATCTAAAATATAAAATTGTCATACAAAACTTTTACACTTTTAAACGTGGAGCATATGGTAAGAGATGTGATCACTAGTTTTCATTTTTCATCTTTTCCTTTTCAATCTTGCTAGGGAAAGAATCAAGAGAGAGCTGAGAGAGAGAGAGAGAGAGAGAGAGAAAGAGAGAGAGAGAGAGAGAGAGAATGTATGTTTTATTCATACACACTAAGAAAAAGCGTAGAATTCTTCCAACTTAGCTCTGATACCATGTAGAATAGGGCTTTTAGAAACACTTGGGATATATATAGCTAAGAGCAACAATGTGAATATTAAAGATTTCTTGTTGAACTATGATAAAGAAGGACAACTAGAGAGTGATCAGTTTGATGATGGCACACCTAGTTCATTTCAAGGTCTAAAGTTAAGGCCATCCCTAACATAGTTAACACATATCAAACCTCATGTAAGGGCTACCATTGTCCATGGAGATGTAAGCTCCTTATGTACATTTCTTTGTTAAGTATATTTTTTTCTTCGAAATAATCCCACCATTAATTTCACTTCATTCTACTTTTCCATGCATTGAAATATATTCCCCATTTGAATGGTTGAGTTAATATTTTGAGTATGTTGGCAATATGCTCTATATTCTAAATACTTGAGCATATCCTCTAACATTTTGTGATGTATACCTAGCCACAAGCAAATTTCTATCATGTTCTAGGTCATTTGATCAAGTGATCACTCTTATGTTCAGTATCTCATTAACTCAATCTATAAAACTTACACTATTTCAAGCCTCATCCTTACAACTACATGAGCTAGAAATGTTTGGGCTCTCTTGTTGATTCACATATGTGGCTATTATGCCTAATTCATAGTAAGACGTGTGCAACTGCATGAAACTTCATGGAAATGAGTTGACTCTTGCTATTGCCATGCAGATAATGATGCTACATGTTCATATTAAAGATAAGTACAAAAATATATCGAACATTCATGTCAAGAGGTGTCCATTAGATAGATGATTGCAAGGGGACAATGAGTACAAGTGACTACTCCATTGTCATAAAGATAACCATGGCCATATAAGGATAGTACTTGCTAGGATCCATGGTGAGCCTGCATGGTAGTTGATGTGATATGCTTTCATATTCAGATAATCATGGAATATGTGTAGTGTCTAAAAAAATTGCAGTTGGTATGTAAAAGATGTTAACCTTATGGGGTAGAGGGATTTCACATTAAAATAGTGAGCATAGTCTTATACATTTATTGTTGTGCCTTTTTGAGGTTCGCACAAAAAACTATATCCTTCTTCTCAAACAATTTATCATTGGGGTAAAGTTTATATGTTAATACACTAGTTCTAGATTCTAGAATCTTAGTTTACTGTGCGGTGTGCAAAACCCTTCCCCCTATATGGTTTCACATGAATATGAGACGTAAGAATGTGTTCCCCTCTAAAATAGCTTAGCTGGCCTCGCTGTTGTGGCATGTGCCAAGGACCTATGAGCTCACGCAACCTCCAGCTAGGGCTGGCGTAAGGCCCCTTGGACTTAGGGTTGAGACACGAGGCAATAATTATTATGATTGTTTCGGCTAAATGAGGTTCTCTTGGATGGGGTTGAGACACGAGACATTAATTATTACGATTGTTTCGACTAAACGAGATTCTCTTGGATGGGGTTCCGGGTCGGGGTTCTAGGCCGGTCGGTCGAGACTCGAGAGGAGTCCGCGAGAAACGCAGATATTGCCGTCATGCATATATAGGAGCGGATGCGCAGTGGCGCATGGCCGGTGGTTAGCCTCGTGCCACACTTGTGAATCAGCGAGCTGGTGCGTTAATCTGGCTGGAGCGAGAGGTGGAAGAAGAGAAGATTTAGCATGGAAGAGGTCAATGATCAGCGGGTCCGGAGACGCGCGTGGAAGCAGAGCACAGAAGAGGATCCCAACGGCCTTAATGTAAGACTTCATGATCTTGCCCTGAATGGTTCGGGTTTCCAGCTCCCATCTTATTCATTACTAGGTGATGAAGTATCGAGATCTATGATAGGCAGACAAAACTTAAGTGTCGTGCAGGAGAAGAAACAGAACACTATCCTAAAGACGGGCTTGCAGGGCCGGCGGTCAAGGCAAGCTAGTGATCCTACCAGAATAGCTGATGCGTACTACTCAGTGAGTCCTGCTGGCCTGCCACCGGAAGTCATTCACGAGATTTTGAAGAGGCTGCCATGCGTTTGTAGCCTGGTGAGGCTACGGTGCGTTTCCCAGCGATGGAGGGAGCTGCTGTCCCAGCCCAACCTTCTCTTCGATCGTACAGGCCAGGCCGACGAAGATTTTCATGTGAAATCTGCCTTGATTCGCTCCCTGAACGATAGGCCTCGGCTGCACGGACGAGGGAATATTCCGTGGCAGCTGTTGTCCGTGTATGACCCAAGCTGGGGCTTCCTGGCTGTATTCAACTTCCAGTCCCGGAGATGGGGGCGAGTGGCTCTCAACGCAAAGCTAACATCCAGCGAAAGGTTTACTCTTAATGGTGAAGTTGGTGTGCCGCGGCGCACCAAGAGGAGCTGCACGTTCCGCTGCACACACGCAGGAACCCTGGTGGTGACATGCCGGGAGGTTGCAGAAAATGGCCAGAGCTGGAGTAGACTGTACTCCTTCAATCCGCTCACTGGCGAGATCAAGGAGCTTCCAATGTGCAACCTCATCAGCGATGCAGGCTCCAGATGGGCGGCTTGTTTCGTGGGGGGCGACTTCCCAAGCCAGAGAATGCTGGCCCTGGGTAGCAACCGAAACAGTCTCGCCTTCATAAACGAAGGCAGGATGAGGGGACGATCGATGGAGGTGTTGCACACGGGCCTGGAATGCATTAGTAGCGATGGTGCAGCAGCTGGTTGGGAGGTGCTTGAAGAGGACACGGGTGCAGGGCAGGGCTTGCTTCTATGGAAGGGCTGCTACTGGGTGCCACACGCCTTTCGTCGCAAGCTAGTGGTCATGGTCCCTCCCGAGGGCAGCGTATTTTTTGCTCCACGGACTGAAATCGACGGGGCTACTGGTTGGCATTGCAAGCTTTTTTCCCTTCCTGATGTGCCCGGAGAGGCGGGCTCCGTGCAAAACATCCCAACGGACCCACGCCGCCTCTTAATTAGGCTGGTGGGGAGCCCGGATTCTACCACCTTGTACCTCGTGTATGGCGTTAGGTCTTTCATTTATAACGAATCAGATGAGCAGGAGGTGGACTTGGAAGACGAAGAAGCTCCGCGGGAACAAGGTGAGCTGGAAGACCATAGACAAGAATTAGAGGATGAGTCCGAGGACGAGGAATTAGAGGATGAGCCCGACGAAGTGGAGGAGGAGATTGAGTCAAGCCTAGAGGATGAGTCCGAAGAGGAGGAGGAGGAGGAGGAGATCGAGGAGCACGAGGTGGACTCGGAAGACGAAGAAGCTCCGCAGGAACAAGGTGAGCTGGAAGACCATCGACAGGAATTAGAGGATGAGTCCGAGGAGGAGGAATTAGAGGATGAGCCTGACGAAGTGGAGGAGGAGATTGCGTCAAGCCTAGAGGATGAGTCCGAAGAGGAGGAGGAGGAGGAGGAGATCGAGTCAACCCTAGAGAATGAGTCCGAAGTGGAGGAGGAGGAGGAGGAGATCGAGGTAACCCTGGAGATCCATATCTACTCGCTGACACGTGTGAACGAGCAGCCATGGGGCGAGCTCGACTGGAAGGAGCCTTTCCGCATGCCTATGCAGTACGTGGAGCAATTGGTGCCTCCAGGTTTGCCTCGGCAACAACATGACCTTCGGCGCCTCGAGTGCTTCGCCGTGTCATCCGTGTCGGCTGCCATGAAAGATGCAGCTGAAACTACTCTCTGCTTCCGCAGCATGGCCGACGGAAGGAAGGTGCTGGGCATGACGTCCTGCCGTGGCAAGCCTTTCTGGAGGTGGCTCCCCAGCTGCCCTTACCCAACCACGGTGAACTCCATCGGCTGCGTCTGGAAGCCCAGGTTCGAGGCCCTCCATGGTAATAACCACCACTAACGCAGCCTTCGCAGCAGCATCACTCGCTCCTCTACCTAGCTAATAATTGCTCAATGGTACTTTGCGTCACAGGCGGCGGAGCGGATGGGTCTCTCCAGATCGTCTCTCTCCAGACCACTTTTGTGCTAAGCCTTCTAGATCTTCTTGTACTGGGTGGGCTCTTCCTTTTTGGGGCGTTTAGACACCACGCCATCCCACCTAATTATTTCCACAGGTATAACCGTATTGTATCCTCCATTCCAATGTCGAAGGTGGTCGACCGATCGATCGTTCAAACAGTTACAATCTTTTTCTCTCTCTCTCTCTCTCTTATCGACTCTAGTGTTTTCTATCGTTGACAAAGGTATTAAATAATGTCCGAAGCAATGGAGTACCATCCTACCTCTGATATTGCAGTCGGCCTCCTGCGCCATGCATTCGTGTGTGTACGTCTCGTCACGATCCACCTCCATCAGATTAATTGCACGTACTTATTCAAATGCGACGCTATATACACCGCACGTCTATCAGCAAACAGACCCTCACGTTCCATGAAATCATCACTTACCTCCTGCGCCATGCATGTGTGCATGTAAGTCTCATCACGATCCACCTCCATCACATTAATTTCACTTACTTATTCAAACGGGACCCTTCACTAATCGTCCTATTCCACTGCATCGAGAGCAATACAGCATCGCACGAGAGCTATTCCACTGCGTAAGACTGCCCTTACGTTCCATGAATCATCACGAATCCGGAACGCCGCGTCTTGCGAGAACTGGAAAGTGAGACGTTGGCGTCCGCATGTTTTGGCCTTGTTCGCTTCCGATCTTGCCCTTCTAATTTAGAAACAATGCAATCTAGTCGCAAGGCTCTGCGTATGGAGGGTGTCGACTATAAGATAGGCTTAACAAGTGTTGGCATGTGGCGTACGTGGTACAATGCATTTGTTTTGGGACCTAAATCATGGGGTAAAAATTGTGAACGAGGATGGCCTACATAGCGATATTTAGTTGGAAGCATTTACCATGGATGCAGCTATGTGTAGGGATTTCTAGGCTTTGAGATTCCATGGGGAGCTTTGCTGAACATTGACGTGTAAGGCATTGTTCTTTTGATCAAAATAGTTGCTCATGTCATAAACCAAGGTTCCATAGCATGGAGGTCCAAGATTATGATGATTAGGTCTATTGATACTAAATATCAAAAGGAATACAAATGTCATGGTCAACATGTATCATGCATGTTGCGATGTTAATTGCTTTCTTATATGGATGACTGCCACGAAGATGAGGAATATAGTGGATTGTTATTTGATTATCACACTAGATGTAGCCTTATGGGTTCTAGTTAGGACTATGATGGATGGATGGACGGCTACTAGCTTGTGTGAGTAGCAATGATAGCGCTCATTTCACTCTTTTGATATTTGGCTTGGTTGGATCAACTAGATATCTTGAAGAAGTAAAAGAGTTTTCTCTTTTTCTTTTGTTAGATTTTCTAAAAGGCATGTCTCATTCTATTAGGAAGGTTAGAAAGAAGAGAAGATTGAACATCAAGAAGATAAAGAAAAGAACGGTTCTATATTTGATGCCCTATGAGGCTTTTGTTTGAGTAGGATAGACATGTTTTTACTTACTTGGATATTGGTTCGAGTATATAGTAGTGTGAGAGGTGTGATAGATGTTCATGGGTTGTGACAATATTGATGAATCTATAGATCTCTAACAATTGCACCATGGTTCATGTCCAACATGTTGAAGATTGTGGTTGTAAGAGTGAGTTGTGCTATTTCTCTTCATGGATATACATTAACTCCGGTTTCTAGAAGGTGTTTGTGGAGGCCTCTACATGTTAGGGTGATTATAGAAGGTTGCTGGCTTCTCTTATAATGTATAGTTGACCATTAACATACATGTAGAATGTGTATATATTTGATTCGCTTTTACTCTTTCTCTCATTGATGGCAATGTAGAATATTGTATTCTCTACAATTGGACATATAAGCATTGACTATCGATAAATTGTGAGGTTCAAAAAACTTGTGAGAGAGAGCTAGTTAGGTCACTTGTGTGAGAGAGCTAGTGAGAAAGAGAAAATGAGAAATGGTCATTACAAGAAGTCAAATAAAGAATGAAGTTAATGTAGAAGTGAAATAGGTGTATGTATCCTTTAAGGTTTGAAGTCTACCGAATGATTAATTATTGATGAACATAGGTAAATTTTGTGCTTGAAATATTTGGTAATTTGATAAAATTTAATAATGATGCCCATTTTTGCTAGTTTAAATAATCTCTAGAATAGGGTGATGGGCCACCCCAGGAAGTCCATCTATAAGAAATCATCTATATAACGTGCATTGATCAAAGGATATTAAGAAATACCCTTTGTTTTCATGCTACAAGGTCATAAAATGACCCATTTTACTTTACTAAACTTAAGATTCTTTTTCAAGTTATAGTTAAAAAGCCTCTTTTGTAAATATAATCCTATAAATTTTACTAAATATGATAACCTTTCTTTTGAACTGAGGTGATATCTTACATGTTTTATTAAGGTGGACCCCTCGGATGGGCCACATACATTTCTACATTAAAAATGTTAATATTAGGCTATCTTCATGGTTATCAATCCATAGTTTTGTGGGGGAAGATCAAACATTTAGGTTTGAGAATTCATAATTGAGAATACACAATTATTTTGATGACTAATGATCCTAATGTGATGTTCGATTCTATGAGCTATTTAGCCCACCATAGAAGTAAACAAGGCTAGATCCTTACCTAGAAATATGTCACTTCCAAAACTACTACCCAAATGCACTTTTTCTACCGAAACACCCAATTGCATGTTTTTTCCCAAAGATATGTCCCATAATAGCCATAGCCAAGGAGACACTTGCTTTCTTGTGGACGATTGAATACATTTCTTCACATTAGTAGTCAAATGATCACCCTAGACCATCCATGTAAAACATTTGCCTTTTTACACATCTACAAGATGAAAAGTGTTACATGTATACACATGTATAATGTGTGTGCATGTGTGTTGTGTTTGCATGATTGCACACACACACACACACACACACACAGAACTTAGTAGGTACCATTAAGATTTTTTTAAAGAGAAAAACCTATTTATTGTCATTTTTAATGAACCTAGAAAGCTCTCCTTTAATCAATCTTGAATCATGAATCTCAATATCATCTCTTACATGTACTATTTGATGGAGTAATTTAATGGCATATATGCTATCGATGTAAAAATGTGTATCACTCATGTGGAGGTCAATCATTAATATATGTATGTATCGCATAGGTTCAACATAAGGGAATTTAAAAATACCATTTTTACGTATTTTTTCCATACAGAACGGTCCCATATAAGGGGATTACTTACATATTGAATAGAAAATGATTATGTTTTATTAAGGAAAAACTCATAGGTAAAGATATCTATAAATAGACCTTGAACAAACGTGAAATGGAGGGTACACATGTAGTGAAGTCCTCGGGGTTTCATTGCATGTTTGCAAATTTTGTGTCTATTTACTTGCATAGATACATTCACTTTTTGCTTCATACAAGCTATATAGAGAGCTCTTTCAAGCTCATATTAATCAAAAGTAGATTGGGAATAGCATAGCAAGAGTGCACAAAGAAAACACATCTAATCATTGAGAGACTAAAGAAAAAGATGAAGAGGAATTTATCTCTATATGATCTCACCTTGTTTGAAACCTATGGAGCATCTTTTGTGTGTAGAGAAGAATAGTGGGTGAGGAATTAGATGTCCTTTCTCGATGAAAGCTCTCATCCATGACATCTCTCTTATGGAAGGTCATGGTCTCATCTTGTGTCTTGCCTATCACAAGGTGCTGCCTTTGTCCCTTTCTTATCACTTGTAGCTATACAAATGGGTCATGCTCCTGTATCTTTACTCTAAATCTACTGTAGTAAAATATATAAAAATCTCTAGATTCATAAATTTATAATATTGTTTTTTTAAAACCTTGTTGTTTTATGATATAAGAAAAAAAATCACAATTAATCTATTGCAATGAGGGAAACCCAATAGAAAATTCTAATTTTGAGCATTTGACCGAATCATGTATTTCATTGCCAATCTTTTAGTCCCTCATGGAACAAATCCCTTTCAATCATAGGGCCATTGAGGTAGGCCGGTTTACAATTACATATTAACTCCACATCTTGAAATAGTTAAACATTTCCCGGACAAGGTAGAGACATGATGCTCTTTTCATTTATCATATCTAAACTTACTTTAATCCTTTAAGTATTGTTTTGAAGAGGAAGCCTATAAGGCCCTCCTACCAAATCTCCCACAAGCCCCCTAGGCCCGGTTCTTTGTAGAGAAGAAGAGGGGTTTCCCTAAGCACTCTTCCCACTAGATCCCTTTTTTCCCCCTGGGATTTTTATGAGAGAAAGAAGAAGTTCATAAGCCTCCTTTTTCCCACCAATCACCACAAGCCCATTCCTAGGCCGGGATTTAAAGTACCCATTCCCACAAGCCCCCATAAAACCATTCCTAGCCCCGTAATTTCAAGGAGAAGAATACCTCTCAAGCCTCCATTTCCGCAAGGGCCATTCACAAGAACCCTTTCGTGAACCCCTCCTCTCTCGCAAAAAGGCCAAAGCTCCGAACCCTAAGACCTTCCATAAGCCAAATTCCGCAAGTCGGTACTTCTGTCAAGGAGCCGTACTCAAAGGGAATTTTCGCGTACGATGGAGACGGCCAAAGATCATAAGGCTACCAACCAAGGAAAGTAATTCGAATCTACAAAGGCAAACCAAAAGTCAAAATCATGATGGCCCCTAAAAAATCACAAGGCGCACCTGCAGGAGGATCATCTTGTAATATTCATGTGGATATTTCACCGAGCCCACAAGTCCAGGTTTTCTTCCTATTTTTGATTTATGTAGAAGTATTGCAATTATGCATGGTTATTTCATGGAATTAGGATGCACTTATGCTTGCCAACTCCACCTAGCTAAATGCGATTGAAATAAATTGGCTAGTTGAAATTTACTTAAAGTAATTCACGATACGAAGTTGGTCATTTGTATTTTCAATGAAAGGAACGAAAAAGAACAAAAGGCGTCTATGCATTTTAGTACCTTATTAGCAAGTTGCCTTTTGTGCATTGCAAAGTGACGGGTCTAGAATAACTAATGACTAGCATTATAAAGTCGAAATTATTATAGTACACCTTTTATTATGCATGGAAAGATTAAATTGCATGTCGCATTTTTAGACAAATCTTCTTCGTAATGATTCATTAAGAAAGTCGTTATTAACCGTAGAACATTGCAAAGCATGGAAAATATTCTAAGGGCTGCATGAAATAGGTTAACTCTAGCTTCAATTGGCATGAATCTCATACTATCTACCTAGTAGATAGGAAAAAGTTGCATGTTGAATATTCGTCGTATGCAAGAATTTCATTCATCAAGGGTACATTTAGGGAAAGGCTACATGGTTCATTTAAGCGTAAAATCTTAAAAGCTTATTGGGATGAATCATGAATGCATGTCCTAGTAGGATCAATGGAAGTTATGCCGAATTTTAACATGTGCATTTGTCTTAACAAGGAAAGTTAGGGTTTGTGAATCTAATCGTACGTAAAGGAAATGAATCGTGTGCTTACGAGATTGTTTCGTAATGCAACTAGTTTTTCCCCTTTTAGATCAAGACAACATCTTTAGGAATGGTCCGCCCTTGTCGTAAGACAAGTAAACTGGATTATCCAAAATACCTAAACTGCAAAGGATTCGCATAGGATGGTTAAATCGATACAATATACTCCAAGTGCTAACTAGGGTTTAGCATGTTAAGGACTTGACCTGGTCGCACTTGTTGCCAAGTCGGAACTCTCATACCCAAAGGTCCTGCCCACATTCATGGAATGTAGGGACAATTGGATGCACTTGCAAGAAACGATCTAGGGTTTCTACCCTAGGAATCACTCAATCAAATGTTGAAACTCGGATTGAGTTGGAACCCCTAGGACCATTGTCGGCCTAGTGCAATTGGGAATGGGTTGGATACGAAGACACCCTAAACCATGCTTCTTGTCTAATCATGATTCCGTGACTAGAAAACGTCGTTCGATTGGTGAAAAGATCCCATGGAAGAGATTCAACACTTGTGCAACAAGTTGCAACGTCGCATGATCTTGTGGTTCAATCACAAGAGAGTTGCCAATTCCTTGGAATGAGATTGGCAGATTCTTGCGCAAGTTTATCTTGCAAGAGGATGAGTATTCATCCTGTTATATCACCTTTCTTGGGAAAATTTTCCAAGTTAAGATAAGGAAATTAGGTATTTTCTTGGAAGCAAAGGACCAATCAATAATTTGGAGCGACATAGTCCCCATGATTTACTATTAATAAAACCTAAGGTATTAATTGCGTTGGGTTAATAGGGTATGGCCCTAACCCAAGGACACAAGGGACAACAGACAAAACCTTGGGGATCTTGCCAAGTCACAATTGATCCCGGGTCGAATGTCAGATGCATTCGGAGAGAAGGATTCACTGCTTAGCAGTTGGCCAAATAAACGACCACTAGAAATGATTGTGCTTGTAACAGTTTAGGAGTATTGTTTGCATTGATTACTCTCAAGGAACTAAAAGATGGAAAGATATTTAATGCTTCAGGTTGAAGGTCTGAAGGGAGAGGCAGCTTCAGTTACCCCTGATTGTCTGCTTGACCCTAACCAAGGGGGTTGTTAACTGCACCGGGAACGTGGACCGAACCCACCGTGTGAGGTCTCTCCATTGGGCACTACTTGGAGCAGGAGGATGCTTGGGTGCCAGGGGACTCTGGTCGTAAATCCCTTGTCTTCCGAGCTCTGCACAAGAGGCCATCATAACTCGGGATTGGATCTTGAGGCCCGCATACTAGTCTACGGATGGAATCTTGGATTAGTGATTCGGGTGGATTACGGATAAGCCTGCGGGCTAGACTTTATCACTACAACAAAAAGGCCTCATCCACGCACATTTGGATGCGATTTTTGAATACAGAGAAAAACTTACCGGCGCGTCTATCTGCCCGTCTATTTGCACGTCTATCATTCCGCGTCTATAATCGCATGTGTCGACGAATTTACACGCACAAATAGACGCACAATAGACGCATATATACACGCGCATATAGACACGCTTTTAGACGCGCTTTTACAAGCACTGATAGACGCAAACAGAAAACAAAAAATGTCTTTTTTTTAAAAAGATATTTAATTTTCTTTTTTAATTTGAATTATGCAGCGCGTGTATGAGTGCGTGTAGTCTGCATTATAGACACGCGAATAAACGCGAATTACCTGCAATTTAGACGTGCTGATAGACGCGCAAAACAGAACTGAAAAAAAAAAACCAGAGAGCATGTGGTTGCTCTCTGGTTTTTTTTTTCCCCCTCCCATACATCAGATTGTGTATTTGGAAAAAAGACAATGTATCTTATGGGCATGAGAATTGAAAGTGAAAGTCCATATATTCATTATATATCAAAGCATTTACAAGGGAAGTTTTGAGTGCTTGCGACCTAAAGCGTGGCCGCAAGCAGTAGGCTCAAAGAGATATCATACATATACAAGAAAAGAAGGCCTCATGAGGAGGTATGGTGCTCCTCTACGAATCTGAAGAGGAAACATCCTCGCTAGTACCACCATGGCTACTAGCATCGCTATCCCCCTCCTCGCTGTGCTCCACATCCAGGTTCGCCTACACACACAAAAGATCAGGGTTGCTTACAAAGACAAGGTGGAGAAAAAGTTATAATTAGTTATACTTTTAATAGGAAAGTAAGAAAAACATACCTCCTCTGGCTATTGAATCCTCATGGTCCGGTTGTATTGGTCCTCAGTGATGAGACCCTTCTCATAAAAGTGAAGCCATGTTGCTGCGCGGTTATGGCCTCGATGGTAACCTACCTCTCTAGGCGTAGGTGTCCTACCAACGATGGTAGTCTGCAAAACATTTAGAGATATACAAACAATTAGACATCACAATATATTAGACTAAAATATATAAAGAATTTAAAGAAATATACATTTTTAAAAACTAAAAATCAAAATATACTTATAAACTCTGCCTCCCACGACTCTCTGCCGCCCGATCCGTAATGCGATGATCCCATGGTTTCCATTTGGATCAGTCGCGCCTTTGCGTGCTGACGACTCTTCACTTTCTCAGCTGCTTTCTTCTTGGCTTTCTTCCACTCTACGCGATGGCACATAGGTGGTTGGCTGTAGGCTCCATGCCCCTTCTCTAGCCTCCGCAGTGAGTCCATGGCCCGTGTCATGAGGTGGGATCTTTTGTTGTGAAGCGTATCCCTCACTTTTGTACGTCCCCAATCATCCGAGAATCGCTGACCCTCAGGATTTGGGTACCTCCTATGGACTGCCCTCAACACCTCCTGCCACAAGCCGCTTTTCTAATTTTTGAAGGCAATGAAACAATCTTTATACGTCGCATGCACGATGCTCCTCATGTACGCCATTACATCCCTTCCCTCATCATCATGAAAGATGCCACCGGCATCTGTAACTCTATAGTAATGGCATACAACCTCCTCTACATGATCTACTAGTGAGGGTGATCACTCGCCAACTCCTAGGCAACCCCCAGACAACCCTCGTCCTCCCCCTCGACTCTCCCTCCTCCCTCTCTGTCGACTGCCCTCTGCCTCGCTGAACGCAGGAGCTTCTGTAGATGCACGTGCTTCTACAGATGCTTGTGCTTCAACCGATGCACATGGAGCACATGGAGTACCTGCAAATGGAGTACCTGCATATGGAGTACCTGTATGTGGAGTACTTGCATGTGGATTCTAGGAAGTAGTGCCAGGCAAAGACGCTAGAGGCGTCCCAGACATGATACTGAACACCTCATCTGCTGTGGGAGAGCGGCCAAGGTGTTGAAGTCTTCCCTACTAGGAAAACCTCCAAAAAATGCATTGACCCCCCTGCCAAAGGAGGCCAATGTATCCTTCATGCAATCCACATCTGGGTCATTGCTAGATGAACCAGGATACGACATCTGCAAAAACAAAACAGGAAAAAGACAAATTTATTTGCATACAAAAAATATAGGAGGATATTGTGCAGTAGAAGCAACTCATGGATGAGGGGTGGAGGTGACTATCCATAGACTAGAGGGCAAATTGAGGCCTATATGCCTAGGTGAGGGCTCTAATTCATGAGATCCACATGTAGAACACACAAGTTTCAATCTCACTTTATGTAAAGAATGTAATGGGTGTATAAATGTGTATAAAAGTATACAATTTTCTAATTTGTCACTTTTAGATCTAACTAAACTTCTATTTAGGAGTTAATCAATACCACGAAACAAGATTCTGCTCTAGGTGATGTCACACAATAGGACCTTGCAGTTTTTAATGTGTATAAAAGTATAACATTGAAGTTTTTAAGCCTTTGACATAACATTGCAGTTTCTAAGCCTTTGACATAACATTGCAGTTTCTAAGCCTTTGACATAACATTGCTGTTCATCTTCTGTCCAGCGCGTCTATTTGCGCATCTAACATGCAGCACAGACGCGTTGCCAGATGCACATCCCAGGTCAATGTGCGTTTATTTGCGCATCTAACATGCAATACAGACGCACTGCCAGACGCGTATCCCAGGTCAATGTGCATCTAAAATCGTGTGTAGACTGCAGGTCAAACTTCTGTGCAGTGCGTGTATCATCGCGTATGCATTGCAGAGCACACGCGCTGTAAGACGCCCTCTCAGACGCACCGAGAGGAGACAATTTTTGTGTGTCTATGTCCGCGTCTACACTGAGATGTAGCCGTGCTAGCAGACGCGCTGGGTTGGCCGATTTTAGACCGACGACAGCCATTGACGATTTACATAATGCAATACATTATAATGGAATCACAAATGAGCAATACACAGACAGAGCAAAGAGAGGAAGAGAGAAACAAAGAGAGAGAGAGAGAGAGAGAGAGAGAGAGACTCACCTTGGTGCGTAGATCGGATGCTGTATGCTCGCGTAGTGAATGCCGGAAGGTCCCCAAGAACAATGTAACTCTACTTTTTGCACAAATTACAAGGTGAAAAGCATGAACGACAAGAGCAAGAGACCAATTGGGTGCAATCTCCCCCCATGCATTGTGTGAGCGCTCTACAAAGCACGTATTTTATGTATATTTCATCTTCATGCTCAAATAATAGCCCAAATTACAAAATAGCAAGCTTTTAGCTTTTAAGTTTGCTTTTACACAAAAATAAGGATAAAGCTAATGGAGGTGCCCAAAGAGTCTGGCACGCCCAATACAATGTCCAAATAGAAATAACATAACCGTGCGCCCATGCGCATACAAAATAATAATAAATAATCGATGCCTCAATAAATAGGCATGACAAAATATAGGCGTGGCGCCTATCAAAATATAATCCATAAATCGAATACTCGCTATCCTCCAATGCTTTCCTCTGCCACTACTGCTATCTCTACACATCAACTGAAGCATTCACAATCGTTAGCAAAATAATACAATTAAACCGACAAAAGTGAATACCTAGCAATCTTCAGCTACATAAATAAATCAACTGGTTAGAAATAAATCCTAACCTTAATTTATTACGAGTGCGCACTCTAAACTCATAAACGTTTATTAATTTAATATGCATTTTGCGGAATCACCCGCTATGGAATCACCCATGTACACACTAAATTAATGAAACGCCCGAAAAGGACAGGCGTCCCCATCAACTTCTCGCACAAAGAATCCACTTTGTGTATGAGCCCCGGTCATCAAAGTTTACGGAATGCACCGTAAAACCTCACGGAATTCCACCGTGGCACGGAATCCACCGTGAAATATGCCTCCTGGCATCATACCCCCGGGGTGGGATAGCAATTGACCTCAATTGCTATTAGCTCAATGTGGAGCTAACAGAGTGGGGAAAGCATTTAAGTCTCTAGCGTGCATCCATTGTGCTTCCTCTACAGGATGGTTCTTAAATTTAACTAGATATCTAGATTATATTCGGCCAGTTCTAATGGTCATGAAGTCAGTGTCTATGATAGTTTCTGGTTCAAGTATTTCAGTCTCTTCCTCTAATAAAGGTGGGTTTTCATAAATAGGGTGTACAGGTAATTGGCCTCTAAATGGTCTCAATAAACTAATGTGAAATGTGTTGTGAATTTTCCAGTGAGGTGGTAATTCTAACTTGAATGCATTGTCATTAATTTTATGAATGATCCTAAATGGTCCATAGAATCTAGGGGCTAATTTGACTACTGGGTGTCTATCTACACTTTGTAGTCTACGTTTTTCTATTCTCAACCAAACATAATCATCAACTTTGAAATTCATTGCTTGTCTTTTCTTGTTGGCTTGTTTGGTATATGATTGCTGGGCTTTAGCAATCATATCTTTAACCTCATCAAAAATAGTATTATGCATACTAGCAATATCATCAGCACTTTGAATTCTATTTGACAAAGATGCAACAAGTGTAGATAATCTATATCCATAAATCACTTCAAACGGTGCTTTCTTTGTAGATGTGTGTGGTGTATTGTTATATGCAAACTGTAATAAATGCAAATGTGTGTCCCATGTCTGAGGTTTAGAAATAGTATATGCACGTAAGAGATCTAAAATAGTGCTATTAGTGGCTTCTATTTGTCCATTAGTTTCAGGATGAAATGCAGATGAGAAATCAATCTTTGTGCCTAGGTTAGCAAACAGAGTAATCCAAAAGTTGTTACAAAATCTAGAATCACGATCTGAAATAATAACTTTTGGCAATCCATGGTTAGTGAAAATTGTTTTAAAAAACAATTGTGCTGCTTGTGATGCTATTAAAGTTTTCTTACATGGAATGAAATATGCTTGTTTACTAAATGATGCCAGGAGGCATATTCCACGGTGGATTCCGTGAGGTTTTACGGTGGATTACGTAAACTTAGATGACCAGGGCTCATACGCAAAGAGGATTCTTTGTGCGAGAAGTTGATGGGGACGCCTGTCCTTTTCGGGCATTTCATTAATTTAGTATGTACATGGGTGATTCCATAGCGGGTGATTCCGCAAAATGCATATTAAATTAATAAACGTTTATGAGTTTAGAGTGCGCACTCGTAATAAATTAAGGTTAGGATTTATTTCTAACCAGTTGATTTATTTATGTAGCTGAAGACTGCTGGGTATTCACTTTTGTCGGTTTAATTGTGTTATTTTACTAACGATTGTGAATGCTTCAGTTGATGTGTAGAGATAGCAGCAGTGGCGGAGGAAAGCATTGGAGTCTAGCGGGTTTTCGATTTTGGATTATATTTTGATAGGCGCCACGCCTATATTTTGTTATGTCTATAGAGACATCGATTATTTATTATTATTTTGTATGCGCTTATGCGCCTGGATATGTTATTTCTATTTGGACATTGAGATTGGGCGTGCCAGACTTAATGGGTACCGTCCATTAGCTTTATTTTCCTATTTTTGGTAGAAAGCAAACTCAAAAGCTAAAAGCTTGTTATATTTTTGTAATTGGGCTATTTTTGAGCATAAAGATTGGAAATATACATTAAATACATGCTTTGTGAAGCGCTCACACAAGGCATGGGGGAGATTGAACCCAATTTGTCTCTTGTCTCATGTCGTGCTTGCTTTTACATGGGTTTTTGTGCTAAAAAGTAGAGAACTTTGTTCTTGGGGACCTTCCGGGATTCACTACGTGAGCTATCTGCGTCCGATCTGCGCACCAGTGGTATCAGAGCGGAGCAGAGATCAAGGGCTTCCAATCGCTACCAATCTCGGGCGAAGGCGGAGCTCCAGGAACAAACGGCCTCTACAGTCAATCTCGTCGCGAACCGTCGATATAGGTAGACTTCTGGCGATCAAGAACCCCTATTTCCACTGTCAGATCGCAAAGGACCAATCTCTGTCGGTGGAGGACCACTCATCAATTCTCTTTATCAAGTCGTTGCAAACAGAGATAAGATCTTTCATAATCAAGTTTAGTTTGACCTTAAAGCTTAGTCTTAAGCTTGAGAAGCTTTAAAAGCTTCAAATCGTCAAATCGTTTGGCAAGAGGAGGGTCCCGAAAATCACGCGCAGGCAAAAACGCCCCCCCCCCTTCACGAAAAAACGGCGGCCTGTTTTCTCCTTCTTAAGATTATTAAGCTTAAGCTTAATTCATTAAGCTTAAGTTTCTCCAAACTCTGCAAGTCAGTGAAGGCAAACAAGTCTGTAAACTCCGGGTCCTGCGCATCAGAAGTCAAGTTTCGTAAGTCGACTCTAATCAAGTCCTGCAAGTTCTGCAAGTCGGCTAAGTCTAGCAAGTCAACAACTCTGCAAGTCTGCTAAGTCTGCAACTCTGCAAGTCAGACTAAATCAGAACTGACTAGTGCTTAAAACTCATAGAAGACTTGTTCGTATGCAAAAACTCTGAACTGGAAAGTTGTTCGCAGCAAGCTGTTTTACCTATCTACAAGTTCGTTGAAGTACTTTCAGCAAACGGAGACATAAATATTTTAGAATTTCTGAAAATTGAAGAAGAAAATACCAAAAAATACATAGCCTTGTAACCCCAAATTTGAGCTACGCTCATCCCGCTAACTAATTTTGAGTGAGAAAGGTTTGTTGAGTTTTACAGGATGACTACCCCACATATGGATGATCCTATGACTGAAGACGACCTACCCGAGCCTACCATGGAACAAAAGCTGGATCTTATCATGCTGCAATTGGAAGAAGAGCGAAGAGCTAGGCAAGCCTTGCAAGCGCAATTGACAAAGCTACAAGGAGCATCTACTGATAAAGAAGAACCTCAAGCTGAAGATCTGATTCGCCGTACCATCGACGCCACTCTTGAAGCACAAACCATTCGCAAGGAATCTAAGATAAGTAAACGAAGTTTCAAGTTTCGCACTTTCAATGGCATAAGAGAAGGAAAGACTGTTTTATCATTCATTAGCCAGTTTGATGACTATTTCCATGAGGAAACTTATCCTGAGAAAGATAAAATCAAGTGTGTTACTAATCATCTGATAGATAGAGCATCACTTTGGTGGACTGTAGTCCGCAAGAGTAGAATGTCCTACTACATGGGAAGATTTCAAGAAGAAGTTCATGCAAAATTTTCTTCCACCGCAATTTCATGAGAAGGCTATCAAGCAATGGGATTTACTTCAACAGCGCGATCGTGAGCCTATTCCACAGTATACAGAGCGTTTTTGGAATGCACTTCTACAATTACGCATGCTTGAAGACGTACCAGAGACGACACATAAGCGGAAATACATGTCTGGACTTCTTGGACATTACTACGCTGAGGTGAACATGTTCAAGCCTGCTACCCTTGAAGATGCCATCTCCTTAGCTCACGACACTGAAGATAAATTACGCGGAAGAGATCGACGACCACAGCCATTCCAAGCAAACGGTAATTATGGATCTAAACAATTCAATTCAAATTTCAGAAGGTTTAATCCAGGTCGTTTTTCATCACCATCTTTCCGCAAGAATTGGCCTAAACCACCTGCATTACCATCCACTGTCAATCCAAATCCTAAGCCTATCCAACAAGCAAATCCAAATATGCCCAGACTCCCAGCCATTGCAAATAATGTGACCAAAGCCAAGCCCATCGTATGTTACAAGTGTCACCAGCCAGGGCATCTCGCAGCAAATTGTCATTCAAAGAAGCCATCAGCACATATCAACTACCTTGGAGCTATGGACGAAGACGAGCATGAGGATATGCCAGATTTCACCGAAGAAGAAGATGATCCTACTACTACTTCTGACACTTTACCAGGTATGCCTACTTTACATTCATTGTTGACTATGAAATGTATGGTGCATGGAAAAGAAAGAACTATATTGCATGATGACGGTAGTACCCATGACTTTATTTCAGCAAAATTGGTAAAGGAATTGAAATTGCATACTGTACCTACGCACTATCGCATAAAAGTTGCATTTTTAGGCACTAGGTACAATGGCACACAAGAAGTTCAAGATTTAGAAATTCAAATTGGTCCATATATTGAAAGAAGAAATTTCTTAGTTGTCCCATTACAGTCTAGCGACATTATTCTAGGAATGCCATGGAGACACCAACATAATCCCAATATAGATTATTCCACACACACAATGAATATAAATTTTCAAGAAAAATCTATTACATTATTTGGTATGCATGCATCTCATATGTTTCCACTGCTTTCGCATACTCAAGCAAAACGTGCACTACACAAGAACACTAAATCATATCTCATTTGGGTGAATGAATTGCACGCAAAAGAAACTCATATGCACCCTAGGCATAAGGAATTTCTTGCATATTTTAAGGATTGTTTTGCAGAAGACCTACCACCAGGTTTACCACCATCACGACCAGAAGACCATAAGATTGACCTAATACCTGGCACACAACCACCTTGCAAAGCCCCGTATAGGCACAATCAAATAGAGCAAAAAGAAATCTAGAGTCAAGTAGAAGAATTACTAAATAAAGGTTTAATTTGACCTAGCAGTTCTCCATTCGGTGCACCTGTGCTCTTAGTCAAGAAAAAGAATAATACTTATCGCATGTGTATTGACTACCGAGCATTAAACAAGATCACTGTAAAGAATAGGTATCCTATACCTAGAGTTGATGACCTTATGGACAAACTGCAAGGATCTTCTATATTTAGTAAAATTGACCTTAAATCTGGATATCATCAGGTGAGGTTAGATAGATCCGACATATTTAAGACTGCATTCAGGACACAGTTTGGCCATTACGAATTTCTAGTCATGCCATTTGAATTAACTAATGCACCTGCTACTTTCAGTAGAATGATGAACCGTATTTTCCTAAAATATCAATATTGTGTGATTGTTTTCTTTGATGATATTTTAGTGTTCAGTCAAAGTGAAAAAGAGCATTATGAGCATTTATCATTAGTTTTTCAATTACTGAAAGAAAATCAATTGTTTGCAAATCCTGACAAGAGTGAATTCTTTAAGACAGAAATAGAATATCTAGGTCATATTGTATCAAAAGAAGGAATAAAAGTTGATCCTAAGAAAATTGATGCAATATTGCATTGGCCTATTCCTAAAAATGTACATGAATTACGCTCATTCCTTGGTCTTGCTAGTTTCTATAGGAAGTTTGTACGTAATTTCTCATTACTTGCTTTACCACTGACCAAACTTCTTAAGAAAGGCATTGTTTATCAATGGACTGAAAACCAGCAGAAATCCTTTGATTTACTCAAACGTGCATTGACCAATGCCCCTGTTCTACAATTGCCTGACTTTAACAGACCATTCTTTCTAGTTGTGACCGATGCTAGCGGATCAGGAATAGGAGCCGTGCTAATGCAAGACAACCATCCAATAGCATATTCTAGTTCTAAGCTGAAACCCTCTGAGCTTAAATATTCCACTTATGACAAGGAACTCTTAGCAGTTGTACAAGCATTAAAACAATGGAAGCATTATTTAATGGGTTCAGAATTCATGATAAAGACCGACCAGCAAAGCATTAGACATCTACTTAGCCAACCCCAAATTTCTGACCGCCATATCAAATGGGCTTCATTCATTCAAAGTTTCCATCCTATCATTCAATACCAACCTGGAAAAGAAAATGTAGTTGCTGATGCATTGAGTAGAAAACCTGCAATTCATAACATTTCTATCATATCTTTTGATTCTTTAATTGCTATGAAAGATACATATCACCAGGATATTACTTTTCATTCTGATTGGCAAAAATTAGTTCAAAATAATTTTATTCCTATTGATTCATTATCATATAATGATGGATTCATGTTCTTTGAAAAGAGACTGTGTGTTACTATTCCATTCCGATCTTTTGTTTTAAATGAAATTCATTGTCCCCCATATCAAGGTCATAGAGGTATCATTTCTACATTACGCATGTTAACTGAAGATTTTTATTGGCCGCATATAGATGCAGATGTGTCTAATTTTGTTTCAGAATGTCTAATTTGTCAAAGAATAAAGAGACATCATGGTAAACAGTATGGGTTATTAATGCCTTTATCTATTCCATCTAAACCTTGGGAACATATATCTATGGATTTCATTACTGGCTTACCAAATACTAAATCTAACCATGACATGATTTGGACAATTGTAGATAGATTTAGTAAGCAAGCATATTTCATTGCATGTAAGAAAACTTTAACAGCATCACAAGCAGCACAATTATTTTTGAAAACTGTTTTTACTAACCACGGATTGCCGAAAGTGATTATTTCAGATAGAGATTCTAGATTTTGTAATAATTTTTGGATTACACTGTTTGCAAATCTAGGCACAAAGATTGATTTTTCATCTGCATTTCATCCAGAAACAAATGGACAAACAGAAGCCACAAATAGCACCATTCTAGATCTTTTACGTGCATACACTATCTCTAAACCTCAGACATGGGATACTCATTTGCATTTATTACAGTTTGCTTACAATAATACACCGCACACATCTACAAAGAAAGCACCTTTTGAAGTTATTTATGGATATAGATTATCTACACCTGTTGCATCTTTGTCTAATAGAATACAAAGTGCCGATGATATTGCTGTTATGCATAACACTATTTTTGATGAGGTCAAGGATATGATTGCTAAAGCCCAACAATCATATACCAAACAAGCCAACAAGAAAAGACAAGCCATGAACTTCAAAGTTGATGATTATGTTTGGCTTAGAATAGAAAAGCGTAGACTGCAAAGTGTAGATAGACATCCAGTTGTCAAATTAGCCCCTAGATTCTACGGACCATTTAGAATCATTCATAAGATTAATGACAATGCATTCAAGTTAGAATTGCCATCACATTGGAAAATTCATAATACATTTCATATTAGTTTATTGAGACCATTTAGAGGACAATTACCTATCCACCCTGTCTATGAAAACCCACCTTTACTAGAAGAAGAGACTGAAATACTTGAACCAGAAGCCATTATAGACACTGATTACATGACCACTAGAACTGGCCGAAGGTATTCTAGATATCTAGTGAAATTTAAGAACCATCTTGTAGAGGAAGCACAATGGATGCACGCTAGAGACCTAAATGCTTTCCCCACTCTGTTAGCTCCACATTGAGCTAATAGCAATTGAGGTCAATTACTATCCCACCCCGGGGGTATGATGCTAGGAGGCATATTCCACGGTGGATTCCGTGAGGTTTTACGGTGGATTACGTAAACTTAGATGACCGGGGCTCATACGCAAATAGGATTCTTTGTGCGAGAAGTTGATGGGGACGCCTGTCCTTTTCGGGCGTTTCATTAATTTAGTGTGTACATGGGTGATTCCATAGCGGGTGATTCCGCAAAATGCATATTAAATTAATAAACGTTTATGAGTTTAGAGTGCGCACTCGTAATAAATTAAGGTTAGGATTTATTTCTAACCAGTTGATTTATTTATGTAGCTGAAGACTGCTAGGTATTCACTTTTGTCAGTTTAATTGTGTTATTTTACTAACGATTGTGAATGCTTCAGTTGATGTGTAGAGATAGCAGCAGTGGCGGAGGAAAGCATTGGAGTCTAGCGGGTTTTCGATTTTGGATTACATTTTGATAGGCGCCACGCCTATATTTTGTTATGTCTATAGAGACATCGATTATTTATTATTATTTTGTATGCGCTTATGCGCCTGGATATGTTATTTCTATTTGGACATTGAGATTGGGCGTGCCAGACTTTATGGGCACCGTCCATTAGCTTTATTTTCCTATTTTTGGTAGAAAGCAAACTCAAAAGCTAAAAGCTTGTCATATTTTTGTAATTGGGCTATTTTTGAGCATAAAGATTGGAAATATACATTAAATACATGCTTTGTGAAGCGCTCACACAAGGCATGGGGGAGATTGAACCCAATTTGTCTCTTGTCTCATGTCGTGCTTGCTTTTACATGGGTTTTTGTGCTAAAAAGTAGAGAACTTTGTTCTTGGGGACCTTCCGGGATTCACTACGTGAGCTATCTGCGTCCGATCTGCGCACCACTAAATCTATCTACGACTGTCCAAATCATATCATGGTCATACTGTTTACCATGATGTCTCTTAACTCTTTGACAAATCAAACATTCAGAAACAAAGTTAGATACATCAGTGTCCATATGCGGCCAATAAAAATCTTCAGTTAACATACGTAAAGTAGATATGATACCTCTATGACCTTGATAGGGAGGACAATGAATCTCATTCAAAACAAAAGATCGGAATGGAATTGTAACACACAATCTCTTTTCATAAAACATAAATCCATCATTATATGACAATGAATCAATAGGAATCAAGTTATTTTGAACTAATTTATTCCAATCAACATGAAAAGTAATATCCTGATGATAAGTATCTTTCATAGCAATCAAAGAATCAAAAGATATAATAGAAATATTATGAATAGCAGGTCTTCTACTTAATGCAAAGATGAATTCTTCGAAAGATGCGTTATAGCAGACGAGATTGGGATTATTCTGAAGGCTTGCCATGACGAGCCATGTGGAGGCCACTTTGCAGGAGAAGCAACAACCAGAAAGACTCTGCTCGCAGGATACTGGTGGCCAACCCTCCACAAGGATGCCTATGACTATTGTAAGCAATGTGATAGTATTTCTACTATTCTCTTTATTTATATTTTTGTTTAAGAGAAAGAAAAAAAACAAACAAACAAACTGCTATGGGAGAAAAGGAAGCAATTTCCTGTCTTAGCAGACCTTGTTCCAAGACAAGGCGATAAACACCCTTGGATGGGAAGCTGACTGTGGAAAAGGTGGAAACACCCCATAGCACTAGCTGAAACTTTTCATGCACAACTTTCCAGAGCCACCTCCCTTGGTGCACTGGACCAACAGTCTCATTCAAAGGACTGATTTCCTACAACAGACTACCTTTTCCAAAGACAACATGCTCTATAGATAAAATCAAGTCGCGATCTGTTGGCTACCCCCATGAATGATGTGAGTATAGTCTGCCCTCTGTATCTATCAATGAGTGTGAGACAGAGGGTAGGGTGAGTGACCAGCCCTTTCCCTTCAATTCAAATGAGAGGTGCGATGTATGAATGGAGTGTTGCATCCACGAGCCTCTCAATGCACAAAGCACGATTTGTTCCTGTGCATTGCACTATAAGGCTCCCTAGCCTTCCTTCTCACACTGTATGCCGGAATAGGGTGGGATACACAGTTGCACCATCAAATGTGTACAAGGCATACAAATTTTTTGCATAAGTGAATGTGAGGATTACATTAATGGGTTTTAGGAATGGGCTACCCTCTGTATCTTTCAAAGGATGGGCTGAGTGTGACTAGTGTTTCTCCTCAAATCAATTCCGAGAGGTGAAGTTGACGGACGTTACGAAAATTGGAGTCAGATACGTTTTCATTTCCCTATGCAGACACATGACGGGTCTCTACTAGCATCACAGGACACGTCACCCTATTATGTGCATTGCACTACAAGACTCCCTCGCCTTCCTCCTTGCACCTATGCTAGATGGGTGGAACACACAAATGCACCATCAATTGTGCACATTGGCATACTCCTTCCCAATCACTTTTCCCTTGTTCAGTTCTAAACAGGTCCTGAGTTATGCGATTTCATGCTTATTCATTGAGCGATGGGCATCATGGGGTGAGTGATTGTTCTATCATCCTCTTGAGTGCCCGTGAGCTGAGAGTTCTATTTTTCATCATTGATACTTGAATCGATGGACTTCATGGACAAATCTACCTCCCTAGGTGTTGTTGCATGGTCCTGCCATGTTGGACATGTTCTATGGTGCGCCTTGGTTCCTCCTGCCGCCTGACGATGGTTTCAACCTTCCTACATCAACAACGACGCTTCCCTTTTTTCCTTCAACTATCTATGAAATGGGCAAAGTTTTCCTAACCCTACCTTTATGTTTGCAAGTGTATGTTTTGTCTTAAGTGTGGAGAGGTCAACGTCCAGTCAGTAAACAAGTCCGCGGCTATGTCAATCAATCTACCCTAACCGATAAGGTCTTAAGTGTGGGGACGCGTCCTTGTGCATCTATTGTGCATACCCCATGCATATGTCATTATCCAATCATGCGTGTCTACCAGCTACTAGTTCTGCCATGGTGGGGTTCCTTCCCCACCCAACTTCCCTTGTAACCCCTATTGTCGAGGCCGTTTTCCTTGTGGTTGCTTTTATCACACAATTTTTTCTCTTTTCTATGTGAGGATACCCTACATCGATTCAACCATATAACCCTGTTCGTCCCTTCCAATGACACACTTTTCCTTTTTACATCCCCCTGTTCGGGCTTGCTATTTTTGTGTTATTAATTTTTGAAGCAATTCCCTCCCACTTGGATGTTTTTCCTTGTGAATGCTCCTTTATTGCTTCAGAACAATGATCTGGTATACCAACCCTATTCTATGCCTTCCCCTGGTTATTTTTTATTTTATCCATCTATTATTCCACTATAAAATCTGTCCGTAATTAAATTTTGTGAGGTTTCGTGTCTTTTTCGTGCGTATTTTTGCCATTTTTCCATAGGAACCTGCCCTATTCTCCTCGGAATTCAATTTTGACTAGATAGCCCCATCCATCCACCCTTCTTGTACATTTCTCCTTTTTTCTCCGCCCTTTTTTGCTCTCTATATTTTTTAATATTAATTTTTCTTGGTGTTTTCGATCTCCATTTTCTTGTTTTTTCCATGTGAACACCTCCTAACCCCATCCGAACTGAGATTTGATGTGACAATCTTGAAGATTCTATGTGTTCTAATATTTTTTCTTTTTACTGCCCCCCATTCCGGTGCGTGGATCATTCAATATTAATTTCTAAATCTTGTTTCAGATATGATTCTTGGGTTTTTCCATGTGAACGGGGATTTGCTTACTCAGCATTGTGTTCTGACATGATAGGATTGTCTGACACATTTTTCTTCACATTTTTCCTTTTTCCCTCACTTCATTCCGGCTACTGGATTTTTCAATATTAATTCCCGTATACGTTTTCGAGTTCAATTTTCACCTTTTTGGCATGCCAACCCATCTTCATTCCCCTGGATATGTGTTTTAATGTGCCAACCCTGTAAGTCCCCTTCCCTCGAACATTTTTTCTTTTTACTGCCCTTCGTTCCAATGCCTAGATCTTTATATATTAATTTTTGCATCTCGTTTTGGGGTTGATTTTTTGGTTTTTCCCATGTGAACGCGTTCTATCTCCGTCGAAATTGTTTTTTAACATGGTAGGCCTCTTTAGCATGACTTTTCTCACATTTTTTAATTTCCCCACGTTTCATTTCGGCAAACCAATTTTTTGATATTAATTGTTGTATGGGGTTTTAGGCCCAATTTTTGTGTTTTTCCCATGTGAACGTTCTGAACTGTTCTTGGACACCCCTTTGCCCTTTTCCATTGTCTTCCCCTCAACTTGCGGCACCATTTTCCTTTTTACCGCATTGCATTTCGGCTCACGGTTTGCATGTTATTAAATTTTCTTTGTTTTGTCGTGTTCTTGTGTGCCTCGCCTCGTGCGTGAACGCGCGTGTTTTTGCTTTTACGCACCTCGCGACATCCCCGTGGTGTCCATGACTTCCCCATCGTTGTTCCGGCCCCCGTTGCTTCTCGTCATTGCAAATTTTTTTACCCCCGCCCCGTGCACGTGCACGGGATTCTTTCTTTCTTTCTTTCTTTCTTTTTCTTTATTTATAGGTCATTTTTTAAAAAAACACACACATCATAAAAACCAACCAAAACAAAGAAAAAACCCCAAACAAAAAATAAATAAAAATCAAACCTCCCCTCCCCCCCGATGGTTTTCCCTTTCTCTACCCTTCTTCTCTCTCTCTTCTTCTTTCTCTCTCTCCCTCTCTTTCTCTCTCCCCGACTCCTTCTTCTTCTTCTTCCTCCTCCTCCTCCTCTTTCTTCTTCTTCTTCCTCGTCCTCCTCCTTCCTCCTCTTCTTTTTCTTCTTCTTCTTTTTCCTCCTCCTCCTTTGTCTCCTCGTCCTTCTTCTTCTTCTTCTTGTGCTCCTCCTCCTCCTCCTCCTTCTTCTTCTTGTGCTCCTCCTTCTCCTCCTCTTTCTTTTTCTTTTTTTTTTTCTTTTTCTTCTTCTTCTTCTTATTCTTCCTCCTCCTCCTCCTCCTCCTCCTCCTCCTCCTTCCTCCCCTTCTTTTTCTTCTTCTTCCATTTATCCCGCTTCCTCCTCCTCCTTCCTCCTTTCTCCCCTTCTTTTTCTTCTTCTTCTTTTTCTCCCACTTCTTCTTCCTCCTCCTCCTCTTTTTTCTTCTTCTTTCTCCTCCTCCTCCTCCTCCTTCTCCTCCTCCTCTTCCTCTTCCTTCCCCTGCCATCGTTGACTGCTTCGCCACCTCCGCCACCTCCTTGGCCCTCATCTCCTCCACCTTCCACCCCCCTCCTAAGCCCCCCCTCCCCCCCCCCCCCCCCCCAAGCCCCCCTTCCCCCTATCACCCTTACCTTCTCCCCACCCCCCCTTCCTAAGCCCCCTTCCCTTCTATAGACCAACCTCCTCCTAAGCCCCCCCTTCCCACCTTTCCCCCATTCACCCTCATAGACACCCCCCTCTCTCCGTGCCTTCATTCCAACCGTGCGTGTGGGTTCGTGTGGTTCGTGCGGGATTGCACATGGTTTTTCGTGCATGGTCGATGTGTTCGTGGTCTTCGCGGGTGTTCACGCATGAGGTAGGCACGTCAATCTCATTCGTGGGCGTACGAGGTCGTTGTTGTTCACACGCACGTACCTTCGTATTCATTTTTTAATCTAAAAAATCATTTGATAAAAAATTTCCAATTTTTTTTTTAAAAAAATTGAAACCTTTTTCCACATTCTGAAAATTTGTCTTGATAAAAAATGCCATTAAATAATTTTTGAAAATTTAAAATTGATCAAAATCATTCAAAAAATGATAGAAATTTGTAAAAGTTTCAAAAAAATACATAAAAATCGAGAAAAAATTAGAAAAAATCACATATATATTATTTCAAATTTTGGATAAATTTTTGACATGAAGAATATCAACATAATTTTTGGGTATAATGCTTTCATGGGAAAATATTCTAACAATGCATTTATCATGGAAAATCTTTTGAAAATTCCAACACATGATTAAAAAATTTCTAAAAATCTAAAATAAAATGGTGTTGAGACTTCGTGTTGGAAAAAAATTGTTTCTTGGTTTTTTTAAATCTTAAAAAACACAAAAAAAAACAAAACAAATAGCAAAACAAATCAAACAAAAACACACAACCATCCCATCATACTTCCCCAAATTCTTTCCATTTAAAAATAATTTAACAAAATAAAACAAATCAAGACATACAAAACCAAATCCAACACATCCATCTTTTTATTTATTTTGGTCATGCATATCTTTTTTTTTTCTGGTCAAGGTATCAGTTGGTTTCCGTTTTTTCTGTACGGCCAGGCGACTATTGTTAGTCGACCTTCTATCAATGTTTTTTGTGAATTTTTGTGGATTGCGCATTTGCGGACGACTTTGCAAACAGACCCACAAATCACAAGGTTTTCTCTTTTTATTCCTGGTTTTGTGTTTGTGTGTGTGGGTTTTTGATATAGCCTGAATGGTACCTTCTTCTACCCCTCCGATGTTGGTACATCATGTTCCCCTCACAGTCCATGATTATTCCCTCATTTTAGAGGTAGATTGCATTAGACGTGCAGGTCTGCGCCCATTTGTTGCCCTCACATTTTCGCCTGTGGACGAGAAGCTTTGTTACTCCTTCTTGACTTCTTATAAAAACCAGTCTGGTCTGGTTTATAACTGCACCTTCTATTTATCTACAACTAATATCAATGAAGCACGGTGCTTGCCCATTTCTACTTCATTTGTGCCTAGTGCAAACCAGTTACTTACACAGATTGTCACGCTCTTGAAGAAGGAAACTTCTACCCCCTTTCTTCTCAACGAACTTATTAACAGTTCAGGGGTATAGGTTGCCCATATCTCTTCTCCTGTATGGATGAAAATATGCCAGTTCCTCCAAGACCGGTTTATGTCGGCCGGTTTATGTCGGGTAAATCTGTATCTACCTATCTATCCAAGGAACTGTTCACATCTTCAGTGAAGATTCTAGAGGGTGCTAAGTTCAATTGGGTAGGCTTTCTACTATCCAAAATGGATCAACATTTTCAACGAGTGCGGAAGGGTCAACTCAGTAATGTCTCCTATGGTACCTTCTTACAGCTCATTATCACTTTAGCACCTCCTCTTGGTGGTGTACTAGTGCTTGATCTTGCTCCTTTACTGGTGAAACCTCCACCTTCCGTCTCCTCTCCTCCACCCATGCAACCTAGTTCAGAAGATGAAGAGTCCCCTATTGTTTTTTTCAACAAAAGTGCCTTCGTATGAAGGCTCCTTATAATCCTCTTGTATTAGCTTCCCCTTTACAAGTATCTGTTCTCGCTATTTCTGGCAGTTCCCTTCCTTCATTCCTCTCTTGTACCAATTTATTTGCACCACAAAGGGAAGGACAGCTAGTTTTGTAGATCCCTTCATCTTTACAACCCATTTTATTTGGACCCATGCTTCCACAGACGGTTTCAAGTGTTCGGTCTACTTTGGAAACCTCCCTCACTTCTTGTCTTCAGACATTGTACACAAGTGTTTACACTTCCATGCAAGACAAGGTGGATTCCTTAACTACTCAGTTGCGTAAGGCACTAGAGGATCTATCTTCAAAAAGGGCTACACTGAGTGATATCCATAAACAAATGACTCTTGCCACAACCTTAATGGACTCACAGAAGGCAACCATTAAAGAGCTGGAATCTAAGGTCACTAAATTGGGGGAGGAGATTGCATCTCTGACGCTTGAGAAAAAAATTTCCCTTGAGGAAATGGTCACTTTGGCTAGTAAACTTGGTATTAGTGAGGGTTAGTTGCAACACTCTCGAGACTGTCGAGTCCCAAAAGAAACTTATTGAAAAACTTCACCAAAAGGTGGCTATTCTTTCTATTCCTTCTCCAGCTCGTGTATCTTCTTTTTTGTTTTCCAAAGAGGAGCCTGATTAGTTGCAACATAAAGCTAAACTGTATAGGCCTTGATCCTATGCAACTTCTCGGTTTTTGAATCCGGTTAGGGAAATTCCTATTCCCCAAGCGAGGAGAAGATATCGATCTCCTACCCGTCTCGAAAAGCGAAAGTAAAGGAGTCCGTAACCACGACTACAATGGCTCCCAAAAAGTTGCAAGGCGCGGCTGCGGGAGGTTCATCTCCAAGCATTCAAGTGGATATCTCCCCGAGCCCACAGACCCAGGTTTTTATGATTTCAATTCTACGCGAAAGTAATGCATTAGGTATGATAACTCTTACGGGATAGAAAGCACCTATGCATGTTCAAATTTATCAAGCCGAATAAAAAGGAAATTGAGGAAAATTTGTCTATTTGATCGATTACTAGAATTATCTCATGACATGAAATGGAGTTATTAGTATTTTCAATAGGATGATCGTAAGTTGTCTATCCGTCGTACGACCTTAGTATTATGTTGCCTTATCATGCACTTCAAATTAGCAAGCCTAGAACACCCACCGCTTATCATTCCATGGTTGAAGTTATTAAGTGTAATTTTGATTAGTCATGGAAAGAATAAGCATATGTCGCAATTTAGGAAAAATCTTTATTGTAATGGTTCATGGGGAAAAGTTGTTAACACCGTAGGAGGTTATCCGAAAAGTAATGGTGGTGTATCAAAAATCGAATCTAGGGATTGGCATGTGGCATGTGCTCGCAAGAAAGAATATACCAACACTAACTCTACAATAACCTCATTCAACTACGTTGTAGTTATGAAAGGGTTGCCTGTTGCACTTTCATCGTGCATAAAATTGATTCATCAAGTGTTGCATTTGGGAAAGGTTGCAAAATTTAAACAAAGCATGAGATTCTAAAGTGTAGATAACAAGGTAGTAGTCATAATTATTTGAAGTGAGTCCTAGTAGGTCCTAAGAAAGTTGGTATCCAACTTATCATGTGTTTTTTTACTTACCAATAATAGAGTGAGTCGCATGTTTACATGTATTGTGGTAGTCGAGGCCATTTTTCTTCTTTAGATCTAGTTTATTATCTCTAGGAAGGATTCATCCTTGTCGCGAGACAAGCATAGTGAATTACCCAAATCACCTAGCCACAAAGGATTTCGTATTCGCATGAATCAGTCAAAACGATAGATACCCCAAACACTAGCTAGGGATTAGCAAGTTAAGGATTCGGCCAAGTTTTCCCATTGTCGCTAGATCGGAACCTTGAAACCCAATAGTCCTAACCATATTCCCAAAATGTTAAGCTAATTGGATGCTCATGTAAACAATAATCTAGGATTCCTACCTTAAGGACCAAGCGTTTCAAATGATGAAACTCGAATTGAGTTGGAACCCTAGGACTAAACATTGTCGATTTAGTGAAATTAAGGACGGGGTGGGTAAAAAGACAACCTAAACCCTCCCTCTCGTCTGAAGTTAATTCCGTGACCTGAATACACCATTCATTAGGTGAAATGATCTTTTGGAATGGAGACAACACTTGTGCAATAAGTTGCAACGTCACTTAGCCTTGCGGGTTGATCGTAAGAAGTTTTGCCATTCCTTGGAATAAGGTTGGCAAGTTCTTGCGCAAGTTTAACTTGCAAGGGAAAAGGGTAGTCATCCTCTTGCTCTATCCTCATTAGGGAAAATTTGCCAAGTTAAGGGGAAGCTAGGTATTTGCTTGGACGCAAATGATTAGTCAATAGACTAAAGCGACATGGTCGCCGGAATCTACCATTAACAAAACCTAAAAGTATTGATAGGGTATGACCCTAATCCAAAGACGATAGGAATCTTGCCATGTTGCAATTGATTCCGGATCGAATGCGGGATGCATTCGGAGAGAAGGAGTCACTCCTTAACAGTTTGCTAGCTAAACGTCCACAGGAATTGATTGTGCTTGTAACAATTTAGAAAGCACTGTTTGCATTGTTTGTTCAAGGAATTAAAGGATGAAAGATATATGAATGCTTCAGGTTGAAGGCCTGAAGGGAGTGGCAGCTCAGTTACCCCCGACTGCCTGCCTGACCCTAACCAAGGGGGTTGTTGACCGTGCCGGGAACGTGGACCGAACCCGCCGTGTGAGGTCTTTCCGTTGAGCTCTACTTGGAGCAGGAGGACGCTTGGGTGCCAGCGGGGGCTCTGGCCGTAAATCCCTTGCCTTCCGGGTCCTGCACAAGAGGCTAACGTGACTCGGGATTGGATCTCGAGGCCCGCATACTAGTCTACGGGCAGAAGCTTGGAATAGTGATCCCTAGCGGATTACTGGATAGCCTTCGGGCGGAATATAGACAAGCCTACGGGCGAAACTCCTTGTATTTCAAAGATAAAAAGATAAAATGATAATAAAGAAGTTGTTTGACATTGTTTTCTTTATGTCCTGTGATAAGATTACGTGAAGGAACTAGTGCTTAACAGGGCTAATCAAAGAAGTTGTTTGTTATATGTCAAATTAATGTGGTAGGTAATTACATAACTAAAACAAACCGAGGAAAGTGCGGAGGATGGACCATGGGTCCGTCCTATGGATGGGTGGTCCCGGTTAGCCGGGAACTTTTCTCAAAATCTTCGACGAACAGAAGGATGATCATCGAAACGAATAACAAGAACGACGACTTAGAATTACCTATTACCCGATTCACGCTGTTTTAGGGGAACGGAATGGGACTATGCCTTATGGCAGAGAGGTCAAGCCTTGCATCCCTCTCGTTTCCCATTCTCCTTGAACCAAGTGCAGCGTGAATCCGCTTCGGACCTGGCGTTTCTGCGTAAAGTAGTTCGCTCGGGTCTGACGCTAGTTGCTGCTAGCTAATGACCAAACAAGAAAACCTTAATTCCGGTCGATCCTAAGTGGGAAATGGCCAGGACACTTCCGCTACGTGGCAGACGCGGAAAGACCTAGATTGCAAAACCCGTAACATTCCATGGGAGTGCCGGCGGAGTTCTCTAGACAGCCTTTCCGATGGACTGCCAAGACGTGTCCTAGAGGATTCTAGTGGGCACGTTACAGTTGGTATCAGAGCCGACCAACAACGGAATTATTTTCATGAGATTTCATTAAAAATGAAGTAAAGAAATTGTTGCTGTCCAAACATTTCCTCATCTTCAATACTGTCTTGCAGAACTATGAAGCGTGGAACAAGTTTTTGGTGTTCCGGATCATGTTTATGACTGCAATGCATTCTCCGCATTATAGGCAGAGAATTGAAATGATGAACATCCTGGAGCAGATTTATAATCCATCACCTTTATATATAGAACGAAGGTGGACTGGGTCATCAGGAATCTACTACATAGCTGCCCACCGGTTCGCTTATCTACAGACCAACCTGAAGAGGATCAAGTGGTTGGGAGATTTGAAAATCGTGAAGCTGTTCATTTTTGTGGAAGCTCACGTAAATTCGACTTTGTATATTCGAGGTCGGAGAGTTGAATTGAACTCATATGTATATGAGAAAGTAACCCGTGTAATTCCAACTGATAGGATTAAGGTATTGGGCCGCCATGGGAAGTATGGATTCCAGCGGAAAGGATATCCTGAGCTTCTGATGAATTATCGATTCCTAAAGATTCATGACCCAAAACCCTACTATTACACAGTTCCTGTAGACAAATCCAATACAATGGTGTTCTCCCCAAACTAAATGTAATGATTGGATTATCAACACATGTGATGTTGTATGAGGCTACGCCCATGTAAATATAAATAAGGACTTCTTTTATCAATATCCGATTGTGCATCAGGGTTATTGCAAAAAGTTAAGTAGCTTCATGATTTACGAGATAGCTAAACTAAAGATAAGCTAATGTCAATTATCATACAATAATGTTAAGAAAACTTTTTATCCAGGCACAACCCCAGGAACAGGGTCCAAATTCACCCCCTACATCAAGTACTACTGTGATCCAGGAGAAGAAGTTCCTCCTCAAACAGATAAAGCCACCCGAGTTTGACGGGAGAGGCAGATTCGTCCAGTCGGATGCTGAGATTTGGATTGAATCTATCGAGGACTACTTCGAAGCAGCTGGTACTGCACCTACCAATCAAGCCATGCTCGCCAAGTTAAAACTCACCGATGAAGCCTGACTTTGGTGGAAACAATGGTGCAGGGATCAAGGGATTTCACAGGGGTCCGTTACCTGGGAGAAGTTAAAGCAAGCCGTACAAGGCAGATATTTTCCACCTGCATATCGTACACAGAAAATGAATGAGTTCTATGAGCTAAAACAGTTAGGACTCACCCTTGACGCATACTACTCTAAGTTTGTCTCACTGTTAAAGTATGCGCCACAAATGGACACGACACAGCAGGTGTCCAAATTTTGCGCAGGCTTAAATCCACCTGTAAATACTCGTCTCGAATCTATGCGACCATCAGATCTTCAGGATGCACTCATTCGAGCGGCACCTATAATTCAGGAAGTGCAAGCTAAACCAAGGGGTATTAAGAATTGGTCTTATAGTGACCCGAACAGAGGGGCATTCAGACCCCAAGTTAAGAGAGTTCAAGGCCACAATCGGGGACAAAGGAAGAAAGCAAGGACAAATAACGTCAACAACTTTGTTCCTACTCATAGTAATGGCCGAAACCTCCGATGTTTCCACTGCAACGAACTCGGTCACTTCAAAAGGCAATGTCCCAAGCTCAGCGAGGGATACTGTCAAGGTGCAGGCCGCGGTCAGGGAGCCGCCACCCGTGGAAGAGGAAGAGCTGCCTGCATTATCAATAGGCAAAGATGTGATGCAGAGGAAGGGGAAGATCCGACTATGGAAGCGGAATTCGAAAGAGCGACGGTCCATGCCGCTTTACACAAGAAGGGGCCGAATCGCCAGTTCTCGGTGATTCAAACACCGTCGGACTATCAAGGTAAAGGTTTCAAAACCTTGATTGATTATGGCAGTACACATTCCTTTATCTCACCAGCGTGTGCTAAGAGATTAGGAATAGCCACAGTAGAAGCACCTACCCTACTTGTGGAATTGGCAAACGGTCGTGAGGTAACTTGTACTAGGCAAACTGCTAAGGAGGAGTTCTATCTGGGAGGAAAGAAAACCTCAGTCAAATTCAGAGTCGTGAACTTAGGTATCCATGAGTGCCTACTCGGGATGGATTGGCTTAAGCCTAATGACGCTCACATCCACTGTGGAAAGGGTCAAGTTTCCTTTCGAAACTCTGAAAGAGAGTTTGTTACAACTCAAGGTGAGGCAGGAGTGCCAAGGATCCAGTTAGCCAAAGTATCGCGGATCATAAAAGGGGTTAGGAAAGGATTACCTGTTTACTTGATCAAACTCAACAAGTTAGATCAAAAGCAAGAGTCTCATGAGGGACCCTCTTGGCTAAAAGAATACGCTGACGTATTCCCTGAGGAATTAACTGAACTTCCACCTCCAAGAGAAGTTGATCATGAAATAAGGCTATTACCTGGAACTGCGCCAATTGCAAAGAGACCTTATAGAATGTCCATTCCGGAAGCTATTGAGTTGAAGGAACAACTCAAGCAACTGTTAAACCAAGGCTACATCCGGCCTAGCAACTCACCATGGGGAGCTCCAGTACTATTCCAGAAAAAGAAAGATGGGACACTTCGACTATGTATTGATTACCGTGGGTTGAATCAATCAAAAGTTAGGAACAAGTATCCTATTCCTAGAATAGATGAGCTTCTTGACCGCCTTCAAGGTGCAAAGATCTTCTCCAAAATTGATCTCAGGTCAGGTTACTATCAAATCAGGATCAAGGACGAAGATATTCCAAAAACGGCCTTCAATACAAGATATGGGCACTTTGAATTCTTGGTTATGTCATTCGGGCTTACAAATGCACCTGCCACCTTCAATAGATTAATGCAGGATATTTTTAGACCATATCTTGATGACTTCGTGCTTGTCTTCTTCGATGACACTTTAGTTTATTCTAAACAGGAAGAAGATCATGAACCTCAACTTCGGATTGTCCTTGAGACAATGAGGTCTCATAAGCTATATGCAAAAATGAAGAAGTGTGCATTCTTCAAACGTTAGATTGAATATCTAGGATTCATAGTATCTTCAGAAGGAATATCAGTAGACCCAGCCAAAGTCAGAGATGTGCTTGAATGGCCAATACTAGTATCCGTCAAAGACATACATAGTTTTCTTGGCTTGACAGGATGGTATAGGGTCTTTATCAAAAACTATGCTTTGATTGCAGCACCTCTTACCGACTTACTAAAGAAGCAGACTTCTATTACATGATCAACTCCCGAGCAAAATAGCTTCGACCAATTGAAGCAATGTTTGGTATCAGCACGTATTCTGAAACTTCCTGACCTCAATAAGGAGTTCGAGGTAGTAACTGATGCCAGCATTCTTGCCTTGGGGTGTGTACTCATGCAGGAAGGTCATCCCGTAGCATATTCTTCAAGGAAATTGAAGAGTCATGAAAAGAATTATGCCACGCATGATCTGGAGTTATTAGCTGTCATCCATGCTCTAAAGCTTTGGAGACACTACCTGTTGGGTAACAAGTTTACTCTAGTAACCGATCATAAGAGTCTCAAATGGATTTTTACCCAGAACGAGCTCAACATGAGGCAACGTCGATGGATTGAAGTATTGGAGGAGTATGATTTTGAAATCAAGTATCGTCCAGGTAAAGAGAATGTAGTTGCCGATGCACTCAGTCGCAAGGCATTCCTAAACTCCCTAATCTTGCAGAATCCATCAACAGCCAGATCTCTAGCTACAAAGGTATCTATGCCAAGCAACCCTATACTCGAACTAGCTAGAGAGGAAGCATGCCATGACTTGGCCTACCAAACCATGATAAAAGAAATAGCTACCAAAGAGCAGAATCTGAAGTCACAAGCTAAGTATCGGGAATTTTCCATTGATAATGGACTTGTCTACTACAGAACAAGGCTATGTATACCAACAAGCCAGTCACTTAAGCAGAAGATATTATGGGAAGCTCATGATTCCCCTTTCGCAGGACATCCTGGCTATGCAAAAACTCTTAATGCAGTTAGGAAGAGCTATCATTGGGAGAGGCTCAAAGGTGACGTCCTCAAATATGTCACCGAATGTTTGTCTTGCCAACGTATCAAGGCCGAACATGTCTTGATGCCAGGGAAATTGCAACCACTTGACATTCCCCAAATGAAATGGGAATTCATCAGTATGGATTTTGTGGTGGGCTTACCCCAAGTCCAAGGAGGATACAACTCCATTATGGTTGTAGTTGACATGCTTACCAAGGTTGCACACCTGATTCCAGTAAAGACAAACTATAAAGCCTCCGACATTGCAAGAGTGTTTATCAAAGAGATATTCAAGCTACATGGACTACCTAGAAGGATCGTTAGCGATCGAGACTCTCTCTTCACTTCACACTTCTGGAGAGCTATCTTTGAAGCTATTGGAACTCAACTCTGTTTTAGCACTACCTACCATCCCCAAACGGATGGACAAACAGAGCGAGTAAATCAAATCATTGAGGATATGCTTAGGGCTTACTGTTGTCGAGAGCCGAAGAGATGGATTCAATACTTGCCGTTAGTAGAATTTGCTTACAATGCTTCTTACCAGCAAAGCATTCAAATGACCCCCTTCCAGGCATTGTATGGTCATGATTGTCGAAGTCCCCTAAACTTTTCTGATCCTACCCTAAGAGTGGAAGCTTCAAGACAAATGTTGGAAGACATGGATGACCAAATAAGGTCAATAAGACAAGATATACAAGCAGCCAAAGATAGACAAAAGGCATATGCGGATTTGAAACGCCAAGAGAGGGTCTTCGGAGAAGGAGACATGGTTTTCATTCATGTACGCCCAAAAAGGAGTTCTCTATCTCTAGGTGAATGCAAGAAGCTAAGTCCAAGGTATTGCGGTCCATATAAAATCCTCAAATGCCTGGGACCCAATGCTTATAAATTGCAACTTCCGGATAGCCTAAAAGTTCACAATGTATTCCATATTAGTCTCTTAAAAAAATATGTACCCAACCCAAATCATGTACTTGATGACCAACAAATTGTAATGCCTAGTCAAGGAGTCCTTGAACTAAGGCCGGAAAAGATTTTAGATGTTAGAGAGAGACAGTTAAGATCTAGAACCTTGAAAGAATGCCTCGTCCAGTGGAAAGATTATCTCGAAGAGGATGCTACCTGGATGGATGAAAGCTCTCTCAATCTTCAATATCCCCAGTTTATCTCGAGATGAGAACATCTCGATTCTTCTAAGGGGGAGAGAACGTAATATTCCCAACCGTGAATATTGACTTCCCGCACACTGCGTAAACCTTGTACCAAGGTTATCCCACATATTGGATTTACCGGCAGTTCAATGTGTAACCTGCACGTGAGAAATCGAGACCATTCGCATTGGCAAAGCAAGCCGAGGTTCAAAATCGAAATTCCCGCGTAAACACCCTCTTGGGAGGGGCAATTTGAATATTCAAGGCAAATTTTTTTTTTACTTTAATCCCTTTTCCCCAGCCGATGCATGGCTGGAGAAGAGGGAGTGTGGGGGAATGGGTTATGGAGGACTCGTGGCCTACATGGGAGGGGGGAAACCCATGCAAGGGGCCACGTGTGTGGAGGCCTTCTCTTTCCCCCCCTAGGCCTATAAAAACCCCCTCCCCAGGGAGTCAGAAGGAGGGTAGCATGAAGGAGGGTCGCCGTGCTGAAAGAGGGTAGCGTGAAGGAGGGTCGCCGTGCTGAGGGGACGATCAGAGAGAAAGGAGGCCTTGCTGGACGTGCTGCAGCCGCCGTGCCGCTGGCCGCCATTGACGCCGCCGTGAGGACCGCCTACAATGCCTGCTGCCGTCGCCCATTCCCTGTCATCATCATCATAATCTTCCCCCCTTTTCCGTCGACATAATTCTCCCCCAATCATTACCCCTCCCTTCTCCCACGTAATCTGTGGAAGCAGAAGCTTCTTAAGAAGCTTCTAAGGATTAGGGCCATAGGCCTTGATCCTATGCAACTTCTCGGTTTTTGAATCCGGTTAGGGAAATTCCTATTCCCCAAGCGAGGAGAAGATATCGATCTCCTAGCCGTCTCGAAAAGCAAAAGTAAAGGAGTCTGTAACCACGACTACAATGGCTCCCAAAAAGTTGCAAGGCGCGGCTACGGGAGGTTCATCTCCAAGCTTTCAAGTGGATATCTCCCCGAGCCCACAGACCCAGGTTTTTATGATTTCGATTCTACGCGAAAGTAATGCATTAGGTATGATAACTCTTACGGGATAGAAAGCACCTATGCATGTTCAAATTTATCAAGCCGAATAAAAAGGAAATTGAGGAAAATTTGTCTATTTGATCGATTACTAGAATTATCTCATGACATGAAATGGAGTTATTAGCATTTTCAATAGGATGATCGTAAGTTGTCTATCCGTCGTACGACCTTAGTATTATGTTGCCTTATCATGCACTTCAAATTAGCAAGCCTAGAACACCCACCGCTTATCATTCCATGGTTGAAGTTATTAAGTGTAATTTTGATTAGTCATGGAAAGAATAAGCATATGTCGCAATTTAGGAAAAATCTTTATTGTAATGGTTCATGGGGAAAACTTGTTAACACCATAGGAGGTTATCCGAAAAGTAATGGTGGTGTATCAAAAATCGAATCTAGGGATTGGCATGTGGCATGTGCTCGCAAGAAAGAATATACCAACACTAACTCTACAATAACCTCATTCAACTACGTTGTAGTTATGAAAGGGTTTCCTGTTGCACTTTCATCGTGCATAAAATTGATTCATCAAGTGTTGCATTTGGGAAAGGTTGCAGAATTTAAACAAAGCATGAGATTCTAAAGTGTAGATAACAAGGTAGTAGTCATAATTATTTGAAGTGAGTCCTAGTAGGTCCTAAGAAAGTTGGTATCCAACTTATCATGTGTTTTTTTACTTACCAATAATAGAGTGAGTCGCATGTTTACATGTATTGTGGTAGTCGAGGCCATTTTTCTTCTTTAGATCTAGTTTATTATCTCTAGGAAGGATTCATCCTTGTCACGAGACAAGCATAGTGAATTACCCAAATCACCTAGCCACAAAGGATTTCGTATTCGCATGAATCAGTCAAAACGATAGATACCCCAAACACTAGCTAGGGATTAGCAAGTTAAGGATTCGGCCAAGTTTTCCCATTGTCGCTAGATCGGAACCTTGAAACCCAATAGTCCTAACCATATTCCCAAAATGTTAAGCTAATTGGATGCTCATGTAAACAATAATCTAGGATTCCTACCTTAAGGACCAAGCGTTTAAAATGATGAAACTCGAATTGAGTTGGAACCCTAGGACTAAACATTGTCGATTTAGTGAAATTAAGGATGGGGTGGGTAAAAAGACAACCTAAACCCTCCCTCTCGTCTGAAGTTAATTCCGTGACCTGAATTCACCATTCATTAGGTGAAATGATCTTTTGGAATGGAGACAACACTTGTGCAATAAGTTGCAACGTCACTTAGCCTTGCGGGTTGATCGTAAGAAGTTTTGCCATTCCTTGGAATAAGGTTGGCAAGTTCTTGCGCAAGTTTAACTTGCAAGGGAAAAGGGTAGTCATCCTCTTACTCTATCCTCATTAGGGAAAATTTGCCAAGTTAAGGGGAAGCTAGGTATTTGCTTGGACGCAAATGATTAGTCAATAGACTAAAGCGACATGGTCGCCGGAATCTACCATTAACAAAACCTAAAAGTATTGATAGGGTATGACCCTAATCCAAAGACGATAGGAATCTTGCCATGTTGCAATTGATTCCGGATCGAATGCGGGATGCATTCGGAGAGAAGGAGTCACTCCTTAACAGTTTGCTAGCTAAACGTCCACGGGAATTGATTGTGCTTGTAACAATTTAGAAAGCACTGTTTGCATTGTTTGTTCAAGGAATTAAAGGATGAAAGATATATGAATGCTTCAGGTTGAAGGCCTGAAGGGAGTGGCAGCTCAGTTACCCCCGACTGCCTGCCTGACCCTAACCAAGGGGGTTGTTGACCGCGCCGGGAACGTGGACCGAACCCGCCGTGTGAGGTCTTTCCGTTGAGCTCTACTTGGAGCAGGAGGACGCTTGGGTGCCAGCGGGGGCTCTGGCCGTAAATCCCTCGCCTTTCGGGTCCTGCACAAGAGGCTAACGTGACTCGGGATTGGATCTCGAGGCCTGCATACTAGTCTACGGGCAGAAGCTTGGAATAGTGATCCCTAGCGGATTACTGGATAGCCTTCGGGCGGAATATAGACAAGCCTACGGGCGGAACTCCTTGTATTTCAAAGATAAAAAGATAAAATGATAATAAAGAAGTTGTTTGACATTGTTTTCTTTATGTCCTGTGATAAGATTATGTGAAGGAACCAGTGTTTAACAGGGCTAATCAAAGAAGCTGTTTGTTATATGTCAAATTAATGTGGTAGGTAATTACATAACTAAAACAAACCGAGGAAAGTGCGGAGGATGGACCATGGGTCCGTCCTATGGATGGGTGGTCCCGGTTAGCCGGGAACTTTTCTCAAAATCTTCGACGAACAGAAGGATGATCATCGAAACGAATAACGAGAACGACGACTTAGAATTACCTATTACCCGATTCACGCTGTTTTAGGGGAACGGAATGGGACTATGCCTTATGGCAGAGAGGTCAAGCCTTGCATCCCTCTCGTTTCCCATTCTCCTTGAACCAAGTGCAGCGTGAATCCGCTTCGGACCTGGCGTTTCTGCGTAAAGTAGTTCGCTCGGGTCTGACGCTAGTTGCTGCTAGCTAATGACCAAACAAGAAAACCTTAATTCCAGTCGATCCTAAGTGGGAAACGGCCAGGACACTTCCGCTACGTGGCAGACGCGGAAAGACCTAGATTGCAAAACCCGTAACATTCCATGGGAGTGTCGGCGGAGTTCTCTAGACAGCCTTTCCGATGGACTGCCAAGACGTGTCCTAGAGGATTCTAGTGGACACGTTACAGGTAGAGGTTGAGATATAGTCGATATTAGCAATCATAAATGAATTTTCCCTTATGTTTGATGATAGATCATGCCATAGTTGGTACTCAATATTTTGAAGTAGTGGAAATGAAGTTGGTGGCATGATAGGTACCTCTAGAAGAGTAGCAATCCCCTAATCAATGAGTCTAATTAAGTTTTGATTTAGCCAAACCATGGGAGGTTACTGATGATGTTGAGTAGGAAGTAAGTGTATCAGCAGTGCATCTAGATATTTTGTTTTACTAAGCATACTCTTTTGAGCTAAGATCTTGTAAATATAGGATATGCTCAACATCAATGACTTTGCAAGTCACTAGAAGGGCCAAGGAATTTTTGACAAGGATTCCTTGATAGGGCCCTACATTGGATAAATCCTAACTAGCAACATAGCCATTCTACGTGCTAGTTTTACCTCAAATGGGCTTGCTCAATTCTCTATATTGAAGACCCTATCAAAGGTGATCAATGCTTTCATTATCATCCTAAATTCACAAAAAATAATTATTGTGAATAACAAGTTGGTGAAGCATATATTTGGTAGACACATATACGAAAGAAAACTATAAGCCTTAAGTTTTAGAAGAGCCATAGAGGTTAGCTAGGTAGCCATGCAAGAGAGCATCAAGGTTGCTTTACTACCATCAAAGACTAAGGAGAGATACAAGTAGCACTATAAGGATATGGAGGCATAGCGATGACGCTTTTTGACGTAAAATAGCGGCGGTGCTTTCAGACGTAAAATAACGGTGTCACTATTTGCATTGCAAATGCGACACAAATAGCGACGATGCTTAAACGAAAAAATATGGGCCAAAACCCGAGCGCATTATTTTGCACGAACGAATGAAAGAGAGAACGAAATCCATCTTGCATTTGAGAGGGAGAGAGAGAGAAAGAGGGAGAAGGAAAGCTTCTCACCACTGCCGCTGCCATTCATGAAGAAGAGGAGAAAGTGTACAGAGCGTGAAGAGGAGCTGCCGAATCCATCCTTGGGCATTTACGGTGAGTGCATTGTTCCTTCTTGCTTTGTTTTTTTTTTTTCTTTTTTTCTTTTACTTGTTTTTGTTAAAAATCATATGTATTGAGAGTGAGAGGAAATGAGAGAGGGAGAGGAAGAGAGAAAAGGAAAGAAGGAATGAGAGAGAGAGGGAGAAAACATTAAACATAATAGGAAAAGAGAGAAAGGGAGAGGGAGAGGGAGGGAGGAAGGGAGGGAGAGAGGGAGGGAGGGAGAGGTTATTGTTATTGTTGTTGTTGTTTTATTTCTTCTTTATTTTTTTCTTGTTTCTTGTTTTTATGGTAGTCATAGTAGTGGTAGCGGTAGCGATAGCGGTAGTTGTTGTTTAATTTCTTATTTTCTTGCTTATTGTTGTTGTGGTAGTCATAGTAGTAGTAGTGGTAGTGGTAATGATAGTAGTAGTAGTTGTTGTTTAATTTCTTCTCTTCTTGCTTGTTGTCACTACAATAAAAAGGCCTCTTAGACGTGATTTTTGAATTGAGAGAAAATCTTACGAGCGTGTCTATAAGCCTGTCTAAGTGCGCGTGTATAATTTCACGTCTATAGTCACATGTATAAGGAAATCTACACACACTAATAGACGTGCATATATACATTAAATAAACACGCATATACACCCGAATATAGATGCTCATATAGATGCACTTATGGATGTGCATATACATGCGTACATAGATGCGATTTCACCTGTAACTTAGACGCATATATAGATGCGAAAAACAGTGTATGAAAAAAAAACCAGAGAGCATGTGGTTGCCATGCAACCACATGCTCTTTGGCTTTATTTCCCCCCCATCAAATTTTGTGTGTTTGGGGAAAACACAAGAACATTACTCAAGAATATTAGCCATACTTCTCATGCAATAACAAAACATACCTTATCTATGATGAGCCCCTTCTCGTAAAATTCCATTGCAAAGATCGTGTAGTACCAGTGTGAGAGATAAGTAATTTTGCAAGGTAGCTAATACATAATAAAAAAAGTAGTTTTATAAGCTAGGATTTGTTGCAAGGATCGTGTAGTACCAATGTAAGCAGGCTGTATAGCTTATGATAGCACTCATGTAGGGATTTCTCAACTATTTTGTTAATACTAGAAATAGAGCACATGCTTATTTCAATGCAAAGACACCTTAAGGTTTAGAGTAACATTGTTAGGCTATATAACACAATCAAAATATTGGTTGTGGTGATTATCAGCTTGCTATCCGCTCCCATGTTTACTTCTTGTCATCTCGTGCTATCTGTATTATCCTTCGCCTTCTCTTTTCTCTCCAATTTTGAATATATTATGTAGCCTACGGATGTTACTCTTACACTTAAGGTGCTATTGCATTGTAGTGAGTATTTCTATCTACATGTGTATTTGTATGTCTCTCTATATGTTTCTCTCTCTCTCGGGGCAGAGGACTTTACAGGAGACCCCGATACGTGTGGCAGTTTGGAACTGCAACGGCTCCCTATGGTCACGACCAGATAGACTTGAGGAGATTTTACCTGACCATGATGTTATATGCCTCATAGAGACACATGAGAGCCCAGAGAGAGGGCTTCCACGCATTACAGGATTTGAGTGGGTATCTACATACCGGACTACTACTAGGCAGAGTACATCTAGGGGCTCAGGAGGGGTGGCAGTTCTATTCCGTCAGGGGATACTGATGGACCTAAAAACGGGCCGGCACTGGCTCATGCACTAGCCGGACCTCGTCACTATGCACAAGACAACCCCTCGGCCTCGCGGCCAGGAGCGTCTATCAAAATCTCTGCCTTCCTAAACATTGCATTTGTAATACGTTGTAGTCCAACTGATCCTAACCCAATATTGCTCCTCAGAGGGAGTCCCTTTCACATAGCCAAAAAGCTCGAATCACATACACATGGGGTTCCTCCTACGGCTGAATGCCGTCAACCCTGTGCGACTCTCCTACACCTTGGGGATTGGCCCCTCGATGCGCCGCTCGACATTTAGACATTTCGCACAAACGTCGCTCAAGGTACCAAATAAACGTATCCAGGAATGTACCATTGTCCTTACTTGACTTCCCCTTTATGATCCTCCGACTAGCCTACAGCATAGGAACCTCACACTCTCAACGATGGGTCAAGGCCTACTGAAAACAATTGCTATGCATATCCAGGAGCTAACTCTGATACTTTTAATTTCCTCTAAATGATCATGCAAAGAGGTGGATGCCTAGTGCTCAAACATTTTAAAAACCAGCAGCGTGCAAGTGCAAAACATCTCTTTCATGCTTCTTTCTAACCGCTTTGTGCTTCGCTGCAACACCTAGCACCGAAGTGATCTTCGTGCTACTAGGTTTTAATTTTTATCATTATTATTCCGTCCTAGATGCGATGCATATAAAATCAGCAAATTATCCCTCATGCTCAGCGGCATTTAACCATTTTTTCCCACAACACTACCCTTCCCCGTTGATAGTGCATCATTGCATTCATTTCTTTCAGGGTTTCCTTGTCATTTTACGTAGAGAAAGGAAGGAAACACGCACTAAAACATATAAACAAGGCTGAACGGAAGCATAACTTCATGCCCCAGCCTTGTTATACATCAACAAACATAAATCCTATTTTTCTATATTTTTCGTAGCCCCAAATGTATTTTTTCCCTATTTTTCATGGTTTTTTTATCATTTTCCCCCATTTTCTTCATTTTCTTGTATTTTTTTAAATTGCTGAAAATGAAAACCAGTTTGTGGGCTGTGGCCCTTAGTTCATTTGCAACAAAATTGAAAGATTAGTTGATGTGTATCGACGGTTTTCCCCATTTATATGCCCAAAACCCTTGTTTTTCCCCATTTTTCATGGTTTTCGGGTTTCTTGACATTATTTCGAGCCATGAAATGCATGTTTTTCATAATTTCTGGTTATAAACAGTAAGAACTCAGTAGAATCAGCAGCATAATCAAATCTTAGTCCATATGAACGGCATTCCATCAATCAAAAGCATAAAACACTAATTTTTTTTTGTAATTTTAGTTTACCGCTTAAACGCATGTTTCGGGTTTTGTGTCCATGGCTCTAGATTTGAAAAACAGCAACACTTCATGTCCAGCAACATCACAAATCACCATTCTCAGCCCGTGGAGCAATCCGATCCATGCCGGACAAGCCTCCATCATTCTTTCTTCATTGCTCCTTCCCACACATGAACTGCCTCTTAGAAGAGAGAGAGGGAGGAGAGAGAAAGACTAGAATAAGAAATTTCAAACCAGGCCATCATTCGACGGGCAAAAGGCGGCGATATGATCAGCATACGGAGTGTAGGCAAGGGCCAATGTCAAACAGGAGGGTTGTTTGCAGGCTGGGAGAAGCACCACCATCATCCAAGCGCATTTTTCGGTGCCATCTCTGATCACGCCCTCCTCACGATTTCTTGCATCTCTCCTCCCCAAAGTTTCATGTGACATTTAAATTTTTTGGGCTCCTAAGGGTCATGCCCACTTTGGCAAAAAATAAGTCCACCTTTTCAAATCTTGACCGGTTTGTGGCCTTTCCCCCGTCTGGACTCGGAATCGAGCTCTGAAAAATCCTGGGCGTCCGGCTTAGCATCCCGCATTGGCCAATAGCTCGTGTCAACCCGCACGACTGTCTGAAAAATTATGAAAAATCACCAAGTGTCGCTCGGGCGCCTTTAAAGCACTTTGGTGCTTAAAATCGTCCTAGATCGAGCCGCCGCCTTTGACGGTGAATATTTTTCCCTTGATCTTCATAATTTTTAGCTATTTTTAAGCACTTCGCGTCACCTAAATTCCGCTCTCATTGGTGACCACGGGATAGGGCGACTCAGCCCGTCGAACCCACGAACATATCTGCACATAAACAACCAAAGAAGCATCAAACTGATACAAAACAATTATCATCATAAAACTCAGCACAATGCTCCCCCTACCCCTGGCAGAACCAAGGCATAACATCCACAAGGAGTAGGCCTAGCATCATTTAATAGAAGATCCGAAGCGAATCACTAACCAGCTGCGCCAACACAGCCAAACTAAAAAGAAATGTCAAAGAGGTTGCCCTAAGTAGTAGTCTGAACTACTGACCAACTAAAGACAACACCACTAGGAGCTCCTACAAGGCGAGGACTCCTATAGCCTGAGCAAAGGAATATTTTCATTCAGTACATGTCTTCTTTTGGGGTTTTTATTGGATGAACATACTTGGGCATGTAAAAAGGAGGGAGCTGAGCGTAGTGACCCTAGGAGAACAGGGCATCGGTCTCAGGACCTGTCTCGGCACCCAAGAACCTACCAAGCCCTTGCAAGGCGACACTTAATCCTTTTCTAACGCTCACTTTTATTTTCGCTCCAACCTTCCTGGTTGTGATATTATTTTTCTAGCAAGAAGCCACCCCTAGGAAGACAAGGTATCGGCCCCGGGTCTGATTCGTCCCCAGGAACCTACCAGGCCTTCGCAAGGCAATGAGCAATGGCTTATATATTTTCATTTTTTTCCTCTTCGTTGATAGGGGTTAGAACCCCTTTTTACACACCTTCGCATTGATAGTCATCTTTTAGGACAGTCAGGATTTCTTGGCATCATCATTATGATCTTCTAGCAGGCTTCTCTAACTGCCTCACTACTAACAAGAACTCCTAGAACGGCTGCCTAGCAGGCTAGCAGAACAGAGCCACTAGGGCTTCCTTCTAAAACAGGTCTTTCAATGCCTAACAATGTCTTTATAGGAGGCAATGACTACTCCGACCTCCCTCAAACATACTTAGCCTAAACCTGGGACTTCATGCCTTGGTTGCCGGTCCCCAACAAAAATGTGCCCCCTCGACAAGTACAAATACACATATAACAGGAAAGAAAGGTACTCGTAAAGGAGAAATATCACCTGGAGTGGCCACAAGAAGCTTCCATCGCAGCAAAGGCTCCTCCAGGCTCCACAAAATTCCACAACCCGCGAAACCTGTCCAGCACAACACTAAACAAAAACCCAATTAAACGCACCCGCACTAGACAAGGAAATGGCCCTCTTGGCCTAATGAATTCAGACATGACTTTGCTACTAAACTGTATCGGCCCTCTTGGCCTAATGAAATAAAACAATACTATGCATAACATCCTCCTGGAAACAACCATGATAGACATCAAAGCATACTATTCCCAGGGGAACAAAGGCGCATAGCCCTAAACTAGGTGCATTAAATTATGACCTATCCCTCCTGCGTATATTGCAAGAGGTGTTCGCATCACATGGCGTCGAATCAGTCTATGGGTCCCCGATAATAAAGGTAGATGAGTCGCGCTTACCCTTTGCATCACCCAAATCAACCATCGTCTGCCAAAGAGGGCATGTTCAGAAAGCATACCCCACAAACGACCAGGTCCTGTCTCACCATCAATAGATATATCGGGACAAGGGCCACAATTAAAGAAGAGGTCCTCTTCATACGCAAGATTAGCCAATGAATCGGCAAACTGATTCCAATTCCGTGGAATCAGCTGAAAAGATACTCTATCGAATTCGTCTAGCAGGGCTATGGCAGTGTGATGGTACATACAAAGGATCGGGTTCCGCACCATGTACGTCCCATTGAGTTGATTTAAAACCAACTGAGAGTCCCCTTTCACCAACAACTGGCGGATACCACCCTTTTTTGCAATATTCAAACCCATGATCAGGGCTTTGTATTCTGCCATATTATTGGTAAAATTCGCCCTGAGATAAGGAGCTAACTTCATGACAATGCGTCGTCGGGGGTCGTGGATGACAACTCCTACACTTCCTTTTTTGCATGCACCCCTGGACGCCCCATCAAAGTACAAGGTGTACGTCCATAAAGGGTTTACATATCCTGCCATCCTCTACTCTACTCGTAATTATGGTAATCGAAATTCAGCATATTCAACGGGTGGACTGTAGGCTCCATCCCTCCATCATCATTGAATTCAACAGGGATGCTCGTCAAAAGTTGTAGGCAGTGATGGCAGAAGACCTTGATTTCCCAAATGAATGTCCCGCCTTCTTGCTCAATCACCTTGTATCCTTTGCTCCACCAAATGAGCTTTCACTGATGATATCTCTGTTCCAAATATGGGTGTTCTAAATAAGGGATCAGACGACCCATCAACCTCTATCACGATCTCCTTGCAGATGTTTGATCAATCTTGCCTAGACCTGCAAGGCAGTCATAGCATTAGTGCAATCAGAAGTAATAAGGTTTAATCTTATTAAGATTAACCTTATTTTTAAATTTTATCCCCTCAAGGTCAGCTAACAAAACTGTGGATGTATTCTTTCCTATTCTAACGATCTTATAGGGCCCATCCCATTTGGGTTCTAGCTTGCCTGGGAATAATTCACGTCGTGCGTCATAATACAGAACAAGCTGTCCTTTCTTGAAGGTGTATTTCTTGGCTTTGAGGTCGTGTAGCTTCTTCATTCGGCGCTTCGCCACTTCTTGGTGCAATAAGCTCTGCAGCTTAAGCTCATCTAAATGTGCCAGTGTCGTTAAGCGCTCAAAAAGAGCGTCTTCATCGCTCAAAGAATGATTGATGGCGAACCGAATAGTCGGGAGCTCAATCTCTAAAGGCAAGACACACTCCTCCCCATATACTAACTTGAACGGGGTATGGCCAGTGGCTCGTTTGAAAGTCGTATTATAGGCCCACACTGCCACGTATAACTTTTTATCCCAATCCCGTTTCTTTTCCGACACAGTTTTGGACAGGATGCCCACAAGCTGCTTGTTGGTACTCTCGACTTGCCCATTGGCTTGCGGATTATATGGGGTTGTCTTGTTATGCTTGATGTTCCACAACTCTGTCAAACCTTTGATCACCTTATTCAGGAAATGGGTTCCGCGGTCCGACACTAATTCTTTCGGTGGACCAAACCGGCATATTATCTGCTCTAAAAGGAAACTAGCAGTTTCTTTAGCATCATCTTTCCTTGTTGCACGTGCTTCTGACCACTTTGTGAAGTAGTCAGTTGCTACAATGATGTACCGCTTTTGCGTAGTCGATGACGGAGTAATAGGACCCACAAAGTCTATTCCCCACTTCTCAAATGGAAGTATCGCCATAATAGGGGTGAGTGGCCGTTTCCTATTCTCTCGACTATCATGTCGTTGGCAAATATCGCATCTCTTAACATACGCAAACGCATCCTGGAAGATGGCAGGCCACCAATAACCTGCTCTTAAAGCCTTTTGTGTTGTAAGCCGTCCAGCAAAATGGCCACCGCAAGCAGAATCATGGCACTCTTCCAAAATGAATGGCACCTCGTCAGGCGTCACACATCGGCGATAGATATCATCAACCCCTTGCCGATATAATGTACCTGCGATCAAGGCAAACTTTAACGCTTGCTGCTTAATTTTCCTTTTCTCAGCCTTAGATAATTCGGATCCCGCCTCTCCTGTTGATAAATAATGCGTTATTGCAGCATACCAGGAGGGAATAGATGCCGTATCTATTTTAAATATCATCTCTATGTCACTACCTTGAGCCACAGATTCTTTCGGCTCCCCAAAGTCCACTAGACATTCCACGATGCCTTGCAACCTTGGTGGCTTACTCTTGATTTCATAATCAAATTCCTACAAAGTGATCAACCACTTCGCTAAACGATCAGGCGGCTATAACTTATTCATCAATAGTCGAAGTCCCTCCGCCTTCGTATAAAGCACGACTTTCTCATAGAGAATGTAATGCCTGAACTTCTTGGTCCCAAAGACCATCGCTAGACACAGCTTCTCCATGTAGGTGTAATTGATTTCGGATACCCCCAGCTTCCGACTAGCAAAAGCAATCGGGTGGTACCACTTCTCTTCCCAAAATTGGGCTAAACAGCAGCTGATACTATACATGGTGGCTGCTGAAAATATATAGAACACCTCACCTCTTTTAGGTGCTTTTAAAATGGGCGCTCTTGGTAGCTCTTGTTTCACGTCCTCGAATGCTACCTTACAAGGGTCACCCCATACAAACGAACAGCTAAAGGACAATAAATTTGTAAGCGGCAACGTTCTTTCTGCTAAGGCGTTAATGAATCTACGGTAGTAACCAACCGAAGACAGAAAGCTATGAACTTCTTTCGGAGTGCGTGGTGGACCCATGGCAATTATAACTTTGACCTTTTCGGGGTCTGTCGCAATTCCTACCGAACTGACCACATGGCCCAGCAATAGCCCATAAGGTACTCCAAAAGCACACTTCCGTGGGTTTAGGGCGATGCAAAATTGTCTACAGCGCTCAAAGCATTTTCTCAAAATGATCAACTGCCTTTCTCTCACGGTGGCGGCCCCTAAGTCATCAATAAAAACCCTCAACTCTTCAGGGGATATGTCACCGAATGTCTTATCGGCTGTTCGTTGCCACGAACCAGGCGCATTGCATAAACCAAAAGCCATCACGTGGTACGCAAAAGTACCAAATACGGTAATGAAAGTTGTTTTCAACTTGTCCTCTTCTGCAATTGCCATTTGGTTGTATCCTGCAAAGCAATACATAAACGAATATATCTCCCTACCCGCTAATTGATCCAAAATTTGGTCAATAAATGGCAACGGGTAGTAGTCCTTAACTGTCTGCTTATTCAGCTCCCTAAAGTCTACACATAAACGGATCTGATTATTCTTCTTCTTTCTAATCACAACTGGCGAACACCATTCCGTGTGTTGCACAGGAAAAATCAAACCCGCTTTTCGAAGCTTCTGTAACTCTTCAAACAGCCCGTCCCTCAATTCGAAAGGCATACACCTTACTTTCTGCCGTACAGGACGACTGCCCTCTTTCAACGGAATTGTATGAACAGCAAGACTAGGAGGGATGCCTCTCAGCTCATTGTAACTCCATGCAAAGATATCACGGAATTCCTGGATCAAGGCCACATAGTCCTCCCTTTCTGCTGTGCTGAGCATAGAGCCTAATTTGATTGGCCGCGAATCATCAAGCGTACCAAGGTCTAGCTCGATAACATCTGCATCTCTTATACGATCTTGGCCCTCTATCGGCTCGTTCAAAGTGATGTGATAGATGTCCTCCATGGTGGATCCCTCTTTGGACTCATCACTCGATGATGTCTCACTAGCAGATAAATCTTCTAATGTCTCCAATTCTGTAGAAGATAGAGGAGCTCTCTCACTCTGCGGGGACTCAGGATAAGCATCAACCACCACACGCTGGGCACCTCTGCCAAATATTAATCGACCGGCAGGTATATCCACTTGGCAATCCGCTTGCAAGATCCAAGGTCGTCCAAGTAATACTTGGTAACTTGGCCGCCCTGCAAAATGAATCACCCTAAAATCCAACATGCATTCTACATTTGCAACAGTGACATGGACCTTAGTAATGCAGCCTTCCGGCTGTCTCAAACTGTCATCTGCCATTCTGAGAATTGTGGAGGTATCTTTCTGAATCGCAAGACCCAACCTTTCCATCAGTTCAGAACTCATAATGTTAACAGATGATCCCGTGTCGACAATGGCATAATCTACTAATATCCCATCGACATAGGCTGCAACCCTTGGGCAATGCTTCTCAGCATGCTCAAACCAGTCATCACCAACTCGCGCAATACCCAAAGGTTCTACGATGTACCCGGTACGTAGGATCTTTCTAAATTCCTTGCGTACTCCTGGGGAAAGCTTAATAAGCTGTAAGAGGTTCACATCCGGCTTGACTTCGCAAAGAGAGCTCGCCAAATCGAATTCATGATAGTTCGATAGAGCTCGCTTTTCACGCCAAATCATCCGCTCTTTAGGTCGCTGAACTGGCTTTATTGCCTCTTTCTTAACTTTTACCTTCTTCTTTGGTGCTTCCTTATTGGCTTTACTCTCTACGGGCTTCAAAGGTCCCCCTTCTAGGGCAGGATCCAAAACTTGCGTTCCTTTGTCGCCTTGTTTAGGGTTTCCGTCGACAGGCTTATCCATGTCGGCTTCTCTACCCTTTTTACCTCTTGTAAGGACAGCTCGTAGATTAGAGGTTTCAGCATCATTAACGCGTACAGCCTCAATCAAACTAACCCCACTACCACTTGGTAGCTCCTCCACTGTAGTCTTTGGTCGTTGAAGTATTTGTTTAGGCCCATTTTCTGGCTGGGAATCATTTCCTTGGGCACGATGATTAACAGGCCCTAGTTGCCGACTACCACGCTGGAGAGAATTGATCTTACTCCAGCAAGTAGCTGCTAGATGGCCAGATTTTCCACACATGTCGCACTTAACATTTGGGCAATTTCGTGGATAGTGCTGCCCACCACACCATTTGCAACTAAACCTCGACGGTGCACCCTCCTCTGGGTATCTACTTCCTATCAAATTTTGTTGTTTTTTAAGGAAGTTGACATCAACGGCTATTTGTCGATACTGCTCCGTAATCATGTCGGTATAATGCTTCATCATGTCCTTAACCTCGCCAAGAACATTGGAAGAACTCGACTCATAGCCTTGGTCATTACCATGTCGTTCAATCGGCCTAACAATTCGATTAGGCACTGGTTGTTGAGCCACAGGCATGGTATTAGGATTGACCACCTGGCCTCCACCATTTGGAGCCATTTGACTACCCGTCGGCATCGACATGCTAGGGGGAGCTGGTAATAAAGGGACATTCTGTATCATGTTCCCTCTCCCACTAGGGTTAGCCATCGCTATCCCTTGGCCGCTACTGCCATTGGCTATTGCCATATTGTTTCCCAATACTAAACCCATGTTCGAATTGCCTCTAGAAGCATAGGCTGCTTGTAGTCGGGATTCCACCTCTTGTGCTCGTGTAATGGCAGTATCTATATCCCCCAAGGGGACACTACTCAACTGCAATTGGATATTAAAGTCCAAACCATGTAGGAAATATTGCAATTGGGCAGCTGCGGGGATAGGGATAGAGGTGTCCAACTTACGGAAGACCTCTTTTATCTTCTTCGCATAAGCATGAATATCCTCGTGTGGATCTTGGCGGGTCACGTTGAGTACACGCAACCAATATTGCCCACCCCTTTCAGGGGCAAACTCCCTTCGGAAAGCTCCATAAAATGCATCAATGTTCAATATAGTTCCGGCTTCTAAACCATGATACCATATAGCGGCTCTTCCTTTGAGAGTCATGTTGAAGAACATCATTAAATGTCCTTCCTCTTGAATGCGACAGTTAAACATCAACTTTTGAAACTCCCTAATGTGGAGTTCCGCATCTTCCTCAAGTAGCCCATTAAAAATGGGTAGCGGGTAACCTAGAGCCGTCAAATCCGTCGTTCCTGCTGGAATTGCAATAGGCTGCGCCATGACGCGGATTGGATTTGCACTAGGTATAAAGACCGGTGGGGTTACACCTCCCGCAATTGACGTGGACTGACTTATGGCAGGAAGGGGAGCACTAGAGCTTCCACCTTCTCCTAACTTACTGCTTGTGGTCCTAAGACCACTAGATCCACTCCCTCGTAAGGGTTCAGCACCGCTACGCTTAGGGGAATATCTCCTAAAAATTTCAGCACGTCGCCTAGCTCTTTCGTCTCTTTCTTGCTTTTGGATTTCTGCTAGACGATGCTTATTAATAAATAACGGATCAAGCTCAGTATCCTCTGGCATAAACTGCTAGTTGGTCCTTAAACAACCAGGATTCGAGAACCGCCACTTTTAAGCAGCTCCCGGCAGACGCACCACTGATGGACCTAAAAACAGGCCGGCACTGGCTCATGCACTAGCCGGACCTCGTCACTATGCACAAGACAACCCCTCGGCCTCGCGGCCAGGAGCGTCTATCAAAATCTCTGCCTTCCTAAACATTGCGTTTGTAATACGTTGTAGTCCAACTGATCCTAACCCAATATTGCTCCTCAGAGGGAGTCCCTTTCACATAGCCAAAAGGCTCGAATCACATACACATGGGGTTCCTCCTACGGCTGAATGCCGTCAACCCTCTGCGACTCTCCTACACCTTGGGGATTGGCCCCTCGATGCGCCGCTCGACATTTAGACATTTCGCACAAACGTCGCTCAAGGTACCAAATAAACGTATCCAGGAATGTACCATTGTCCTTACTTGACTTCCCCTTTATGATCCTCCGACTAGCCTACAGCATAGGAACCTCACACTCTCAACGATGGGTCAAGGCCTACTAAAAACAATTGCTATGCATATCCAGGAGCTAACTCTGATACTTTTAATTTCCTCTAAATGATCATGCAAAGAGGTGGATGCCTAGTGCTGAAACATTTTAAAAACCAGCAGCGTGCAAGTGCAAAACATCTCTTTCATGCTTTTCTTTCTAACCGCTTTGTGCTTCGCTGCAACACCTAGCACCGAAGTGATCTTCGTGCTACTAGGTTTTAATTTTTATCATTATTATTCCGTCCTAGATGCGATGCATATAAAATCAACAAATTATCCCTCATGCTCAGCGGCATTTAACCATTTTTTCCCACAACACTACCCTTCCCCGTTGATAGTGCATCATTGCATTCATTTCTTTCAGGGTTTCCTTGTCATTTTATGTGGAGAAAGGAAGGAAACACGCACTAAAACATATAAACAAGGCTGAACGGAAGCATAACTTCATGCCCCAGCCTTGTTATACATCAACAAACATAAATCCTATTTTTCTATATTTTTCGTAGCCCCAAATGTATTTTTCCCCTATTTTTCATGGTTTTTTTATCATTTTCCCCCATTTTCTTCATTTTCTTGTATTTTTTTAAATTGCTGAAAATGAAAACCAGTTTGTGGGCTGTGGCCCTTAGTTCATTTGCAACAAAATTGAAAGATTAGTTGATGTGTATCGACGGTTTTCCCCATTTATTTGCCCAAAACCCTTGTTTTTCCCCATTTTTCATGGTTTTCGGGTTTCTTGACATTATTTCGAGCCATGAAATGCATGTTTTTCATAATTTCTGGTTATAAACAGTAAGAACTCAGTAGAATCAGCAACATAATCAAATCTTAGTCCATATGAACGGCATTCCATCAATCAAAAGCATAAAACACTAAATTTTCTTTGTAATTTTAGTTTACCGCTTAAACGCGTGTTTCGGGTTTTGTGTCCATGGCTGTAGATTTGAAAAACAGCAACACTTCATGTCCAGCAACATCACAAATCACCATTCTCAGCCCGTGGAGCAATCCGATCCATGCCGGACAAGCCTCCATCATTCTTTCTTCATTGCTCCTTCCCACACATGAACTGCCTCTTAGAAGAGAGAGAGGGAGGAGAGAGAAAGACTAGAATCAGAAATTTCAAACTAGGCCATCATTCGACGGGCAAAAGGCGATGATATGATCAGCATACGGAGTGTAGGCAAGGGCCAATGTCAAATAGGAGGGTTGTTTGCAGGCTGGGAGAAGCACCACCATCATCCAAGCGCATTTTTCGGCGCCATCTCTGATCACGCCCTCCTCACGATTTCTTGCATCTCTCCTTCCCAAAGTTTCATGTGACATTTAAATTTTTTGGGCTCCCAAGGGTCATGCCCACTTTGGCAAAAAATAAGTCCACCTTTTCAAATCTTGACCGGTTTGTGGCCTTTCCCCCGTCTGGACTCGGAATCGAGCTCTGAAAAATCCTGGGCGTCCGGCTTAGCATCCCGCATTGGCCAGTAGCTCGTGTCAACCCGCACGACTGTCTGAAAAATTATGAAAAATCACCAAGTGTCGCTCGGGCGCCTTTAAAGCACTTTGGCGCTTAAAATCGTCCTAGATCGAGCCGCCGCCTTTGACGGTGAATATTTTTCCCTTGATCTTCATAATTTTTAGCTATTTTTAAGCACTTCCCGTCACCTAAATTCCGCTCTCAGATACAGAGACATATCCAGTTAGTGAGACGAGATGAGGAGGCTAGTTACATATGGATCAGAGTGCAGATATCAGATGAGAGATGGATCTATATGGCAATATGCTACTTTTCACCACGAGGGTCCAGATATGCTACTACGCAGGGTGATATTCAGGCCAGAGATTCCCCCTCCCCTTATTCACAGCTCTCAGAGGACATTATTCTGTATTCTAGTTTGGGTGAGGTCTTCCTTATGGGGGACTTCAACGGGCGCACACAGAGCCGATAGTGTGAGAGTTTTGATATGGAGCAGCCAGAGATCATGAGAGCATTAGACCCTGAGGAGTTGGGGATCAGTCGGGAGTCAGCAGATACTGGGCCAGACGCCACAGGGTATGGAGGGCATTTACTTGAGCTTGGTAGTAGACATCATCTCGATATTTATAACGGGATGGCATGATGGCCATATTCAGGAGGTCTTACATGCTTCCCACATGGGGGGGCGAGAGTACTGTAGATTATCTGCTCGGACCGATCGATGGGATGCATACTATCGAGTCCTTCGGCCTTGGGAGACTTCCACTCGGTGCCGATCACACCTTTCTCAATTTCTCACTCCTCACCTCATTACCATCACCACCTGCAGATATCATACCCCACATGCATACTACCATACACTTCACTCATGAGCTCTCACATGTTTACTCACAGCATCTGGAGGAGCACATCACGTCACTTGATCCATACGCACCCCTTGATACACTGACCACTGATATCACACGCATTCTGCATGATTCTACACTTAGTTTTCCACATCACACATACACGCACCCCCCTCGGACCGGTACCATGCCACAGAACAGGTGGTATGATGATGAGTGCAGAGATCTACGTTGAGAGCTACACGATTTGGAGGCCAGAGGAGAGATCACACACAGACAGGCGCAGAGACGCATGCACTGCTTGACCCGCCGTAAAAAGCGAAAATGGGAGGAGGAGAGATATTGGGATATATACCACCTTCTTATGAGCAGAGATTGTGTAGAGGCATGGAGGCAGATCAGAGAACCACGCTCACCCACACTGATACATGACCCTGCAGTTTGGCATGGATATGCACAGAGTTTATATCATGTACCCGCACAGCCGCTGATACCCACACCATGTATACCGAGACCAGGTATTTCATCCTTTTTCACCACTAGTATGGTAAAACATGCTATCTCACAGTTACAGCATGGCCGCGCTCGAGACCAATTTGATCTTCAGGCAGAGTATATTATATATGGCAGAGACACATTGGCTCCACTCATTGCTCACCTCTTCAACCGTGCATTGTCTGAGGGGTTCCCTGAATCGTGGACAGAGCACACCATTGTACCTATCCACAAGTCCGGGGATCCTATGGATCCTAACACATATAGGACCATCATGATTGGGCCAGTTTTGGCCAAACTTTATGGCACGGTGATGGAGGAGGAGCTCAGCACGCTGGCAGAGAGAGAGTGCATGCGCACACCTGGACAGGCAGGGTTCAGACGGGCATTTTCTACCATAGACCACATCTTCACTCTCCGTTGTCTGATCGACCAGACACAAGTGAAGAAACAGAGATTGTATTGTTGCTTTGTGGATTTCCACAAAGCCTTTGACATGGTTCCGAGAGAGAGGCTTTTCAGACACCTACTTGATCTGGGGGTGGATGATGACATGATGTGGGGTATTTATGCACTATATGAGCGGGTTACTGGCAGAGTCAGATGTCCGGGAGGTATATCAGATCCCCTTGTGAGCACCATTGGTGTGAAACAAGGATGCTCACTCTCACCGACTCTATTTGGGCTATACATTGATGAGATAGTAAAGTTTATTCAACAGCGAGCCGGTGGAGGTATAGATCTCAGTGGAGTCACAGTTCATATCTTACTATATGCAGATGACATTGTGTTGGTCTCAGATTCAACTCAGGGATTACAGCAGCATTTATTAGCATTGGATGATTTTTGCATACAGAGAGGCATGACAGTGAACTTTGGTAAAACCAAGGCTCTTATATTCCATACATCAACTCAGATACGCAGACAGAGTATTTTCATGGCAGCAGGAGGGAGTATTGATGTCACTGGATCATATGTATATTTGGGAGTCACCTTTACAGCAGCTTCAGGGACTTTCTCGATGACACAGGCAGCTCGTGACCGCCTCACTAGAGAATACTCAGCATTGGCTCTTATGGAGCGACAGTGTCATCAGGCACATTTCCAGGAGCCCCGCACCAAGAGGTGGCTCTTTGATACTCTAGTCACTTCAGCACTGATGTATGGAGCAACTATATGGGGTCAGGCCTTGCCGATTATGTATGGACATTGATGGAGAGACCTCAAGTGATCATGATATCTAGATTGATTCGCAGTAAGGCCTCAGTCCCACATGACATTGCGCGAGTAGAGCTTGCCACACCGCCCATGCTAGGCGAGGGATTATTTTAGACAGTTTACTTCCTACACAGATTTCAGGATATGGACAGAGATCGCATTGCATACAGAGCATATATGGCATCTCAAGAGATGGCTCAAGGGGGAGATACCACATCATGGTATGCACAGACTAGAGCTTGGTTTGACAGACATGGGCTAGACATTGATAGACTCCCACCTCTTCTATATGATACTCAGGCTCCCACTTACACCCTCTCTCTCTCTGAGAGGAACAGAGTCATCAGACAGGAGATATGGCATATTTATATACAGAGGACATGGGTCAGCCCTGCAAAGCCACTGCCATCGAAGATGGCACATTATTATACACAGTTCTTGAGCATATCAGAGTAGGGATTCATAGAGATTCCGAGATATATGCATATCTATATGCCACATCGATTGAGAGTTCTTATTGGATAGCTCAGGGTATCATCACATCAGCTTATGATTGAGAGTCGCAGAGCCAGTGACATCCCACACAAGGAGAGGATATGCCCCCTTTGCAGATCAGAGGTGGAGAGTGAGGAGAATTTTGTTCTCAGATGCCCGACATACTCAAAGTTGAGATCTAGATACACATTGAGCAGCTCACTTCACGGATGTATGACTGATATGGATCAGAGATCATTTGGCCGTTTTCTGGGAGAGGCATGGCACATCAGAGAGCAGAGCACACAGCGGGTCCCAGTCAGAGAGGGGCCCACCCAGACGACTATTACACAGTTCTTTCAGACAGACAGAGTGAGAGCTACTGTACCAGCCTCCAGCCAGACCTCCGGGCTCACACTACAGCAGACTGAGGACCATCGTACCCGACGCCGCACGAGGATCCGTGGGTTTCGGACCCCACAGCCACACTGACAGGAGATCCGGAGGATTCTTGATCTACATCCACAGCAGACTGAGATCTGACGACACTCGACACATTGGATCTCAGATCTTCAGTTTGCTCTTTCTCCACCGCCGATGTACCAGATCCTGCATCCAGGAGGGATCACCTGCTATTAGCGACTTCGACAACTGCTACTACATCCCAGGATAGTATATCTCCCTGCATCTATTACATATACACATCGCACCACTTTATCACAACCGATAGTTGTTCACGTATCACAACCGACATTTGTTCCCCTTTTGTAGCCATTATCTAGAGTACCAGAGCTACATATGCACATATACATACACGACACTTATCACACTCACAGCACCATATTTTCAGTTTCCAGTTTTTAGCTTTTCATTCAGTACTTTTATTTTGGATAGCTGGACCTCATCAGTTGTATCACAGTTTGTCTCATAGGCCAGTTTTGGTCTTTAGAAGACGTTAATATAACTTTCTTTCTTTCTTTCTTTCTCTCTCTCTCTCTCTCTCTCTCTCTCTCTCTCTCTCTCTCTCTCTCTCTCTTTACATATTTTACAAAACAATTTTGCACGTCTATTAGCATGTGTACACTGTACACTAGATGCGCTCCTACACGCGCCAAGTCCACAAAACTCAAAAAACCTCAGAGGAGATGTGGTTGTTTAACACGAGTGCATCTACAGGTGCATCTACTCTATGGATCAGACGCACTCTTACACGTTCCAACTCCACAAAACTCAAGAAAACCTAGGAGGTTACATGGATCTTCAACACTTGCGCATCTACGAGCGCGTCTACTCTCTATATCAGATGTGCTTGTAGATGCGAATTAGCAATGAAAAGCACAAAATAAAACTAGGAAAAGCAAGCAACAACTAACATACCCAAAGCTAAGAAGGAACCAAAATACAACTCAGAGTAAACAGAGAGAGAGAGAGAGAGAAGAGAAGAATGACTCACCTTGAATATTTGTTGTGATGGGCAGCGGCACAACTACAAACTCCTTCTTCTCCTCCATCTCCTTGCTCTTTGGCTATTCTCCTTGTCGCAACAAACACACCAAAAGCTAAGAAGGTAGCAAAATACAACTCAAAGCAAAGATAGAGAGAGAAAGAGAAAGAGGGAGGGAGGGAGGGAGGGAGGGAGGGAGAGGGAGAGAGAGATAGAGATAGAGAGAGAGAGAGAGAGAGAAGAAGAAGGACTCACCTTGAATCGGTGTTGTGATGGGTGGCGACAAGGCTACAAACTCCTTCTTCTCTTCCCTCTCCTTTCTCTTTGCCTCTTGCTTCCTCCTCTCTTTACCCTTTCTTCTTTGCCTCTTCCTTTCTCCTCTCTTTGTGTCGTCGTGGTCATGATTGTAGTAGTAGTAATAGTAGTTTTCTTGTTTTTTGTTGTTGTAGTAGTAGTAGTTTTTTTTCTTTTCTTGTTTATTGTTGTTTAGTTTTCTTGTTTGTTATAGTAGTAGTAGTAGTTTTTTCTTCTTTTCTTGTTTGTTGTTATTGTAGCAGTAGTAGTTTGTTGTTGTTGTTTTTTCTTATTTTCTTGTTTATTGTAGTGGTAGTGGTTGTGGTAGTGATTTGTTGTTGTGGTAGTGGTAGTGGTAGTGGTAGTCATAGTCGTAGTAGTGGTTTTCTTGTTTGTTGTTTTTGTTGTTGTTGTAGTAGTAGCAATAGTTTTTTTTTCTTGTTTATTGTTGTTTAGTTTTCTTGTTTGTTGTTATTGTTATAGTAGTGGTAGTAGTAGTAGTTTTTTCTTATTTTCTTGTTTATTATTGTTGTAGTGGTAGTAGTAGTAGTAGTAGTTGTTGTTGTTGTTTTTTCTTCTTTTCTTGTTTATGGTAGTGGTAGTGGTAGTGGTAGTGGTAGCGAGAGAGAGAGATGTTTTGTTAAAGGAAATTGGTAGTAGAGAGATATATATATTTTGTTAAAGGAAATGAGAGAGGGAGAGGAAGAGAAAAAGAAAGAAGGAACGAGAGAGAGGGAATAAACATACAACATAATAAAGAAAGAGAAAAAGGGAGAGAGATGGAAGGAGAGAAGATAATGAGAGAGAGTGATGGCGAGGTCCGGTGCAATACCATGAGACGGAAAACACTCCGATATATGTTAATTTGTGGGTGGGTGGAGACTTTACATACATTAATTTTGCTGAGTTACAAGAGAAGAAATCCCTTCTCAAATAATTTAAGAAAGAAAAAAAGAATGATTAAAAAAATTATTTATCGTAACATAGACAAAATGGAAAATGATGAAGGTCGTGATATTCAAGATCACGAGGTGTATCTTAATCAGGTTGTCCCATGTCCTTGCTCTCAATGTAAGCTGGCAATTAGATGAAAACGTTGATTGTCTATAAAACATGTACGACGCTTCAGCACGTTTCAATCTGAGATCATTGATCAGGCGATCTCAAATTTTGAGCGAACGGTAAGAAAAGTGAATATCAATCATGCATTGTATTCGAAAGCTAATTAAATACCATATACAAAAACATTGGGTTGTGGCTATAAAATTTTCTATCTAGGGAGGTGACGTCTCGTCCCAAGGAGGAGTGCACCCTTTGCGACCAGTTAGAAGAGTTCGTGGGCATGTGATGGCTGGCGTGCCTAAGCCAACCCACCACTTGGAAGGTACTACCCAATCTATACCATCAATACGAGAGGAGAAAAAATGGAAAATGATGAAGGTTGTGATGTTCAAGATTGCAAGGTGTATCTTAATTAGTGTGTTCCATGTCCTTGCTCTCAATGTAAACTAGCAATTAGACAAAAACATCGATTGTCTATAGAACACGTATGACGCTTCAACAAGTTTCAATCCGAGATCATTGATCAAGAAATCTCAAATTTTGAGCAAATGGTAAGAAAAGTGTATATCAATCATGCATTGTATTCGAAAGCTAATTGAATACTATATACAAAAACATTGGGTGTGACTGGAAAATTTTCTATCCAGAGAGGTGATGTCTCGTCTCAAGGAGGCGTGCACCCTTTGCTGCCAGTTAGAAGAGTTCGTGGGCATGCGATGGATGGAGTGCCTGAGCCAAACCACCACTCGGAAGGTACTACCCAATCTATACCATTAATACGAGAGAAGACAGGCAGCCTTCCAGACTTACCTACGACCTTGGAGCTTGAGATATAGGCAATGATCGATGCATTGATGCCCATGGATGTGGAGACTTCTAATTTGCTTAGAGAGGAAGCATTCATATCATTATATGATGGGTGCTGAGTATCTCGCCATTGCTTGCAATCCTAAGTGTGCAAGCAAAATACGGGTGGAGCGATGCAAGTGTGACCGAGTTGTTTAAGTACCTTGTATGTACGCTTCCTTGATTTCTTCTTGACACTATCATTAAAAAATTTTGTGCTTTTTCAAGGTTTTTTATGATTTTTTTTCAGGTTACTAAAATATCATATATTATCACTTGTAAATACCATGCCTAAGTCTCGTAATGATGCACGACATGTTTTACGAAAGCTTGGCATGGACTACAATAGCATCCATGCATGTATCAACGATTGCATATTGTTTTGAGGAGAATACGAGACTATGGAGCCGTGTCCAAAGTGTGGTGCTCACAGGTATCGACAGGACTTGCAAGGGCAAACCATCCCTCAAAAAGTTCTTAGACACTTTCCGCTTATCCCTGGCATAAACCGCATGTTTCATACGTCTGGCATGGCGAGCTTGAAAAAGTGGCATGCGCAGAATAGGTCCACAGATAGAGTTCAACAAATATTAGTGAATTCACATGCACGGAGCCACATTGACTCTACCTTCCTAGGCTTTGCCTGAGAGCCAAGGAATCTTTGGCTCGGTCTTGCTATGGATATCATGAACCCATTTGGTCTATGCTCAACTTCTTACAGTGTGTGTCCTATAGTCCTTGTCAACTACAATATCCCTACATGGCTTTCTACAAACAAAGGACATCTCATCCTTAGCTTACTCATTCTCAATCGCTACAAAGTCAAAAATATAGATGTGTATCTTCATCCATTAGTCGATGAGCTTAAGATTTTGTGGGAGGAGGGGGTCACCGTGCAAGATATGAGCAAGTGCAATGGTCGACGGTCCACCAATACTCGAGCCATTCTCATGTGGATGATGCATGACTTTTTGGGATTCGGAGAGTGCTCAGGTAATTAGGCTTCTGTTCTCGTTGGTAATATCAATAATATTTTGTTCAAGTTTGTATTCACTGGTGGATAGAGGTGTTGGGACCGGTTTGGTTACCTTAGGTTATCATGCATATCCATTGTGCGGGCCACAGTTAGACTCCCAAAGGTCACGAACCATGAAGAAGATGGTATATTAAGGACATTCCGCTTTCTTACCAGAGGGTCATGAACTCAGGGATGGTTTTCTTGGACGACCTCTAGCAAGTATGAATGCCCAAAGCTGGTACAAGCTGCAAAATGGTCCACACGGAGTCACATCCAAATGGAATGCACCGCTTCTCAAGTTGCCATATTGGACCCACTTACAGATCAACCACTTGTTGGATCCCATACATATTTTTAAGAACGTGGACACCTTGCTATGGGACCACATCACAAGAAAGAGAGACACTTTAGAGGCACGAATGGATTTGAACAAGGTAGGCAAGATGGAGGTACTTTGGCCACAGTCGAGTCTTGACGGTAGCTTGCTATGGGACCACATCATAGGAAAGAGAGACACTATAAGGGCACGAATGTATTTGAAGGAGGTAGGCAAGATGGAGGTGCTTTGGCCGCAATCGAGTGCTGATGGTCGCTTGTAGCTACCTCACACTCCTTGGGTTTTGTCCACTAAATAAGAGTGCATTGTGAAGCAAATAGTCAAGTTTATCTGCACTCTAATGGGTATGATGCATTCTCTTAGGTCTGCATTTTCTAAAGACAACGAATTATCAAGGCTAAAATCCCATGATTAGCATAAGATATGTCAGGTTTGTACTACGAATGGATTATAAGTGGCCTACATATTTTACTATTTGGAGTGTAGTTGTTGTTCATAATGCTTTCTCGTTTGTGGTAGTTTGTACTACCAATCGCGATCGTAGGATGCCTTACTCCAGAAATACGCGGGGCAATTTACAGGTTGTCGACTTTAGTGCAATGGATCTCACAGAAGGAGACTAAGACGTCCTCTATTGAATCCGCAAGGCAGGAGCAGTGGAGATGGTCTGTCTCTTTGAGAAATACCTGCCTACTAGCATGCTCACGATATAAATCGACCTTCTTGTACATCTTGTAGATGAAGTGGAGATTGCTGGACCTATCCATATGCGATGGATGTTCTTCTTGGAGTGCATGAAAACCCTGAAAGGATTTGTGCGACAACGAGCTCGGCTAGAAGGTAGCATGGCTGAAGGTTGGTTGGTACTTGAGGTGCTAGTGCATATTTCACAATGGCTATACCAATGGTGGATTCAGACAACAGTATGCTATGGTCGCTGAAGGACGATGATATACTGACCGGAGATGTGGTGGTTGGAAATGGGGTTAAAAAAAGAATGGATGCTGCAATGAAGGAGAAAGTGAATTGCTTTTGTATGTTGTACCATGCCTCTATGGAGACCTAGCTCGCTAGGTACCAGGAAGCTACGAAAGATCGAGAGGAAGCGGATCTGAATTTCGACGTAGTATCCACCATCGACCGATTTGATATCCCAAGGGTATGGAGGAGATGCCGCGGTTTATGTCAACGTGATGGTTGTAAGGAGCTTTGACCGCAACGTCTCGCGAAGGGGCAGATCGAGGAGTCAGAATTCTCGAGGGGATATAGTCCAAAGGTGATGACGTGTTTAGGATTTGTTGTATCTATATTTTATACGCGACAACTAATTGAGTGTTTCAATGGACAATAAAGAATATATAGTGCAATGTGATCGTGCGGGCGGTATTTTCATGTGGAGCATATTGACAAAATGTACTCCACAATAGATTGTGGTATCATGGCAAGGTTCGAGTAAGAGAGCCAACGATGAGCAACGGATCCAAACATGGTTATAGATGAGATTGAGTATTTTGGGAACTTGCAAAGTATTGTCACGATGGATTGCTGTAGCTTCTCCATAATCCTATTCGATGTGCAGTGGTTCGAAGTGGTACTTGAAGGAGCTGGAGCAGTAGTTCGAGAAGGTCTATCTGGATTTGTAGAAATAGATTCCGAAAAAAAATGAAAGGATTTGCGCAACAAGTTTGTGTTGCCAGCCCATTGTGAATAGATGCATGAACTCATTCGTTTTTTAATTGTATTACGACATTGTACATGTCACAATAGTTAAATCTCTCTTGTACGTGATTGTGAATATGTAATTTTCTATCCAAACCCTCGACAACCTCGATGGTCATATTTTATATCTTCAACTCCCCAAACTGTAAGAGTATATGATCAAAGCGATGTTCCGAGCATAGATGTGGACAATATGCAAATAGAGGGGTCGATATTGCAAGGGGTGGAGGCCACCAAAAGCTTTGATCATGTAGAGGAGCCAACATCGGGGCTAACAATGATGGAAATACAGGAGTCCATTGAGAACGAGGTGCAATCATCCTTTTGTGGTGACATGTCTATTGAACTTCTAGTGTTTGCGGAGTTGTGTCAGGAGATTGACATGGGACAAAAGGGTACTTCATACTTGGAGCATCCACCTACTCAATTTGTTGAGGAATCGCTTATCTGGGTACATAAGATATGCATTATAAGTAAGATCATTTTCTTAAGATTTATATTATCGTGCTTTGTATGATTTATATTGATTATGCTATCATTTTTTGTCAGTGCAAGTGATATTTGTGGATATTTAGATCATCAGGATGAGTCGATGGATGAGCAACGAGGAGCTACAGGAGATATTCACGCGTATGTCTCCAGATAAGATGGTAAGATTCAGAGATATGGTGGATCAGGACCTGTCTCGGACACTGTTAGGCCTCTCTATTAGATCTACTTTGGCGTGCTCCGATGCTTCAGTTTCTAGCAGATGAGGTCGATGCTCCAGACTTGGGCCAAATGGAGGGATGCTTCAGGGAGATGATGCAGAGTTCCAGATGCAGTGATCCGGAGGTCCGGATCCAGATACAGGTGCTATTCCGTGCTCTCGCAGCGGTTTGAGAGAGCATGGCTCAGGTGGTTGCTGTGGAGGTACAAACACAGTGTCTCTGTCTTGTCGTTCAGTTGGAGTTACGTTACCTCCGGGATTTGTCACACCTGTGGGGATGTCTACTCCACTCACTCTAGCTTTTACTCAGCCATCCGCAAGTGGCACCCGTACGAGTGCTACTCTGATAGATACTACCCTGGTAGGTACACCAGATGTACAGGGGTCTCTTGGATATGCCCAGGAGTGTGGTCGCAGGTGGGAGAGGACCCATTTTAGGCATACCCCAGAGGGGTATGCCTACCTTGTAGATGATAGGTCAAGAGCCATCATCATGAATGATGAGGGGAGGAGGGTGATGGCTCGCATGAGAGAGTTGTGCCAACAAGTTTTTCGGCACAACGTCTTGGATCATTGGAAGAACATACTGGAGGGGAGCAAGGACTACATAGTAGCATCCTTGCATGAGGAGTTTTCGATACTACCCTGCAGCAGATAGGTTTTCTACAGGCTGGATGATCGAGAACATGCGTGCATATATGTCACATAGACAATTGGACGCACGCAACGCACTTAAGAGTGGGACTTCAAAGTCCAAGTGGCTAGACATGGACGACTGGCGCCGATACAAGGAGGAGGCTATAGATTCTCTAGGACCTTGGAGACAACAAGGTGAGGTGGCGAGGGCACGACTAGAGGCCGGAGTTGTCCATCATCTTGGGAGTGGCAGTCACATGACATATCTAGAGGACTTTGTAAGTTTTTCTTTTGTTTTTCTTGCTTTCTTTTTTGCAATATCCTTTGTATTGACAATCGTGTTTCTAATAGTTGTATTTTGTTTTCTTTGTAGCACTCCATTATAAATCGCGATCTCATTGGCCTTGAGACTCGATATGCAGAGAGGCATGGTCTCACTGCATTGATCGACCAATTGTATGGACACGGCAGCCCTCTAAGTCACTCATCTTTCTTGTCTGTAGTTACCATATTTAATTAGAATGTATTATTGTATAATGGACTGATGTATAGTTGTTTCTTTTTTTGCAAAGTCCGTTCGATGCTCCTTTTCGGCGGGACAAGGTTTCAGATGGCGAGGATCTATAACTTGCCTTTAGATCCCTGGAGCTCACATACCCTTCTTTTTTGGTCACCTGATTTGTGTAGACATTTTCTATGTAGTAGTAGTATCTTGCCATGAATGTACCAGTCACTTTCATTATGCGATTATGTATTTATTTCATGTATGAGTGTTATGATTTACGTACACTTTGTCTTTATTTACACGTGTGTTTTTTTCCCTATTATTGTCACTATTAGCATCCCAAATTTACTGCATGCATCACTATTAGTATCGCAAAATGCATCGCAAAGCGTCGTTATCAGCGTCGCTATTTGCGTCGGTATCAGTGTTGACGATGGGGAAAATTTTCTTTATGAACATTTTCATTACTTTTAACGTCGGTATAAGGCCTATATCTTGTAGTGTAGGTTCACAAGAAAATCAAGCACTTAAAAATAGCCTAAAACTTATATTGAGCCCATAATACCATTCAAAGCCTTGTTTTAAAAAAAGCCCATTATACTCTCTAGTATACTACCAATATATATTTTTTACAATGTATCTTTTGAAAATATTTTGTATGTTTTTGTGTTTAATTATCATAATATTGAGGTGTTTTTAGACATTCATGTTATGTGGTATATGTGTTAATATTTTCAAAGTATGAAAGATGAAAATTGATGAAAACAAGTCAAATGTGACATCCAAGAGGCCGTAGACACTATTACATGTGAAAGAGTAAGACAATAGTAATTAAACTATCTATCCTATCAAAAAATAATATTTTTCTTTTGTAAATTTTTTAAAAAAATTACATATACATGGTTGCTTTGATAATGGATGGTAAGTTGTTGTTTGATAAAGGATAAAGGCTAAGTAGCTAGTGCCTCAATGATCAAGTGGTTATTCTACTTAATCATGGAGTTCTCAATTGATGTTCCAAATAAAGAATTATACCATCATATATAAATAAAATGTGAAACATATGAGGATGAATAAAAAACAAATATTTTTCATTACATATCAAAGTTTATAGAGCACATTGCACTACATTGTATATTAAAAAAACTCTAGGCCCTTGGCATCACTAGTTTCTCTCCCCTCTTATCGTTCTAACTAATTACATGTCTCTTTGTATGATTGTTACCCACTTGGTATGAATTGTGCATATATATGCATCCTTAAAAAGGGTGACAAGATGAGATTCTACGGCTCCCTACATAGCCTCCAATTCAAGCCCTTTCACTGTTCCATGACTCTACAATCTTCCATCAGCAAACTAAAGTTGTGGGTCAGCTGAACTACACTGATAGGTCAATCGAAAATATCTAGTAAGGAACAATGGATGGGTTGATTCTCGGCTCTTTCACATGGCAAGGTAGATCATGAAGTTGAGCTTACTACTAGTTGACCCTCACTCCACCAAAGCACTAGTTAGCCATGGTTGATCAAGATGCAAGTCTACACCTTTGTATTCTATTGTTGGTGATTCTGAGTCCTTTTCGTCTCAGTAGTAAGTCCTAATCGTTTGTAGGAAGACTAGATATACCCAACTATGCCTCTACTTCACTAAAGGAGATCTCATCATTGAGGTGCTATGAAGTTGAATCTAGGGTTGCTACTCAGTCTCAGTGCTGGCAAAAACTAGACCTACCCTATTGGCTCGATTAGGTGATGTTAGAGCCCCAAATCGGTAGGCACCAACTAGATTGAGACTCATGAGTCCCAAGCACTGGGAAAAAAATGGTGAAGTGATGCATATGCACCATGATCGAAAATTGAGTGGCCATCCTCTTGCATTCATGTATCATGCTCTCATGTAGCATCTCAGTCCAATTGAGGTGCATATGATCTCTTCCAAGAAGAACATCGAATTCACTTTCTTGGACATGTTGAAGGTTTTGGTTTGTAAGTAGAGAGCCTCTAAGAAAAATTTAAACACCACTTCCTTGCTTTGTGGACCTCATACACCCCCTAAGCATGTATTCACCCCCTAAGCATGTTGTGTAGGAAGGCATGCTTCTAGGACATGTCACTTCAGGTGATATAGTTTCTTGAATCTGTCAAAGGTGACCATAGTAATGCAAACAAAAAGCCTCAAACTCTCCATTAGTGATTTTGAAATTTTTTGGGTAGGTCCACTAACACGGGCCCATGTTATCATTCCATTGAATAAGTTTACCCATGTTTCAAAACCTACATTCAACTGGGATGAGACTACAGATTAGGCTATTCGATGGCTCACGCTCATGCTTTCAAAGGCTTTGATTCTAGTTGCCCCATATTGGAATAGGGAATCTCTATCTCTGTGGATGTGTTAGATTGTGCTATTGACAATATACTAATATAGGAGGATTCAAAAGGTTGATTTCAGCCTATTTATGATGCTAGCCAATGGTTCTTCATGGTTTAAAAGAGGATTTTGTGGACCATTAATTAGAAATAGCTCAACTACCAAAATTTCAAGGTATAGAGTACATTTTCTTGAAACTCTTATTGTAGGTCATTTTGTGTGTAGTGCATAGGACAACTACTCCAACTAAAGGCCATAGGTAGCAACTTCTCTTTCCACCTCTCGCATCACATAAGAAGAGCGGAAAAGAGACTCCTCCAACAATTTCTTCATACCACCCTTACCGAAATTTGGTTTAATTGGTTGCTCTATAACCCCAAAACATATCATCTTGTCCTTCCATACTACCAATTTCAGCCTTTTCGCCCTTCCAAATCTTGACACTCCTTCAACTCATGATTTGAACTATCACATCACATGCAACAACAAACACAATCATTCCTGGAAGAATTTGTAGGAGTAGACAAAGTTGGGGCTGAAATCGGAGCTAGACTAAGTGGCTGCTACTCCATTTTGGTCATCTTAATTTGTAGCTCTTTTAAGCTCTTCGAAATTTCCTCCATCATACCTTCAACATTTGGTTTTGCAGATGGTCTGACAACCACATCACGAATAGGCATAGGATGAGAAATAGGAGAAGTAGTGGATGGTGCAACATGAGAAGTAGGAGAGGTTGAGGTAGGAGAAGACATCGTTGGTGATGACTACATCCTATTCTGCAAATGAGCCTTCCATCTTCGCCTCTTTGTAAATGTAGAAATTGCTCTTGCTAATCTGTCTTCAGTCCCATAGGTTGTGTACCATCTTCAAGAAGCTCTCCCAACTCATCTTGAAGTGTAGCATCTGTCACCTACAAGAATAACTCCACTTTCTCTAAGTTTAGAGCACTTAGCTCTAATGCATCCAACTTGTTATATCGCTCTTCAAACTCCTGCAACAACTCAGAAGAAACAAGACCTTTATTGGGCTGATAGCCACTCTTTAAATATCTTTTGCCTAGCAATACCATAATCCTCCTGAAAATATTAATCTTTGAGCACTTTTGTGAAAACATTCCAATTAGAGTCCTGCACAAACAAATCTGTCACTCTAACCCGCAAAAAAGCACGCATAACAAACCATAAGAAATAGTTGCTCCAATTGGTCGAAACTACGAAGAAGCGCATCTCGCTTTCAAAGGTTTTAATATAGGAGGCTGAAACGTTTCCGCTATCAAATAATTTGTGCTCACTAACCAAAGCCTCGATTGCCTTGATCGCACCATGCATATCCTCTTATTCTTGATGCAACAATCTCGTTGTTGATCCAACTGTTGCTTATGTAACTGCTGCTGTATAGATAACTACATCTGTTGATTGTGTATCATAATGGTTAAAGAAAGAGGTTTAATAAAGTCTTCATCTCATCAGTGAAAAAGGAAGATGCGATTGATGAAGAGAGTGGATTATTTGAAGAGTCTCCAATCTCGATAATCAAAAGGGACGCTTTCACGTCAGGTTCACTAGATGTTGCATGGAAGTTACACGGGGGTTCATGAAAGTCACTTGCTGCACGGTCACTTTGTATGATCAAAATATTTTTGAGGAAGACAATGTCAAATTCTCAAATTGAGAAAGAAGAGAAGAAGGTCGAATGTTAGGTTTTATCGAAAGATCTTCAACGAAGGCGAGGAGCACCAAGCTCAAACTCAAGACACTCTCGTAAAATTTGAGAATGAGAACTTTGAACTGGCAAGGAGCTCATAGATCGACTCAAAAGTCACTTCATAGAACTTGATGATGATCTTCAAAAGTAGGTGAGAAGCTTAAAGCTCAACTCAAGCCACCTTCATAAGCGACTCGATGGCAAAAACTTCAAGGTAGGGGAGGGGCTTAAAGCTCGACCTCAAGCCTTCTCTCCCAAATTGGATGGCAGGATCTTCGAAGAGGGCAAGGGATACAAGCTCCACCTCTAGCCTCTCTCACTTAATTTTGATGACCCCTAAGGCTCTCATAGTATCGCCGTTATATAGTTTTCTCTCCTATATCTTCACGTTTGTGCTTTTCTTTCCCCCAAAAAAACTAAGGCGTTTAGCTTAAAACATTACTAAGGTTTATGCTTTTCAAGCTTATGCTTTAAGAAAGCAAAAACATTGAATTGCCGTGTTGTTTCTTCTCTTCATTACAATCTTAAACATTAAGATTTTTTGACACCCTTTTTGCCACCTTCACATATGTCGACTACCTATTGATGTAGCATGTAATGTAGTTGAGATGACATAACACTAGCTCAAGGAACTTGAGGATGAATAGGAGGCCGCTAAGGCTGCGAATCAGTGATAACTACCAAGTACATAAGATTTTCCTGTAAACTTGCCTGATATGCTACACATTCGTTCAATTTCCAAGGTTTTGGTTGTCCAATATTTCCAGAATAAGCTATTTGTTCTCATTCTAGTATGTTTTAGTGATTTCTGTTGTCATGTCCTGCGGAGGGTAGGACCCCATGTGGGGCTGCATCGGGTGCTACTGCATATGAGTGTGAGAGAGAGTGCACTTGTATATATACGGTGGAAGATCAAAGCGTGTACAGATTTTCCATTGTATCCAACATCATTATTGTTTGACATACTAGCAAAATGATGAGATGCCATGCCCTCCTTATAGATTCTCCCTTTCTCTTCTCAAAACTCCTATGTTTTGAGGTTCCAATTCCCTTCCTCCTTGGCCTTCAATCAAACTTTTTCAAGGCCCCCACAAAGAGGACAAGGAGGGTCATGCCACTACATAAGGGGAATGGCTTGTTTAAGCATTCTGCATGATAAACATGCTGACAAAAAAGGACACCTATGACTCTCAGATCCCTGTTTCCAAAAATATTTTGAGTACTCCATGATGACCTCTCTAGAGCTGCCTTCATGCACAACCCGCACTTTTGTAGTTCTCCAGAAGAAGTGCTCTATGACACCTCATACTGTCTAGAATCAACACGCATGCGAAGTCCTCCACTAGAAGACTCTAGCATCCCACCCACTATGGATTCAGATGAGATATTTGCACCATGCCATCTTGAACTACCAGATCATGATGATTCAATTAATGCAGAAAAAGCTTCGGATGTCCATGAATCTGCTTTTTCACATCTCAATCGATACAAGCCATCGACCTCTATTTCTATGCCTTAGTGTCTCCATTTCCATTGGTAGCACTTTAGTCCTTACTCCATAGCTGAATGTCCCATGTGTTCTCTACCTTGAGAGGAATTTTGATCGGAATAAAATTGCACTAAGTCCATATGCTTGTGACTACCTATTACATAGCCTGTGCTCCAAGTCCTATGGTATCTTTGGTGTTGCAGATTCAAAAGTCATAGATGTCTCTTGGCTTGAACCTGGAGATAATCTTAACGTTTGATTTGTCATTGGATCCCCAACAATTCCAAAAGCCCGTTGAGAGTGGTGGATACTCTCAATGCTATTCTAGACATAAAGGAAACCATCTAGAGTTTCATGTGAATGCCCAAAACAAATCACCACTACCCACACGGCTTTCACTTCCTGCATGGCTAGCACTTCTATTGAAATTAATGATACCACTTAGGTCCACATATCTTGAATAGCCTCCTTCAATAGCAATGCCTCGTGATGTAAGCTCGAGGTTAGGTTCAAGTGCAGTGGTGTCAGTAGGCACACAAAGCACGTCCAAAATCTTGAAGACAACTCTATCAATCTTCATGTTTACCACCCAAATTCAACCCCCTTAAATCACATTGATAAGACAACCTCTTCTTTGTCATTGATTTCCTTTTCTTCAATATTATTGGAACTTCCATGGAAACAAATATCCTTAACATTCTAATGTATAAGGTATCCAATCCTTGAACAAGCTTCTCCATACATTGTACAAGTTTTGTGCATTCATCTTTGCTTGTGAGTTCTTCCACATTGAACATCAAACATACTTCCTCAATTTCCATTGGTAAGGGATGTTTTAACCATTTTAGCTTTCCATAACAATACTTAATAAAATAATCACCATGGCATCATAACAACTTCATTAGACTCTATATTACCCTCAAATGTTTTACTTAGCCAAATCCACCTTGCACAAGCTCTATGGAAGCAATGATTCAATCTCAATCTGATTGCTTGAAATGCTCACAAGGAAATTATCATGATTCATCACTCCATAATATGCATTCTACCCATATAGTATCTCCTACAAAATGATGAAAACTCCTCAATATAAACCTATTTATGCAATGTGTCCTAGAGAATATGCATTGAAAAATGTACATGGTGCCCAACCATTCATATGATTTGAGATTTATGCAATGTCGAATCCATGATATGAAATCAATCAATCGATGCTTCCACACGAAAATTTTTGAATGCATTAAAGAAAATGTGCCTAGACTATCTATATGTGCTTGTGAATCATGCAAAATGCAAAGAAAAAAAAAACACACACAATGAAAAACAGATTCCTAATGATGTTGAGTAATGATATCAAAATCTTGGGAAAAAACTCTGCCCTCAAGTTCGCAGTGGTGGTCATGCATCATCATGACATCTACCCTCTCTAAACATGCACATGCTCTAGTATGTGCCAAATTGTTTACCACTTGCAATATTATTTCCACCAGGATCATATGGAAAATTGTCTGGGTAATGTCACAAGTAGGTAAGTTGATATAGGTTATTAGAGCATCCTCCTAGATCATATGGACAAATCAAAGTAGGTAAGTTTTCATAGATCATCACAGCATCTAGTGGCTTGATATTCTCTTCTACAAAAATCTTCTCCATATAGCATTCAAATCTTATTTGGTTGGTTGATATTTAAACAATCATGTAACTCCAAACACTCTTTCTTACTTCAATTGAATAAGTCTTGTTTGTGCCTTGACCACTTTGGTGTTTATATCCATATCCATCTCCATAAATGGCATTAACATAGGCAAATCCTCATCACTATCCGAAGGTAATCTGACCTTCTTGTCAACTAAGTTATATTTTGTTTGTACTCTGGCTTCTTCGCTACACTCTACAAATTTTAGCTTTTGTTGTAAATACCCTGGTAAACACAAATTTTATTGTGTATAAACAACACCCAACTATTTTTGCTGAAATATTTCAGCAAATAATACTTTTTGATGAGAATTCTCAGCACCCAAATTTTCTTTTTACATGAAATCAGAAATTTCACAATTCATCTCGCCAGAGAATAAACTTGTAGGACATATGACATCTCTTGATTTTCAGTTTTCAGCAATGTTGAAAGATCCGATATAGTATCTGAGCATGATAGCCCGTCATAAAGACCATCATTAATCTCCTCATCACAATCAATCTCGACAATCTTCTTCAAGTCTGTAGTCATCTTAATGTCAAAAAGAAACTTGAATCTAGGTTGCTTTTCTAGCTTTGAATATTTTGTTTTCGGGCCTTTCTGATCTTCCTATACTTTCAGCTTTTGAACATTAGCCATACTTTGTTGTAGTTCTGAAGAAGAAGGCTGAGAAACTAGATCATTCCTCCTAGTTAGCCTCTTTGAACCTTCAGGCTAATAGTTATCTCTTTTTTTCTTCTCCTCAACGAGTGCTTCAAATCCTTGAGATTTTTCCATATAAGCATAAATAGAAAAGACATCAACTTGATCATTCCATCCAGTCCCTTTTCTGATCGCATCTCCTATGGCTAAAAGTTCGGATGATGAAGCTTTTCCTTCTTCTCTGCATGCACTGCATAGAACTAGAAAGGAGATTTGTCCTTTGGTAACTACTCCAAATGAATTCCATATAGGTAGCACCTTCTCTTGCCACCTCTCGCATCACATAAAAAGAGTGCAAAAGAGACTCCTCCAATAATTTATTCATACCACCATTACCGAAATTTGGTTTAATCGGTTGCTTTGTATCCCCGAAACATATCATATTGTCCTTCTAGACTACCAACTTTAGCATTTTCGCCTCTTCAAAATCTTGGCAGTCCTTTAGCTCATGATCTGGACTATCATACTACATGCAATGACAAGCACGGCCATTCTTAGAAGAATTTGCAAGAGTAGAAGAAGTTGGGGCTGAAGTTGTAGCTACACTAAGTGGCTCCTGCTCCATTCTGGTCATCTTCATTTGTAGGTCTTTTAAGTTCTTTAAAATTTCCTCCACCATATCTTCAACAGTCAGTTTTGTAGATGTTCTGACAACCATAGCATGAATAGGCATAGGATGAGAAATAGTAGAAGTAGTGGATGGTGCAATAGGAGAAGTAAGAGAGGTTGTGGAAGGAGAAGACATCAATGGTGATAAGTAACGTTGACAGTATCCTACCAATCCATCTTCAATCCCATACGCTACATACGGTGTTCAAGAAGCTCTCCCAACTCATCCTGAAGTCTAGGATCAACTGTCTGCAAGAATAACTCCACTTTGTCTGAGTTTAGAGCTCTACGCTCTAGTGCATCCAATTTTTTATATCATTGTTTAAACTCCCTCATTAGCTCAAAAGCACCATGACCTTTGTGGGCTGATAGACCCACTCTTTGAATGTCTTTCGTGTAGCAATACCATAATCCTCCTGAAAATATTCATCTTTGAGCTCTTTCTTGAAAAAATTCGAGTTAGAGTCCTGCACAAACAAATTTGTCACTCTAACTCTCAAAGCAGGCATGACAAGCCGTAAGAAAAAGTTGCTCCAATTGGTCAGAAATCTGAAGAACTGCATCTGTCTTTCAAAGGCTTTAATGTAGGAGGCTAAAACATTCCGACCATCAAATAATTTGAGCTCACCAACCACAGCCTAAATCACCTTGGTTGCACCATGCGTATTCTCTTGTTCTTGATGCAATAGTCGTTGTTGATCCAACTGCTACTACTGATGTAACTATTGCTGCTACATAGATAATTGCATCTGTTGATTCTGCATCATAATGATTGAAGAAAGAGCTTGTAATAAAGTCTTCATCTCATTAGTCAAAAAGGAAGAACTACTTGATGAAGAGGGTGGATTATTCGAAGAGTCTCCCATTTGGATGATCAGAAGAGACGCTTTCACATCACGTTCACCAGATCTCGCATGGAATTGGTGCGAGGGTTCATGAAAGTCACTCACCGCAGTGGCAGTTTGTGATGGGAGAACTCGAAGTAAAATGAGAAAGCAAATTCTTGATTAAAGATATAGACAAGATAGAGGTTCAAAAGACTTTTGAATATAATCAAAAGATTTTTTTGCAAGATAAGGTCGAATTCTCAAACTGAGAGAGAATAGAACAAGGTGGACTGTTAGGTTTTATGGAAAGATCTTCAAGGAAGGCAAGTAGCACCAAGCTCGAACTCAAGCCACCCTAGTAGAATTTGAGTATGAGAACTCTCAAGATGGCAAGGAGCTCATAGCTCAACTCAAAAGCCACTTCATGGAACCTGATGATGATCTTCAAAAGTAGGTGAGAAGCTTAAAGCTCAACTCAAGACATCTTCATAAGTGACTCGGTGGCAGAAACTTCAATGTAGGCGAGGGACTTAAAGCTCGACCTCAAGCCTTCTCTCCTGAATTTGATGGCAAGATCTTTGAAAAAGGCAAGGGATACAAGCTCTAGGTCTAGCTTCTCTCAATTGATTTTGATGGCCCCTAAGGCTCTCATAATATCACCCTTATATAGTTTTCTCTCCTACATCTTCACCTTTGTGCTTTTCTTCCCCCCAAAAAAACTAAGGGGTTTAGCTTAAAACATTAAGGTTCATGCTTTTAAGGCTTATGCTTTAAAAAAGCATAAACGCTGAACTGTTGCGTCGTTTCATCTCTTCATTACAAGCTTAATTATTAAGCATTTTTGCCACCCTTTTTGCCACCTTCACATATGTTGACTGCCTATTGATGTAGCATGTAATGTAGTTGAGATGACATAATAGCAGTTGGAGGAACTTGAGGATGAATAGGAGGTAGCTGAGGCTGTGAATCAGCGATAGCTGCCACCGTGCCACGTACATAAGATTTTCCTGTAACCTTGCCTGATATGTTGCACATTCGTTCAATTTCCAAGGTTTTGGTTGTCCAATATTGCCAAAATAATCCGCTTGTTCTCATCCCAATCCTTTTGAATGATTTCTGATGTCACGTTCTGTAGAGGGTAGGACCCCATGTGGGGTTGCATCGGGTGCTGTTGCATATGAGTGAGAGAGAGAGAGTGCGCATGTATATTATATACGGTGGAATCTCAAAGCGTATACATATTTTCCATTGTATCCAGCATCATTATTGTTTGATATGCCAGCAAAACGATCAGATGACATGCCCTCCTTACATATTTTCCCCTTCCCTTCTAACAAGTCTTGGGTTTTGAGGATACCATTATCATTTCTAAGACAGTTCATGAGCTTGAGGATATGCCTTTAAATGATGTTAGATATAATGATCCACAATTGGAAACAGTTTTGGATGCTTTTTCAAAGGCCTTGATACACAATTCAAAGATACTTCGAGATATGGACTGCTTTACTATTTTTGGTGATGGTCAGGATGTATCAAATGCAAGTGAGGCTTATTTTATGTTTGATGTGGTACATAATTGTCAGTATAAGTAGATTTTCATGCATTAGACTCTAAAAGAGTAGACATGTTGCTTTGTCTTTATTGATGGGTGCATTGATAGTCTTTGTGAACACCCAAGGCCTGATGACCTTGGAGTAGATGCTTAGTATGATATTTGAGTTGTGAAAATGCTAATCATTTTGATCTATGATCCAGAGAGATGCCTTCTTATGTGCATGATGAGTGACAAGTTGATGCAATGGGTATTTTACCTAGATGGTGCATTGGTAGCACATATTGAAGCATGTGCAGGTTTTGAGGGGGTGGATGTCGTACCATTACATAGACATAGTGTGAAAAACCCTAGAGTGCATCATCATCTAGCCTTCTTATTGATCTAGAGAGTCAATGCCATATTTGTCCACTAGTGTCAGTATCCATCATAGTATAGGCGATTCAAAAATATAGGATTTTTGGATAATTTTAGTGGCCTATTTTTTATATTTTGGATATTATTTTTTGCAAATATCCTAGAAAGGTCTAGAAAACTTCTAGAATAGGGTGACACACAAAAAAGCAAGTCTCTTTTCAGTGAGTTTTGGGAGGTCTCATGCAAAAAGAAGGGCTTTCAAATTTGTGCACAGATGTGATCACAGTTTTCAAGCAATAAACAACATTTGAGATGAGGAGGAAGAATAAGGAGTGATCTGGGAGAATCATAAGCAAGTGTCATGTGATTTTACCCCCTTTCATCAAAGCCAATGAAACCATAAAATTTTCCATTCAAGGAATATAAAGAAGCTAGAGTTTGGTGCATGTTTTTGGTCAACTAGGGAGCTCCATGAGATCTAATGCTTGAAGATTGCTTTCGAGAGGTCCATGACAAGGATTTTGTTTATCATCTCATGTTCTATCAATACATAGTGCTTTGAATAATTGATCTTTGTCTTTATATTGTGTAAATGCTTTGGTATATTTGAATCCCTTGCCTATTCTTTTTCTTTTTTTCTATCTCTTATTCTCTCTTTCCTTCCCTCTCTAATCCCACTGGCATGGGTATGACCTTTTGACTTAAAACCCTCTAACAATGGGGGATACAATTTTTTGAACCACATGCATTTTAAAGTCTTTTCAATCAATGAATAGATGATTCTCTTTATTGATATAGCACCACCATGTGTGGGTGAATCCTTTGAAGTGGAGAGAGGAAAATATAATTTCTTGATAATCTGTGAGTGGATAGATGTTAAAGTAGGACTCTAACTTGGATGTCCATTCTCCCAATTATGATGGTTAAAGTAGGACTCTAACTTGGATGTCCATTCTCCCAAGTATGATGGTGAGGGAGATTTCCCATTGTACTTAGTGAGAATATTCTTGTTACAAAGATCAGGTGGGCCTTGCTACCCATGGAACCCTTGCTATCCATATATACCATGATGGCCATATGTACCTTCCAGCCCATACATACCATATTGTGCATTTATCCCATGCTGCCCATTATAGACATATTGCCCATTGTTTCCATGTTACCCATGATTTCCATACTTTAAAACCATTAATACCATACTTTCCATTATGGGACTAATTGATATAAGTTCCATTGGGGCTTTGAGGGAGAGTAGGGGAGCTTCTACCAATGGTGGGAGAGGGCCTCAATGGAGGGTTGGATGCATGGATGATGGGGAAGCTCAACAAAGGCTTTCCATGAGCACGAGAGAATTCACAAAATTCATAGATAGAAGGGGGAATATCTTTGGATCTAAGAATGCCATGTGTACCATGTAGGGGCTCTAGTGGTGGACGGCATCGAGACTCACACTTGGATGCATTCACCTTTTCTAAGGAGGAAGTGGTAGCTAGCTGAGCTACAAGAGTGTTGACTTGCTCCAGGGTTTGCTAAGTTTGATCATTTTCTCAATTTCTTCATAAAATTTTGACATCATTTGGCAATGGTTGGTGACTATAACATTATACCTCTCCATGTGATGAAGCTTATGCTAACATTAAGTGTGCTTGAGTAGGCGCTGTAGGGATCCATATCAAGCACTTCCTCATGCACATCACCATGGAAATATTGTATCGAGCTACGTTCATCATTCATTGAGGTCTTGGAGTCTCTCATCTCCCTCTAGAGCTCTTCATGGGACTTAGTTTTACCTTTCTGGTTAGCCATCTAGATGAAGTCCATAGGACCCATTCTTAGTAAATGGGATGTAACTTTTGGTCGAAAACTCTGATTGGTGAGATTCCTGATTCAAATAAAAAGGGAGGAGGTCATCTTCAATAGTAGCTATTAAGATTGGTGATAGAAAATAATCATAATGTTCTACAATTGGATTTCTATGTCTATTATCCTAGAGTGATTTGCACCCTTTCCACAATGATGTCAGTGCAAAAAAATGTTCATAACTTTCAAACTGTGCTCTTCTTGGGGAGATTTTTTGTTCTAATTAGAGGGGCAAAATCCCTCTTTCAGATGAGATATAGGGTTTAGTCTCAAGTGTAATATAGAATTTTCTATAATTGAATCTTAATGACTATCCTGATTGACTATGACTAAAAACACTATTTTTCCTTGATGCAAATGCAGTACATGGATGTCTCATAGAATATGGGGCTTGTGAAAAATCATAAATAGCATCCTAAGCATACTGATCACAATTCCAAGTGCATTTTTATATCCATCTGCTTTGTCATCATCACTACATAAGTGGAGCTTAATGCCATACATCTCTTCTGGCTGTATACACCTCAAGTGTCATACATGGGTATTATAAGCAATGAGAGGGTGTCCAAAGGGGACTATTTCATTATTGAGAGTGGTCGTCACCATACGAGGGTACCTACACCTGCATACAAGGATCAAGCTTTGGATTAGAGGGAGGTGGGAAAAGTTCCCCTTGGGCCAAGTTGTGTATCCCTTCAAGGTCTTAAGTGTTAAAGGAGATTCCCCTCTCTTTTGGCTTATCGCCTCCCTTTTGGCATTGGGCTTTTTCCTCAGTCCGAGTATACATGGAAAAGATTTTCATTGATCAATTATCATGAGATGCATTGGAAAGGAAACATTGGGCCGTTTCATGAAATGCAAGGATGAACAAGAGCATGGATAGGGATTAACTTGGCAGTCTAGTGACTCATTGGTGGCTACTACTACTTACCCATCTACAAATGCTTATTACTTGGGATTAATTGAAAGTATATAAGATCAAGAAGGATTATTCATTATGCATTAGGAGGCAAACGGGGTATTATATTCAATGGGAATATGCATAAAATGAAGGATTGAACTAGTAAAGTCTATGCAACCTTAAACTCTCTAACAAAAGGAATTAAGAACACCAAGTGGATTAAGATGAGAGATTAATATCAAATTGACATACCTCTTTAGTGATTGGGAAAGATGGTTGAAGCATGATTCACCATGATGACAATTTCTTTATTAAGCAAGCCAAATTGGTTGGAGCACTCCAATGGATGAAGCCTTCAAGAATTCAAATGCTTCCATTTATGATGGGGGCTCCCAAGCTTGTACCCACGCCCAAGCTTAACCTTCAGTGTCAGAAGCTTTGAAGAGAGCTTTCATGTCTATTCCCAAGAAATCCCTATATGCTAAGCTCCATGTCTTCAATGTGGGTAAGAGAGGTGAAGAGTGGCTGCAGGAGCTCTTGGCAGGCGGCTGAGATTTTAGAAGTGGGAGGACTTGGGTTGAGCCTTAATAGTTGACATAGCTATAGGTGAAGAATCCATGGCTACCCAATTTGTCTAATGCTGTTGTCCATCTTCTAGGGTTTGTTGGAGGGCCGAGAATGCCAAGAGAGGGGAAAGGAGAGAGTGCTATTGAAGAAGTGTCCCACAATGTGCAAGAGCACCAATGAGCAGCAGGAAACTAGAGGGTTGGGGACAGTAGGGGAAACCAACAAAAAATACACTGAAAATTGCACGGGTTTCCCTACAAGCGTCAAGGTAGCAACCCCCCACTCCATTGATGATCTCAAGCTTACAGTGTTAGGGAGGGGGTTCCAATGCTAAATGGTGTTTTGGGGTGGGCTAGAGCAAGTTCTTGGATATTTTAGGAGCTAATTACCATGGCATCTTGTATGAGAGGAGAGAGAAGTAGGGCTGAGGAAAAAAAGTAAGTAACATTTTTTCCTCTTATAACTCTCGAGTCTCTAATCTTGGTGTGGAACCCCTAAAATTTGCATGAAAGGGAGTGAAGAACTACCAAGTTAGCCATTTTACCTTCAAATATGTTTGAGTCTCTAGTTATAGCTCCTACATGCTCCAAAAAGCCAAAACTAACTATGGTCCTTCCTTTTGTATATATACGTGTTACTTGAGTAACTAGGATTTTAGATTTGAAAAGGGACTAGATGAAGAAAGAATAAAGAAGAAAATGACCAAATCTTGATGCTTTGATACTAGTTCTAATGAATGAATTTCAGAGGAGAGAGGAGAATGAGCTAAAGAGAGAAGGAAGAAGAGAAACAAAGACTAAAAGAGGAGAGAGAAATACATAAAAGAGGGAAGAAGGAAGGAGGAATCCATGGAAGATGAAGATAAAGGTGAAGAGTATGTTCTTTATAATAATTGGTTTTTCTAAACACAGACTCACTACAAGGATATAGAGGCATAGCGACAGGTGGTTTTTGACGCAAAATAGTGGCATCGCTATTTGCATCGCTATTAGTGACGCAAATAGTGACGGTGCTCAGACAAAAAAAGGTAGGTCGAAACCCAAGCGCGTTATTTTGCTCAAACAAATGAAAGAGAGAGAAAAAGGGAGAGCGAACTCCATCTTGCATTTGAGAGGGAGAGGGAGAGAAAGAGAGAAAGAGGGAGAAGGAAAGCTTCTCACCGCCGCCGCTACTGTTCGCAAAGAAGAGGAGTAAGTGTACGGAGGGCGAAGAGGAGCTGTCGTCGCAAAGAGGAGCCGTCGAATCCATCCTCGGGCGTTTACGGTGAGGGCATTGTTCATTCTTGATTTGTTTTTGTTTTTTCTCTTTTTCTTTTACTTGTTTTTATTAAAAATCATGTGTATTGTGAGAGGGAGAGGAAATGTGAGAGGGAGACGAAGAGATAAAAGAAAAGAAGGAACGAGAGAGAGAGGGAGAAAACATTAAACATAATAGGGAAAGAGAGAAAGAGAGGGAGAGGGAGAGGGAGGGAGAGGTTGTTATTGTTTTTGTTGTTTTATTTCTTCTTTTCTTTTCTTATTGTTTGTTGTTGTTGTGGTAGTCGTGGTAGTGGTAGTGGTAGTGGTAGTGGTAGTGGTAGTGGTAGTTTAATTTCTTATTTTCTTATTTTCTTGTTTGTTGTTTTTGTGGTTGTCGTAGTGGTAGTAGTGGTAGTGGTAGTGATAGTAGTAGTTATTGTTTAATTTCTTCTCTTCTAGTTTGTTGTTGTAGTAGTAGTAGTAGTAGTAGTAGTAGTAGTAGTATTTTTTTCTTCTTTTCTTGTTTGTTGTTATTGTAGTAGTAGTAGTAGTAGCAGTAGTAGTAGTAGTAGTAGTAGTAGTTGTTGTTGTTGTTATTGTTTTTTCTTCTTTTCTTGTTTATTGTAGTGTTAGTGGTTTGTTATTGTGGTAGTCACAGTTGTAGTCCTAGTCCTAGTAGTAGTAGTAGTAGTAGTAGTAGTAGTAGTAGTAGTAGTAGTAGTAGTAGTAGTAGTAGTAGTAGTAGTAGTAGTAGTAGTTATTGTTGTAGTAGTAGTAGTAGTACTTTTTTTTTTCTTGTTTATTGTTGTTTAGTATTTTCTTGTTTGTTGTTGTTGTAGTAGTGGTAGTAGTAGTAGGTTTTTCTTCTTTTCTTGTTTGTTGTAGTAGTAGTAGTAGCAGTTGTTGTTGTTGTTGTTGTTGATTTTTCTTCTATTCTTGTTTATTGTAGTGGTAGTGGTAGTGGTAGTGGTAGTGGAGAGAGAGAGTTGTTGTGGTAGTGGTAGTGGTAGTCGTCATAGTTTTGATTGTAGTAGTAGTAATAGTAGTTTTCATGTTTGTTGTTGTTCTAGTAGTAGTAGTTTTTTTTCTTTTCTTGTGTTTTGTTGTTTAGTTTTCTTGTTTTTTGTTGTTGTTGTTGTTGTTTTTGTAGTTTTTCTTGTTTTCTTATTTGTTGTTATTATAGTAGTAGTTGTTGTTATTGTTTTTTTTTTCTTCTTCTTCTTGTTTTCTTGTTTATTATAGTGGTAGTGGTAGTGGTTTGTCCTAGTTGTAGTCATAGTCACGGTCATAGACGTAGTCGTAGTCATCGTAGTCGTGGTTGTAGTAGTAGTGGTTTTCTTGTTTGTTGTTGTTGTAATATTTTTTTGTTTTCTTGTTTATTGTTATTTATTTTTCTTGTTCGTTGTTTTTGTTGTAGTAGTAGTTGTTGTTGTTTCTTCTTTTCTTATTTATTGTAGTGGTAGTGGTAGTGGTAGAGAGAGAGAGATGTTTTGTTAAAGGAAATGAGAGAGGGAGAGGAAGAGAAAAAGGAAGAAGGAATGAGAGAGAGGGAATAAATATACAACATAATAAAGAAAGAGAAAAAGAGAGAGAGATGGAAGGAGAGAAGCGAATGAATGGATTAAAAACAAACAGAGAGTGGTGGCGAGGTCCGGTGCAATACCACAAGATGGGAAACACTCTAACATATGTTAATTTGTGGGTGGGTGGAGACTTTACATACGTTAATTTTTGCTGAGTTACAAGAGAAGAAATTCCTTCTCAAACAATTTAAGAAATAAAAAAAGAATGATAACAAAAATAAATTGTTTGTCATAACGTAGAAAAAATGGAAAATGATGAAGGCCGTGATGTTCAAGATCCCGAGGCGTATCTTAATCAATGTATCCCATGTCCTTGCTCTCAATGTAAGCTGGCAATTAGACAAAAACGTCGATTGTCTATAGAACACGTACGACACTTCGGCGATTTTCAATCTGAGATCATTGATCAGGCGATCTTAGATTTTGAGAAAATAGTAAGAAAAGTTTATATCAATCATGCATTGTATTCACAAGCTAATTGAATACTATATACAAAAAGATTAGGTGTGGCTGCCAAATTTTCTATCAAAGGAGGTGACGTCTAGTCCCAAGGAGGAGTGCACCCTTTGCAGCCAGTTTAGAAGAGTTTGTGGGCGTGTGACAAATCCCCCCCCCTCGTGCTTAAATTAATAAGCCCTTCTTGTGTTTTTTTAAAACCCGTGTTTCACCCCCCTCCGTGCTTTGTAAGCCTTAAGGCCTTTCTCCCTTAAGCCCTTCCCTTGGATGGAACCCCCCAAAGAACTAAGGGTTGAAAAGTCTTATCCACCTTAACCCCCGTGTTTAACTTATTACCCCCTTCTTGTGCTTTCTACCCCCTTTTCACCCTTCCCCTTTCCCCTTGGGTTGGAACTTACCACCCCGTGTGTCCAAAAAGCCCTTCAAGTTTCCCTTTTTTTTAATACCCTTTTAAGGCCTTCATATGTCTTTTGAAACCACACTCACACACACCATTTTCCCCCCACGTATAAATCCCTATAGGGCCTTTTCTTTTAGGCTTTATAAACCTTTCCCTCTCGAAGAAGCTCACACCTTAAAGGTCTTATTACCCCCCCTTCTCGTGGTCAATCCTTTAACGGCTCCTTGCCTCGAAAGAGAGAAGAAGAGTATTGAAGCGACGGTGGAATTCCGAAAAGGAGAGTAAAAGATGCCTTCACGTTCGAAGGATTACAATTGCGACGCCACCTAAGAAAGTCCAAGGAGTAGCTACGGGAGGGTCATCTCCCGGTATCCATGTGGATATCTCACCCCAAAACAAGGTTTTTTCTTCTTGGTTTTATATCGGTTTTAATTCAATCATGCAAGATGAATTGTTAGGGACAAGATATATTTTTTCCTAGTTATTTACAATGAAGGAATTTAGTTTAAATGATCATGCAAAATGGATAAAGTATAAAACATAGTTTTTCTTCAAATAGCCTTATGCACTAAAATGAATTATGAGCAAGATTATTTACCCACTAAAGTAGTTTATTTTGGTTAAATCTTGAAGGTATGAAAACTGCATCTCGCACCATTAACCCCTATTCTTTTTACAACAAATCATCATAGAAGGTGAAATTCATGAAAGGTTTCTTACGTTGTTTAAACTCTAGGAAGTTATCATTGCTAACTGCATATCTTAGCAAGGAAAAGATTGTTTATTTGGCATGAGTTTTGTTCGCAAGGAAAACGAAGATTACTTGAATTTATCTAACCTCAAAGCAATAAAGTTTAGGACTGAAAAATCAATTGTCACATAGATAACAAATCGTGCCGAGGTGATCTCAATATTTCCTTCTAAAAGTTAACCGAATTAATATAAACTTAGAAATACCTATGCTGCGAAATATGCATTGGGAATGATTTAAAATCCAAGAAACGTTTATACCTTAAATACTTGCCCACCTTCCCTGATTGTAGGGTCAATAAATGGTAAACGTAAAAGAACTAGGGTTTGTCCCTGAGTTCCTTACAAGAAACTAATAAAGTTAGGAAACCCTAAATCTGACAAACGTTAGCTTAAAGAAACTGAAATGGATTATTTTGTAACTCCATTATCACATAGTACGATGCAGGACTTGCACGGCAAGTGCGAAGACATATGGTCTTGTGATTGATTCACAAGGAGAAAGAATAAATTCCCGCATCAAGGATGGGGGATCCTTACACAAGTTATCTTGCATGAGGATGTATTCTTTGATGTCCTTCTAGGTAAGGAAGGTTAAAGAACGGAAACTAAAGTATCCAATGAACTTTAGGGTTGACCAAGTTGGGTTAATAGGGTACGCCCTAACCCAGAATAAAAAGGATCTTGCCAAGTTGCAGAGCACCCCGAATCGAATTCTAGATATATTCAAAAGGAAAAATTCTTTCCTTAGCAGTTTGCCAACAAAAAAATCGATTAATGGAAATGTTTGTGCTTGCTAGAGATTTTAGAGCATTGTTTGATTTATGAATTACAAATTAAATGAATATCTATACTTTGAAGGCCTGAAGGGAGAGGCAGTTTCAGTTACCCCCGACTGCCTGCGTGACCCTAACCAAGGGGGTTGTTGACCGCGTCGGGAACGTGGACCGAACCTGCCGCGAGAGGTCTCTCCGTTGAGCTCTACTTGGAGAAGGAGGACGCTTGGGTGCTAGGGGGGGCTCTGGCTGTAAATCCCTTGCCTTCCGGGTCCTGCACAAGAGGCTAACGTGACTCGAGATTGGATCTCGAGGTCTGTATACTAGTCTACAGGCGGAAGCTTGGAAAATGATCCCTGTGGATTACTGGATAGCCTTCGGGCGGATTATGGACAAGCCTACGGGCGGAACTCCTTGTATTTCAAAGATAAATATGATGATGTATTAATAAAGAACTTGTCTGATATTGTTTTTCTATGTCACGTGATAAGATTACGTGAAGGAACCAGTGCCTAACGGATTAATTAAAGAAGCTGATTGTTACATGTCCAACTAATGTGTTAGATAAGTTCCTAACTAAAACAAACCGAGGAAAGTCCGGAGGATGGGCCATGGGTCCGTCCTACGGTTGGGTGGTCCCGGTTGGCCGGGAACTTTTCTCAAATCTCGAAGAACAGAGGGATGATCGTCAAAGGACAGAACAACAAAAGCATCGACCTAGAGTTATGTCTTAACCGATTTACGCTGTTTTAGGGGAACAGAATGGGACTATGCCTTATGGCAGAGAGGTTGAGATTTGCATCCCTCTCGTTTCCCATTCTCTTTGAACCATGTGCGGTGTGAATCCGCTTCGGACCTGGCGTTTCTACGTAAAGTAGTTCGCTTGGGTCCGACACTAGTTGCTGTTAGGAAATGACCAATCAAGAAAACCCAAATTTCGGTCGATCCTAAGTGGGAACGGCCAGAATACTTCAGCTACGTGGCAGACGCGGAAATCCCTAGATGGCAAACCCCGTAACATTCCATGGGAGTGCCGGGTGGAGCTTTCTAGACATCCTTTCCAATGGACTACTAAGACGTGTCCTCGATGATACTAGTGGACACGTTACAACTAACTACCTTAGATACGGGCCCCATTGATGTTGTCTTGGCTTGTGATTGACTAAAACAATTAGGAAAATTTGCTATGGACTTCTCTTAGCTCTACATGGAGTTTATGATTCATGGACAACTCATCTTCTTACAGGGAGTTGGAGATAATGCCGAGTTTCAGCTCATCATTACAGCAAAGCAACTCAAACGGGTGTTCAAGAAATGCTCACATATCTTTTTCTTGGAATTCAATAAGGAAAATGTAGGTTATCCCTCCAAAGTATCTAAGAATTTAGCCTTGCAGGCCTTACTTGAGAAGTATAGTGAGTTATTTCAGATTCCTATAGCCCTTTCCCTCAAGAGGCAAGTGAACCACTAAGTTGATCTAAAGCGCCATTCCAAGCCAATGAACAAGCCACCTTACGGACTCTCCAAGAGTGAATGTGAAGAGGTTGAAAAGCAAGTCAAGGAGTTTTTGGAGATGAGTTTTATTGAACCGAGTTCTTTCCATTATGCATCCCTTATCCTGTTAGTCAAAAAGAAAGATGGCTCTTTCCACATTTGCATCGAAGACTACAGAGACTTGAACAAAATCATAGTGAAGAACCGCTACCCCATCCTACGAATTGATGACTTGATGGATGAGTTAAAAGGGGCATGCTTTTTCACTAAGATCAATCTACGCTCTAGCTACCACCAAATCCATATGTGGGAGATTGATGAGAACAAAACTGCCTTCAAGACTAATCTTGGGCTTTGTCATTTTCTAGTGATGCCTTTTGGATTGACTAATGCCCCTGCCCCATTTCAGAGCCTCATGAATAAAAATCTTCATCCCTTCATGTTCAAGTTTGCACTGGTGTTCTTTGAAAACATCCTCATTTACATCAAGTCAGAAGAGGAGCACTTAGTACATCTCAGAAGGGTGTTTGATACATTGAGAGAGCATCGACTCTTTGCTAAGGAAAGTAAATGTATCTTCATGTAGACATCTATGGAGTACTTGGGACACATTGTTAGCAAAAAGGGCATATATGTTGATGTTAAGAAGGTGCAATGTGTTAAGGACTGACCCACTCCATCCACCACTACTTCATTACATGGATTCCTTAGTCTCTCCTCATTTTATAGATGCTTCATCAAGCATTATGCCACCATTGCAGCACCTTTGACTGATTGACTAAAATAGAAATCTTTCTTTTGGGATGCCACTATTGCTCATTACTTTAAATAGTTGAAGGAAATGCTTACTTCAGCCCACATCCTTACATGCCCTAGTTTCTCCAAGATGTTTACCATTCAATGTGATACAAGTGGCAATAGGGGTATTGGTAAGGTCTTGTTGCAAGAGCATGGTATGATTACATTTGAGAGCCACAAGTTTGGTGACAAGGGAGTCCAATGCATATCACCCCCAAACAGATGGCCAGATCGAAAGAGTAAATAAATGGATTGAGACATATTTGCAGTTCTTTTTCCATGATGTACAACATAGTTGGGATACATGGCTCCTCTTAGCTGAGTTTTGCCTATAATAACTCCACCCACTCTACCATTGGGGTTTTTCATTTTGAGGCATTATACGAGTATAAGGTTTCCCTCCCTATAGTCTTATTTAATGATAAGATCAACATTTAGAGGAAAGTTGAGTTGGATTGCATGCATGTCCTACTTCAGCAATGCAAAGTGAATCTTCAAAAGGCACAAACTCACATGAAACTCTATGCTGATGAGAAAATAAGGCATTTGGAATTGCAAGAAGGGGAATTGGTCCTCTTGAAAATGGCTAAGTCCCGTTACTCCACTCTCAAAGAGGGTAGCAGTAACAAGGTAGCCCATTGTTTCTATGGCCCCTACCAGATCCTTATTAAGATAGTTTGTGACTTGGCTTATTGATTAGAACCTACCCCTACCACCAAGATTCACAATGTGTTTGATGTCCACCAATTGAAGCCCTTCATTGGTACCTCAATAGACTATGTGGAAGAATGTTCCCCCGTAGACAAAGAAGGTACCATTCAATGTATCGCTAAAGCAATCATTGGACAATGAGATAAGCACTTAAGATCTCGATCCATCAAGTACCTCATCAAATGGAAAGGCCTACACCTAGAAAAAGCCTCTTGGCACCTAACCACTATTTTCCATAAATTTCCTCATCTCGAAGATGTCCAATGGACTGAAGACTAGCCAATTATGCCCTCATTTGACCACCCCCTACCTGTAGACTACATAGTATTTTAGAGTATTTTTGTAATTTCCAAAATCTCAAGAATGTGCTTCCTACATGGGTTGAAAGTACATGTCATAAGCTGTGTTTCAATATGTGGCATGCCCCATTTGGAGCAACTTATCAAAATTTATGACAAGTTTACCTTAGTAGGCCTATCATGGATAGTATACTGTCCCTTGTCTTTACGCATCCATTCTCATTGTAATGGAGCTTAGAGTAGTACTCTGCACCCCACTCCTTAAGCCCATCTATCACTCGCCTCCAGTTGTCTTTGTTTGTTAGGGTAGAAACCTTCATGCTAGGGATGGATTGTAATGACAAGTGGGATATATAAGAACTAGGGGTTAGACAACTAGTCATACTAACCAATGTATATAAGGTGTAAGAGTCTAAGTTTAGGGCAACTAGTTATTATTAAGAGCATACTCTTCACCTTCATCTCCAGCTTCCATGGCTTCCTCCTCCTTTCTCCTCTCTTTTCTATCTTTCTCTCTCCTCTCTTCTAGTATTTCCTTTTCTTCTTCTTTCTCTCTTTTTCTCTCTTCAGCTCATTCTCCTCTCTCCTCTCAACTTCATTCATTACATGTAGGGGTCACATCCTTGGTAACCATGTCTACTATTTTATTGACCATGAAAAAAACATTTCCTTGTATAACATCTAAATCACCAATAAATCACTTTCATCTCTTGAAACAATATGAGGATCAAATCGACAGTTTTCTGTGATTCAAATGCCATCAACCTATAACGGTAAATCCTTTAAAATTTTGATTGATTATGGAAGCACACATTCATTCATATCACCAAGGTGTGCTAAAAAACTAGGCATAGACAAAATGCATGCACCTAGGCTCATAGTTGAGCTACCTAATGGAAAAGAAGTTTTCTCAACACAGCAAACAAGCAAGGTGGAGTTAAATCTAGGTGGCAATCATACCAACATGCATTTCAAAGTGATGAACTTGGAAACCTATGAGTGCCTGTTAGGAATAGACTGGTTAATTCCCAACGATGCTTATATTCATTCATGGGGGACTCACTAGTAGTAATAAGGAGACGTCACATGCATGCAAGAAATATATGAAAATACCCCTTATCTACACCCTATTTATGGGACCTTACCTTATAAAATGTACCTTCCTTCCCTTAAATAACCCCCCTCCCTTACACTCATGTGGTACCATATGGTAAACCCTAGTGGACCCCCTAGGTATTCATTGTGAAATAGCCAAGTCACATTCTTGAATCATGTAGGAACCACAAAAGGAGAAGCAAGGAAACCAAATATTTAATTTGTGAAAGCTTCACGAATAGTTAAAGGTTTAAGAAAAGGCTTACCTGTATACATAATCAAATTAAATAAAACTAAACAAGATAAAGAAGCCGAAGATGAACCGTCATGGCTTAGGGAATACGGTGACAAGGAGCACAGATTTTCTCCAATATTGATCTCAGATTAGGGTATTACCAAATCAAGATCAAGGAAGAGAATATTCCAAAAATCGCATTTAGCACAAGGTACGATCATTAAAGTTTATCATAATATCATTTGGATTAACAAACACCCATATTACCTTTAACAAATTCATGCAAGATATATTCAGATCTTATCTTTATAATTTTCTCCTTGTATTATTTGACAACATCTTAATATATTCCATGGATGAAGTCACTAGTCACAACTGTGGGCTATATGCTAAGAAGAAGAAGTGTGTGTTCTTCATGAACCAAATCGAGTATTTAGGGTTTATAGTTTTAGTAGAAGGAATTTCGGTAGATCTAGCCAAGGTCAAGGATGTACAAGATCGGCGGCATCGAGCCACTGTTAGTGAAGTTCTTTTTGGGTTTTAAAGGATGGTATCTGGTCTTATCAAGAATTATGCCCTGATTGTTGCATTCCTCACCGACCTACTCAAGAAGCAGGTTGCCATTAAATGGACCCAAGTTGAACAGTCTAGCTTTGATAGGCTCAAATTAAGCTTATTTAAGGCTCCAATCCTCAAACTACCCGATCTTAGCAAATAATTTGAAGTGGTGGCTGATGCGAGTTGTCTTGCCTTGGGATGTGTACTCATGCAGGAAGGACATCTAGTAGCATATTCCTCCAAAAATTTAAGACTCAAGAGAGAAATTATGCTACTCATGACCTAGAATTAATTACAATTATCCATGCTCTTAATTTATGAAGACATTATTTACTTGGGAAGAAGTTCTCACTAGTAATCGACCATAAAAGTCTTAAATGGATATTCACTCAACCAAATCTAAATATGAGGAAATGTTGATGGATCGAAGTCTTGCACAAGTATGATTTTGATGCTTTAAGCTACAAATAATTTCTCAATGCATTTATCTCAGAAGAACGTCTTAGTGCCTAGCAATCCCATCATCCAGATAGCCAAGGAGAAGGCAAAAAATGATCCTAGATATCAAGAAATGCTGAAGGAAATTTATAATAAAGAGAAAAATCCTAAGCTTAAGACAAAGTATCTTAACTTATCTGTTAATGAAGGACTTGTCTACTTTAGGACAAGATTCTGTATTTCTTCAAGTCAAGAACTTAGGAAGAAGATACTATGGAAAGCTCATGATTCCCCATTCTCAAGACATCTTGGCTATGCCAAGTTTGACTGACAAAGATCAGCCATATCTTTTTCAGATTGCATATAAACATCCCAACACCGAGCCTCATAGCTTACTTAAGCTATAAATCCTATTTGCTATTATAAATCAACACCCTATAAATTTTTTTGCTGAAATAGTTTACCAAAGAACACTTTTTGCTACGAATTCTCAGCCCCCAAATTTTCTTACAGCATGAATTCAACAATTTCGCAATATATTGCCAGAGAATGGACTTGTAAGATATATGGAAACTCTTGATTTTCAATTTTCAACAATACTAGAAGATCCTCCATAGTATTCGAGCATGACAGCTCGTCATAAAGACCATCTATCCTCTCTTCATTCTAAAAAAAAACCTACAAGCTTCAATTATTTTTCTTTTCTATTCAACTACTACCTGGCAGCTTTAGGCATATCCATAATATGCAGAAAGCACAAATTACTTTGAGTAGACACACATAAACTCTTGAGGAAAAACTGCCCCTACCAAGAGGCGAGAGTTTTCCCTGTCTGGTACCACTGTCATCTCATAAGACAGTGATACCTAACAAATATCTGGCTCTCCTACTACAGGAAGAGGATAATCCCTCAAAGAATCCTTATTCCTTTGATGGTTGACACAATATCTCATAAATTGGATAGCCCTCTTTCCATCATTGCTTCACATCCATGCATGGAAAGACCCATCATCCAGAACCCTAGTCTCCATCTGATACTCATGAATGAATGGCTGCCCCAAAATAATAGGATAGGAACAAGAGTTATGCACAAAGAAATTATAAGTCTCATCCACATCTCCAATAGAAATCTTCAAGTTCAGACAAGTAGCATAGAAATCTCTTGCAGTGTTGTTGGCTGCACTTATGCTCCAACCATGATCCATATCAACTCGCCATCTACCAGTATCATACAATCCACACACGATGACATTAATCATGAAGCCATGATCCTAAAGAGCAACACAAGGGGTCTCACCAATCTTGACTACTATCTCTGTAGTCACATGAGCCCATTGACTACAAGAAAAATGGCTACGAGGCACCCATCTAGGCGTGTCACCACTCTACACATACTATACAGGTTGAAGTAAATGCTAAAAAGACTTCAAGAAATGCGTATATAAAGCTCCATCTGTAGACTCCTTAGTTATATCCTCATCAGGATCAATCTCCTCAATCTACAAGCCATAAACAATAATCTCAGTAATTGCTAACCTCAATCTACAAGCAATAGATAGTAACTCTGTGTCCATTCTTCAATAATCTTTCGATTTCTTTTAATGATGTTGAAAATAACTTCATGAAATTCTCGAGCATCTTCTTCAATTCCATAGTCGCCTCAATGTCCAAAAGCAGCTTGAATCTAGGTTACTTTTTCGCCTTTGAATCCTATGCCTTTGGAGCTTTCTGATCTTCCTATACTATTAGCTTTTGAACTTTAGCTGTACTTTGCTCTGGTCCTAAAGAAGAAGGCTGAGAAACTGCATCACTCCTCCTAGTCACTCTCTTTGAACTTTTAGGTTAATCATCATCTCTTTTTTGCTTCTCCTCAACAAGCACTTCAAATCCTTGAGATTTTTCCATATAGGCATAGATAGAAAAGACAACAACTAGGTCATCCCATCTAGTCCCTTTCCTAGTCTCATCACCTATGGTTGAAAGTTCAGATGTTGAAGTGTTTTCCTTTTTCTCTACATGCAATACATAGGACCATAAAGGAGATTTGTACTTCGGCAACTACTTTAAGTGAAGGCCATAGGCAACGGCTTATGTTTCCAACTCTTCCATCACATAAGAAGAGTGGAAAATAGACTCCTCTAACAATTTCTTCATACCACCCTTACCGAAACTTGGTTTGATCGGCTACCATGTATCTCCAAAACATATCATCTTGTCTTTTTAGACTACCAAGTTCAGCCTTCTCGCCTCTTCAAAATCTTAATAGTCCTTTCGCTCATTATCTTGAGTAACACACCACATGCAATGACGGCCACTCCTGGGAGAATTTGTAGACATAAAAGAAGTTGGGGCTGAAACCAGAGCTAAACTAAGCGGCTGCTGCTCCATTCTAGTCATCTTAATTTGTAGGTCTATTAAGTTGTTTGATATCTCCTCCACCATATATTCGACATTCAATTTTGCAATTGGTCTAAAAAGTGCACCAAGAATAGGCATAGGCATAGACACATGCTGAGAAATAGAAAAAGTAGTGGATGGTGCAATAGGAGAAGTCGTAGTAGAAGAAGACATCGTTGTTGGTGATTACATCCTGTTCTTCAAGCAAGCCTTCCATCTCCGCCTCTTTGTCAAGTCGTAGCACGAACATGCATAGGCATAAACACAAGCTAAGAAATAGGAGAAGTAGTGAATGGTGCAACAAGAGAAGTAGGAGAAGTTGTGGTAGGAGAAGACATTGTTGGTGGTGATTGCATCTGGTTCTACAAGCGAGCCTTCCATCTCTGCCTCTTTGTCAGTGTAAAAACCACATCAACAGTATCATGCCAATCCATCTTCAATCCCATAGGCTATGTATGGTCCTCTAGCACCTCTCCCAACTCATCTTGAAGTGCATGATTAGTTGCCCATAGGAATAACTCCACTTTCTCTAAGTTCAGAGCTCTTTGCTCTAGTGCATCCAACTAGTTGTATCCCTTTTCAAACTCTTGCAACAATTCAAAGAAAACCATTCCTTTGTTGGGCTAATAAACTCACTCTCTGAATGTCTTTTGTGTAGCAATACCATAATCCTCCAGAAAATATTCGTCTCTGAGCACTTTCTTAAAAGCATCCTAGTTAAAGTCATGTACAAACAAATTTGTCACTCTAACTCGCAAAGCAGGTGTGCCAAGCTGTAAGAAATAAATGCTCAGTTGATCCAAAATCTAAAGAAGTGCATCGGTCATTAAAAGACCTTAATGTAGGTTGAAACATTCCAGTCATCAAATAATTTTGGCTCACTAACCATATCCTCGATCACCTTAGTCGCACTAAGTGTATGCATTGTTTAAGTTGTGAAGTCTACTGAATGATTTATTACTGTGACGAACGTGAGGTAAATTTTGTGCTTGAGATATTTGGTATTTTGATGAAATCTAATAATGATGCCCATATTTTGTTAGTATAAATAGTCTCTAGAACAGGGTGATGGGCCATCTTGGGGAGTCCACCCATAAGAAATCACATATATAAGGTACATTTAAAGGATATTAAGAAATACCATTTCTTTACATGCTACAAGGTCATAAAATGACCCCTTTTACTTTACTACACTTACGAACTTTTTTCAAGCTACCTTTTCTTTTGAACTCACGCGGCATCTTATATGTTTTATAAGGTGGGTCCCTCTGATGGGCCACATATATATATACATTAAAAAGGTTGATGTTAGGCTCCCTTCATGGCTATTAATCCTTAGTTTTGTGGGGGGAGAGCAAAAATTTAGGTTTAAGAATTCATAATTGAAAATACACATTTATCTCAATGACTAATGATCCTAATGCGATGTCCAAATCTAAGAGCTATTTGGCCCATCATAGAAGTAAAAAAGGCTAGATCCTTACCCAAAAATATGCCACTTCAAAAACTACTCTGCAAATGCATGTTTTCTCCCCAAACACCCAAATGCATGTTTTTTTCCCAAAGCTATGTCCAATAATAGGCTATAGCCAAGGAAACACTTTCTTTCTTGTGGAGGATTGAATACATTTCTTCACACTAGTAGTCAAATTATCACCCCAATCCATCCAAAGTAACCATGCATGCAAAATGTTTAGCTTTTTACACATTTATAAGATCAAAAGTGTTATATGTGTATGCATGTGTAGTGTGTGTGTGTGTGTGTGTGCATGTGTTTTTGCATGTTTGCATACACAAGTAGGTTTACACATACACACATAGAAAGAGATATATATATATATATATATATATAACTTAGAAGATACGATCAAGGTTTCTTTAAGAGAAAAACCTATTTATTGCCATTTTTCATGAACCTAAAAAGCTCTCATTTAATCAATCTTGAATCATGAATTTCTATATCATCTCTTATATATAGTGTTTGATTGGAGAATTTAATGGTGTATTGCTATTGGTGTAAAAATTTGTTTCACTCATGGGGAGGTTAAACATTAATATATATATGTATCATGTGGGTTCAACATAAGAGATTTCCAAAATACCATTTTTACATACAGAACAGTCTCATATAAGGGGGTTACTCACAGATTGAATAGAAACGGATTATGTTTTATTAAGGAAAATTTCATAGGTAAGGATATCTATAAATAGACCTTGAAAAAACGTGAAATGGAGGGTATACATCACTAGAAGAGAAAGGCCCTATAGAGGCGCACTGTACACACGAAATAGCGGGCGCGTGTATCAGTGCGTCTATTCACACTAGTATATAGAACGTGTCTATATACCCCTGTTTATAAACGCGCCTATAGATGCGAAAATAAACGCACATATTTTTCATTTCTCATAAAGTCCCTAAATATGACCAAACATCTAATTATATATGCTACAATGAATGATCAACCTCATCTTCAATGAGATCGGCCCTTGCTAGACTATCTACCTCTAGGTCTATGTTACCAATAGGCAATGAAACAAATAAGTCTATCCCACTGTCAGATGTATTGCTATGCTCAATTTCTTCATCATCATCTGCAACCATATTGTTATCCTCTTCTGCGCTTCCTTGAACATCCTCGCCGAGGTCATCTTGCACTACATCATGTATATCATCGATCATGGCATCATCATGTGCATCATCATTGATTGTATCATCATTGATTGTTGGATTGTCATCAACTATGTCTATGTTGGTAGCATTTCCATATATTGGTTTTGAACAATTAGATATGGGGATGACGTGCCACCATCGGTTATTGTTTACCATTGGGTGATACACAATGTGCATTTAAAAAACGAAAAGTAAGCAACTTAGATATTTATTGTATTTTGAGAATGTATCAAGAAGTAATATAGATAAAAATAAATAGCTTCTAATATACCTGCTCGCATTGTTGAGGTAGTACGAATGTGTCATTCTTGCCTTGGTGAAATTTTGTAGAGTCAATCACTACAAAACAACTTGGATGATGTCTAATTGCAAAACCTTACAAGGCACGTCCATTGATTTCATCTCCTTGTTGTATCTTGGTTCACCACAAATAGGACACTGTTTGAAATGCATGATCCCCACGAAAAAGATGCAATCATTGACACATGCATGGATTTTAACGTAATCGAGACCTCCAAGAGATGTCAGGAAATGCCTTGATTGCTCCCTTCTAGTTGGTAATTTATTTTCATTTGGAAGCATTTGTGACAATAACCTGCATATATTGTGCAAACAGAGTTAACAAACCGTGAATATTGTCTAGAAGCATTTATGAATTAATATAAAATGATACATACTTCAATAATGCATTTAAGCTAGCATTAATCCATCCATAAATGGTTTGTAAGTTCAGTATCTCGAGAGATGCATGTAGATCGGAGTACGTGCAACCTTTGGACAATGGAGTTTTCGATGCTATGTGTAGCGGGTCATCTGTCTCTCTAGTGGCACCCTCCCCCCGAACCTCATGGGAAAATAAATCGTGCACCATGTTGTCCAAAATCTCTTCCTCCAAAACTTGATGGGGCATTTGAAGAGGGCTGCTATCATTGTCATCAGTCTCTACTCTTCTTGAGGACTCTACCTCCTCGCGTCGACGCTTCGTAGCATCTTCACGCCTTGGAGGGACCATTTGAGGATGTGGTACTGCATCCTACTCAATTAAAAAAAGGAGGTTTTATTTAATGGCGAAGACGCAACATAGACCAATAATATTTGTGCAAATAAAGCAATAAAAATTACTGGGTCTTTTTCTTGGTCCCACTCTCCATACATGGTGAGGTGTGACATTGTGATTCGACGTGCTGGAAAAAAACATCCTCGACAACGATCACACATATATTTGTTTTTCCGTCGTAGCCAAGCGTCTCGATTGTGAAGATGCAATGTCTCACCCTCACTGAAGGATGTACTATTTGTTGACTCAGCATGTCCCATGCTAGTAGAAGATGACGACATAATTACACCTGGATCATAAGGACAAATGTGATTTCATTTGGTATATATATCATATTCCCTAAATACATGCATTGATACTTACAACATGGAGGCAAATATTTTGATATTGAAAGACTAGGAAAGTCATGTCACGTTGATCCAAAAACAACCAAAAGCTAGCATCTAATCAGTGGGGGTTATAACTGCACGTCTATCAGCACTGTAATATATCTTATCTGTGCATATACACGCGCTTGCAGATGCGCCACACAAATATAATTTTTTTTAAAAAAGTTGTGACTTTCTTTTCAAACCAGTGCTTTCCTGCATTTTTTGCGTGTTTTCTGCAGTTCGAGCTCGACATCACTAATAATGTCTATCTATCACTTCATGAAGACAATGAGACAAGGAAATAAGAGTAAAAAGAGGACAGGAGGAAGGAAGAGCCAAAGAGTAAAGAACAAGAGCCAAACAACAAGGAAGAGAAGAAGATTCAAGCAATTACCTAGGGAAGGGAGAAGGAGGACAAGGAGCTTGCAACCTAGCCGCTACCCGTCGGAACAAGCAAAGAAGGTAAGTTTTTATTCTCTCTCAATCTTGTTTGCTTTCTTTGTCTGTTTCTCTCTCTCTCTCTCTCTCTCTCTCTCTCTCTTTACATGCTATATACTGTCATCTATGGAGGTTTTTTTGTGCATTTTTTATAAAAGTTTGAAAAATATGGTTTGACTATGCGCGTCTGTCAGCGCATCTAGATGACAGTGTAGATGCAGGTATAGACGCGGAAATAGATGTGCTGTGACAGAAGAGCATAGAGACGTAGATATAGACGCAGCATGTAATATGTTTTATCTGCACAGGGTAATATTTTTTTTCTTGTGTAGATGTGGAATCCTGGATCTTCCAGCACTAATCCTGAGTTGGAATGCATGAACAACACCTTAGCGGAGTTTTCTAGAGGTGTTAGTAGCTTTTTTGGAGGTTTTCCAAACAAGGAGCAATTCATGGGGGAGATGACCAATTATCTTGGTCGCCCTCCCACTGCAGAGGAGGTTTTCAATGTCATATCTGGGACACCTATCACATCTTTGCCTAGCACTGCCGCACAAACACCAAACCTTGGCACACCAAACCTTGGTACACCTCTACTAATAGGTACTCCATGCACTATGCATACACACAGATTCACTGATGCACATGGATCAGCTGAAGTACATGGATCGGCGGAAGCACATGCATCTGCAGAAGTACGTGCATCGAGTGAGATAGAGGGTAGTGCCCGTCGAGGGAGGAGGGAGAGTCGTGCGGGAGGATGAAGAGGTCGAGGGCCTTGTGGGAGTTGCCTAAGAGGTGGCTCTCGATCACCCTCACCGAGAAATGAGAGAGGTGAGCCTCCACAAATGTACTCCGTTGTTGGTGGTATCTTGCATGACTCTGAGGGGAGGGAAGTAATAGCCTACTTGAGGAGTGTCATGCATGCCACATACAAAGATTGCATGATTTCCTTCAAGCATCCCCAAAAAAATGGTTTGTGGCAAGAGGTGCTACGAGCAGTACATAGAAGGTACCCTAATCCCGAGAATTCACAATTTTGAGATGATTGGGGATGGTCAAAGGTGAGAGACGCACTTCATAACAAGAGGTCTCACCTTATGATGCACGCTGAGGAGTCACTGCAGAGACAAGAGCAGGGGCGCCCTAGATATGGCCAACCACCCAATTGCCACCGCAGGGAGTGGAAGGAGGCCAAGAAGAGAGCAACAGAGAAAAGGACAATCGCTAGCATGCAAAGGTGCGACATATCCAGATGGCAACCATGGGATCGTCGCATTATGGATCGGGTGGCAAGGAGTCATGGGAGGCTGAGTTTGTAAGTATTATTTGATTTCTTTTTTAAAATTAAATTTTGTAAATTGTTTCACTTCATTATGTAGTGTGTTCTAATACATTGTATGTTCAAATTATTTTGTAGTATCATATCGTTGGTAGGATGCCTACTCCTAGAGAGGTAGGCTACCATCGAGATCATAACTGGGCATCCACTTGGCAGCATTTCTATGAGGAGGGACTCATCAAGGAGCAACAATATAATCATGCCATGAGGATTCCACAACCAAAAGAGGTATGTTTTATTTTTTACATGAAAAGTATAGGTAACTCTAATTTATTGTTTGTAATGGTATTTATATACCTTAATCCTTTGTGTAGGCGAATCCTGATGCAATTGAGGATAGCGAAGGGGGGACTAGTAGTAGAGCGGTGGCGGCCGCGGCAGCGGCACAAGCAGCGGTGGTGGTAGCGACGATGATGCCTCTTCTGAGGAGATGTAGAGGAACCCCATGCATGCATGCCTCCTCTTGGCTTGTAGTTTTCATTTTTGATATGTATTACTTTCAGTTAGTGCTTGCGACCATGACCATGCATGAGGTCACAAGCACTAGAACTCATCATGTAAAAACATTTCATCTATATATATGAAATTTCGTGTTCTACATATATTGTTTTGTTTTCAGTACAAAAATCTTTGAAATAATGTTTCTCTGTTTTCCCTAAGCATACAATTTGATGTTGATGGGGGAAAAAAACCAAAGAGCATGTGGCTTGCAAAGCCACATGCTCTCTGGTTTTTTTTTCATACCTTTGTTTTGTGCATTTATCAGCGCATCTAAATTGCAAGAAAAATGTGCGTCTATTCTCGTCAAAAACTTGCAGAGTAAACACTTTTTTAGATGCGCAGTTACACGTGTGTATAGATGCACAGTATGAATATATCCACTTTTTTATAAATATGATTATATATTTACGTAGCGCGTCAATACATGCATCTATATGGGCGTGTAACTCTGACTATAAGCGCGCTTTTAGACACAAAATTTTAGACGCAGCAGTAGACGCGGTAATAAATGCACCCGCCATTTTTTAACACAGTTCAAATATTGCGTCTACAAGCGCATCTATGGAGCCTTTTTGTTGTAGTGCATGTAGTGAATTCCTCGGGGTTTCATTGCATGTTTGCAAATTTTGTGTGTATTTACTTGCATAGATACATTCACTTTTTGCTTCATACAAGCTATATAGAGAGTTTTTTCAAGCTCATCTTAATCAAAAGTAGATTGGGAAAAGCATAGCAAGAGTGCAGAAAGAAAACACATCTAATCATTGAGAGACTAAAGAAAAATAATAAGAGGATTTTATCTCTCTATGATCTCACCTTATTTGAAACCAATGGAGTATCTTTATGTGGGTGGAGAAGAATTATAGTGGGTGAGGAATTAGATGTCATCTCTCGATGAAAGCTCTCATCCATGATGTCTCTCATATGGAAGATCATGGTCTGATCTTGTGTCTCACCTATCACAAAGTGCTTCCTTTGTCCCTTTCTTGTCGTATGTAACTATAAAAATGAGTAACACTCCTGCATCTTTGCTCTAACTCTATTGTAGTATAAGATGTAAGAAGCTCTACATTTATAATTTAAAATATTGTCTTTTTTGCCTTCTTGTTTTATGATACAAGAAAAAAAGTCACAAATATATTGCTATGGAAAAGGGCAACCCAATAGAAAATTCTAATTTTGAGCATTTGACCCAAGCATGTATTTCATTGCCAATCTTTTAGTCCCTTGTGGAACAACGCACTTTCAATCATAGGGCCATTGAGAAAGGGTTTACAATTACATATTGCCTCTACATCTTGAAATAGTTAAACATTTCCCTAACGTGAGATGGATAGGGTAGATACATGATGCTCTTTTCATTCATCAATATATCTAAAGTTACTTTAATCCTCTTAGTATAATCATTCAATACATACATGAGGTTGAACAAAGCTTTACACATTGTGCATTTGTAATTCATAAGTAGTTTTTGATATTTGATAAAATTATGACCTCGTCAAAATTTCTTTCACACACTGAATTTCAAAATTAAGCGTGGATCAAACCATATATTTATCTATTACCTTCTAAGTTACAGTTGTAAGATTTTAACAAGTTAGATAGTTTTTTAATATTTCTTTTCATGTGTATTTAATCAAATAAAGAAAGTGTAACATACATCATCCCAAAACAATGAATCAATCCTTAAACAAAATAAATTTATACTATATTCAATATCTCAAGATTCCATTGGGAAAATTTCATGGTCAGATGCACCATTGGTCTTAGTTTTCTTTCATATTATTGTATGCCTAATACTCTAATTGACTCTAGCTTTTCTACTAAAGAGGATTTATTTTCCACTCTATATAATTGTTTATAGTAGCCAAGTCTAAACCTTGGATATTGCTACCATAGATACGGTCTTGAAATTGTAACTACTTTGACTTCACAATTCACAACATCTTATACATGATGAATATCTTGCATCAAATATTCAATGTGACCAAAGAAACCATAAGTTGTTTTGTAGACTAAGGTTTCATGGTAATCTCTATAAATAATTTAGTCTATCATAAAAGCCAATTTTGAGCCTCATAGATACACCGAACATAGTTGCCAATTTTTTGGGTAAAGTTCTATGTTTCTTTTGAAGATATTCATGTGGATTATTCAAATTTTTAAAAATATGTTTTAATAAATCTTGTCATAGATAGGGAGATTTGGGATATTTCCAAATTCTCTAATATGGTGTTTCTAGTAAATTATCTTATAAAACAGCGCATACTCTCTCCTATGCAAGTTGTAAAGAATAAGACACACTGATTAAGGCCAATGCTAATAAGAAAAAGGAGGAAAGAGAGTTGAGGGATGGACAAAGGGACCAAAAAGGGGAATAGCCACCCAGAATTTAGAAGATAGGGCATGTATAAAAGTCTACTTATTGTAGGGTTATAACATGGATGAGGCGGTGGTGTTCTACATTGTCATTAGTTGTTGTAGACCCTGTAGCATATGGCTGTGTCAAATGCAACTTTCTCTAGTTGTGGATCCACCAGCAATAGCACAATGAAGGGCGGTGCTTCCATTATTTCCACACTTCTCATAGATGTTACCTCCCATAGAATCATACAAATGGAGGACATACTGTTACAACTATATATATCATCTCTCACTGGACTTGGGTCTCACCTATATATACTAACTCTACTTCAATATGAATCATTCTTTTGGAGCATGTTTTGTGTATCTCTCTCATAGTCTCTCTCTCTCTTAACATGGTATCAGAGCTATAGATGCACAGCAACAACAAGGAAGATAAGTTGTTTTATTGTTTATACTTGATTGAATTCTTTGCACAAGTGATGATTTGATACATGAACTTGTTCAAATTAGAAGCATTAGTTAATTTTGTCTTTAAAAACAGCTTGTCAATCAGAGTTCTGGATGCGTAGCTCTCGTCGTGCTCTCGAATCCTGTCAAAACCGCTTGTCAATCAGAGTTTTGGATCAAAAGTTATGACAGTTCAGGATTCAAGACAATAATTCTACTCGAATCTGCGATTCTTTATTTAAAACTGTAATTCTAATTACAATTCGTTAATCCCCAATTACAGCTCATTAATTGCTCATCTTCATTAATGATGTTGATTACGACAAGCAAACATCTTGCTATTTTTAGTGATGTTTTATTCTCGTTCAGGTTCTTTGTTCGACCAAAATAGCACTTTTCTTATACGCGTCATCTCGTCTTGCGTGTTACGTCTCTCTATTTCGGGCTTTTTTTTTAGTCACTCAATATTTTTTGTCGTTCTTACGTGCATCTCCCTATTTTGATTGTCACGCGTCTCAACTATGCTCGTCTTGTTCATGGTTTGCAAATTCTGCGATCTCATCTTATTTAATTTGTCTCGAGATACATGCATAGCCAATTCTGTAATTATTAACGGATACCGTCTGGCCAACGTTCGGTTCCCTTCTTCCAAGGACAAGGCTTTCCTGGGTGGAAAGCAAAGATGATGCTAATGTCAAGATTGTGGGAGAGAAGGAAGGAGTCTCGCTTGAAGCTTTCTTGCTTGCACAATGGGGGAAGACACACAAGGGTGGAGGCTGAAAACAGTTTTCCTCTTCTTAGTTGTGTAAGCCAAAAGAACTCAAGTACAAAGAAATAGAAGAACCCTAGATATGGGTCTCAAACCAAACTCAACTAACTAAGGTGGCATACTAACTGAGCCACGAACTAGAGTAGATAAGGATAGCTATCATGTAGCTATTATTCAGGGGCGGTGTACCAACCGCATCTGCAACTGACAAGTCGGTGACATAAATACACAACGGTCACCCTGGCGTATCACGAGTGGAGCTCGATATCTCAACACTCCCCCTCGAGCTCAATCCCAATTCCTGCACACCAAGCAGGTCTCTGATCTTGCGCAGCTTCTCTGCGCCCAATGCCTTCGTGAATATGTCAGCTACCTGATCCTCTGTGCTGACATAAACTAGATCAATAAGACCTAGTAAAACCCTCTCTCGCACATAGTGATAATGCACCTCAATGTGCTTTGTTCTAGCATGATAGACTGGGTTATTTGCCAAGTGTATACTACTCATGTTGTCACAATAAATGACAACTGGCCCATCTGTAGACTGATGCATATCATAAAGTAGCTTATGCAACCAAGCTACCTCGCATGCAGCCATTGCTGCACCCCTGTACTCAGCCTCTGTGCTCGACAAGGCAACTGTAGGCTGTTTCTTGCTGCTCCAAGTGACTGCAGCACTCCCAAAAGAGAACACATATCCACTGGTAGATCGTCTATCAAAAATGCTACCAGCCCAATCAGCATCAGTGTATCCATGCAACTGTATCTAAACCCCAGTCTCATAAAATAGTCCATACTGCAATGTGGACTTCACATACCTGAGTATGCGTCTAGCCGCATCCAAATGTGGTTTCCTTGGAGCCTGCATAAACTGACTTACCAATCCAACAGCATAGCTCAAATCTGGCCTGGTAATAGTCATATAAATCAAACTTCCTACTATGCGTCTGTACATAGTAGGGTCTTCTAGAAGCTCACCTGCATCTGTGCTCAGCTTCACATTCTGCTCCAAAGGATTTGAAATAGGCTTACAGCCTATCATCCCATATTTGGACAGCATGTCCAATCCATACTGCCTCTGCAAGAGCTGTATCCCACTTGGTGATCTAATCACCTCAATGCCCAAGAAATAACGCAGCTCTCCCAAATCCTTCATCTCAAACTTCTGCTTCAATAGCATTTTCACATGAAGGATATCTTCATCACTGTCACCTGTCATAATCAAATCATCAACATAAATGACAAGTAGCATAATACCTTTCTCTGTTTTTCTCACATAAAGTGAGAAATCTGCCTTGGAAATCTGAAAGCCAATAGTGACAAGATACTGTCCTATCTTGTCAGACCATGCTCTAGGTGCTTGCTTTAAGCCATACAAGGCTTTCTTCAACCTGCAAACAAACTCAGGATGAACAACATGCACATAACCTGGTGGCTGCTCCATATAGACCTCTTCTTGCAAATCACCATGCAAGAAGGCATTCTTTACATCCATCTGATGTAAAGACCATCCCTTTGATGCAGCCATAGCAATGACTGCTCTTACGGTTGCCATCCTTGCAACCGGACTGAATGTTTCTTCATAGTCAATGCCATATGTTTGTGCATACCCCTTGACTACTAATCTTGCCTTGTATCTGTTCACAGAACCATCTGCATTGTGCTTCACCTTATAAACCCACTTACAGCCAATTGCATTCTTATCTTTAGGCAAAGGTACTAACTCCCATGTAGCATTTGCTTCCAAGGCATCCATTTCTTCATCCATGGCTTTCTCCCATTTTTCTTTTCCCATGGCTTGCTCAAAAGATGTGGGTTCTGGTTCCTGTATCACTTTGACCATATATGCATAGTGAATGGCTGTAAATCCATCATATTTTAGTCTATCCACAGGATACCTAGCTCTCGTAGACCTGCGCAAAGTAGGTTCACTCCCAGGTGCTCTCAAAACATCCCTGGTCTTCCTTACTCCAGGTGTAACAATAGAAGGAATACCCAACTCATCATCAATGCTCTGTTCTGAGCCACTGGATTCACCATCCACATAAGAGTGACCTGCATTCACATCAAACATGGGCTGATCAACCTTCTCTTTTCCTTTTCGTGATACCTGCATACCACTATCTGCATTGCTTTGAGAAGATTCTCCTGATCTCAATCTGCCTGTCCATGGCGAAGAATGTGAACCACTGCTAGAGGACGCTCCAGGTCCACTAATATTTTGTGACTGCTGCTGTGAATTCTGTGCAGCATTACCATTTTGTGCATCTACCATTTTGTGCATCTACATCATCAATCACATTTACTGGTTTATACCAGCTACTCATCTCATCAAAAACAACATCTCTGCTCACTGTAAACTTACGAGTAGAAGGGTTATAGCATCTATATCCTTTTTGCTGCAGAGAGTAACCAATAAAGATGCACTTCTCAGCTTTTGGATCCAACTTGGATCTCAGCTCATCTGGCACATGTACATAGGCAATGCAACCAAAAATTTTCAAATGAGAAATATCTGGTTTCCTACCAGTATACCTCTCCTCTGGAGTCATTCCATGTATTGCTGCAGTGGGAATCCTGTTCATTATGTAGACTGCTGTAGCAACTGCTTCAGCCCAATAAAAATCTGGCAAGTCTTTTTCATTGAGCATGGCACGAGATACCTCTCCAATATGCCTGTTTTTTCTTTCTGCAATTCCATTTTGTTGTGGGGTATGACTGCATGAATATTGCTGCTTTATGCCATGCTCCTGCAGGAACCTTGCAAACTCATTTGAGAGGTACTCTCCCCCTCCATCTGACCTTAGGCATTTTATCTGCAAGCCTGTTTCTTTTTCAACCATAGCTTTAAGAGTTTTGAAATGCCCAAAAACTTCACTTTTCTTTTTCATAAAATACACCCAAACTTTTCTGCTATAGTCATCAATAAAACTGACAAAATAATGACAGCCTCCAAGAGATGCAGCTTTAGTTGTCCACACATCAGAGTGGATTAATTCCAATGGCTTCTTACTCTCTTGAACATGTCTAGGAAATGGTTTCCTTGCCTGTTTTCCAAACTGACAGGCTTCACATACCTTATGCATTTCTGCAACCTTGAATTTGGGCAATCCTGCAACAATATTTTGGGCCTGCATTGATTTAAGTCGCTGTACATTAACATGACCAATGCGTTTATGCCAGATATCAATATCTGCAACTACACCGGTCCCATGTGCAAACATTGCTGCACTCAATTCAGGCATGTCTGCATCCAATGTAAACATTCTGCCCTTCTTCTTTCCTTTTGCTATCAAGCGACCTTTATTTTTCATATCCTCAACAAAGCATCCATGAGGATTAAATCTGACCTGCAAGCCCTGTTCAACCATTTGACCAACAGAAACCAGATTCTTGGTGATATTCGGGACATGAAATACATCGGACAGGTATTTCTTTTTCCCATCCTGCATAGACAAGGGAATTTTTCCAATCTGCACAATAGGATGTGCAGTATCATCACCAGTCTCCACAAATCCTGGTTTTTCCATTTTCCTTGCATCCTCCATCCATTCTGCATGACCTGTCATGTGGTTTGATGCACCTGAGTCAACATACCATACATCATTGCTTTCTTCTGCACTTGTCACAGAATTGTTCATGTGCTGCACCATAAACAGATGCTCATTTCTGTCATCACCCTGTCTACTAGAGGATGCATAATTTCCTTGTTGCAGTTTTCCATTCATGATGTCATTCTGCTTTTTATAGCAGTCTTTAGCCATATGACCCATTTTACCACAGTAGTAGCATTCAACATTACTGTTTGCATTTTGGCCTCTTTGCCATCCACCACGACCTCTTTGGCTCCCCCTGCCTCTAGAGTTACCACGTCCTCCTCCATAGGACTGGTTTTCTTGAGTTTGCTGCATATTCTGATTTCTGCCACGGCCTCCAAATCGGCCTCCTCTACCTCTGCCTCTACCTCTTCCAGCATTTGAGTAGAAGACAACTTCTTTTGAAGTTCCTCCTGAAGAAGATGCACCACCATTTCTCTGCTCCTCAGAAATTAGAAGAGCAATCAACTCCTCAAAATCAGGAAATCTTTCACGGACGGAAATGGATGTTCGAAACTGTGCATAATCCTTTCCTAGACCATTCAAGGTCACAGAAACTAAATCATCATCTTCCACTGGCGACCCAATGGAAGCAAGTGCATCTGCAATCTTCTTCACCTTCATGTGGTAGTCGTTGATGCTCATATTTTCTCTTTGCACATTGTGCAACTCTTGCTTGAGCTGCATTTTCCTGGCTTACGTATTTGTGCTATACATTTTTGACAAAGTATCCCATGCCTCCTTTGGCGTGCTTGCATCCTGAATATGCACAATCATAGAGTCTGAAATGCTGATAGACAGCCAATACATAACTTTCCTGGCTCTCTCATGCCATGCTTTAAATGCCTGCATTTGCTGTTGATTGGGAACATCAGGAAGAACTGGTTCTTCTTCATTTCCTGCAACAAATTCCCAATATCCTTTTCCCATAAGGAAATTCGTCATTCTAAACTTCCATGCTTGGAAGTTGTTCTTGTCAAGCTTTTCAGTGACAATCTGTGAAAGAGAATCAGATGCCATTACAGAAGACTGCAAAAAATTCTGTCACTGCAAAAACCACAGCTTCACCCTCACAAGGGCAAATCTGCAAAACTAGCGAAAGTGGTATTTGACCACACAGTCACTTCCTAGTGACGATTTTGCATAAACAGGAACCAAGGATGATTCTGAAACTCCCAATGTCTCTGCGCACAAGCATACGATGCAATTTCTACAGTAACTTTTCACCGCCCTGTAGAACAGTGGCTGCACAGCATAAAACTGGGCCTTTTCCTGAGTGCGTGCAGAAAACTTCCGCCTCCAAAACAGGCCTCTAAATGGCCTCAAATCAAAAAAACTTCCGCCTCCAAAACAGGCCCGCAGCATATACTGCCCTCTTGCTTCACCGCGAAGGGCGTCTCAACCTGAGACAATGCACTCCTGCAATTTCCGGCTGTGCTACCTGCAGAGATCTGCTCCCAAAACAGAAAATGAAAGCAACACTGCTCCTCTTACCAGACCACCGCGAGCTTGGCTTGCTTTCTTGAGCTCCTTACCACGAACAAGGCTCTGATACCATGTCAAGATTGTGGGAGAGAAGGAAGGAGTCTCGCTTGAAGCTTTCTTGCTTGCACAATGGGGGAAGACACACAAGGGTGGAGGCTGAAAACAGTTTTCCTCTTCTTAGTTGTGTAAGCCAAAAGAACTCAAGTACAAAGAAATAGAAGAACCCTAGATATGGGTCTCAAACCAAACTCAACTAACTAAGGTGGCATACTAACTGAGCCACGAACTAGAGTAGATAAGGATAGCTATCATGTAGCTATTATTCAGGGGCGGTGTACCAACCGCATCTGCAACTGACAAGTCGGTGACATAAATACACAACGGTCACCCTGGCGTATCACGAGTGGAGCTCGATATCTCAACAGCTAATTCTTAAAGGCGACGAATTATTTAATATTTTTTTGGGTGACCTGTCTTGCCCAGTTCAACCTATTAATGTGATGAATGACAATTCTCTGATTGTTGCTAATGGCCCGTTATTTGAACAATGGAAAATTGATCATACTGATTGGATTCATTGTGACAAAGTGGCTTGTCATTATATATTGTCTGCACTTCCTGACTCACTTATGTTGGATGTCTTTCATCTGGAAACCTCTCATGCTGTTTGGGAGTATCTTATCTCAACGTTTGAGAAAAAATCGGTCACCAGTCATATAGAGCAAGACGGACATACTATAGCAGTGGCTCCTCGACATGGTAATCTATTTGAGCTATCATTGAACGATACGGTTGCAAATGTTGTTATTGCCCCTGGAGATGCAGATTGCAAATTATGGCATCAACGATTTGCACACTTCGATTTTGCCAAAATTCTTGATCTTCATCTCATGGTCTTGTGCAAGGTATGGATCTTAAATCTCATCCACGTATGGGAATATGTGAGTGCTGTGCACTTGGAAAACAACATCATTCACCTTTCCAAACTTCTACTTCATCACATTCCTGTGCTCTCTTGGATTTGGTTCATAGCAATATTTGTGGTCCTTTTCCTGCCTCAAAGTCTCAATATCGATATTTTATAACTTTCATTCATGATTTCTCACGGTACACACATGTCTATCTTCTTCGACATAAGTCTGAGGCTTTATCTATATTTAAACAATACAAGATAAGTGTGGAGCTTCAAACTGGATTCTCTATAAAGACTCTTCGCAGTGACAATGGCGGTGAATATGTATCCAATCTATTTGATGACTTTTGTAAGGATCAAGGTATTCATCATGAGTTTATAGTTCCTTATTCTCCTTAACAAAATGGTGTTGCTGAGCGCAAAAATTGCACTATTCTTAATGCCATACGTTGCATGCTTATACACTCTCGTTTGTCTCGAAAGTTTTGGATTGAAGCACTTCTAATAGCCATTTTTATTCAAAATCATCTTCCAACAACTGCACTTGCTGGTAAAATTCCTATAACAATCTGGACAGGAAAGACACCTTCAGTCTCTCACTTTCGCACATTTGGCTACATTGCTTATATTCATGTGGCCAAGGACACTCGACATAAGTTGGATCCTCCAGGTTTAAAGGTTATTTTTCTTGGTTATTCAGATCATTCCAAAGGTTACAAATTTTATGATCCTTCTACTCAAAAGGTTATCATTAGTCGTGATGCTATATTTGATGAGAAGACTATGGGTGACACATGGTCGTTAGAAGTTTCAGATGATACACAGTCTTTGCTTAGTGCATTTCCTTACTTGCTTTGTGAGTCTACTAATTCTGATGATCATAAACCTTCTTTACATCCAAAGAAAATTGATGAAAATTTGGAGATATATGTCGATCTTCCTATTCAGATAGAGCATGGATTCTATTCTATTGAATATGATGTCTTTGATGATGCTATTACTGTCCAAGAGGATCCAATATCATATATGGAAGCTATCAATTCGTCTCAAAGGGATCAATGGCAAGAAGCTATGCAAGCTGAGTACAATTCTTTAATCTCCAAAGGTACATGGATTCTTACTGAACTCCCCCCAAATCGTGTTCCTATCAAATATAAATGGGTTTATAAAACCAATACCAAAGCTGATGGCTCGTTTGATAAGTTCAAAGCACGACTTTTTGCAAAAGGTTACTCCCAGATTGCAGGAGTAGATTATCAAGAAACATTTTCTCCCGTTGTGCAGTCCACAACTATTCGTATGCTTTTGGCTTTTACAACACTATTTGATCTAGAAATTCACCAAATGGATGTTAAAACGGCTTTTCTCAATGGAGATCTTGAAGAAGAAATCTATATGGAGCAATCTGAAGGTTTTATGATTGCTGGAAAGGAGCATCTTGTATGCCAGCTTCATCGTGCATTATGTGGATTGAAGCAAGCATCTCGTGCTTGGTATATTAAGATTGATCAATTCCTCACATCTAAAGGTTTTGTTGCATGTTTTGCTGACCCAAATCTTTACATCGAAAGGGAGGACAAATGTTTTATTATTCTTGCTCTATATGTTGATGATACTATTCTTGTGTCAAATAATATTGCTTTCTTGGATGTTATGAATAAGCTTTTATCGACTGCATTTGAAATGGTGGATCTTGGTGAGATACATTCTTGTTTGGGTATTCAAGTTCAATGACACCGACAACAAGGCATTTTTCTTCTTCGCAAGACAAATTTTATTAATGATATTGTTGAGAAGTTTGGGTTTACAAATGCGCACTCTGCCAACACTCCCATTGTTTCGAGCTCTACCAAGGGTACATCTACAACACACAATGAAGAATCAGCCATTTATCAACCTTTTGCTAATCTTGTTGGTTGTCTTCAATTGATTGGTTTAAACACAAGACCAGATATTTTATTTGCAGCTAACTTTTTGGGACAATATCGTTCTTCCCCTTCCACTATTCATTGGAGTGCTGCAAAATGCATTCTTAAGTACCTCAAGGGTACTAAGGAGTTTGGTCTTATTTATCGTCGTCGAGAGAATTCTTCTTTATCTTCTTCAACTTCTTTTGACCTTATTGGATATACAGATGCTGATTGGGCAAGTTCACATTTATCCATACAATCTACAAGGTGGAATTGTTTCTTTGTAAATGATGTTTGGTTTCTTGGTCCAGTAAGAAACAACGATGTCTGGCGGTTTCTACAACTGAGGCTGAATATGTTGATGCATCATTAGCAGCTCACGAGCTAGTTTGGCTTCGACAACTACTTGCAGATTTGGGACATCCTTTATCATCTAGTACACCTCTTCGATGCGACAACCAAAGTGCTATTAGTCTTACCAAAGACCATATACAACATAGTAAATCAAAGCATATTGCTATTCATTATCATTATGTTCGACATGAAGTCAAGAAAGGTTCCATTATGGTGGTGCATTGTCCCAATGATCAAATGGTTGCAGACATATTCATAAAAGTTGTTAGTGAAGCTCACTTTAGTTCATTAAGACATGCACTTGGTATTATTCCAAGTTCTTGTCTCACTGATTGAGGCATGTTTCATTGTATTCAAGAAAACTTTATAGTAAATCATTTTTGTATCGTAGGTATGTGTAGGGGCTCGGGTTTTTCCCTTATTCTCCCCAAGGGTTTTTTTCACTCGATAGCCAGAGACCTTTCTTTGAGTGGGGATGTTACAACTATATATATCATCTCTCACTTGACTTGGGTCTCACCTATATATACTAACTCTACATCAATATGAATCATTCTTTGGGAGCATGTTTTGTGTATCTCTCTCGTACTCTCTCTCTCTCTTAACACATATTTCATAGACCATTTGTAGAGGGCATATTGACTTGCTATGATAGACATGTGATTGCCTAGCTGCCATGCTTGAGGTTCTTATCTAATCAGGATTATGAAGTTCCTGCTATTAATCAAGTAGAATGGAGCATCTTCATTCTACAACATTTTGTTCCTTCTACAAAGCAATTCAAGAGGACTGAGATCACCACATTAATTGTTGAGATACGGATACATTGGATTGGCATTTGCAGCTTGTGCAACGACTAGCATGAGAATCCAATTAGTCAAGCCAAGTTCTTTTCACATAACAAACCCCTCACAAGAAGCATAGATGTTCCCAAGATTGCTTCAAGGTACAATAACCCGGTCATGAACCTCCCATCCAAAATATCTATGGTTGCAGTTTTATATCCTTTCAAGTGAAGGCTTTATAAAGACTTAGTCAAGTATATGTGCATTGCTTCTATCACTTCTCAAATTAGACATATGCATCTATCAAAATTGGTGTCCAAGCTCAATAAGACTATCGCATTAGCAATTCCTTGAACCAGCTGGGCAATTCAAATTTAGTTTTTGTGCTGGACAAAACACAATAGGAGGAATGCAAGTTGTAGCACAATAAGTTGAAAGTGCTACATAAGTATCAATAGTTGATGTACAATTGACATCAATGATAGCTGTCTTCATTTTCCTTAGCCTCTGCACCTCACTCACCAAGACTCTCATGCCAAGATTCTTAAAGCTCCTCATGTGATTGATGGCACACTACTTTACCCAAAAGTCATTGAAATTCAGCGGGGTGCAATCCCCCAAGACTCAATGGACAAAAAATGTAGGGCACATGGATGGTGTAGCAACTTCAAAAGGGACCACTTACCGTATCAAAAACCTCAAACTACACCTGCCCTACATAGGAAAGATTGAGGTTGCCTGTTTGTGAACAAAGGTGAGATGGGGGAGCTTAGGCTGCTTTGTATTAACATTTAAATTGGATTCGAGCTATATACATAGAATTTCATGACAAGCATGGGGATTTACCTTACAAATTCTAATATTGAGATTGTGACCATGATTAGGCAAACAATCCTACCCTACCTCTTGCTATCCATGTTATTCCAGACGTTCACCTGATGATCCATCAAGGCTCTGCTCAATATTGATCCTGTATCATTGGGGCAAGAATGCACAAAGTAGGACAATGTTACCAACGTAGATATCTATTGTGTGGCCTTCCAAAATCTACATATGGTTTAGAACTATTGGATGGTCTTCCTAGAGCTTTGAGAATCTCTTACTTAGACTATAGTGGACATTGGTGAGCTACCACATGTGGGAAGCTGTTTGTTTATCTCTTGCTTTATGCTTGAGGAGGCTTCTTTGCATTTTCTTTAAGGCACACCTAGTCTATGTGTAGGACTTGAGCATCTAGAGGTCCAACATCTTATTGACTTCTTTGCGCCATTCTAGTCCCTTGTTACTATGGCATTTATTGAGTATCAAGAGGGTGTGTTAGGAATATGTATTCTACTCTATAAAGTGTTATTGTGGTTTCACTCATGACCCTCTTGTTATATCTCATCATCTTGAGTCTTGTCCTCTTGGTTCTAGTCGTCTTAAGTATTGTCCTCTTGGGATTCATCCCACTTGTAGCCTTTACAAAGGTGGTTGTATTTGGTACCCCACACATTGTGTACCAAAATTGTCATTTACTCACTCTTGGTCATTCACTCTGAGATCCAACTTGTTGTGAGTGTCCATGATTTAGAACCATTGTGTGGTCTTCCTAGAGCTTTGAGAAACACTTAGAATCTCATGGACATTGGTGAGCTACCACATGTGGGGAGTTGTATCTTTATCCCATGATTTCTACTTGAGGAGTCTTCTTCATGCTATCTTCAGGCACATCTACTCTATGTATAAAGAATCCATGGTCCTAGCATCTTCTTGACTACTTTTCACCATTGAGATCTCTTGTTACTCTAGTGTTTAGTGAGTATCAAGAAGAGGTGTTAGAGATATGTATGGTGCTCTATAAAGTGCTATTGTGGTTTCTCTAGTGACCCTCTTATTATATCAAGGGGTCAAGTCGAATGAAGCATCTTCATTCTATAGCATTTTGTTCCTTCTACAAAGCAGTTCAAGAGGACTGAGATCACTCAATTAATTGTTTAGATACAGATACACTAAATTGGCATTTCCATCTTGTGCACTGACTCGCACGAGAATCTGATTAGTCAAGCCAAGTTCTTTGCACATAACAAACCCCTCACGAGAATCATAGATGTTCCCAAGATTGCTTCAAGGTGCAATAACCCAATCAGGAACCTCCCACACAAAACATCTTCGGCTGCAATTTTCTAGCCTTCTAAGCGAAGGGTTTATAAAGACTTTGCCAAGTATATGGGCATTGCTTCTCTCCCTTCTCAAATTAGACACATGCACCTATCAAAATTGGTGTCCAAGCTCAATAATACTACCTCATTGGCAATTCCTTGCACCAACTTGGCAATTCAAATTTTGTTTGCCAGCAGAAACACAATAGGAGGTATGCTAGTTGTAGCACAATAAGTTGAAAGTGCTACAGAAGTATCAATAGTTGATGCACAACTGAAATCAATGACAGCCTTATTCATTCTCCTTAGCCTCTATACCTAACTCACCAAGACTATCATGGAAAGATTCTTAAAGCTCCTGGTGTGATTGATACCACACTAGTTTACCCACAAGTCATTGAAATTTAGCAACTTGTAGTCCCCCATAAACTGACTGGACAAAAAATGTAGGGAAAATGGACGATGTAGAAACTTCACAAGGGACCACTTATTGTATCAAAAACCTCAAACTGTGCCTTTCCTACACAAGAAATATCAAGGCTCCTTGTCTATGAACAATTGCAAGATGGGGGAGCTCAAGTTTCTCTATATTAACATTTAAATTGGATTTGAGCTGTATGTGTGGAATTTCAAGACAAGCATAGGGATTTACCTTACAAATTTTATTATTGACATTATGACCTTGATTAGGCAGGCAATGGTTTTATGCATGCCCTACAAAAGAGGATCACCGCAATTTCTTGCTTGATACACTTGCCATGCTTAAGGATGAACTTCATTGCCACACTCTATGAGAAAAAGCACATAAAAATGCATCTGATCATCAATGTATGTCAATCCATTCATTTACACAAGGATGTGACAGTGTCTTGAAGCTCGATTGTTTCCATATGTGACCAGTATAGTTGCACCTGCCTTTGTAGACTTGCCAATGGATTCTTCCCACAGGAGCTCTATAACCTAATAATTTTCAACCCCCGTGGTTGCTAGGACGAGAACAAGATTGACAAATCTTGCTAAAAACCATGTCCACATCCTTGCCCACAAACAAAACCATCATCCACACCTCTGTTAGGACATTCTTATATGGCCTTCAACTGATAGCGAGACAGATTTTGTGAATAGATTTTCTTGGCCCATAGTAGTTGCTATTAATTAGAACACTATCATAACCCTAGCACCCTCCAACCTACTTGAAAAAGTATTGGTAGTTTGCAATGTTCTTCTTCATGGCTCAATGTAGTGTTTCCTATTGGGATTTTGAATTCTAGAAGATTATAATATCTTTCTTGTTCTCCTCAAACATGATTTTTTTGATGATGTCAATTTATCACCCTAAACCAACTATTATCAAAATATGTCATGAAAAGTGCAGTTTTTAGAAGATTCTTCCTTGTCCTAAAGATATAAAAATGATCACTCATTATCTTCAAACCAAAGTGTCTCAAATATCATGTTGGTGTATGGATCATGCTATTGTTATAACTATATATATCATCTCTCACTTGACTTGGGTCTCACCTATATATACTAACTCTACATCAATATGAATCATTCTTTGGAAGCATGTCTTGTGTATCTCTCTCGTACTCTCTCTCTCTCTCAACATGGTATTAGAGCTATGGATGCGTAGCGACAACATTAAGGAAGATAAGTTGTTTCATTGTTTATACTTGATTGAATTCTTTGTACAAGTGATGATTTGATACATGAACTTGTTCAAATTAGAAGTATTAGTTAATTTTGTCTTGCTCTCATCGTGCTCTCGAATCTTGTCAAAACCGCTTGTCAATCGGAGTTCTGGATTAAAAGTTATGACAGTTCAGGATTCAAGACAACAATTCTGCTCGAATCTATGATTCTTTATTTAAAACTGTAATTCTAATTAGAGTTCGTTAATCCCCAATTACAGTTTGTTAATCGCTCGTCTTCATTAATGATGTTGATTACGACAAGCAAACATCTTGCTATTTTTAGCGATGTTTTATTATCGTTCACGTTCTTTGCTCGACTGAAATAGTACTTTTCTTATATGTGTTGATCCGGGTTTTTTACAACCCGGATTATTACCACAAAATTTTGGCCAAAGCCCCTATCAAGAGCTTACCATATCACTTTGGGTTTACTCTTCAAGCACTAGGTATGCTACATTGCTTCTCAATTACGATAACTCTAGCAAGCGGGGAACAAGTTCTTAGAAGGCATGCCAATGTAAAGGGTCAAAGGGATGGTTATCTTAGTGAAGATGAAAATGGATTACACCTAGGAGTTGAGTGAATGCATAGATTTTTCAAAGGACTAGCCTCCAACTACACATGGGCTCCGTCTGCATCACTAAGATTTGGAATCTATCACCATCATTAGAGGACACCTCACCCTTGCACACAAGTCAATATCCACATCATGGTGTCATTTGGATCTTGCACAAAAGCTTACAAGCATGGACCCCTTTTGTCACATGCTTATATGTATTTATATACATATAGGATACTAAAGTCAAAGCAGCTTTTGGAAGCCCTTTTTTATAATCTCAATAACTCCCAAGAAAAAGTGAATTTCAAGAAAATTCCCGCGTAGCCGGATCGGTTTCGACCTGATCTACAAAGTTGCAGAAGAAACTTTTTCCAAATTCCTCACGGATTTGAAGTTACGAAGGCGCAGACTGCTGGCTATATGCAATTTTCTTCTCTCTTTCACCACACCAACTTTCCACTCTATCCTTCTTGTAAATATATTATAATAATGTGCTTTGGGCACCCACCTTTTGTAATCTAGCTCCATTTCTCTATGTTGTCTACCACCACCCTTGGCTTCTTGCATGATGACCAAGGTGGGGACTTGTTCCATTCACTATACTCCATATTTTCAAAGATGCCATACATCATCTAGGATTATGTTAATCAAGAACATTAGCTTAATCTAATCCCTCATGGAGGTTATATAAAGAGCCCATGGAGAATGGGGAAGGGAAAAAATAAGAATAATGACAAGTCCATGAGAGCATTCTAGAATACCCTCATCTCTTTGAGGGAAGCTATGAGTGAGTTCTTTTATTATGTAGCATAATGGCAAGCTTCCTCTACCTCTTCTCCTATTATCTCCATCTCTTCTCATCTTCTCATTCCATGTAGCATAATGGCAAGCTTCTTCTACCTCCTCTCCTCTTGTCTCCCTCTCCTCTCATCTCTCTCTCTCTTATATTTCAATATGGTGTCTAGTACATATATTCTCTCTTGTAAATTTGTGTCTTGGTTCTCTTGATTCTCTTTGAGAAAAGGAAGGAAGGACAATGACAAGTCCATGAGAGCATTCTAGAATACCCTCATCTCTTTGAGGGAAGCTATGAGTGAGTTCTTTTATTATGTAGCATAATGGCAAGCTTCCTCTACCTCTTCTCCTATTATCTCCCTCTCTTCTCATCTTCTCATCCCATGTAGCATAATGGCAAGCTTCTTCTACCTCTTCTCCTATTATCTCCCTCTCTTCTCTTCTTCTCATTCCATGTAGCATAATGGCAAGCTTCTTCTACCTCTTCTCCTCTTGTCTCCCTCTCCTCTCATCTCTCTCTCTCTTATATTTCAATATGGTGTCTAGTACATATATTCTCTCTTGTAAATTTGTGTCTTGGTTCTCTTGATTCTCTTTGAGAAAATGGATGTCCTAGCCCATTCTCCCTTTGGCTAGGTGGTGCCTCTCTTTAGTTCTCTTAGTGAGGATTGGAGGTTGGATGGGTAAGAGGCAACCCGTTCATCATTTCAGCCCTCAGTGTCATCTCGTCTTGCACGTTACGCCTCTCTATTTCGGGATTTATTTTTAGTCACTCAATACTTTTTGTCGTTCTTACGTGCATATCCCTATTTTGATTGTCATGCGTCTCAACTACGCTCATCTTGATCATGGTTTGCAGATTTTGCGATCTCATCTTATTTGTTTTCTCTCGACATACAGGCATGGCCAATTGCGTAATTGTTAACGGATATCCGTCACGTTCGGTTCCCTTTTTCCAAGGACAAGGCTTTCCTGGGTGGAAAGCAAAAATGATGCTAATTCTTGAAGGTGACGAATTATTTGATATTGTTTTCGGCAACCTGTCTTGCCCAGTTTAACCTATTGATGTGATGAATAACAATTCTGTGATTACTGATGGTCCATTATTTGAACAATGAAAAATTCATCATACTAATTGGATTTGTCATGACAAAGCGGCTCGTCGTTAGTCATCAATGAAAGTTATAAAATATTGATATTGAAACTTTGAGGTAGGAAAAGGACTGCAAATATCGATATGAATCAAATCCAAGAGAGCACAGGAATGTGATGAAGTAGAAGTGTGGAAAGGTGAACGATGGTGTTTTCCAAGTGCATAGTACTCACATATTCCCATATGTGGATGAGATTTAAGATCCATACCTTGCACAAGACCATGACGATGAAGATCAAGAATTTTGGCAAAATTGGAGTGTGCAAATCGTTGATGCCATAATTTGCAATCTGCATCTCCAGGGGCAGTAACAACATTTGCAACTGTATCGTTCAATGATAGCTCAAATAGATTACCATGTTGAGGAGCCACTGCTATAGTATGCTCGTCTTTCTCTATACGACATTGATTATGATCAAAGCCAATAAACAAACCAAGATCAACTAGATGAGCAACAGAAAGAAGATTTCTTTGCAAATCTGGAATATGAAGAACTCCTCTTAATATTCTAGTGGATAAAACAGTCCCCAGATATAAATCACCCACTCCTTTGACTTGACAAGTCATATCATCCGCAAGGTAAACAAACTTCTTGATAGGAAGAGAATGATAATTGTGAAGCCACTGCGATTGGTATGTCATGTTTCCAGTGGCACTTGAATCAACGATGAATAGAGAACCATCATGAACATGACGTACCTTTTTCGGAGAGATATCATGATGGACGAAATTGAGCTCCTGATGAGTATGATCGTCATCAGTTGTAGTTTGTTCAATATCGATATTTTATAACTTTCATTAATGATTTCTCACGGTACACACATGTCTATCTTCTTCGACATAAGTCTGAGGCTTTATCTATATTTAAACAATACAAGATAAGTGTGGAGCTTCAAACTGGATTTTCTATAAAGACGCTTCGCAGTAACAATGGCGGTGAATATATATCCAATCTATTTTATGACTTTTGTAAGGATCAAGGAATTCATCATGAGTTTACAGTTCCTTATTCTCCTCAGCAAAATGGTGTTGTTGAGCGCAAAAATCACACTATTCTTAATGCTATACGTTGCATGCTTATACACTCTAGTTTGTCTCGAAAGTTTTGGACTGAAGCACTTCTAACAGCCGTTTTTATTCAAAATTATCTTCCAACTACTGCACCTGCTGGTAAAATTCCTATAACAATCTAGACAGGAAGACACCTTCAGTCTCTTACTTTCGCACATTTGGCTGCATTGCTTATATTCATGTGCCCAAGGACACTCGACATAAGTTGGATCCTCCAGGTTTGAAGGTTATTTTTCTTGGTTATTCAAATCATTCCAAAGGTTACAAATTTTATGATCCTTCTACTCAAAAGGTTATCATTAGTCGTGATGCTATATTTGATAAGAAGACTATGGGTGGCACATGGTCGTCATATGTTTCAGATGATACACAGTCTTTGCTTAGTGCATTTCCTTACTTTCTTTGTGATTCTACTAATTCTGATGATCATAAACCTCCTTCACCTCCAAAGAAGATTGATGAAAATTTGGAGATCTATGTCGATCTTCCTATTGAGATAGAGCATGGATTCTATTCTATTTAATATGATGTCTTTGATGATGCTATGTCTGTCCAAGAGGATCCCATATCGTATATGGAAGCTATCAATTCATCTCAAAGGGATCAATGGCAAGAAGCTATGCAAGCTGAGTATGATTCTTTAATCTCCAAAGGTACATGGATTCTTACTGAACTCCCCCCAAATCGTGTTTCTATCAAATGTAAATGGGTTTATAAAACCAAGACCAAAGCTGATGGCTCATTTGATAAGTTCAAAGCACGACTTGTTGCAAAAGGTTACTCACAGATTGCAGGAGTAGATTATCAAGAAAGATTTTCTCCAGTTGTGCGCTGTCGTACTGCTGTGCATCCGAGGTGTGAAATCCACCCGAAAGTTGTGTGTGTGGGATTTGATACTTTGTACATACTTAGTCGTTATGTTTACATTTTTATTCTACGTGGGCAATATAGTAAAGAAGGGCTAGAAAAGAATATTGTTGTTGGCAGTGCATCGGTTGGTATGTATGCCATGTGTGGTTTATTTGCAGAAGCACAAAAAGTGTTTGACAAGCATTGATTTTGTAGCGTAATCTCGTGGAACATGTTAATTTCTGAATACATCCAACAGGGAGTTGTTGAGAAAGCACTTCAGTGTTTTGTCGCATTTTGAAAGCTTCTGGAATGGCAAGAGCTATAAACACCGGCCAAAAAGTACATGCTTAGATTATCGAAGGAGGTTTGCTAGTGAAAGATCTTTTTGTTGGCAATGCTATAGTTGACATATATGCCAGATGTGACTTAGTTGCAAAGGTACAAGAAGTCTCTGGAAGTTGTCTGAGAAGTGGCTACATGGAGTGTGCTAATACTAGGATATGTAAAACAAGGTTATGCTGAAGAAGTAGTGACTTTTTTTTTTAACAGATGGCTATTTTTAAATGAAGGACTATTTTTGAAAGAAGGTTTTTTGGGGGGAAAGAAAAAAAAACCGGAGAGGAAACGGAGAGAGCACTACTGAAGAATTGGAGGGGGATCTCAGCAACTAGGGAAAAGGGGAGTTCAGGACAGGAAGAACAGGGATCCGTCCTAATGGTTTTCGAGTCTTCTTCTTGACAGAGATTTCCTCTGCATTATCGAGAACGAGATTCATATATTCATCAAAGCTGATAATGCGCCCTTCAATCCTTAGATTTTTCTGCTTGAAAAGCCAGATTTGGATGTGGGATTTACTTTGAAGGAATCGAAATATAAGATTTTTCGATAACCAGAGGAGGAGTTCTGCAACTATGGAAGGACAGACATGGTGCTACGACAGAGGAATGATGATTTTGAAAGATGAAACCTCCTTTGAAGGTGATGAACAACGGCAAACTAGGAGGTGAACTCTAAAGACGAAGCAAAAGGACGGGACGCAGATCGAACGCAAAGCTGTGAAGACGAATGCTGAGTCGGGAGAGAAAGCAAGAAAATTGGAAGAGGATCGAATGCTGAGTCAAGAGAGAAGGCAAGAGAATTGGAAAAATTGAAGGAACACATTGTGAAGACAAGCTTTGGTCCAATTTCCGTTTTTGTTTGTGGAGATCAATGCAAGCCGGCACTCGCAACTTATCTAGACATCACTTTAAATTATATGTCGTGCTTCCTGGGACTCGTGTTCATTTTGATCTCTCCTGTGGAATTTGCAGGTGGTGAACTAGAAGTTTATTTCTAAAGTGCACTCTTGAAATCTTGCGGTTGGGAGTTTCAGTTTATGCTGATCCATAACATAAATGATTGATACCGAGTGTGTTACCCAATGGATACTGGTAACAAAAGCAGTCGTTGGATAATGGATCAATGAGTTGCATGATTCAGAAGCAGATTATAATCTCAGCAGCTTTAAGAATGGATACAATAGATGCCACCAGAGCTAAAATTGCCTTGATAAAATTGTTTCTGAGTCAATCTGAGGCCAGGGATAAGATATGTCGAGCAATTCAGTATGGTTCCAAGTTTGTTAGTGTTGGTGAATCAGGAGTTGCCTGAGAAGTTGACAAATCTACAAGTTTAGCTCGAAAAGTTTTCCATTTGTTTAAGTTTGTTAATGAGTTAGAAGCCTTACTAAGACCACCATCTAAAGATACACCAGTGCCATTGATCCTGCTTGCAAAGTCCAAAAGCTCACTGATGGCTACATTTTTTTCTACTTGATCAACTGGTTTGAAGCTTTATGATCCGGGCTATTTCAACACAGCACCTGTATGATCATCTATTTCATACATTGATGGGAACAAAGGGATATTGCATTATAAAAGATATCCTATAGAGGAGCTAGCAGAAAACAACACATTTACAGAGGTGGCTAATCTCTTGATGTATGGAAATTTGTCAAATAAGGAACAGTTATTAAGCTGGGAAGCAGCCATAGCCCAACATTCAGACTTAGCAGAAGGTGTCCTGTCTTTAATAGCAGCTTTGCTACAAAATGCCCATCCTATGGGGCTCTTGTTGGGTTGATCAATGCATTGTCATCATTCCATCCAGATGCAAACCCTGCCTTTAAGGGACAAGACCTTTACAAGTCCAAAACTGTTCGAGACAAAGAGATTGTACATATACTTGGGAAGGTGCCAACTTTGGCAGCTACAATCTACTCACACATGAAAGGAAGGTTCACTCAGTATAATAGGTTGTGCATGAACATGAACACTATTGATCTTTCCAACTGATCAACATCACAGGAGTCAATTGCAGTCATATCAGGCCTGGAATTGAAACTAAGTGTTGCTGGGCATGATTGTTAAAAATATTCTTTTGCTCAATGCACATTATGCTGGAGTTGCTGTTACATATTTGTATTTATTCACTTGATTGATCTTCCATCTTGAAATTTATCAAGGTCTTCTGTAGACATGACTTTGCTTTCGAAAACCCTTCGACATCTTTGGTGAACCTGACGTGAAAGCGTCGCATAAATTTCAGGATGGGAGATACTTTAGCATCCATTTCAGCCTCTTCTACAATTCTTGCTTCGTCCTCTACTTCAGCTCCATCATTGACTGCTGCTTCAAGTACTTCAACGGATGATTTAAAGCAGATTTTGCAGAATATGTCTATGTATATACAGCTTCAAAATCAACAGACACAATTGTATATGCAGCAGCAGCAGCAATTGCATCAACAACAGTTGTCTCAGCAAAGGCAACTATATTCGGAGCAGGAAAATGCAATCAGTGCAACTAAGGCGATAAGCTATTTTATGGCCGTAACGTTTCAGCATATTTGAAGACATATGAGATCAAGATGGGATTTTTTGGAGTACCAGCTGGACTTATGAGTAAGTATTTCCTTTGTCTTGTCACACCCGCCTTGAGGGCAAAAGTGACTGATCTTTTTATTCAAAATTTGCATTGGCAAGATTTTAAGAAGGCCCTGAAAGAAGAGTATTTCCTTGAGGACTTTGGGATGGCTACACGGCGGTCATTCCGAGAGTGGGTCTACATGCCAAACAAAGGTCTAGCTGCTTCAGAGTTGATACGAGAATTTGAAGAGAGGTATAGTCAGCATGATGCCATTGAACAAAGAGCATTGGATGTTGAGAAAGTTGAGCTTTTCTTGCAAGCTGCAGATCCTGCTCTTCAGGAAGAATTAGGAGAGCTTCTTGAGGATTGCACGAAGCCTATGGGTCTTAAAACGGATTGGCAAGATGCCCAGGATGCAGTCTCGACTTTGACCAATAGGAGGATATGGAAGACCCGCCTACAGAATGGATCTATGACACTGATGCCGTCTTCTGCTCCTATGCTACTTCTATCCCTGTTATTTCATCTCCTCCTTAGCCAGTTTCTTGGCCTATGCCAGTGCCTACTGTTTCTACTCCTCCTATTCCTCCTGCTCCAAGACCAATGTCAGCTTCTTCTGTTCCAAAACCATCCACTTCGTCGGTGCCTTCCTCTCTTGATGACATAATCAAAGGCATAACAGATTTGACACTGGAGTCAGTTAAAGCAGAATTGGTGGGAAAATTGAAAGAGCAGTTTGCTTCGACTGCGCCTGCTATTTCTTCTAGTGCTCCTACTGCACCTAGGAGTGCTCCTAGTGCACTTAGGAGAGATCGAAGATGTATTTGGTGTGACAGTACGGACCATTAGCATTGCAAGGATTGTGAATCTTTCCAGGATGCAAGGAGGAAGAATTTGGTATTTTGGGGACAAGATGGTAAGATTTGGTTGATTGAAACAGGAGTTCCGCTTGCTACCAACTTTGGGAAAGGCGGAATGAAGAAATTAGTGGATGACATGGCTACGCGTACTTCTTATGTGGCAGCTAGAGGAGATGCTTCTGCATATGGAGTCCAGATTGAGAAAGGATCAGAGAATCAGTCAGCATTATGGACTTATACTATGGAGACGATAAATAAGGGAAAAATTCAGCAAATTGTTTTGACTAGTGCAGGCTCTAGCATCAGATGTGAGACAGGTTGGGATTCGCTTGTTGACAGGTACACTATTTATGCCTACTTGGCTAAGTCTCAAGGAGCATATGTACTTATTGAGGATAAGCGTAAGAGGGATGAAGAAAATCCAAGTGCAGCTAAAAAGACTAGAGGGGATGAGTTTGTTACTCCACCTACTGCAGGACCGTCTTTGAGACCAGGGCCAGAACGACAGATAGAAGATGCTCAAAAGAAAGAAAAGATGCAAGAGCCTAGAGAGAGAAAGCAGCCAGGGTTTAGATTGATGTCCGATATTGAGACATCTACGGACATGAAGAAAATCTTTAATGACAAGATACTTGGCAGTGAGGTGACTTTTACTATTTCTGAGGTTTTGGGCATCTCGAAAAGAGAGTTTCAAGATCAGTTCCAAGAGGTCCTGAAGAAGAAAAGATATGCTTTGCCTACTACTGATACACAGGGAGTTTTGATTGGGGAGTTGGATGAGGATGAGGATGAGGTTATGGTTGAGAATGCTTTTGTTTTTCCACAGATAGAGAAGAGGGTTCAGCCTATGCATTATGCTGAAACTGATGAGCCTGTCTTGATACCGCGTAGTCACTTTTCACGGAGTCATTGGGCTAGGGCAACTACAGAAACAATGGTAAAAATTGGAGAGAAACATGTGCCTTATGTTGCTTTGGTGGATCATGATTCAAAGATTAATCTCATAGTTCGTGGAGTTTATGAAAGTAACAGATGGCCTATGGATGTAGAGCATGGGTGGCGTATGAGGGCCGCCAACAACACTGCAGGTGATTTGTATGCTGCGTGTCCCAGTGTCAGGGTTTCTATTGGAGATGTAGAGGAGGATTTCCATTTCTTTGTGTAGGATTCATGCTCTTATCCCATAATTCTTGGACAGCCATTCATCACAGAGATGCGCATGGAAACAAAGGTAATGGATGATAGATCTACTTATGCACGGATTCGCAGCAAAGATGGCATGAGAGTAGTTCAGTTTATGACTGTGTGTGTGAACCATGTTAAAAACAGGGATACTCTTAGAGATGCACCTTTGCCCACTATGAGGGATTTGGGTTTTCATTAGGTACCACTGTTTCGCGAGACAACAGTGGTATAGAGCAGAGGAGATTGGAGTTCTCGCCTCCTGGCAGTAGTGTTTTCTCCTCTAGTTTTGTTGGAATTTCAGCAAATATTTCGATGAGTTATCAGAAGACTTCTAAGTTGCCTAGAGCTGCCAGGCAGTACATATGCAGGAAGGAGAAAATTTTGAAAAATGCAAGAATTCTAGAGGATGATGAGCACATAGATGGGATGTATGATGGTATGATTTGTGTAGATACGATGACAGAGATGGAAAATATGCTGAAAACTGATGGGCATTTTGCAATTTGAAAAGTTGCCATTATTCATAATGCTTTCTCATTTGTGGCAGTTTGTCCTTCCGATCGCGATCGCAGGATGCCTTACTCCAGAAATTCGCGGGGCCATTTACAAGTTGTCGACTTTGGTGCAATGGATCTCACAGAAAGAGATTAAGATGTCCTCTATTGAATCCATGAGGCGGGGAGCAGTGGAGACGGTCTGTCTCTTTGAGAAATACTTGCCCACTAGCATGCTCATGATACAAGTCTACCTTCTTGTGCATCTTGTGGAGGAAGTGGAGATTGGTGGACCTGTCCATACGCGATGGATGTTCTTCTTGGAGCGCTTTTTGGAAACCCTGAAAGGCTTTGTGTGACAACGAGCTCAGCCAGAAGGTAGCATGGCCGAAGGTTGGTTGGTGTTAGAGGTGTTAGTGCATATCTCACAATGGCTACCAACGGTGGAACCAGACAATAAAATGCTATGGATGCTGAAGGATGATGATAGATTGACTGGAGATGTGGTGGTTGGAAATGGGGTAGAAAAAGAAATGAATGCCTCAATGGAAGAGAAGGTGAATCACTTTTGTATGTTGCACCATGCCTCCATGGAGACATGGCTCGCCAAGTACCAGATTGCAAGGCAAGATCGAGAGGAAGTGCGAGCTGAATTCCGAAGTAGTACGCGTCATCGACCGATTCGATATCCTGAAGGCATGGAGGAGATGCCGCGGTTTATGTCAACATGATGGTTGCATGGAGCCTTGACCACAGCATCCAGCGAAGGGACAGAGGTCTCAATGGAGGAGTGGGAATTCTCGAGGGGATGTAGTCCAAAGGTGATGAGGGGTTTAGAATATGTCGTATCTAAATTTTATATGCAACATCTAATTTGAGTGTTTCAATGTACAGTACAAAATATATAGTGCAGCGTGGTCGTGCGGATGGCATTTTCGCGTGGAGCGTATTGACAAAATGCGCTCCACAATGGACTGTGGTGTCATGGCAAGGTTCGAGCAAGAGAGCCGACGACGAGCAACGGTTCTCGAACACGGTTTGTGGATGAGATGGAGTATTTTGGGAACTTGCAAAGTATTATTACGGTGGATTACCGTAGCTTCTCCATGATACTATTCGATGTGCAGTGGTTCAAAGTGGTACTTGGAGGAGCTGGAGCAACAGTTCGACGAGGTCGATCTGGATTTCTCGAAATAGATTCCGAAAAAAAATGGACGGATTTGTGCGACACCTTTGTGTTGCCGTCCCATTGTGGACAGGTGCATAGAGTCATTTGCTTGCTAATTGTAATACGACATGGTTTATGTCACAATGGTTTGAACTCGCTTTGTACGTGTTTGTGAACAGGTAATCTTTTATCCAAACCCCCGATAACCTCGATGCTGGTATGTTATACCTTCAACTCCCCAAAGTGCGAGAGTATATGATCAAAGTGATGTTTCGGGCATAGATGAAGATAATATGCAAATAGAGGGGTCGATGTTACAAGGGGTGGAGACCGCCGCAAGCTTGGAGCCCGCATCAGCTAATAATGATGGAAATACAGGAGTCCAAGAATTTTTTGAGAACGAGGCAGACTCATTTTTTTATGGTGACATGTCTATCGACGTTCCAGTGTATGCGGAGTTGTGTCAGGAGATTAACATGGGACCATAGGATACTTCATTCTTGGAGCATCCACTTACTTAATTCGTTGTTTAGATCTCTTATAAAGGTACATAAGATATGCATTTTAAGAGGGATTTTTTAAAAATGATTTATATTGCTGTGCTTTGTATAATTTAAATTGATTATTCTCACACCATTTTTTATATGTGTAGGTGACATTTTCAGGATGAGTCAAGGGATGAGCGATGAGGAGTTGCAGGATATCTTCACACGCATGTCTCCAGACTAGCTCGCGAGATTCAGAGAGATGGCAGACCAAGAGTTGTCTCATTCTTTGTCAGGGCGCTTTGCTAGATCTGGTTCAGCGCAATCAGATGCTTCAGCTTCGAGCAGTCGATCTCGATGCTCACGAGTTGGGCCAGAGGGAGGGACTGCATCGGGATCAGGGGGATGCTGCTGTGGAGACACGGATGTGGTGTCTCCGTCTCGTCGTTCAGCTGGAGCTGCATCACCTCCAGGATTTGTCACACCTGTGGGGATGTCTACTCCAGTTACTTCGGCTTTTGCGCATCCGTCAGCAGGTGGCACCCCCCTTTGGGTGCCACTCTGAGAGAGGTTACCCTCGTCGGTACACCGGATGTAGAGGGATCTCCTGGATATGCCCAGGAGCGTGGACGGAGATGGGAGAGGACCCATCTTAGGCAGACTCCTAGGGGTTATGGATATCTGGTTGATAGTAGGTCAGGAGCCATCATCATGAATGATGAGGGGAGGAGAGTGATGGCTCGCATGAGAGAGTTGTGCCAACAAGTTTTTCGGCACAACGTCCTAGATCATTGGAAGAACATACCAGAGGGGAGCAAGGACTACATAGTATCATCCTTGCACGAGGAGTTTCCAGTGCCAGCCGCAGTAGATAGATTCTCTACGGGTTGGATGATGGATTGCATGCGTGCATACATGTCACATAGACGATCCGACGCACGCAAGGCAATCAAGAGTGGGGCTGCAAAGCCCGAGTGGTTAGATGCAAACGACTGGCGCCGACTGAGGGAGGAGGCTACAGATTTGCCAGGATGTTGGAGTCAGCAGCGCGAGGCGGCGAGGGCACAACTCGAGACCGGAGTGGTCCATCATCTTGGGAGTGGCGGCCATAGGACATATTTGGAGGACTTTGTAAGTTTCTCTTTTGTTTTGCTTGTTTGTTTTTTTGAAATATTATTTGTACTGACAATCATGTTTCTAACAGTTAGCATTTTGTTTTCTTTGCAACACTCCATTATAAATCGCGAGTCGCAAGGCCTTGAGACTCGATATGCACAGAGGCACAGTCTCAATGCATTGATCGATCGATTTTATAGACATGGCGGCCCTGTAAGTCACTTATCTTTCTTATCCATAGTTACCATGAGATATTTGAATGCATTATTGTATGGTGGATTGATGTGTTGTTTCTTTTTCTGCAGAATCTGTTCCATGCTCCTTTGCGGCGGGAAGAGCTTTGGGACGAGGATTTCTAGCTCGCCCTTGGATCCTTGGAGCTCACATACCTTTATTTTTTAGTCGCCTGATCTATGTAGACATTTTCTATGTATTAGTGATATCCTGTCATGATTATACCAATCGCTTTTTATGAGATCATGTATTTATTTCATGTATCTATTTTATTATTTCAGTATACATTCTTTTTGTTTGCAAGCGCTTTGTAAACAGTAGTGCAGAAACTATTTTGTATGGTTCTCATACAGCACACAGTGCTATATGTGGCAAGCCACAAATTTTTTTTCTCCTCTTACCGTTGCTATTTGCGTCGCAAATTTACTGCTCGCGTCGCTATTGGCGTCGCTATGTGCGTTGCAAACTTACTGGTTGCATCGCTATTTGCGTCGCAAATGCGACGCATATAGCGATGCCAATAGCTACGTTTCTATGGCGTCGTCAATAACGATGCTTTTTGCGATGACGGGGGCAAATTTTATTGTTTGTATTTTCGTCGCTTTAAATGTTGGTATAAGGTCTATATCTTGTAGTGCCACACACTGGGTACCAAAATTGTCATTTACTCACTCTTGGTTGGTCCTTCACTCTGAGATCCATGTTTTTGGGAGTTCCCATGATTTAGAACCATTGGATCGTCTTCTTGGAGCTTTGAGAAACACTTAGAATTTCATGGACACTGGTGGACTACCACATGTGGGGAGTTGTATCTTTTTCCCATGATTTCTTCTTGAGGAGTCTTCTTTGTGTTCTCTTCAAGCACTTCTAGTCTATGAATAAAGCGTCCATGGTCCTAGCATTTCTTGACTACTTTCCACCATTGAAATCTCTTGTTACTATAGCGTTTAGTGAGTATTAAGAGGATGTGTTAGATATATGTATGGTTCTCTATAAAGTACTATTGTGGTTTCTCAAGTGACCCACTTTTTATATCTCATACTCTTATTATATCAAGAGGGCATGTTAGAAATATGTATGATGCTCTATAAAGTGCTATTGTGGTTTCTTTGGTAACTCTCTTAATATATTGCATACTCTTAAGTCTTTTCCTCTTGGGTATCCTCCTCTTGAGTCTCATCCCACTTGTAGCCTACACAAAGGCAACCCTATTTGGCATCTTCCATATCGTATGCTAAAATCATTGTTTACTCACTCTTGATTGGTGCTCCACTCTTGGATCCAACTTGTTGTGATCATTCTTGGTGGCTCACTTTGAGATAACTATTGTGTGATCTCTATCTTTATTAGGTTCCTTTCTATTTTTCCTCCATTAATATTGTTCATAATTTACATTGGCCTTTCAAATCCAATTTATGAAAATTTTGGAAAGGAACCTCCTTCAAAATACGTATGAAAATACCTCGATAGTCAATTCTTTGGTTGGATGACAAACTCATATATCCCTAAGGTACTTTCAAAACACAATCGACCCTACTCAACATTCCGAGGACGAGACATGTAGTCTTTCCGGAACCATTATGAGTTTGTGCAATAAGATAGTGGTATAGTGGAGTGAGGATCATAGGCAAAGTAATTGATTATATTCTACTAGGTCTCACAAAGTTCATCTGAGAATAGAGCGCCTGGAGGAGCAGGCATGATAGATTCAAATCCTTGATTGTATTCGCAGAAGCAACCTGACATGTATCAGTGACCAATGAGAAACCTAACTTAGCTTGGATTAGGGACAAGGATTTGAGCTTTGATGTGGAATCCTCATCTTCCTGCCCCTTGTCGTGGCCATCTTCTCGTGGAGTGGACTCTGAAGGCTCTTATTTTTCTTTCTCTCCCTCTCTATCTCTCGAGCTCAAAGGTTCCAACATTGATGAAGTTCAACCGCCGGCCTTATAACTGGAGCTTAGTAATTGGAGGGTCATATCATTGATCGAGGAAAACATCAAAGAGATGAGATAAGTGCCAATTTAGGAGGGATCAAATCAATGAGGAGGGGGGTGTAGTGTGGAGGACAAAGGAGAGGACAATGTTCAAGGTCAAGGCTACTAAATACTGTAACTATGTCGAGGGAAAATATCCTAGCATGGGCTGAACCCTTCTTGTTGATTATGTTTTCCTCTTTCTTCCTATTCATCCAACTGTTTAGATGCCATTCCCATCTTGAGAGAGAGAGAGAGAGAGAGAGAGAGAGAGAGAGAGAGAGAGAGAGAGAGATTCATCACTTTGGTACCAAGATGAAGGTTCCTAAATTTAGTCATTGAAATAATTTACTTTTACCACTTATTATTATTTTTTTAATGCCCTAATAATACAAATCCTATCGAATATCATAAAATAATACTCATTGTCACTATGTTTTTCATTTTGTAATGCCTTAGTAGGAGAAGGGAGAGCTTTGAAGCAGTCGGAGCTTGTGCCGGTAACTACTAATTATCTATGCTCATGATTATGTATGTGTAAATGATTATATATATTGAAATAGAAGGTTTGCCTTACCATAGAATGATGCAGAATAGAGTAGAAACCAAAGGTGCATTAGCATGTTCTACACTAGATGTGCATGCAAGTAGTAAAGCACCATCAATAATGTGTATTTCCTCCTTTCTTCCTATTCATCCAACTATTGAGATGCCATTGCCATCTTGAGAGAGAGAGAGAGAGAGAGAGAGAGAGAGAGAGAGTCATCACTTTGCTACCAAGATGAAGCTTCCTAAACCTAGCCATTGAAATAATTTACTTTTACCACATATACTTTCATTTTTAATACCCTAAGAATACAATTCATATCAAATATCATAAAATAACGTTTATTGTCACTATATTTTTCATATCATAATGCCTTAGTAGGAGAAGGGAGAGCTCTAAAGCAATTAGAGCTTGTGCCTGTAACTACTAATTATCTAAGCTCATGATTAGGTAGTGAAAATCATTATATATATTGAAATAGAATGTTTGTCTAACCATAGAATGATGCATAATAGGGTAGAAACCAAATGTTCATCATCAATAGCATGTTCTACAATAGATGTGTGTTCAAGTAGTAAAGCACCATCAATAATGTGTATTACAAATAATCAATAATTTAGTGAAATATTTGAGCATAGAATTTTTCAATTAATAAGCTAGAATGTAGGCTGCCTTAATTATGGCCTCAAAATACCAACCCCTTTCAAGAACCAAGAGCAAAAGGGCACTCAATTGCGTTCATGAGGATAAAAATATGTATTTTGGCTTCAATGAGAGTAAGGTCACGAACCACATAAAACCCTTGCATCCAACAACAATGGATAGCCCCTCAAAAGCTATCATGTAATTTGAACTAACAAGAAGGGTAAAAATCATTATATAGCTAAAGATTTCAAGATAAGGAGATGACCAATTCTTAGCAACTCATTTTACCTTAGATAGAACCTAAAATTGAAGGCCCAAATAGGTAACTTGTGTGAGGCTGGTGGTTAAATGAATTCTCAAGGATTTATCATGTAAGAAACATATGGGGTGATACTCTATTGAAAGGTTAGGGAAGATTGCAATGCTACTTTCTTTAGCTACAAAAGGGTTGAAATAAAGGACTATTGCATTATATCATACCAATAAGAGAATCTTTAGAGGAGAATTTGAAGGAGATATGATAAAATCCATTTCTTTAATGTGTAAACTACGTGGAGCAGTTGTGAAAAGACTCCATATCATATGTGTATATGATAACCATGCCAAAATGTCAAATAAATTGGTCAAACATGTATCAAGAAGATATGCCATTTTCATTTGAGTGATTCGGGCTATGCTTGATGATCTATTTTTGCTTCAAATTATTCCTATAACTGTTGGGACAAGAATGTGCAAAGGAGGAGAAACTTACAAAGGTAGATGGTCATCACACTCAAACAAACATGCACACACAAAATCACAAAGGATGTGAGATTTGATGTGGAAACTAGTAATTGAGGGGGGCAATTAGTGCCTTCCCATAAAATATTTTACATTCATCTTGAGGAATGCTTTTTGATTGGTGCTTTGCAAGTGTAAATTTTTTTCACTTAATTTCATATAGTCAACTTAATTTCCCACTTAATGTTCTTGGTTGATTGGTGCTTCTCAAGTATATATTTGTTGTAGTTGGTTTCATGAAGTCAAGTGCATGTTCTTAGGGATGGTTTTGAGTCTCATCATTGCTTTGATCAATAGCTCGAGGCTTGAATCTTCTTTGACATTAAGTCACCTTCCAAATGCTACAACTATTGATTTCATGCAGTCAAGTGCATATTCTTAGGGATGATTTGTGAGTATCGTCATTGCTATGATCAATAGCTTGAGGCTTGAGTCTTCTTTGACATTATGTGGCCTTCCAAATGCTACAACTATTGAATGGTCTTCATGTTCTTATGGATGATTTGTGAATCTAGTCACTGGTATGATCAATAGCTCAAGGCTTGAATCTTCTTTGACATTATGTAGCCTTCCAAATGATACAACTATTGAATGGTCTTCTTGGAGCTTTGAGAAGCTACCACAGGTGGGAAGTTGTTTTCTTATCCCATGCTTCATAATTGTTCAATCTTCTTTGTGTTCTCTTCAAAGCATATCTAGTCTATGTGTGAGACTTGAGTATTCATGGTTGTAGCATCAATCACTTATTACTATAGCATTTATTAAGTATGAAGAGGGGATGCTACGAATATCCATGCCACTCTGTAAAGTGTATTGTGGTTTTGCTCATTAGGGTCCTCATTTATGTTATTTATACTTTACCTTGTGTTGATACCAACTAAGTGAATGATCTTGTCTTATTATAAGACTATCTTCCTCAAACGAGGAGCTCATTAACTAAGAAATATAGTGGGGTATGTCTGAACCCAACTAAACATGAACAATGTCCTTTCCAATAAATTTGTATTTGACCCATTGTGGGACCTCTTTCTTAGATGGTATTTGACCATGAGAAACATGAAAAACAATAGCCATAGCTTGAGATACTCAAGATTTGCTAAGTGTTATCATGAGAATTGATTCATCGCCTAAATTTTCTATTTTGATTGAATGCGTTGGGCTTCAAAGTAGATATAATTGTTATTAATGAAAATCTTAAATAGTCTTATTAATTCTCAAAAGGATATCAAATTTTGGAAAACCCGTACAATTACAATAAATTAGCAAGGTACCTTTGTATCTAATTTTTTAATGGTTACCTCTTAGCACGTGCATTGAGAAACTAACCCATTTGGCTTGGGGTTTTGATATCTATCACATTTTCTATTATAAGACTTTTAACCTATTGGAATGCAACATTATTCTCTATAAGTTTTATATGTTTCTTTGGAGGTTAGTTATGTTGAAGTTTTCCATAGAGGTAGACAAGTATATGGATACTTATTTTAGGACATTAGCCTTATGGAAAAGAGGATCCTTTTCGATCTTTTAGCAATGCACATACACTAGAAATGTGTGGAAGAAGATGCACAAATGGCACATGCAATAGGCTCCTAATTTCATAAATATTGAGCTAGGTCGCACGGTGCTCAATATTAAATTGTTTATCAATATAGTTACCTTCATAGGGCTTGGTCCACCACCAAATATTCTTTAGGGGAGTAAGTAGATGAGTTTTGCCAAATTTTGTAAAAAGGGATGAGAAGAAATGTTGTATTATTTTAAGCCTAATTTGTTTGGTGACCACTTTCCACAAATTATATCTTGGTATGACTATTTGTAATCTCCCATTAAGTATATATTATTGATATAGATATTTTTAATTCCGTAGTCTAAAATGTGGGGAATCTAATTTCCTAGTTGTATAGCCTACAATTCCCTAATATGCTAGGTGGGAAATATGATTCCCTAGTTATATGATCTATAAATCCCTAGTTTAAGATGTGGAGAATAAAATTTCCTAGTTATCTATAAGGAAATCATATGTGCATGCCTAGGATGCCCTACCATGACATTCGGAACATGTAAATCACTACTTGGGGATTCCCATAGCATGTGGGCTTAACATTACTTTTAAGCTCATGCATATTGACAGGAGCTACCATAGTGTGAGAGAACTTGGAGCATAATAACATGTTTTTCTTGAATGGGACTTCAAGATATAACCTTATGTGATTATCCAATAGATTCCCTCATTGAATGAATAACCCATCTAAAATATAAAATTGTCATACAAAACTTTAACACTTTTAAACGTGGAGCATATGGTAAGAGATGTGATCACTAGTTTTCATTTTTCATATTTTTCTTTTCAATCTTGCTAGGGAAAGAATCAAGAGAGAGCTGAGAGAGAGAGAGAGAGAGAGAGAGAGAGAGAGAGAGAGAGAGAGAGAGAGAGAGAGAGAGAATGTATGTTTTATTCATACACACTAAGAAAAAGCGTAGAATTCTTCCAACTTAGCTCTGATACCATGTAGAATAGGGCTTTTAGAAACACTTGGGATATATATAGCTAAGAGCAACAATGTGAATATTAAAGATTTCTTGTTGAACTATGATAAAGAAGGACAACTAGAGAGTGATTAGTTTGATGATGGCACACCTAGTTCATTTCAAGGTCGAAAGTTAAGGCCATCCCTAACACAGTTAACACATATCAAACCTCATGTAAGGGCTACCATTGTCCATGGAGATGTAAGCTCCTTATGTACATTTCTTTGTTAAGTATATTTTTTTCTTCGAAATAATCCCACCATTAATTTCACTTCATTCTACTTTTCCATGCATTGAAATATATTCCCCATTTGAATGGTTGAGTTAATATTTTGAGTATGTTGGCAATATGCTCTATATTCTAAATACTTGAGCATATCCTCTAACATTTTGTGATGTATACCTAGCCACATGCAAATTTCTATCATGTTCTAGGTCATTGGATCAAGTGATCACTCTTATGTTGAGTATCTCATTAACTCAATCTATAAAACTTACACAATTTCAAGCCTCATCCTTACAACTACATGAGCTAGAAATGTTTGGGCTGTCTTGTTGATTCACATATGTGGCTATTATGCCTAATTCATAGTAAGACGTGTGCAACTGCATGAAACTTCATGGAAATGAGTTGACTCTTGCTATTGCCATGCAGATAATGATGCTACATGTTCATATTAAAGATAAGTACAAAAATATATCGAACATTCATGTCAAGAGGTGTCCATTAGATAGATGATTGCAAGGGGACAATGAGTACAAGTGACTACTCCATTGTCATAAAGATAACCATGGCCATATAAGGATAGTACTTGCTAGGATCCATGGTGAGCCTGCATGGTAGTTGATGTGATATGCTTTCATATTCAGATAATCATGGAATATGTGTAGTGTCTAAAAAAATTGCAGTTGGTATGTAAAAGATGTTAACCTTATGGGGTAATCAAGAGGGATTTCACATTAAAATAGTGAGCATAGTCTTATACATTTATTGTTGTGCCTTTTTGAGGTTCGCACAAAAAACTATATCCTTCTTCTCAAACAATTTATCATTGGGGTAAAGTTTATATGTTAATACACTAGTTCTAGATTCTAGAATCGTAGTCTACTGTGCGGTGTGCAAAACCCTTCCCCCTATATGGTTTCACATGAATATGAGACGTAAGAATATGTTCCCCTCTAAAATAGCTTAGCCGGCCTCGCTGTTGTGGCATGTGCCAAGGACCCATGGGCTCACGCAACCTCCAGCTAGGGCTGGCGTAAGGCCCCTTGGACTTAGGGTTGAGACACGAGGCAATAATTATTATGATTGTTTCGGCTAAATGAGGTTCTCTTGGATGGGGTTGAGACACGAGACATTAATTATTACGATTGTTTCGACTAAACGAGATTCTCTTGGATGGGGTTCCGGGTCGGGGTTCTAGGCCGGTCGGTCGAGACTTGAGAGGAGTCCGTGAGAAACGCAGATATTGCCGTCATGCATATATAGGAGCGGATGCGCAGTGGCGCATGGCCGATGGTTAGCCTCGCGCCACACTTGTGAATCAGCGAGCTGGTGCGTTAATCTGGCTGGAGCGAGAGGTGGAAGAAGAGAAGATTTAGCATGGAAGAGGTCAATGATCAGCGGGTCCGGAGACGTGCGTGGAAGCAGAGCACAGAAGAGGATCCCAACGGCCTTAATGTAAGACTTCATGATCTTGCCCTGAATGGTTCGGGTTTCCAGCTCCCATCTTATTCATTACTAGGTGATGAAGTATCGAGATCTATGATAGGCAGACAAAACTTAAGTGTCGTGCAGGAGCAGAAACAGAACACTATCCTAAAGACGGGCTCGCAGGGCCGGCGGTCAAGGCAAGCTAGTGATCCTACCAGAATAGCTGATGCGTACTACTCAGTGAGTCCTGCTGGCCTGCCACCGGAAGTCACTCACGAGATTTTGAAGAGGCTGCCATGCGTTTGTAGCCTGGTGAGGCTACGGTGCGTTTCCCAGCGATAGAGGGAGCTGCTGTCCCAGCCCAACCTTCTCTTCGATCGTACAGGCCAGGCCGACGAAGATGTTCATGTGAAATCTGCCTTGATTCGCTCCCTGAACGATAGGCCTCGGCTGCACGGACGAGGGAATATTCCGTGGCAGCTGTTGTCCGTGTATGACCCAAGCTGGGGCTTCCTGGCTGTATTCAACTTCCAGTCCCGGAGATGGGGGCGAGTGGCTCTCAACGCAAAGCTAACGTCCCTGGTGGTGACATGCCGGGAGGTTGCAGAAAATGGCCAGAGCTGGAGTAGACTGTACTCCTTCAATCCGCTCACTGGCGAGATCAAGGAGCTTCCAATGTGCAACCTCATCAGCGATGCAGGCTCCAGATGGGCGGCTTGTTTCGTGGGGGGCGACTTCCCAAGCCAGAGAATGCTGGCCCTGGGTAGCAACCGAAACAGTCTCGTCTTCATAAACGAAGGCAGGATGAGGGGACGATCGATGGAGGTGTTGCACACGGGCCTGGAATGCATTAGCAGAGATGGTGCAGCAGCTGGTTGGGAGGTGCTTGAAGAGGACACGGGTGCAGGGCAGGGCTTGCTTCTATGGAAGGGCTGCTACTGGGTGCCACACGCCTTTCGTCGCAAGCTAGTGGTCATGGTCCATCCCGAGGGCAGCGTATTTTTTGCTCCACGGACTGAAATCGACGGGGCTACTGGTTGGCATTGCAAGCTTTTTTCCCTTCCTGATGTGCCCAGAGAGCCGGGCTCCGTGCAAAACATCCCAACGGACCCACGCCGCCTCTTAATTAGGCTGGTGGGGAGCCCGGATTCTACCACCTTGTACCTCGTGTATGGCGTTAGGTCTTTCATTTATAACGAATCAGATGAGCAGGAGGTGGACTTGGAAGACGAAGAAGCTCCGCGGTAACAAGGTGAGCTGGAAGACCATAGGCAAGGATTAGAGGATGAGTCCGAGGACGAGGAATTAGAGGATGAGCCCGACGAAGTGGAGGAGGAGATTGAGTCAAGCCTAGAGGATGAGTCCGAAGAGGAGGAGGAGGAGGAGGAGATCGAGGAGCACGAGGTGGACTCGGAAGACGAAGAAGCTCCGCAGGAACAAGGTGAGCTGGAAGACCATCGACAGGAATTAGAGGATGAGTCCGAGGAGGAGGAATTAGAGGATGAGCCTGACGAAGTGGAGGAGGAGATTGAGTCAAGCCTAGAGGATGAGTCCGAAGAGGAGGAGGAGGAGGAGGAGGAGATCGAGTCAACCGTAGAGAATGAGTCCGAAGTGGAGGAGGAGGAGGAGGAGATCGAGGTAACCCTGGAGATCCATATCTACTCGCTGACACGTGTGAACGAGCAGCCATGGGGCGAGCTCGTCTGGAAGGAGCCTTTCCGCATGCCTATGCAGTACGTGGAGCAATTGGTGCCTCCAGGTTTGCCTCGGCAACAACATGACCTTCGGCGCCTCGAGTGCTTCGCCGTGTCATCCGTGTCGGCTGCCATGAAAGATGCAGCTGAAACTACTCTCTGCTTCCGCAGCATGGCCGACGGAAGGAAGGTGCTGGCCATGACGTCCTGCCGTGGCAAACCTTTCTGGAGGTGGCTCCCCAGCTGCCCTTACCCAACCACGGTGAACTCCATCGGTTGCGTCTGGAAGCCCAGGTTCGAGGCCCTCCGTGGTAATAACCACCACTAACGCAGCCTTCGCAGCAGCATCACTCGCTCCTCTACCTAGCTAATAATTGCTCAATGGTACTTTGCGTCACAGGCGGCGGAGCGGATGGGTCTCTCCAGATCGTCTCTCTCCAGACCACTTTTGTGCTAAGCCTTCTAGATCTTCTTGTACTGGGTGGGCTCTTCCTTTTTGGGGCGTTTAGACACCACGCCATCCCACCTAATTATTTCCACAGGTATAACCGTATTGTATCCTCCATTCCAATGTCGAAGGTGGTCGACCGATCGATCGTTCAAACAGTTACAATCTTTTTCTCTCTCTCTCTCTCTCTTATCGACTCTAGTGTTTTCTATCGTTGACAAAGGTATTAAATAATGTCCGAAGCAATGGAGTACCATCCTACCTCTGATATTGCAGTCGGCCTCCTGCGCCATGCATTCGTGTGTGTACGTCTCGTCACGATCCACCTCCATCAGATTAATTGCACGTACTTATTCAAATGCGACGCTATATACACCGCACGTCTATCAGCAAACAGACCCTCACGTTCCATGAAATCATCACTTACCTCCTGCGCCATGCATGTGTGCATGTAAGTCTCATCACGATCCACCTCCATCACATTAATTTCACTTACTTATTCAAACGGGACCCTTCACTAATCGTCCTATTCCACTGCATCGAGAGCAATACAGCATCGCACGAGAGCTATTCCACTGCGTAAGACTGCCCTTACGTTCCATGAATCATCACGAATCCGGAACGCCGCGTCTTGCGAGAACTGGAAAGTGAGACGTTGGCGTCCGCATGTTTTGGCCTTGTTCGCTTCCGATCTTGCCCTTCTAATTTAGAAACAATGCAATCTAGTCGCAAGGCTCTGCGTATGGAGGGTGTCGACTATAAGATAGGCTTAACAAGTATTGGCATGTGGCGTACGTGGTACAATGCATTTGTTTTGGGACCTAAATCATGGGGTAAAAATTGTGAACGAGGATGGCCTACATAGCGATATTTAGTTGGAAGCATTTACCATGGATGCAGCTATGTGTAGGGATTTCTAGGCTTTGAGATTCCATGGGGAGCTTTGCTGAACATTGACGTGTAAGGCATTGTTCTTTTGATCAAAATAGTTGCTCATGTCATAAACCAAGGTTCCATAGCATGGAGGTCCAAGATTATGATGATTAGGTCTATTGATACTAAATATCAAAAGGAATACAAATGTCATGGTCAACATGTATCATGCATGTTGCGATGTTAATTGCTTTCTTATATGGATGACTGCCACGAAGATGAGAAACATAGTGGATTGTTATTTGATTATCACACTAGATGTAGCCTTATGGGTTCTAGTTAGGACTATGATGGATGGATGGACGGCTACTAGCTTGTGTGAGTAGCAATGATAGCGCTCATTTCACTCTTTTGATATTTGGCTTGGTTGGATCAACTAGATATCTTGAAAAAGTAAAAGAGTTTTCTCTTTTTCTTTTGTTAGATTTTCTAAAAGGCATGTCTCATTCTATTAGGAAGGTTAGAAAGAAGAGAAGATTGAACATCAAGAAGATAAAGAAAAGAACGGTTCTATATTTGATGCCCTATGAGGCTTTTGTTTGAGTAGGATAGACATGTTTTTACTTGCTTGGATATTGGTTCGAGTATATAGTAGTGTGAGAGGTGTGATAGATGTTCATAAATTGGTTGTGACAATATTGATGAATCTATAGATCTCTAACAATTGCACCATGGTTCATGTCCAACATGTTGAAGATTGTGGTTGTAAGAGTGAGTTGTGCTATTTGTCTTCATGGATATACATTAACTCCGGTTTCTAGAAGGTGTTTGTGGAGGCCTCTACATGTTAGGGTGATTATAGAAGCTTGTTGGCTTCTCTTATAATGTATAGTTGACCATTAACATACATGTAGAATGTGTATATATTTGAGTCGCTTTTACTCTTTCTCTCATTGATGGCAATGTAGAATATTGTATTCTCTACAATTCGACATATAAGCATTGACTATCGATAAATTGTGAGGTTCAAAAAACTTGTGTGAGAGAGTAGTTAGGTCACTTGTGTGAGAGAGCTAGTGAGAAAGAGAAAATGAGAAATGGTCATTACAAGAAGTCAAATAAAGAATGAAGTTAATGTAGAAGTGAAATAGGTGTATGTATCCTTTAAGGTTTGAAGTCTACAGAATGATTAATTATTGATGAACATAGGTAAATTTTGTGCTTGAAGTATTTGGTAATTTGATAAAATTTAATAATGATGCCCATTTTTGCTAGTTTAAATAATCTCTAGAATAGGGTGATGGGCCACCCCAGGATGTCCATCTATAAGAAATCATCTATATAACGTGCATTGATCAAAGGATATTAAGAAATACCCTTTGTTTTCATGCTACAAGGTCATAAAATGACCCATTTTACTTTACTAAACTTAAGATTCTTTTTCAAGTTATAGTTAAAAAGCCTCTTTTGTAAATATAATCCTATAAATTTTACTAAATATGATAACCTTTCTTTTGAACTGAGGTGATATCTTACATGTTTTATTAAGGTGGACCCCTCGGATGGGCCACATACATTTCTACATTAAAAATGTTAATATTAGGCTATCTTCATGGTTATCAATCCATAGTTTTGTGGGGGGAGATCAAACATTTAGGTTTGAGAATTCATAATTGAGAATACACAATTATTTTGATGACTAATGATCCTAATGTGATGTTCGATTCTATGAACTATTTAGCCCACCATAGAAGTAAACAAGGCTAGATCCTTACCTAGAAATATGTCACTTCAAAAACTACTACCCAAATGCACTTTTTCTATCGAAACACCCAATTGCATGTTTTTTCCCAAAGATATGTCCCATAATAGCTATAGCCAAGGAGACACTTGCTTTCTTGTGGACGATTGAATACATTTCTTCACATTAGTAGTCAAATGATCACCCTAGACCATCCATGTAAAACATTTGCCTTTTTACAGAGCTACAAGATGAAAAGTGTTACATGTATACACATGTATAATATGTGTGCATGTGTGTGTTGTGTTTGCATGATTGCACACACACACACACACACACAGAACTTAGTAGGTACCATTAAGATTTTCTTAAAGAGAAAAACCTATTTATTGTCATTTTTAATGAACCTAGAAAGCTCTCCTTTAATCAATCTTGAATCATGGATCTCAATATCATCTCTTACATGTACTATTTGATGGAGTAATTTAATGGCATATATGCTATCGATGTAAAAATGTGTATCACTCATGTGGAGGTCAATCATTAATATATGTATGTATCACATAGGTTCAACATAAGCGAATTTAAAAATACAATTTTTACGCATTTTTTCCATACAGAATGGTCCCATATAAGGGGATTACTTACATATTGAATAGAAAATGATTATGTTTTATTAAGGAAAAACTCATAGGTAAAGATATCTATAAATAGACCTTGAACAAACGTGAAATGGAGGGTACACATGTAGTGAAGTCCTCGGGGTTTCATTGCATGTTTGCAAATTTTGTGTCTATTTACTTACATAGATACATTCACTTTTTGCTTCATACAAGCTCATAGAGAGCTCTTTCAAGCTCATATTAATCAAAAGTAGATTGGGAATAGCATAGCAAGAGTGCATAAAGAAAACACATCTAATCATTGAGAGACTAAAGAAAAAGATGAAGAGGAATTTATCTCTATATGATCTCACCTTGTTTGAAACCTATGGAGCATCTTTTGTGTGTAGAGAAGAATAGTGGGTGAGGAATTAGATGTCCTTTCTCGATGAAAGCTCTCATCCATGACATCTCTCTTATGGAAGGTCATGGTCTCATCTTGTGTCTTGCCTATCACAAGGTGCTGCCTTTGTCCCTTTCTTATCACTTGTAGCTATACAATGGGTCATGCTCCTGTATCTTTACTCTAAATCTACTGTAGTAAAATATATAAAAATCTCTAGATTCATAAATTTATAATATATTTTTTTAAAACCTTGTTGTTTTATGATATAAGAAAAAAAATCACAATTAATCTATTGCAATGAGGGAAACCCAATAGAAAATTCTAGTTTTGAGCATTTGACCGAATCATGTATTTCATTGCCAATCTTTTAGTCCCTCATGGAACAAATCCCTTTCAATCATAGGGCCATTGAGGTAGGCCGGTTTACAATTACATAGTAACTCCACATCTTGAAATAGTTAAACATTTCCCGGACAAGGTAGAGACATGATGCTCTTTTCATTTATCATATCTAAACTTACTTTAATCCTTTAAGTATTGTTTTGAAGAGGAAGCCTATAAGGCCCTCCTACCAAATCTCCCACAAGCCCCCTAGGCCCGGTTCTTTGTAGAGAAGAAGAGGGGTTTCCCTAAGCACTCTTCCCACTAGATCCCTTTTTTCCCCCCGGGATTTTTATGAGAGAAAGAAGAAGTTCATAAGCCTCCTTTTTCCCACCAATCACCACAAGCCCATTCCTAGGCCGGGATTTAAAGTACCCATTCCCGCAAGCCCCCATAAAACCATTCCTAGCCTCATAATTTCAAGGAGAAGAATACCTCTCAAGCCTCCATTTCCGCAAGGGCCATTCACAAGAACCCTTTTGTGAAACCCTCCTCTCTCGCAAAAAGGCCCAAGCTCCGAACCCTAAGACCTTCCATAAGCCAAATTCCGCAAGTCGGTACTTCTGTCAAGGGAATTTTTGCGTACGATGGAGACGGCCAAAGATCATAAGGCTGCCAACCAAGGAAAGTAATTCGAATCTACAAAGGCAAACCAAAAGTCAAAATCATGATGGCCCCTAAAAAGTCACAAGGCACACCTGCAAGAGGATCATCTTGTAATATTCATGTGGATATTTCACCGAGCCCACAAGTCCAGGTTTTCTTCCTATTTTTGATTTATGTAGAAGTATTGCAATTATGCATGGTTATTTCATGGAACTAGGATGCACTTATGCTTGCCAAATCCACCTAGCTAAATGCGATTGAAATAAATTGGCTAGTTGAAATTTACTTAAAGTAATTCACGATACGAAGTTGGTCATTTGTATTTTCAATGAAAGGAACGAAAAAGAACAAAAGGCGTCTATGCATTTTAGTACCTTATTAGCAAGTTGCCTTTTGTGCATTGCAAAGTGACGGGTCTAGAATAACTAATGACTAGCATTATAAAGTCGAAATTATTATAGTACACCTTTTATTATGCATGGAAAGATTAAATCGCATGTCGCATTTTTAGACAAATCTTCTTCGTAATGATTCATTAAGAAAGTCGTTATTAACTGTAGAACATTGCAAAGCATGGAAAATATTCTAAGGGCTGCATGAAATAGGTTAACTCTAGCTTCAATTGGCATGAATCTCATACTATCTACCTAGTAGATAGGAAAAGGTTGCATGTTGAATATTCATCGTATGCAAGAATTTCATTCATCAAGGGTACATTTAGGGAAAGGCTACATGGTTCATTTAAGCGTAAAATCTTAAAAGCTTAGTGGCATGAATCATGAATGCATGTCCTAGTAGGATCAATGGAAGTTATGCCGAATTTTAACATGTGCATTTGTCTTAACAAGGAAAGTTAGGGTTTGTGAATCTAATCGTACGTAGAGGAAATGAATCGTGTGCTTACGAGAATTGTTTCGTAATGCAACTAGTTTTTCCCCTTTTAGATCAAGACAACATCTTTAGGAATGGTCTGTCCTTGTCGTAAGACAAGTAAACAGGATTATCCAAAACACCTAAACTGCAAAGGATTCGCATAGGATGGTTAAATCAATACAATATACTCCAAGTGCTAACTAGGGTTTAGCATGTTAAGGACTTGACCTAGTCGCACTTGTTGCCAAGTCCGAACTCTCATACCCAAAGGTCCTGCCCACATTCATGGAATGTAGGGACAATTGGATGCACTTGCAAGAAACGATCTAGGGTTTCTACCCTAGGGATCACTCAATCAAATGTTGAAACTCGGATTGAGTTGGAACCCCTAGGACCATTGTCGGCCTAGTGCAATTGGGAATGGGTTGGATACGAAGACACCCTAAACCCTGCTTCTTGTCTAATCATGATTCTATGACTAGAAAACGTCGTTCGATGGGTGAAAAGATCCCATGGAAGAGATTCAACACTTGTGCAATAAGTTGCAACGTCGCATGATCTTGTGGTTCGATCACAAGAGAGTTGCCAAATCCTTGGAATGAGATTGGCAGATTCTTGTGCAAGTTTATCTTACAAGAGGATGAGTATTCATCCTGTTATATCACCTTTCTTGGGAAAATTTTCCAAGTTAAGATAAGGAAATTAGGTATTTTCTTGGAAGCAAAGGACCAATCAATAATTTGGAGCGACATAGTCCCCATGATTTACTATTAATAAAACCTAAGGTATTAATTGCATTGGGTTAATAGGGTATGGCCCTAACCCAAGGACACAAGGGACAACAAACAAAACCTTGGGGATCTTGCCAAGTCACAATTGATCCCGGGTCGAATGTCAGGTGCATTCGGAGAGAAGGATTCACTGCTTAGCAGTTGGCCAAATAAATGACCACTAGAAATGATTGTGCTTGTAACAGTTTAGGAGTATTGTTTGCATTGATTACTCTCAAGGAACTAAAAGATGGAAAGATATTTAAAGCTTCAGGTTGAAGGTCTGAAGGGAGAGGCAGCTTCAGTTACCCCCGATTGTCTACTTGACCCTAACCAAGGGGATTGTTAGCTGCACCGGGAACGTGGACCGAACCCACCACGTGAGGTCTCTCCATTGGGCACTACTTGGAGCACGAGGATGCTTGGGTGCCAGGGGGCTCTGGTCGTAAATCCCTTGTCTTCCAGGCCCTACACAAGAGGCCATCATGACTCAGGATTGGATCTTGAGGCCCGCATACTAGTCTACGGGTGGAATCTTGGATTAGTGATTCGGGTGGATTACGGATAAGCCTGCGGGCTAGACTTTATCAGTACAACAAAAAGGCCTCATCCACGCACATTTCGATGCGATTTTTGAATACAGAGAAAAACTTATGGGCGCGTCTATCCGCCCGTCTATTTGCACGTCTATCATTCCGCGTCTATAATCGCATGTATCGACAAATTTACACGCACAAATAGATGCGCAATAGACACACATATACACGCGCATATAGACACGCTTTTAGACGCGCTTTTACAAGCACTGATAGACGCAAACAGAAAACAAAAAATGTCTTTTTTAAAAAAAGATATTTAATTTTCTTTTTTACTTTGAATTATGCAGCGCGTGTATGAGCGCGTGTAGTCTGCATTATAGACATGCGAATAAACGCGAATTACCTGCAATTTAGATGCGCTGATAGACGTGCAAAACAGAACTGAAAAAAAAAACCAGAGAGCATGTGGTTGCTCTCTGGTTGTTTTTTTCCCCCTCCCATACATCAGATTGTGTATTTGGGAAAAAGACAATATATCTTACGGGCATGAGAATTGAAAGTGAAAGTCAATGTATTCATTATATATCAAAGCATTTACAAGGGAAGTTTTGAGTGATTGCAACCTAAAGCGTGGCCGCAAGCAGTAGGCTCAAAGAGATATCATACATATACAAGAAAAGAAGGCCTCATGAGGAGGTATGGTGCTCCTCTACAAATCTGAAGAGGAAACATCCTCGCTAGTACAACCATGGCTACTAGCATCGCTATCCCCCTCCTCGCTGTGCTCCACATCCAGGTTCGCCTACACACACAAAAGATCAGGGTTGCTTACATAGACAAGGTGGAGAAAAAGTTATAATTAGTTTTACTTTTAATAGGAAAGTAAGAAAAACATCTCTCGTTTGGCTATTGAATCCTCATGGCCCGGTTGTATTGGTCCTCAGTGATGAGACCCTTCTCATAAAAGTGAAGCCATGTTGCTGCGTGGTTATGGCCTTGATGGTAACCTACCTCTCTAGGGGTAGGTTTCCTACCAACGATGGTAGTCTGCAAAACATTTAGAGATATACAAACAATTAGACATCACAATATATTAGACTAAAATATATAAAGAATTTAAAGAAATATACATTTTTAAAAACTAGAAATCAAAATATACTTACAAACTCTGCCTCCCACGACTCTCTGCCGCCCGATCCGTAATGCGACGATCCCATGGTTTCCATTTGGATCAGTCGCGCCTTTGCGTGCTGGCAACTCTTCACTTTCTCAGCTGCTTTCTTCTTGGCTTTCTTCCACTCTACGCGGTGGCACATAGGTGGTTGGTTGTAGGCTCCATGCCCCTCCTCCAGCCTCCGCAGTGAGTCCATGGCCCGTGTCATGAGGTGGGATCTTTTGTTGTGAAGCGTATCCCTCACTTTTGTACATCCCCAATCATCCGAGAATCGCTGACCCTCAGGATTTGGGTATCTCCTATGGATTGCCCTCAACACCTCCTGCCATAAGCCGCTTTTCTAATTTTTGAAGGCAATGAAACAATCTTTTACGTCGCATGCACGATGCTCCTCATATACGCCATTATGTCCCTTCCCTCATCAACATGAAAGATGCCACCGGCATCTGCAACTCTATAGTAATGGCATACGACCTCCTCTACATGATCTACTAGTGAGGGTGATCGCTCGCCAACTCTTAGGCAACCCCCAGACAACCCTCCTCCTCCCCCTCGACTCTCCCTCCTCCCTCTCTGTCGACTGCCCTCTGCCTCGCTGGACGCAGGAGCTTCTGCAGATGACGTGCTTCTGCAGATGCTTGTGCTTCAGTCGATGCACATGGAGCATGTGGAGTACCTGCAAATGGAGTACCTGCATATGGAGTACATGTATGTGGAGTACCTGCATGTGGATTCTGGGAAGTAGTGCCAGGCAAAGACGCTAGAGGCGTCCTAGACATGACACTGAACACCTCGTCCGCTGTGGGAGAGCGGCCAAGGTGTCTGGTCATCTCTCCCATGAATTCTTCCCTACTAGGAAAACCTCCAAAAAATGCATTGACCCCCTGCCAAAGGAGGCCAATGTATCCTTCATGCAATCCACATCTGGGTCATTGCTAGATGAAACAGGATACGACATCTGCAAAAAAAAAACAGGAAAAAGACAAATTTATTTGCATACAAAAAATATAGGAGGATATTGTGCAGTAGAAGCAACTCATGGATGAGGGGTGGAGGTGACTATCCATAGACTAGAGGGCAAATTGAGGCCTATATGCCTAGGTGAGGGCTCTAATTCATGAGATCCACATGTAGAACACACAAGTTTCAATCTCACTTTATGTAAAGAATGTAATGGGTATATAAATGTGTATAAAAGTATACAATTTTCTAATTTGTCACTTTTAGATCTAATTAAACTTCTATTTAGGAGTTAATCAATACCACGAAACAAGATTCTGCTCTAGGTGATGTCACACAATAGGACCTTGCAGTTTTTAATGTGTATAAAAGTATAACTTTGCAGTTTTTAAGCCTTTGACATAACATTGCAGTTTTTAAGCCTTTGACATAACATTGCAGTTTTTAAGCCTTTGACATAACATTGCTGTTCATATTCTGTCCAGCGCGTCTATTTGCGTATCTAACATGCAGCACAGACGCGCTGCCAGACGCGCATCCCAGGTCAATGTGCGTTTATTTGCGCATCTAATATGCAACACAGACGCGCTGCCAGATGCGTATCCCAGGTCAATGTGCATCTAAAATCGTGTGTAGACTATAGGTCAAACTTCTGTGCAGCGCGTGTATCATCGCGTATGCATTGTAGAGCACACGCGCCAGCATACGCGCTGTAAGACGCCCTCTCAAACGCACCGAGAGGAGACAATTTTTGTGTGTCTATGTCCGCGTCTATACTGAGATGTAGACATGCTAGCAGACGCACTGGGTCGGCCGATTTTAGACCGACGACAGCCATTGACGATTTACATAATGCAATACATTATAATGGAATCACAAATGAGCAATACACAGACAGAGCAATACTCATAAACGTTTATTAATTTAATATGCATTATGTGGAATCACCCGCTATGGAATCACCCATGTACACACTAAATTAATGAAACGCCCAAAAAGGATAGGCGTCCCCATCAACTTTTCGCACAAAGAATCCACTTTGTGTATGAGCCCCGGTCATCAAAGTTTACGGAATGCACCGTAAAACCTCACGGAATTCCACCGTGGCACGGAATCCACCGTGAAATATGCCTCCTGGCATCATACCCCCAGGGTGGGATAGCAATTGACCTCAATTGCTATTAGCTCAATGTGGAGCTAACTGAGTGGGGAAAGAATTTAAGTCTCTAGCGTGCATCCATTGTGCTTCCTCTACAGGATGGTTTTTAAATTTAACTAGATATCTAGAATATATTCGGCCAGTTCTAGTGGTCATGAAGTCAGTGTCTATGATAGTTTCTGGTTCAAGTATTTCAGTCTCTTCCTCTATAAAGGTGGGTTTTCATAAACAGGGTGTACAGGTAATTGGCCTCTAAATGGTCTCAATAAACTAATGTGAAATGTGTTGTGAATTTTCCAGTGAGGTGGTAATTCTAACTTGAATGCATTGTCATTAATTTTATAAATGATCCTAAATGGTCCATAGAATCTAGGGGCTAATTTGACTACTGGGTGTCTATCTACACTTTGTAGTCTATGTTTTTCTATTCTCAACCAAACATAATCATCAACTTTGAAATTCATTGCTTGTCTTTTCTTGTTGGCTTGTTTGGTATATGATTGCTGGGCTTTAGCAATCATATCTTTAACCTCATCAAAAATAGTATTATGCATACTAGCAATATCATCAGCACTTTGAATTCTATTTGACAAAGATGCAACAAGTGTAGATAATCTATATCCATAAATCACTTCAAACGGTGCTTTCTTTGTAGATGTGTGTGGTGTATTGTTATATGCAAACTGTAATAAATGCAAATGTGTGTCCCATGTATGAGGTTTAGAAATAGTATATGCACGTAAGAGATCTAAAATAGTGCTATTAGTGGCTTCTATTTGTCCATTAGTTTTAGGATGAAATGCAGATGAGAAATCAATCTTTGTGCCTAGGTTAGCAAACAGAGTAATCCAAAATTTGTTACAAAATCTAGAATCACGATCTAAAATAATAACTTTTGGCAATCCATGGTTAGTGAAAACTGTTTTAAAAAACAATTGTGCTGCTTGTGATGCTGTTAAAGTTTTCTTATATGGAATGAAATATGCTTGTTTACTAAATCTATCTACGACTGTCCAAATCATATCATGGTTAGATTTAGTATTAGGTAAACCAGTAATAAAATCCATAGAAATTTGTTCTCAAGGTTTAGATGGAATAGATAAAGGCATAAGTAATCCATACTGTTTACCATGATGTCTCTTAACTCTTTGACAAATCAAACATTCAGAAACAAAGTTAGATACATCAGTGTCCATATGCGGCCAATAAAAATCTTCAGTTAATATACGTAAAGTAGATATGATACCTCTATGACCTTGATAGGGAGGACAATGAATCTCATTCAAAACAAAAGATCGGAATGGAATTGTAACACACAATCTCTTTTCATAAAACATAAATCCATCATTATATGACAATGAATCAATAGGAATCAAGTTATTTTGAACTAATTTATTCCAATCAGCATGAAAAGTAATATCCTGATGATAAGTATCTTTCATAGCAATCAAAGAATCAAAAGATATAACAGAAATATTATGAATAGCAGGTCTTCTACTTAATGCAAAGATAAAGTCTTCGAAAGATGCGTTGCAGGAGACAAGATTGGGATTATTCTGAAGACTTGCCATGACGAGCCATGTGGAGGCCACTTTGCAGGAGAAGCAACAACCAGAAAGACTCTGCTCGCAGGATATTGATGGCCAACCCTCCACAAGGATGCCTATGACTATTGTAAGCAATGTGATAGTATTTCTACTATTCTCTTTATTTATATTTTTGTTTAAGAAAAAGAAAAAAAACAAATAAACAAACTGCTATGGGAGAAAAGGAAGCAATTTTCTGTCTTAGCAGACCTTGTTCCAAGACAAGGCGATAAACACCCTTGGATGGGAAGCTGACTGTGGAAAAGGTGGAAACACCCCACAACACTAGCTGAAACTTTTCAGGCACAACTTTCTAGAGCCACCTCCCTTGGTGCACTGGACCAACAGTCTCATTCGAAGGACTGATTTCCTACAACAGACTACCTTTTCCAAAGACAACATGCTCTATAGATAAAATCAAGTCCCGATCTGTTGGCTACCCCCATGAATGATGTGAGTATAGTCTGCCCTCTGTATCTATCAATGAGTGTGAGACAGAGGGTAGGGTGAGTGACCAGCCCTTTCCCTTCAATTCAAATGAGAGGTGCGATGTATAAATGGAGTGTTGCATGCACAAGCCTCTCAATGCACAAAGCACGATTTGTTCCTGTGCATTGCACTATAAGGCTCCCTAGCCTTCCTTCTCACACTGTATGCCGGAATAGGGTGGGATACACAGTTGCACTATCAAATGTGTACAAGGCATACAAAATTTTTGCATAAGTGAATGTGAGGATTACATTAATGGGTTTTAGGAATGGGCTACCCTCTGTATCTTTCAACAAAGCGTGAGACAAAGGGTGGGCTGAGTGTGACTGGTGTTTCTCCTCAAATCAATTCCGAGAGGTGAAGTTGACGGACGTTACGAAAATTGGAGTCAGATACGTTTTCATTTCCCTATGCACACACGCGACGGGTCTCTACTAGCATCACAAGACACGTCACCCTATTATGTGCATTGAACTACAAGGCTTCCTCGCCTTCCTCCTTGCACCTATGCTAGATGGGTGGAACACACAAATGCACCATCAATTGTGCACATTGGCATACTCCTTCCCAATCACTTTTCCCTTGTTCAGTTCTAAACAGGTCCTGAGTTATGCGATTTCATGCTTATTCATTGAGCGATGGGCATCATGGTGTGAGTGATTGTTCTATCATCTTCTTGAGTGCCCGTGAGCTGAGAGTTCTATTTTTCATCATTGATACTTGAATCGATGGACTTCATGGACAAATATACCTCCCTAGGTGTTGTTGCATGGTCCTGCCATGTTGGACATGTTCTATGGTGCGCCTTGGTTCCTCCTGCCGCCTGACGATGGTTTCAACCTTCCTACATCAACAACGACGCTTCCCTTTTTTCCTTCAACTATCTATGAAATGGGCGAAGTTTTCCTAACCCTACCTTTATGTTTGCAAGTGTATGTTATGTCTTAAGTGTGGAGAGGTCAACATCCAGTCGGTTGACAAGTCCGCGGCTATGTCAATCAATCTACCCTAACCGATAAGGTCTTAAGTGTGGGGACGCGTCCTTGCACATCTGCTGTGCATACCCCATGCATATGTCATTATCCAATCATGCGTGTCTACCAGCTACTAGTTTTGCCATGATGGGGTTCCTTCCCCACCCAACTTCCCTTGTAACCCCTATTGTCAAGGGCGTTTTCCTTGTGGTTGCTTTTATCACACAATTTTTTCTCTTTTCTATGTGAGCATACCCTACATCGATTCAACCATATAACCCTGTTCGTCCCTTCCAATAACACACTTTTCCTTTTTACATCCCCCTGTTCGGGCTTGCTATTTATGTGTTATTAATTTTTGAAGCAATTCCCTCCCACTTGGATGTTTTTCCTTGTGAATGCTCCTTTATTGCTTCGGAACAGTGATCTGGTATACCAACCCTATCCTATGCCTTCCCTTGGTTATTTTTTATTTTATCCATCTATTATTCCACTATAAAATCTGTCCGTAATGAATTTTTGTGAGGTTTCGTGTCTTTTTCGTGCGTATTTTTGCCATTTTTCCATAGGAACCTGCCCTATTCTCCTCGGAATTCAATTTTGACTAGATAGCCCCATCCGTCCACCCTTCTTGTACATTTCTCCTTTTTTCTCTGCCCTTTTTTGCTCTCTAGATTTTTTAATATTAATTTTTCTTGGTGTTTTCGATCTCCATTTTCTTGTTTTTTCCATGTGAACACCTCCTAACCCCATCTGAACTCAGATTTGATGTGACAATCTTGAAGATTCTATATGTTCTAATATTTTTTCTTTTTACTGCCCCCATTCCGGTGCGTGGATCATTCAATATTAATTTCTAAATCTTGTTTCAGATATGATTCTTGGGTTTTTCCATGTGAATGGGGATTTGCTTACTCAACATTGTGTTCTGACATGATAGGATTGTCTGACACATTTTTCTTCACATTTTTCCTTTTTCCCTCACTTCATTCCGGCTAATGGATTTTTCAATATTAATTCCCGTATACGTTTTCGAGTTCAATTTTCACCTTTTTGGCATGCCAACCCATCTTCATTCCCCTGGATATGTGTTTTAATGTTCCAACCCTGTAAGTCCCCTTCCCTCGAACATTTTTTCTTTTTACTGCCCTTCGTTCCAATGCCTAGATCTTTATATATTAATTTTTGCATCTCGTTTTGGGGTTGATTTTTTGGTTTTTCCCATGTGAATGGGTTCTATCTCTGTCGAAATTGTTTTTTGACATGGTAGGCCTCTTTAGCATGACTTTTCTCACATTTTTTAATTTCCCCACGTTTCATTTCGGCAAACCAATTTTTTGATATTAATTGTCGTATGGGGTTTTAGGCCCAATTTTTGTGTTTTTCCCATGTGAACGTTCTGAACTGTTCTTGGACACCCCTTTTCCCTTTTCCATTGTCTTCCCCTCAACTTGCGGCACCATTTTCCTTTTTACCGCATTGCATTTCGGCTCACGGTTTGCATGTTATTAAATTTTCTTTGTTTTGTCGTCTTCCTGTGTGCCTCGCCTCGTGCGTGAACGCGCGTGTTTTTGCTTTTACGCACCTCGTGACATCCCCGTGGTGTCCATGACTTCCCCATGGTTGTTCCGGCCCCCGTTGCTTCTCGTCATTGCAAATTTTTTTACCCCCGCCCCGTGCACGTGCACGGGATTCTTTCTTTCTTTTTTTTTCTTTATTTATAGGTCATTTTTAAAAAAAACACACACATCGTAAAAACCAACCAAAACAAAGAAAAAACCCCAAACAAAAAATAAATAAAAATCAAACCTCCCCTCCCCCCCGATGGTTTTCCCTTTCTCTACCCTTCTTCTCTCTCTCTTCTTCATTCTCTCTCTCCCTCTCTTTCTCTCTCCCCGACTCCTTCTTCTTCTTCTTCTTCCTCCTCCTCCTCCTCTTTCTTCTTCTTCTTCCTCGTCCTCCTTCTTCCTCCTCTTCTTTTTCTTCTTCTTCTTTTTCCTCCTCCTCCTCTTCCTCCTCCTCCTTTGTCTCCTCGTCCTTCTTCTTCTTCGTCTTGTGCTCCTCCTCCTCCTTCTTGATGCAACAATCTCGTTGTTGATCCAACTGTTGCTTATGTAACCGCTGCTGTATAGATAACTACATCTGTTGATTGTGCATCATAATGGTTAAAGAAAGAGGTTTAATAAAGTCTTCATCTCATCAATGAAAAAGGAAGATGCAGTTGATGAAGAGAGTGGATTATTTGAAGAGTCTCCAATCTCGATAATCAAAAGGGACGCTTTCACGTCGGGTTCACTAGATGTTGCATGGAAGTTACATGGGGGTTCATGAAAGTCACTTGCTGCACGGTCACTTTGTATGATCAAAATATTTTTGAGGAAGACAATGTCAAATTCTCAAATTGAGAAAGAAGAGAAGAAGGTGGAATGTTAGGTTTTATCGAAAGATCTTCAACGAAGGCGAGGAGCACCAAGCTCAAACTCAAGACACTCTCGTGAAATTTGAGAATGAGAACTTTGAACTGGCAAGGAGCTCATAGATCGACTCAAAAGTCACTTCATAGAACTTGATGATGATCTTCAAAAGTAGGTGAGAAGCTTAAAGCTCAACTCAAGCCACCTTCATAAGCGACTCGATGGCAAAAACTTCAAGGTAGGGGAGGGGCTTAAAGCTCGAACTCAAGCCTTCTCTCTCAAATTGGATGGCAGGATCTTCGAAGAGGGCAAGGGATACAAGCTCCACCTCTAGCCTCTCTCACTTGATTTTGATGACCCCTAAGGATCTCATAGTATCACCGTTATATAGTTTTCTCTCCTATATCTTCACGTTTGTGCTTTTCTTTCCCCCAAAAAACTAAGGCGTTTAGCTTAAAACATTACTAAGGTTTATGCTTTTCAAGCTTATGCTTTAAGAAAGCAAAAACATTGAATTGCCGTGTTGTTTCTTCTCTTCATTACAATCTTAAACATTAAGCTTTTTTGACACCCTTTTTGCCACCTTCACATATGTTGACTACCTATTGATGTAGCATGTAATGTAGTTGAGATGACATAACACTAGCTCAAGGAACTTGAGGATGAATAGGAGGCCGCTAAGGCTGCGAATCAGTGATAACTACCAAGTACATAAGATTTTCCTGTAAACTTGCCTGATATGCTACACATTCGTTCAATTTCCAAGGTTTTGGTTGTCCATTATTTCCAGAATAAGCTATTTGTTCTCATTCCAGTATGTTTTAGTGATTTCTGTTGTCATGTCCTATGGAGGGTAGGACCCCATGTGGGGCTGCATCGGGTGCTACTGCATATGAGTGTGAGAGAGAGTGCACTTGTATATATATGGTGGAATGCTACTGCACATGAGTGTGAGAGAGAGTGCACTTGTATATATACGGTGGAAGATCAAAGCGTGTACAGATTTTCCATTGTATCCAACATCATTATTGTTTGACATACTAGCAAAATGATCAGATGCCATGCCCTCCTTATAGATTCTCCCTTTCTCTTCTCACAACTCCTATGTTTTGAGGTTCCAATTCCCTTCCTCCTTGGCCTTCAATCAAACTTTTTCAAGGCCCCCACAAAGAGGGCAAGGAGGGTCATGCCACTACATAAGGGGAGTGGCTTGTTTAAGCATTCTGCATGATAAACATGCTGACAAAAAAGGACACCTATGACTCTCAGATCCCTGTTTCCAAAAATATTTTGAGTACTCCATGATGACCTCTCTAGAGCTGCCTTCGTGCACAACCCGCACTTTTGTAGTTCTCCAGAAGAAGTGCTCTATGACACCTCATACTATCTAGAATCAACACGCATGCGAGGTCCTCCACTAGAAGACTCTAGCATCCCACCCACTATGGATTCAGATGAGATATTTGCACCATGCCATCTTGAACTACCAGATCATGATGATTCAACTAACGCAAAAAAAGCTTCGGATGTCCATGAATCTGCTTTTTCACATCTCAATCGATACAAGCCATCGACCTCTATTTCTATGCCTTAGTGTCTCCATTTCCATTGGTAGCACTTTAGTGCTTACTGCATAGCTGAATGTCCCATGTGTTCTCTACCTTGAGAGGAAGTTTGATCGGAATAAAATTGCATTAAGTCCATATGCTTGTGACTACCTGTTACATAGCCTCTGCTCCAAGTCCTATGGTATCTTTGGTGTTGCAGATTCAAAAGTCATAGATGTCTCTTGGCTTGAACCTGGAGATAATCTTAAAGTTTGATTTTTCATTGGATCCCCAACAATTCCAAAAGCCCGTTGAGAGTGGTGGATACTCTCAATGCTATTCTAGACATAAAGGAAACCATCTAGAGTTTCATGTGAATGCCCAAAACAAATCACCACTACCCACACGGCTTTCACTTCCTGCATGGCTAGCACTTCTATTGAAATTAATGATACCACTTAGGTCCACATATCTTGAATAGCCTCCTTCAATAGCAATGCCTCGTGATGTAAGCTCGAGGTTAGGTTCAAGTGCAGTGGTGTCAGTAGGCACACAAAGCACGTCCAAAATCTTGAAGACAACTCTATCAATCTTCATGTTTACCACCCAAATTCAACCCCCTTAAATCACATTGATAAGACAACCTCTTCTTTGTCATTGATTTCCTTTTCTTCAATATTATTGGAACTTCCATGGAAACAACTATCCTTAACATTCTAATGTATCAGGTATCCAATCCTTGAACAAGCTTCTCCATACATTGTACAAGTTTTGTGCATTCATCTTTGCTTGTGAGTTCTTCCACATTGAACATCAAACATACTTCCTCAATTTCCATTGGTAAGGGATGTTTTAACCATTTTAGCTTTCCATAACAATACTTAATAAAATAATCACCATGGCATCATAACAACTTCATTAGACTCTATATTACCCTCAAATGTTTTACTTAGCCAAATCCACCTTGCACAAGCTCTATGGAAGCAATGATTCAATCTTAATCTGATTGCTTGAAATGCTCACAAGGAAATTATCATGGCAAAATTCATCACTCCATAATATGCATTCTACCCATATAGTATCTCCTACAAAATGATGAAAACTCCTCAATATAAACCTATTTATGCAATGTGTCCTAGAGAATATGCATTGAAAAATGTACATGGTGCCCAACCATTCATATGATTTGAGATTTATGCAATGTCGAATCCATGATATGAAATCAATCAATCGATGCTTCCACACGAAAATTTTTGAATGCATTAAAGAAAATGTGCCTAGACTATCTATATGTGCTTGTGAATCATGCAAAATGCAAAGAAAAAAAAACGCACACAATGAAAAACAGATTCCTAATGATGTTGAGTAATGATATCAAAATCTTGGGAAAAAACTCTGCCCTCAAGTTCGCAGTGGTGGTCACGCATCATCATGACATCTACCCTCTCTAAACATGCACATGCTCTGGTATGTGTCAAATTGTTTACCACTTGCAATATTATTTCCACCAGGATCATATGGAAAATTGTCTGGGTAATGTCACAAGTAGGTAAGTTGATATAGGTTATTAGAGCATCCTCCTAGATCATATGGACAAATCAAAGTAGGTAAGTTTTCATAGATCATCACAACATCTAGTGGCTTGATATTCTCTTCTACAAAAATCTTCTCCATATAGCATTCAAATCTTATTTGGTTGGTTGATATTTAAACAATCATGTAACTCCAAACACTCTTTCTTGCTTCAATTGAATAAGTCTTGTTTGTGCCTTGACCACTTTGGTGTTTATATCCATATCCATCTCCATAAATGGCATTAACATAGGCAAATCCTCATCACTATCCAAAGGTAATCTGACCTTCTTGTCAACTAACTTATATTTTGTTTGTACTCTGGCTTCTTCGCTACACTCTACAAATTTTAGCTTTTGTTGTAAATACCCTGATAAACACAAATTTTATTGTGTATAAACAACACCCAACTATTTTTGCTGAAATATTTCAGCAAATAATACTTTTTGATGAGAATTCTCAGCACCCAAATTTTCTTTTTACATGAAATCAGAAATTTCACAATTCATCTCGCCAGAGAATAGACTTGTAGGACATATGACATCTCTTGATTTTTAGTTTTCAGCAATGTTGAAAGATCCGATATAGTATCTGAGCATGATAGCCCGTCATAAAGACCATCATTAATCTCCTCATCACAATCAATCTCGACAATCTTCTTCGAGTCTGTAGTCATCTTAATGTCAAAAAGAAACTTGAATCTAGGTTGCTTTTCTAGCTTTGAATATTTTGTTTTCGGGCCTTTCTGATCTTCCTATACTTTCAGCTTTTGAACATTAGCCATACTTTGCTGTAGTTCTGAAGAAGAAGGCTGAGAAACTAGATCATTCCTCCTAGTCAGCCTCTTTGAACCTTCAGGCTAATAGTTATCTCTTTTTTTCTTCTCCTCAACGAGTGCTTCAAATCCTTTAGATTTTTCCATATAAGCATAAATAGAAAAGACATCAACTTGATCATTCCATCCAGTCCCTTTTCTGATCGCATCTCCTATGGCTAAAAGTTCGGATGATAAAGCTTTTCCCTTCTTCTCTGCATGCAGTGCATAGAACCAGAAAGGAGATTTGTCCTTTGGTAACTACTCCAAATGAAGGCCATATAGGTAGCACCTTCTCTTGCCACCTCTCGCATCACATAAAAAGAGTGCAAAAGAGACTCCTCCAATAATTTATTCATACCACCATTACCGAAATTTGGTTTAATCGGTTGCTTTGTATCCCCGAAACATATCATATTGTCCTTCTAGACTACCAACTTTAGCCTTTTCGCCTCTTCAAAATCTTGGCAGTCCTTTAGCTCATGATCTGGACTATCATACTACATGCAATGACAAGCACGGTCATTCTTAGAAGAATTTGCAAGAGTAGAAGAAGTTGGGGCTGAAGTTATAGCTACACTAAGTGGCTCCTGCTCCATTTTGGTCATCTTCATTTGTAGGTCTTTTAAGTTCTTTAAAATTTCCTCCACCATATCTTCAACAGTCAATTTTGTAGATGTTCTGACAACCATAGCATGAATAGGCATAGGATGAGAAATAGTAGAAGTAGTGGATGGTGCAATAGGAGAAGTAAGAGAGGTTGTGGAAGGAGAAGACATCAATGGTGATAAGTGCATCTTGTTCTGCAAACGAGCCTTCCATCTCCACCTCTTTGTAATCGTAGAAACCACATTGACAGTATCCTACCAATCCATCTTCAATCCCATACACTGCATACGGTGTTCAAGAAGCTCTCCCAACTCATCTTGAAGTCTAGGATCAACTGTCTGCAAGAATAACTCCACTTTGTCTGAGTTTAGAGCTCTACGCTCTAGTGCATCCAATTTTTTATATCATTGTTTAAACTCCCTCATTAGCTCAAAAGCACCATGACCTTTGTTGGGCTAATAGACCCACTCTCTGAATGTCTTTCGTGTAGCAATACCATAATCCTCCTGAAAATATTCATCTTTGAGCTCTTTCTTGAAAAAATTCCAGTTAGAGTCCTGCACAAACAAATTTGTCACTCTAACTCTCAAAGCAGGCATGACAAGCCGTAAGAAAAAGTTGCTCCAATTGGTCAGAAATCTGAAGAAGTGCATTTGTCTTTCAAAGGCTTCAATGTAGGAGGCTAAAACATTCCGACCATCAAATAATTTGAGCTCACCAACCACAGCCTAAATCACCTTGGTTGCACCATGCGTATTCTCTTGTTCTTGATGCAACAGCCGTTGTTGATCCAACTGCTACTACTGATGTAACTATTGCTGCTACATAGATAATTGCATCTGTTGATTCTGCATCATAATGATTGAAGAAAGAGCTTGTAATAAAGTCTTCATCTCATTAGTCAAAAAGGAAGAACTACTTGATGAAGAGGGTGGATTATTCGAAGAGTCTCCCATCTGGATGATCAGATGAGACACTTTCACATCACGTTCACCAGATCTCGCATGGAATTGGTGCGAGGGTTCATGAAAGTCGCTCACCGCAGTGGCAGTTTGTGATGGGAGAACTCGAAGTAAAATGAGAAAGAAAATTCTTGATTAAAGATATAGACAAGATAGAGGTTCAAAAGACTTTTGAATATAATCAAAAGATTTTTTTGCAAGATAAGGTCAAATTCTCAAACTGAGAGAGAATAGAACAAGGTGGACTGTTAGGTTTTATGGAAAGATCTTCAAGGAAGGCAAGTAGCACCAAGCTCGAACTCAAGCCACCCTAGTAGAATTTGAGTATGAGAACTCTCAAGATGGCAAGGAGCTCATAGCTCGACTCAAAAGCCACTTCATGGAACCTGATGATGATCTTCAAAAGTAGGTGAGAAGCTTAAAGCTCAACTCAAGACATCTTCATAAGTGACTCGGTGGCAGAAACTTCAATGTAGGCGAGGGACTTAAAGCTCGACCTCAAGCCTTCTCTCCTGAATTTGATGGCAAGATCTTTGAAAAAGGCAAGGGATACAAGCTCTAGGTCTAGCTTCTCTCAATTGATTTTGATGGCCCCTAAGGCTCTCATAATATCACCCTTATATAGTTTTCTCTCCTACATCTTCACCTTTGTGCTTTTCTTCCCCCCAAAAAAACTAAGGCGTTTAGCTTAAAACATTAAGGTTCATGCTTTTAAGGCTTATGCTTTAAAAAAGCATAAACGCTGAACTACTGCGTCGTTTCATCTCTTCATTACAAGCTTAATTATTAAGCATTTTTGCCACCCTTTTTGCCACCTTCACATATGTTGACTGCCTATTGATGTAGCATGTAACGTAGATGAGATGACATAATAGCAGTTGGAGGAACTTGAGGATGAATAGGAGGTGGCTGAGGCTGTGAAGCAGCGATAGCTGCCACCGTGCCACGTACATAAGATTTTCCTATAACCTTGCCTGATATGTTGCACATTCGTTCAATTTCCAAGGTTTTGGTTGTCCAATATTGCCAAAATAATCCGCTTGTTCTCATCCCAATCCTTTTGAATGATTTCTGATGTCACGTTCTGCAGAGGGTAGGACCCCATGTGGGGTTGCATCGGGTGCTGCTGCATATGAGTGAGAGAGAGAGAGTGTGCATGTATATTATATACGGTGGAATCTCAAAGCGTATACATATTTTCCATTGTATCCAGCATCATTATTGTTTGATATGCCAGCAAAACGATCAGATGACATGCCCTCCTTACATATTTTCCCCTTCCCTTCTAACAAGTCTTGGGTTTTGAGGATACCATTATCATTTCTAAGACAGTTCATGAGCTTGAGGATATGCCTTTAAATGATGTTAGATATAATGATCCACAATTGGAAACAGTTTTGGATGCTTTGTCAAAGGCCTTGATATGCAATTCAAAGATACTTTGAGATATGGACTGCTTTACTATTTTTGGTGATGGTCAGGATGTATCAGATGCAAGTGAGGCTTATTTTATGTTTGATGTGGTACATAATTGTCAGTATAAGTAGATTTTCATGCATTAGACTCTAAAAGAGTAGACATGTTGCTTTGTCTTTATTGATGGGTGCATTGATAGTCTTTGTTGCTATGAACACCCAAGGCCTGATGACCTTGGAGTAGATGCTTAGTATGATATTTGAGTTGTGAAAATGCTAATCATTTTGATCTATGATCCAGAGAGATGCCTTCTTATGTGCATGATGAGCGACAAGTTGATGCAATGGGTATTTTACCTAGGTGGTGCATTGGTAGCACATATCGAAGCATGTGCAGGTTTTGAGGGGGTGGATGTCGTACCATTACATAGACATAGTGTGAAAAACCCTAGAGTGCATCATCATCTGGCCTTCTTATTGATCTAGAGATTCAATGCCATATTTGTCCACTAGTGTCAGTATCCATCATAGTATAGGCGATTCAAAAATATAGGATTTTTGGATAATTTTAGTGGCCTATTTTTTATATTTTGGATATTATTTTTTGCAAATATCCTAGAAAGGTATAGAAAACTTCTAGAATAGGGTGACACACAAAAAAGCAAGTCTCTTTTCAGTGAGTTTTGGGAGGTCTCATGCAAAAAGAAGGGCTTTCAAATTTGTGCATGGATGTGATCACAGTTTTCAAGCAATAAACAACATTTTCGATGAGGAGGAAGAATAAGGAGTGATCTGGGAGAATCATAAGCAAGTGTCATGTGATTTTACCCCCCTTTCATCAAAGCCAATGAAACCATAAAATTTTCCATTCAAGGAATATAAAGAAGCTAGAGTTTGGTGCATGTTTTTGGTCAACTAGGGAGCTCCATGAGATCTAATGCTTGAAGATTGCTTTCGAGAGGTCCATGACAAGGATTTTGTTTATCATCTCATGTTCTATCAATACATAGTGCTTTGAATAATTGATCTTTGTCTTTATATTGTGTAAACGCTTTGGTATATTTGAATCCCTTGCCTATTCTTTTTCTTTTTTTCTATCTCTTATTCTCTCTTTCCTTCCCTCTCTAATCCCACTGGCATGGGTATGACCTTTTGACTTAAAACCCTCTAACAATGGGGGATAGAATTTTTTGAACCACATGCATTTTAAAGTCTTTTCAATCAATGAATAGATGATTCTCTTTATTGATATAGCACCACCATGTGTGGGTGAATCCTTCGAAGTGGAGAGAGGAAAATATAATTTCTTGATAATCTGTGAGTGGATAGATGTTAAAGTAGGACTCTAACTTGGATGTCCATTCTCCCAAGTATGATGGTGAGGGAGATTTCCCATTGTACTTAGTGAGAATATTCTTGTTACAAAGATCAGGTGGGCCTTGCTACCCATGGAACCCTTGCTATCCATATATACCATGATGGCCATATGTACCTTCCTGCCCATACATACCATATTGTGCATTTATCCCATGCTGCCCATTATAGACATATTGCCCATTGTTTCCATGTTACCCATGATTTCCATACTTTAAAACCATTAATACCATACTTTCCATTATGGGACTAATTGATATAAGTTCCATTGGGGCTTTGAGGGAGAGTAGGGGAGCTTCTACCAATGGTGGGAGAGGGCCTCAATGGAGGGTTGGATGCATGGATGATGGGAAAGCTCAACAAAGGCTTTCCATGAGCATGAGAGAATTCACAAAATTCATAGATAGAAGGGGGAATATCTTTGGATCTAAGAATGCCATGTGTACCATGTAGGGGCTCTAGTGGTGGACGGCATCGAGACTCATGCTTGGATGCATTCACCTTTTCTAAGGAGGAAGTGGTAGCTAGCTGAGCTACAAGAGTGTTGACTTGCTCCAGGGTTTGCTAAGTTTGATCATTTTCTCAATTTATTCATAAAATTTTGAAATCATTTGGCAATGGTTGGTGATTATAACATTATACCTCTCCATGTGATGAAGCTTATGCTAACATTAAGTGTGCTTGAGTAGGCGCTGTAGGGATCCATATCAAGCACTTCCTCATGCACATCACCATGGAAATATTGTATCGAGCTACGTTCATCATTCATTGAGGTCTTGGAGTCTCTCATCTCCCTCTAGAGCTCTTCATGGGACTTAGTTTTGCCTTTCTGGTTAGCCATCTAGATGAAGTCCATAGGACCCATTCTTAGTAAATGGGATGTAACTTTTGGTCGAAAACTCTGATTGGTGAGATTCCTGATTCAAATAAAAAGGGAGGAGGCCATCTTCAATAGTAGCTATTAAGATTGGTGATAGAAAATAATCATAATGTTCTACAATTGGATTTCTATGTCTATTATCCTAGAGTGATTTGCACCCTTTCCACAATGATGTCAGTGCAAAAAAATGTTCATAACTTTCAAACTGTGCTCTTCTTGGGGAGATTTTTTGTTCTAATTAGAGGGGCAAAATCCCTCTTTCAGATGAGATATAGGGTTTAGTCTCAAGTGTAATATAGAGTTTTCTATAATTGAATCTTAATGAGTATCCTGATTGACTATGACTAAAAACACTATTTTTCCTTGATGCAAATGCAATACATGGATGTCTCATAGAATATGGGGCTTGTGAAAAATCATAAATAGCATTCTAAGCATACTGATCACAATTCCAAGCGCATTTTTATATCCATCTGCTTTGTCATCATCACTACATAAGTGGAGCTTAATGCCATACATCTCTTCTGGTTGTATACACCTCAAGTGTCATACATGGGTACTATAAGCAATGAGAGGGTGTCCAATGGGGACTATTTCATTATTGAGAGTTGTCGTCACCATAGGAGGGTACCTACACTTGCATACAAGGATCAAGCTTTGGATTAGAGGGAGGTGGGAAAAGTTCCCCTTGCGCCAAGTTGTGTATCCCTTCAAGGTCTTAAGTGTTAAAGGAGAGTCGCCTCTCTTTTGGCTCATCACCTCCCTTTTGGCATTGGGCTTTTTCCTCAGTCCGAGTATACATGGGAAAGATTTTCATTGATCAATTATCATGAGATGCATTGGAAAGGAAACATTGGGCCGTTTCATGAAATGCAAGGATGAACAAGAGCATGGATAGGGATTACCTTGGCAGTCTAGTGACTCATTGGTGGTTACTACTACTTACCCATCTACAAATGCTTATTACTTGGGATTAATTGAAAGTATATAAGATCAAGAAGGAGTTAATGTGAGAAAATGCAATTGATTTAGGATTATTCATTATGCATTAGGAGGCAAACGGGGTATTATATTCAATGGGAATATGCATAAAATGAAGGATTGAACTAGTAAAGTCTATGCAACCTTAAACTCTCTAACAAAAGGAATTAAGAACACCAAGTGGATTAAGATGAGAGATTAATATCAAATTGACATACCTCTTTAGTGATTGGGAAAGATTGTTGAAGCATGATTCACCATGATGACAATTTCTTTATTAAGCAAGCCAAATTGGTTGGAGCACTCCAATGGATGAAGCCTTCAAGAATTCAAATGCTTCCATTTATGATGGGGGCTCCCAAGCTTGTACCCATGCCCAAGCTTAACCTTCAGTGTCAGAAGCTTTGAAGAGAGCTTTCATGTCTATTCCCAAGAAATCCCTATATGCTAAGCTCCATGTCTTCAATCTGGGTAAGAGAGGTGAAGAGTGGCTGCAGGAGCTCTTGGCGGGCGGCTGAGATTTTAGAAGTGGGAGGACTTGGGTTGAGCCTTAATAGTTGACATAGCTATAGGTGAAGAATCCATGGCTACCCAATTTGTCTAATGCTGTTGTCCATCTTCTAGGGTTTTTTGGAGGGCCGAGAATGCCAAGAGAGGGGAAAGGAGAGAGTGCTATTGAAGAAGTGTCCCACAATGTGCAAGAGCACCAATGAGCAGCAAGAAACTAGAGGGTTGGGGAAAGTAGGGGAAACCAACAAAAAATACACTGAAAATTGCACGGGTTTCCCTACAAGCGTCAAGGTAGCAACCCCCCACTCCATTGATGATCTCAAGCTTATAGTGCTAGGGAGGGGGTTCCAATGCTAAATGGTGTTTTGGGGTGGGCTAGAGCAAGTTCTTGGATATTTTAGGAGCTAATTACCATGGCATCTTGTATGAGAGGAGAGAGAAGTAGGGCTGAGGAAAAAAAGTAAGTAACATTTTTTCCTCTTATAACTCTCGAGTCTCTAATCTTGGTGTGGAACCCCTAAAATTTGCATGAAAGGTAGTGAAGACCTACCAAGTTAGCCATTTTACCTTCAAATATGTTTGAGTCTCTAGTTATAGCTCCTACATGCTCCAAAAAGCCAAAACTAACTATGGTCCTTCCTTTTGTATATATACATGTTACTTGAGTAACTAGGATTTTAGATTTGAAAAGGGACTAGATGAAGAAAGAATAAAGAAGAAAATGACCAAATCTTGATGCTTTGATACTAGTTCTAATGAATGAATTTCAGAGGAGAGAGGAGAATGAGCTAAAGAGAGAAGGAAGAAGAGAAACAAAGACTAAAAGAGGAGAGAGAAAGACATAAAAGAGGGAAGAAGGGAGGAGGAATCCATGGAAGATGAAGATAAAGGTGAAGAGTATGTTCTTTATAATAATTGGTTTGTCTAAACACAGACTCACTACAAGGATACAGAGGCATAGCGACAGTGGTTTTTGACGCAAAATAGTGGCATCGCTATTAATGACGCAAATAGTGACGGTGCTCAGACAAAAAAATGTAGATCGAAACCCAAGCGCGTTATTTTGCTCAAACAAATGAAAGAGAGAGCAAAAGGGAGAGCGAACTCCATCTTGCATTTGAGAGGGAGAGGGAGAGAAAGAGAGAAAGAGGGAGAAGGAAAGCTTCTCACCGCCGCCGCTACCGTTCGCAAAGAAGAGGAGGAAGTGTACGGAGGGCGAAGAGGAGATGCCGTCGCAAAGAGGAGCCGTCGAATCCATCCTCGGGCATTTACGGTGAGGACATTGTTCATTCTTGATTTGTTTTTGCTTTTTCTCTTTTTCTTTTACTTGTTTTTATTAAAAATCATGTGTATTGTGAGAAGGAGAGGAAATGTGAGAGGGAGACGAAGAGATAAAAGAAAAGAAGGAACGAGAGAGAGAGGGAGAAAACATTAAACATAATAGGGAAAGAGAGAAAGAGAGGGAGAGGGAGAGGGAGGGAGAGGTTGTTATTGTTTTTGTTGTTTTATTTCTTCTTTTCTTTTCTTATTTTTTGTTGTTGTTGTGGTAGTCGTGGTAGTGGTAGTGGTAGTGGTAGTGGTAGTTTAATTTCTTATTTTCTTATTTTCTTGTTTGTTGTTTTTGTGGTTGTCGTAGTGGTAGTGGTAGTGATAGTAGTAGTTATTGTTTAATTTCTTCTCTTCTAGTTTGTTGTTGTTGTTGTAGTAGTAGTAGTAGTATTTTTTTCTTCTTTTCTTGTTTGTTGTTATTGTAGTAGTAGTAATAGCAGTAGTAGTAGTAGTAGTAGTTGTTGTTGTTGTTGTTGTTGTTGTTTTTTCTTCTTTTCTTGTTTATTGTAGTGTTAGTGGTTTGTTGTTGTGGTAGTCACAGTCGTAGTCGTAGTCATAGTAGTAGTAATAGTAGTAGTAGTAGTAGTAGTAGTGGTTTTCTTGTTTGTTGTTGTTGTAGTAGTAGTAGTAGTACTTTTTTTTTCTTGTTTATTGTTGTTTAGTATTTTCTTGTTTGTTGTTGTTGTAGTAGTGGTAGTAGTAGTAGGTTTTTCTTCTTTTCTTGTTTGTTGTAGTAGTAGTAGTAGTAGTATAGTTGTTGTTGTTGTTGATTTTTCTTCTATTCTTGTTTATTGTAGTGGTAGTGGTAGTGGTAGTGGCAGGGGTAGTGGTAGTGGAGAGAGAGAGTTGTTGTGGTAGTGGTAGTGGTAGTCGTCATAGTTTTGATTGTAGTAGTAGTAATAGTAGTTTTCATGTTTGTTGTTGTTCTAGTAGTAGTAGTTTTTTTTCTTTTCTTGTGTTTTGTTGTTTAGTTTTCTTGTTTTTTGTTGTTGTTTTTGTAGTTTTTCTTATTTACTTATTTGTTGTTATTATAGTAGTAGTAGTTGTTATTGTTTTTTTTTTCTTCTTCTTCTTCTTTTCTTGTTTATTATAGTGGTAGTGGTAGTGGTTTGTCCTAGTTGTAGTCATAGTCGCGGTCGTAGACGTAGTCGTAGTCATCGTAGTCGTGGTTGTAGTAGTAGTGGTTTTCTCGTTTGTTGTTGTTGTAATATTTTTTTGTTTTCTTGTTTATTGTTGTTTATTTTTCTTGTTCGTTGTTTTTGTAGTAGTAGTAGTTGTTGTTGTTTCTTCTTTTCTTATTTATTGTAGTGGTAGTGGTAGTGGTAGAGAGAGAGAGATGTTTTGTTAAAGGAAATGAGAGAGGGAGAGGAAGAGAAAAAGGAAGAAGGAATGAGAGAGAGGAAATAAAAATACAACATAATAAAGAAAGAGAAAAAGAGAGAGAGATGGAAGGAGAGGAGCGAATGAATGGATTAAAAACAAACAGAGAGTGGTGGCGAGGTCCGGTGAGGTCCGGTGCAACACCACAAGATGGGAAACACTCTAACATATGTTAATTTGTGGGTGGGTGGAGACTTTACATACGTTAATTTTTGCTGAGTTACAAGAGAAGAAATCCCTTCTCAAACAATTTAAGAAATAAAAAAAGAATGATAACAAAAAAAAATTGTTTGTCATAATGTAGAAAAAATGGAAAATGATGAAGGCCGTGATGTTCAAGATCGCGAGCGTATCTTAATCAATGTATCCCATGTCCTTGCTCTCAATGTAAGCTAGCAATTAGACAAAAACGTTGATTGTCTATAGAACACGTACGACGCTTTGGCGAGTTTCAATCTGAGATCATTGATCAGGCGATCTTAGATTTTGAGAAAACAGTAAGAAAAGTTTATATCAATCATGCATTGTATTCACAAGCTAGTTGAATACTATATACAAAAAGATTAGGTGTGGCTGCCAAATTTTCTATCGAAGGAGGTGACGTCTCATCCCAAGGAGGAGTGCACCCTTTGCAGCCAGTTTAGAAGAGTTTGCGGGCGTGCGATGGATGGAGTGTCTGAGCCCATCCACCACTTGGAAGGATCTACCCAATGTATACCGTCAATACGAGAGGAGACAAGCAGCTTTCAAGACTTAACTATAATCTTGGAGCTTGAGATTGAGGCAATGATCGATGCATTGATGCCCATGGATGTCAAGACTTCAGATCCACTTAGAGAGGAAGTATCCATACCATTATATGATGGGTGCTGAGTATCTCACCTGAAGATACTGCTTGCACTCCTAAATGTGCAAGAAAAATACGGGTGGAGCGATGCGAGTGTGATCGAGTTTATCAAGTACCTTGTACGTACTCTTCGTTGATTTCTTTTCGACACTATCAATAAAAATATTTGTGCTTTTTCAAGGTGTTTTATGATTTTTTTTAAAGATTACTAAAGTATCATATATTATCACTTGCAAATACCATACCCAAGTCTCGTGATGATACATGATATGTTTTACGAAAGCTTGGCATGGACTACAACAACATTCATGCATGCATCAACAATTGCATAGTGTTTCGAGGAGAATACGAGACTATGGAGACATATCCAAACTGTGGTGCTCAAAGGTATTGACAAGACTTGCAAGGGAAAATTATCCCTCAAAAAGTTCTTAGACACTTTTCGCTTATCCCCCGCATAAACCACATGTTTTGTACGTCTGACATGGCAAGCTTGACAACTTGGCATGCACATAATAGATCCATAGATGGAGTTCAACGAGTATCAACAGATTCACGCACATGAATCCACATTGATTCTACCTTCCCAAGCTTTGCCTGAGAGCCAAGGAATCTTTGGCTCGGTCTTGCAATGGATGGCATGAACCCATTCGGTCTATGCTCAACTTCTTACAATGTGTGGCCTATAGTCCTTGTCAACTACAGTATCCCTCCATGGCTTTCTATTAAGAAAGGAAATCTCATCCTTAGCTTACTCGTTCCCGCCCGCTTCAAAGTCAAAAATATGGATGTGTATCTTCATCCATTAGACGATGAGCTTAAGATTTTGTGGGAGGAGGGGGTCACCATGCAAGATATGAGCAAGTGCGATGGTCGACCGCCAATAAGCCATTCTCATGTGGACGATGCATGACTTTCTAGGATTCAGAGATTGCTCAAGTAAGTAGGCTTCTATTCTTGTTGATAATATCTATCATAGCTCGTTTAAGTTTGTATTCACTAGATAGAGGTACTGGGACAGGTCTGGTTACCTCAAGTTATCATACATGTTCATTGTGCAGGCCATAGTTATACTCTCGAAGGTGACGAACCATGAAGAATATGGTATATCAAGGATACACCACCTTCTTGCGGGAGGGTCATGAACTCAGGGAAGGTTTTCTTGGATGACCTCTAGCACGTATGAATGCCCAAAGCTGGTACCAGCAGTTGAAAATGGTCCACATGGAGTCACATCCAAATGGAATGCTACGGTTCTTAGTTTTCTATGAGCTGCCATATTGGACCCACTTACAGATCAACCACTTGTTGGATCCCATGCATATTTTCAAGAATGTGGGCAGCTTACTATGGGACCACATCACAAGAAAGAGAGACACTTTAGGGGCACGAATGGATTTGAAGGAGGTAGGCAAGATGGAGGTGCCTGGGCCGCAGTGGAGTGTTGATGGCTGCTTGCAGCTACCTCGCACTCCTTGGGTTTTGTTCACTAAAGAAGAGTGCATTGGGAAGCAAATAGTCAAGTCTATCTGCACTCCAACGGGTATGATGCGTTCTCTCAGGTCTGCGTTTTCTAAAGACGACCAATTATTAGGGCTAAAATCCCATGATTGGCATAATATATGTCAGGTTTGTACTAGGAATGGATTGTAAGTGGCCTATGTATTTTTCTATTTGGAGTGTAGTCATTGTTCATAATGCTTTCTCCTTTGTGGCAGTTTGTACTACCGATTGAGATCACATGATGCCTTACTCGAGAAATACGTAGGGCAATTTACAGGTTGTCGACTTTAGCGCAATGGATCTCACAGAAGGAGATTAAGACATCCTCTATTGAGTCCGCGAGGCAGGGAGCAGTGGAGACGATCTATCTCTTTGAGAAATACTTGTCTACCAGCATGCTTACGATACAAATCCACCTTCTTATGCATATTGGAGATGAAGTGGAGATTGCTAGACCTGTCCATATGCGATGGATGTTCTTCTTGGAGCACTTCATGAAAACCCTGAAAGGTTGGTTGGTGTCTAAGGCGCTAGTGTATATTTCATAATGGCTACCAACGGTAGATTCAGACAACAATATGCTACGGTCACTGAAGGACGATGATAGACTGACCAGAGATGGTTGGAAATGGGGTAGAAAAAAGAATGGATGCTACAATGGAGGAGAAAGTGAATTGTTTTTGTATGTTGCATCATGCCTCTATTGAAACGTGGATTGCTAGGTACTAGCAAGCTAGCAAAGATCGAGAGGAAGTGCGATCTGAATTTCAACGTAGTACACGCCATCGAACCGATTCGATATTCCAAGGGCATGGAGGAGATGTCGCGGTTTATGTCAATGCGATGGTTGCATAGAGCTTTGACCGCAACATCTTGTGAAGGGATGGCATGTAGAGGAGCCAACATCGGGTAACAATGATGAAAATACAAGAGTCCAAGAATTCTTTGAGAACAAGGTGGACTCACCCTTTTGTGGTGACATGTCTATCAACCTTCCAGTGTATGCGGAGTTGTGTGAGGAGATTGTCGTGGGACCATAGGATACTTCATACTTGGGGCATCCACCTACTCAATTCGTTGACAAATCGTTTATAAGGGTACATAAGATATGCATTTTAAGTAAGATCATTTTTTAAATATTTATATTATTGTGCTTTGTATGATTTATATTGATTATGCTAACATCGTTTTTTTTCTGTGCAAGTGATTTTTGTGGATATTTAGATCATCAGGCTAAGTCGAGGGATGAGCAATGAGGAACTGCAAGAGATCTTAACGCGTATGTCTCTAGTTCAAATGGTGAGATTCAGAGACATGGCAGAGTTGGACACTATTAGGCCACTCTATTAGATCTACTTCGGCGCGATCTGATGCTTCAGTTTCTAGCAAACAAGGTCCATGCTCTAGACTTGGGCCAGACGGAGGGAGTGGTTCAGGGAGATGCTGCAGAGATCGGGATGCAATGAGCCCATGATCAGCTCGGGATACAGGTACTACTCCTTGCTCTCATGACGGTTCGAGAGAGCGTGGCTCAGGTGGTTGCTATGGAGGTACGGATGTGGTGTCTCCATCTCATCATTCTACTAGAGTTGTGTTGTGGTATTGTTGTGCATTTGAGGTGTGGAATCCACCAAAAAGTTTGTGTGTGAGACATTTGTTACTTTGTGCATACTTAGACGTTGTGCTTTGCTCTGCCTGAATGTTTTTCCTTCAGTTGGTTCATGTTCAATTTCACAGAAGAGACAAGTGCTATTTGGGAGTGAATTTGGTATTTGTTACAAACAATTTAGAAGGAGAATGGGCTCTAGATCTGCAATGAGTATGGTTTTCTCGAGCTTCTCAAGCTGTTTGCTTATGCTGAAGATACAAATGGTATCGACAAGGGAGTACGTTCAAGAAGACCAGGGAGTTCAAGAATACCAGGGAATTCTAATTTGGAAACCTCAAGGAACTTAGGAGCATTAAAGCATAAAAATCTGGACATAGGGGATGAGGGGAAAATGAAATGCCAAGGCAAGGATCAATAGATGATACTGAGATTGAGTCTGAAGCAAACATAAGTGGAGGGAAACAAAAACAAGAAGAGTTGAAATCAAAATGTGATTGTTTTATGAGCAACTTTGATCAACTTGAGCAAGTCTATTTTGCTATGCGTTGGAAAGTTCAACCTGAGTCTTGTAGTAATATAACTCACTCTGAGAGTAAGTGCACTAGTATAGCTACAGATGTGATGCATGGTGAAGGCTTTCACGTTTTTAATAGTCTTGAACAGGACTATCTTGGATGTTTCTTTGATAGCTTATGCAAGTATGCAAGGTATAGCAGATTTGAGGTGAAGGCCACTCTTCGCCATGGTGACCTGATGAATACTACCAACATGGTCTGCTCATTGGGCTTTGACCGTGATCAAGAATACTTTGCAACAGCTGGAGTTTGCAGACGGATCAAAGTTTTTGAATGTGATGTAGTTTTGAATGAGAATGTAGATATTCACTTCCCTGTTATTGAGATGGTAAACAAGTCCATGCTCAGTAGTATGTGTTCGAGCAGTTATGTCAAAAGCCACATTGCATCAAGTGACTAATATGGTGCTGTGCAGCAAGATAATGCATTTTGAAATCCTTAATGAAGTTGGCGAAGCTTTGGTAGAGAGGCAAATAGCAATGACCATTGAGGAAAGAGAAGAAGAGGCCAGTTCCTAATTCTCAACCTTTTATACAGGTGTCTCTGAAGGTCCCAGTACAAGGCTGAGGACCAGAAATGCTGGGAAATTGGTTAAAGTTGACGAGGATGATGAGTTGGAAAGTGATGGGCTTGCTTTTATAACAATGAGGACTCCCTTTTTGGAGGGAGTCGTGATGTGGATCAGGTCTATTCCAGACATCGTGTTGGTAACAATAGAGGGAAAAAGAAAAAGCAACGACAACAGGCAGTAGGGGGGTCTGTCATGGAAGAATGAGGAGAAGGAACTGATTTCGAATGCAGAAAAAACACCCTAACAAGAGCTTTCATCTTTGTCTGATTGCATGCATTGGCTTCAAGCAACACTTGACAATATTCATACAGTGGAAGAGGCGAAGGAGAGTCTAAGGGCTGCAGATAAGAAAAAGTTGGAAGATGAAATAAATCGTATGTAGAAAGAGTGGGTGGAAATGAAACATGAACTTGATGTAGAACGAGCTCATAGTCGGCATCTAACCATTGAGCATGAGCAAGCGGTGAAGCATGCAATGGATCAGGTTGAAACCATAAGCAAAGAACTTGCAGATTGCATTAAGACAGGTATCAGTGGCAGAGACCTGTGCGATATTAGTGAGTTTGGGAATCTCCCGATTCCCAAATTTTTAATACTTAAAAGGTGGCACCCAGATAACATAACCATAAGTTTCTTGAAACCATATGATGTGACCTATCATTGGAAAGCACTTGAAAAATGGAATCTATTGAGCTACAGAGTGCTCGATTTGGAGTTATAGTGCTCAAGTTATGACAAATGCAAAGATTTGACCAGGTGTTCCAAACTTATGGGAAATTTCCATATTCCCCAATATAGTGTTCAATAAGATGGTGGTATGGTGGAGTGAGGATCATAGGCAAAGTAATTGATTATATTCCACTAGGTCTTACAAAGTTCATCTCAGATTAGAGCGGCTAGAGGAGCACGCATGATAGATTCAAATCCTCGAATGTATTTGCATAAGCATAACTTATACTTTTGTCTACCAAAACCAAACATGTATCAGTGAAACCTAACTCAATTTGGATCAGGAACAAGGATCTCAGCTTGGATGTGGACTCCTCATCTTCCTACCCTTCTCTCAGCCATCTTCTTGTGGAGTGGACTTCGAAGGCTCTTCTTTTTCTTTCTCTCCCTCTCTATCTATCAGGCTCGAAGACTCCATAGTCCTTATAACTAGAGCTTACTAATTGGAGGGCCATACCATTGATTAAGGAAAACATCAAAGAGATGGGATAAGTGCCAATTTAGGAGGGATCGAATCAATGAGGAGGGGGTGTAGTGTGGAGGATAGTGGAGAGAACAATGTTGAGGGTCAAGGCTACTAAAGATTGTAACTATGTTGAGGGAAAATACCCTAGCATGGGCTGAACCCTTGTTGTTGATTGTGTTTTCTTGTTTCTTCCTATTCATCCAACTGTTGAGATGCCATTCCCATCTTGAGAGAGAGAGAGAGAGAGAGAGAGTCATCACTTTGGTACCAAGATGAAGGTTCCTAAACCTAGCCATTCCCATCTTGAGAGAGAGAGAGAGAGAGAGTCATCACTTTGGTATCAAGATGAAGGTTCCTAAACATAGCCATTGAAATAATTTACTTTTACCACTTTTTTTTCTTTTTTTAATGCCCTAATAGTACAATTCCTATCGAATATCATTAAAAAATACTCATTGTCACTATAATTTTCATTTCGTAATGCCTTAGTAGGAGAAGGGAGAGCTTTGAAGCAATTGGAGCTTGAGCCTGTAACTACTATCTATCTATGCTCATGATTAGGTAGGTGCAAATCATTATATATATTGAAATACAAGGTATGTCTAACCATAGAATGATGCATAATAGAGTAGAAACCAAAGCTGCATCAACAATAGCATGTTCTACACTAGAAACCAAAGGTGCAATTAGTAAAGAACCATCAATAATGTGTATTTCCTCCTTTCTTCCTATTCATCCAACTATTGAGATGCTATTGCCATAGAGAGAGAGAGAGAGAGAGAGAGAGAGATCACTTTGGTACCAAGATGAAGGTTCCTAAACCTAGCCATTGAAATAATTTAATTTTACCCATTATAATTTTATTTTTTAATTCCCTAATAATACAACTCCTATCAAATATCATAAAGTAATTTTCATTGTCACTATATTTTTCATTTCCTAATGCCTTAGTAGGAGAACGGAGAGCTTTGAAGCAATCGGAGCTTGTGCCCATAACTACTAATTATCTATGCTCATAATTAGGTAGGTGCAAATCATTATATATATTGAAATAGAACGTATGTGTAGCCATAGAATGATGCAAAATAGAGTAGAAACCAAAGATGCATCATCTATAGCATGTTCTACACTAGATGTGTGTGCAAGTAGTAAAGCACAATCAATAATGTGTATTTCCTCTTTTCTTCATATTCATCCAACTATTGATATGTCATTGCCATCTTGATGAGAGAGAGAGAGAGAGAGAGAGAAAGAGAGAGTCATCACTTTGGTACCAAGATGAAGGTTCCTAAACCTAGCCATTGAAATAATTTACTTTTACCACTTATTTTTTCTTTTTTTAATGCCCTAATAGTACAACTCCTATCAAATACCATAAAATAATACTCATTGTCACTATAATTTTCATTTCGTAATGCCTTAGTAGGAGAAGGGAGAGCTTTGAAGCAATCGGAGCTTGAGCCCGTAACTACTAATTATCTATGCTCATGATTAGGCAGGTGCAAATCATTATATATATTGAAATAGAAGGTATGTCTAACCATAGAATGATGCATAATAGACTATGCCCATGTAAATTATTTGAAAGGGCTATGCCCATGTAAATACAAATAAAGACTTCTTTTTAGCAATGTCTGGCTGTGCATAAGAGTTGATAAAAAGTTAAGTAGCTACATTGTTTACGAGATAGCAACTAACGTCGATTATCCTATAATAATGTTAAGAAAACCTTTATTCAGGCACAACCCCAGGTACAGGTTCCTAATTCGCCTCCTACATCAAGTACTGCTGTGATCCAGGAGAAGAAGTTCCTTCTCAAGCAGATCAAGTCACCCGAGTTTGATGGGAGAGGCAGGTTCGTCCAGACTGATGCTGAAATTTGGATTGAATCCATGGAGGATTACTTCGAAGCAGCCGGTACTGTACCCGCCAATCAGGCTATGCTCGCCAAGTTAAAGCTCACCGGCGAAGCCAGACTTTGGTGGAAGCAATGGTGCAGGGATTAAGGGATCGCAGAGGAATCCGTTACCTGGGAGAAGCTGAAGAAAGCCGTGCAGGGAAGATACTTACCACCTGCATATCCCATGCAGAAAATGAACGAGTTCTACACGCTAAAACAGCTAGGACTCACTCTTGACACATACTACTCTAAATTCGTGTCACTTTTAAAATATGTCCCACAGATGGACATGACACATCAGGTATCCAAATTTTGTGCGGGCTTAAATCCACCAGTAAATACTCATCTCGAATCTATGCGTCCATCAGATCTTCAGGATACACTCATTCGAGCAGCACCTATAATTCAGGAGGTGCAAGCTAGACCAAGGGGTAACAAAATTTGGTCTTATAATGACCCAAACAGAGGAGCATTCAGACCTCAAATGAAGAGAGTTCAAGGTCATAATCAGGGACAAAGAAAGAAAGCAAGGACGAATAACGTCAACAACTTTGTTCCTACTCAAAGTAATGGCTGAAACCTCCGTTGTTTCCACTGCAATGAGCCCAGTCACTTCAAGAGGCAATTTCCCAAGCTCGGCGGAGGACATCGCCAAGCGCCTTTCCAAGGAACAGGCCCTGGTCAAGGAGCCGCTACCCGAGGAAGAGGAAGAACCGCCTACATTGCCAATAGGCAAAGAGGTGAAGAAGAAGAAGAAGAAAAAGATCTGACCATGGAAGCAGAATTCGAAAGAGCGACAGTCCATGCCGCTTTACACAAGAAAGGGCCGAATCGCCAGTTCTCAGTGATTCAGACACCGTCGGACTATCAAGGTAAAGGTTTCAAAACCTTGATTGATTGTGGCAGTACACATTCCTTTATCTCACCAACATGTGCAAAAAGAGTAGGAATAGCCACAGTAGAAGCACCTACCCTGCTTATGGAATTGGCAAATGGTCATGAAGTCACTTGTACCAAGCAAACTGCTAAGGTGGAATTCTTTCTGGGAGGAAAAAAGACTTCGGTTAAATTCAGAGTCATGAACTTAGGTATCCATGAGTTTCTTCTTGAAATGGATTGGCTTAAGCCCAACGATGCCCACATTCACTGTGGAAAGGGTCAAGTTTCCTTTCGCAACTCTGAAAGGGAATTAGTCACAACTCAAGGTGAGGCAGGAGTGCCAAGAATCCAATTGGCCAAAGTATCTCGGATCATAAAAGGAGTCAGAAAAGGATTATCTGTTTACTTGATCAAACTCAACAAGTTGGATCAAAAGCAAGAGTCTCATGAAGGACCTTCTTGGCTAAAGGAATACGCGGACGTATTCCCTGAAGAGTTGACTGAGCTTCCGTCTCAAAGAGAAGTGGATCATGAGATTAGGTTAGTGCCTGGAGCTGCACCAATTGCCAAGAGACCTTATAGAATGTCCATACCAAAAGCAATTGAGCTGAAGGAACAACTCAAGCAACTGTTAGATCAGGGCTACATCTGGCCTAGCAATTCACCGTGGGGAGCTCTAGTACTATTCCAGAAAAAGAAAGATGGGACACTTCGACTATGTATTGATTACCGAGGGTTGAATCAATCAACAGTCAAGAACAAGTATCCTATTCCTAGAATAGATGAGCTTCTTGATCATCTTCAGGGTGCAAAGATCTTCTCCAAGACTAATCTCAGGTTAGGTTACTATCAGATAAGGATCAAGGAAGAAGATATCCCAAAGACGGCCTTCAATACAAGATATGGTCACTTTGAGTTCCTAGTATGTCATTTGGGCTTACAAATGCACCTGCCACCTTCAATAGATTAATGCAAGATATCTTTAGGCCATATCTTGATGATTTCGTGCTTGTCTTCTTCGATGACACTTTAGTCTATTCTAAACAGGAAGAAGACCATGAACCTCAACTTCGGATTGTCCTTGAGACAATGAGGTCTCATAAGTTGTATGCTAAAATGAAGAAGTGTGCATTCTTCAAGCGTCAAATTGAATATCTGGGATTCATACTATCATCAGAAGGAATATCAGTGGACCCAGCCAAGGTCAGAGATGTGCTTGAATGGCCAACACCAATATCTGTCAAAGAAATACGCAGCTTTCTTGGATTGACAGGATGGTATAGGGTCTTCATCAAAAACTATGCTTTGATTGCAACACCTCTGATGGATTTACTAAAGAAGCAGACTTCCATTACATGGTCAACTCCCGAACAAAATAGCTTCGATTGATTGAAGCAAAGTTCGGTATGAGCACCTATTCTAAAACTTCCAGACCTCAATAAGGAGTTCGAGGTAGTAACTGATGCTAGCATTCTTGCCTTGGGGTGTGTACTTATGCAAGAAGGTCATCCAGTAGCATACTCTTCAAGGAAATTGAAGAGCCATGAAAAGAATTATGCTATGCATGATCTGGAATAGCTAGCTATCATCCATGCTCTAAAGCTTTGGAGACACTACCTGTTGGGTAACAAGTTTACTCTAGTAACCGACCATAAGAGTCTCAAATGGATCTTTACCCAGAACGAGCTCAACACGAGGCAACGTCGGTGGATTGAAGTGTTGGAGGAGTATGACTTTGAAATCAAGTACCGACCAGGGAAAGAGAATGTAGTTGTCGATGCATTTAGTCGCAAGGCATTCCTAAATTCCCTATCCTTGTAGAATCCAGCAACGGCTAGATCTCTAGCTACAAAAGTATCTATGCCAAAAAACCCTATACTTGAGTTAGCTAGAGAGGAAGCATGCCATGATTTGGCCTACCAATCAATGCTAAAGGAGATCTCTATCAAGGATCAGAAATCAAAAGTTGCAAGCTAAGTATCAAGAATTTTCCATTGATAATGGACTTGTCTACTACAAAACAAGGCTAAGTATACCAGCAAGCCAGTCACTTAAGCAGAAGATAATGTGGGAAGCTCATGATTCCCCTTTCATAGGACATCCTGGCTATGCTAAGACTCTTAATGCAGTTAGGAAGAGCTACCATTGGGAGAGGCTCAAAGGTGACGTTCTCGAATATGTCACTGATTGTTTGTCTTGCCAACGTATCAAAGCCAAACATGTCATGATGCCAGGGAAACTGCAACCGCTTGACATCCCCTAAATGAAATGGAAATTCATCAGTATGGATTTTGTTGTAGGCTTACCCCAAGTCCAGGGAGGATACAACTCCATCATGGTTGTGGTTGACATGCTTACTAAGGTTGCACACCTTATTCAAGTAAAAACAAACTATAAAGCCTCTGACATTGCAAGATTGTTTATCAAGGAGATATTCAAGCTACGTGGTTTACCCAAAAGAATCATTAGTGATCGAGATTCTCTCTTCACATCACACTTCTGGAGAGCTATGTTTGAAGCTATTGGGACTCAACTCTATTTTAGCACCACCTACCATCCTCAAACAGATGGCCAAACAGAGCGAGTAAATCAAGTCATCAACGATATGCTTAGGGCATACTACCGTCGAGAGCCGAAGAGGTGGATTCAATACTTGCCATTGGTTGAATTTGCCTACAATGCTTCGTACCAGCAAAGCATTCAGATTACCCCTTTCCAAGCATTGTATGGTCATGACTGTCGAAGTCCCCTAAACTTCTCTGATCCAACCCTAAGGGTTGAAGCGTTAAGGCAGATGTTGGAAGAGATGGATGATCGAATAAAGACAATAAGACAAGACATACAAGCGGCCAAGGATAGACAAAAGGCATACGCGGATTTGAAGTGTCAAGAAAGAATCTTCGAAGAAGGAGACATGGTCTTCATTCGCGTACACCCTAAAAAGAGTTCTCTATCCCTAGGAGATTGCAAGAAGCTAAGTCTAAGGTATTGTGGGCCGTACAAAATCCTCAAATGCCTAGAACCCAATGCTTATAGATTGCGACTCTCTGAGAACCTAAAGGTTCACAATGTATTCCATATCAGCCTATTGAAAAAATATGTACCCAACCCTAACCATGTACTTGATGATCAAAAAATTGTAATGCCTAGCCAAGGAGTCCTTGAGCTAAGGCCTGATAGGATCTTAGATGTTAGGGAGAGACAATTAAGATCCAGAACCTTGAGAGAATGCCTCGTCCAGTGGAAAGATTATCCCGAAGAGGATGCCACTTAGATAGAAGAAGACACTCTCAACCATCAATATCCCTAGTTTATCTCGAGATGAGGACATCTCAATTCCTCTAAGGGGGAGAGAATGTAATATATCAAATATTAAATTTTTTTCCCTTTCTCAGTGGCGCATCGTGCTGGAAGGAGGGAAGGGGATAGAGGAGCCAGCAAGCTCCTCGTTGGAGCTTACTCGGCTGCACAGGCATGCACAATGACACATAGGAGGGGGTGGATTCCCTCCCCTCCCCTATATAATTGAGGGAGGGGCCGCAGGCTACTAGGAGGGAGGTGAGAATGACCATGAGTGCCGCCACAAGGCCGTGCTGAACGCTGAGGGAGAGAGAGAAGGATAAAGCTGCTGCCGCTCTCGTGCAAGATTGAAGGAGGGAGGGCTGCCTCATCACCACTCCGGCCGGACGAGGCTATTGAGCCGCCTTTGCTGCCTTCGTAGCCATCGGATGGCTGGTTACCCCCCCTCCTGCCACATGGAGTATGGAAGCTTCCTTGAAGAAGCTTCTTAAGGGGGGCTAATTAAACCCCCTTTTCACCCCCCTCATATCCCTTTTTACTCACCCTTCCTCCCCTCCCCCTCCTGTGGTTTTTATACCCTTAAGCCCCCCTTCCTATACCTTCATTTACCCTTTCACCCCCCTCCCTGTTTTATCCCCTTTTTTCTTTCACACCCCCCTCTCCCCCCCCCCCCCCCCCGGTCTTAAACCCTTAACCCCTTCACGTGGGGCCATTAAACCCCCACTCCCCTTGGCCTCAAAAACCACAAATCCCCCCCCTCATGTTTAAATTAATAAGCCCTTCTTGTGTTTTTTTAAAACCCGTGTTTCACCCCCCTCCGTGCTTTGTAAGCCTTAAGGCCTTTCTCCCTTAAGCCCTTCCCTTGGATGGAACCCCCCAAAGAACTAAGGGTTGAAAAGTCTTATCCACCTTAACCCCCGTGTTTAACTTATTACCCCCTTCTTGTGCTTTTTACCCCCTTTTCACCCTTCCCCTTTCCCCTTGGGTTGGAACTTACCCCCCCGGTGTGCCCAAAAAGCCCTTCAAGGTTCCCTTTTTTTTAATACCCTTTTAAGGCCTTCATATGTTTTTTGAAACCACACTCACACACACCATTTTCCCCCCGCATATAAATCCCTATAGGGCCTTTTCTTTTAGGCTTTATAAACCTTTCCCTCCCGAAGAAGCTCAGACCTTAAAGGTCTTATTACCCCCCCTTCTCGTGGTCAATCCTTTAACGGCTCGTTGCCTCAAAAGAGAGAAGAAGAGTGCGACGGTGGAATTCCGAAAAGGAGAGTAAAAGCTGCCTTCACGTTCGAAGGATTACAACTGCGATGCCACCTAAGAAAATCCAAGGAGTAGCTACGGGAGGGTCATCTCCCGGTATCCATGTGGATATCTCACCCCAAAACCAGGTTTTTTTCTTCTTGGTTTTATATCGGTTTTAATTCAATCATGCAAGATGAATTGTTAGGGACAAGATATATTTTTTCCTAGTTATTTACGATGAAGGAATTTAGTTTAAATGATCATGCAAAATGGATAAAGTATAGAACATAGTTTTCCTTCAAATAGCCTTATGCACCGAAACGAATTATGAGCAAGATTATTTACCCACTAAAGTAGTTTATTTTGGTTAAATCTTGAAGGTATGAAAACTGCATCTCGCACCATTAACCCCTATTCTTTTTACAACGAATCATCATAGAAGGTGAAATTCATAAAAGGTTTCTTACGTTGTTTAAAATCTAGGAAGTTATCATTGCTAACTGCATATCTTAGCAAGGAAAAGATTGTTTATTTGGCATGAGTTTTGTTCGCAAGGAAAAGGAAGATTACTTGAATTTACCTAACCTCAAAGCAATAAAGTTTAGGACTGAAAAATCAATTGTCACATAGATAACAAATCGTGCCAAGGTGATCTCAATATTACCTTCTAAAAGTTAACCGAATTAATATAAACTTAGAAATACCTATGCTGCAAAATATGCATTGGGAATGATTTAAAATCCAAGAAACTTTTATACCTTCTTGAATCATGTAGGAAAATAAGTGACCACAAAAGGAGAAGAAAGGAAACCAAATATTTAATTTGCAAAAGCTTCACGAATAGTTAAAGGTTTAAGAAAAGGCTTACCTGTATACGTAATCAAATTAAATAAAACTAAACAAGATAAAGAAGCCGAAGATGAACCGTCATGGCTTAGGGAATACGGTGACAAGGAGCGCAGATTTTCTCCAATATTGATCTCAGATTAGGGTATTATCAAATCAGGATCAAGGAAGAGAATATTCCAAAAATCACCTTTAGCACAAGGTACGATCATTAAAGTTTATCATAATATCATTTGGATTAACAAACACCCATGTTACCTTTAACAAATTAATGCAAGATATATTCAGATCTTATCTTTATAATTTCCTCCTTGTATTATTTGACAACATCTTAATATATTCCATGGATGAAGTCACTAGTCACAACTGTGGGCTATATGCTAAGAAGAAGAAGTGTGTGTTCTTCAAGAACCAAATCGAGTATTTAGGGTTTATAGTTTTAGTAGAAGGAATTTCGGTAGATCTAGCCAAGGTCAAGGATGTACAAGATCGGCGGCATCGAGCCACTGTTAGTGAAGTTCTTTTTGGGTTTTAAAGGATGGTATCCGGTCTTATCAAGAATTATGCCTTGATTGTTGCATTCCTCACCGACCTACTCAAGAAGCAGGTTGCCATTAAATGGACCCAAGTTGAACAGTTTAGCTTTAATAGGCTCAAGTTAAGCTTATTTAAGGCTCCGATCCTCAAACTACCCGATCTTAGCAAAGAATTCGAAGTGGTGGCTGATGCGAGTTGTCTTGCCTTGGGATGTGTACTCATGCAGGAAGGACATCTAGTAGCATATTCCTCCAAAAAATTTAAGACTCAAGAGAGAAATTATGCTACTCATGACCTAGAATTAATTACAATTATCCATGCTCTTAATTTATGAAGACATTATTTACTTGGGAAGAAGTTCTCACTAGTAATCGACCATAAAAGTCTTAAGTGGATATTCACTCAACCAAATCTAAATATGAGGAAATGTTGATGGATCGAAGTCTTGCACAAGTATGATTTTGATGCTTTAAGCTACAAATAATTTCTCAATGCATTTATCTCAGAAGAACGTCTTAGTGCCTAGCAATCCCATCATCCAGATAGCCAAGGAGAAGGCAAAAAATGATCCTAGATATCAAGAAATGCTGAAGTGTAACGTGTCCACTAGAATCCTCTAGAACACGTCTTAGCAGCCCATCGGAAAGGTTGTCTAGAAAACTCCACCCGGCACTCCCATGGAATGTTGCGGGTTTTGCAATCTAGGACTTTCCGCGTCTGCCACGTAACGGAAGTGTCCTGGCCGTTCCCACTTAGGATCGACCGGAATTGTTTGGTCATTTACTAACAGCGACTAGCGTCAGACCTGATCGAACTACTTTACGCAGAACGCCTGGTCTGAAGCGGATTCATGCTGCACTTGGTTCAAGGAGAATGGGAAACGAGAGGGATGCAAGGCTCGACCTCTCTGCCAAAAGGCATAGTCCCATTCCATTCCCCTAAAACAGCGTGAATCGGGTAATCGGTAATTCCAAGTCATCGTTCTCATTACTTGTTTCGGTGATGTTGATTATCCTTCTGTTCACCGAAGACTTTGAGAAAAGTTCCCGGCTAACCGGGACCACCCATCCGTAGGATGGACCCATGGTCCATCCTCCGCACTTTCCTCGGTTTGTTTTAGTTATGTAATTACCTACCACATTAGTTTGACATATACAAACAGCTTCTTTGAAATTAACCCTCTTATGCACTGGTTCCTTCACGTAATCTTATCACAGGACATAAAGAAAACAATGCCAAACAACTTCTTTATTATCATTTTATCCTTTTATCTTTGAAATACAAGGAGTTCCCGCCTGTAGGCGTATTCATAATCCGCCCGAAGGCTATCCAGTAATCCACCAGGGATCACTAATCCAAGTTTCCGCCCGTAGACTAGTATGCGGGCCTCGAGATCCAATCCCGAGTCACGTTAGTCTCTTGTGCAGGGCTCGGAAGGCGAGGGATTTACGGCCAGAGCCCCCTCTGGCACCCAAGCGTCCTCCTGCTCCAAGTAGAACTCAACGGAGAGACCTCTCACGGCGGGTTCGGTCCACGTTCCCGGCGCGGTTAACAACCCCCTTGGTTAGGGTCAGGCAGGCAGTCGGGGGTAACTGAGGCTGCCTCTCCCTTCAGGCCTTCATTCTGAAGTATTTAGATATCTTTTCATCCTTTAGTTCATTGAGCAAACAATGCAAACAGTGCTTTCTAAACTGTTACAAGCACAATCAATTCCAATGGTCGTTTAGCTGGCAAACTGTTAAGGAGTGAATCCTTTTCTCCGAATGCAACCCGCATTCGATCCGGAATCAATTGCAACTTGGCAAGATTCCTATCATTCTTGGGTTAGGGTCATACCCTACCAATACTTTAGGTTTTGTTGTGGTAGGTTCCAGCGACCATGTCGCTTTAGTTTATTGTCTGGTCATTTGCTTCAAGGCCAATACCTAACTTTCCTTTTCCTTGGCAATTATCCCCCAAGAAAAGTGAGTAACAGGATGATTACTCATCCTCTTGTAAGTTAAATTCTTTCAATAACTTGCCAACCCCATTTCGAGAGATGACAAAACTCTCTTGTGGACAAATCTCAAGTCTATACGATGTTGCAACCTTTTTGCACATGTGTTGCATTATTCCACAGGATCATTCCACCCATTGAATAGCGTCCTCCGGCCACGGAATTTCCTCTAGCCGAGTAGCAGGGTTTAGGGTATCCTCAAACCCATTCCTAATTATGTTGTCCCATGGTCCTAGAAATTTGCAACTCCGTCGGAGTTTCATCATTAGAACGAATGATCCTTAGGATAAAACCTTAGATCATTTTATGCATGAACATCCAATTGATTCGACATTTCGTGAACGTGTGTAAGATCTTTGGGTTTGCGGGTTTAGACTTGGCAACAAGTGTAAAACTAGGTCGAAGTCTTATTGCACTTGGCACTTGGGATACCTATCATATCGACTGAGCCATGCCCATATGAATCCCTTGTGTTTTAGGTTACTTAGACAACTCAATATACTTGTATTGCGACAAGGATGAACCTTCTAAAGGTAATAAACTAAATCTAATGGAGAACAATAGTACAACTACACCAATACGCGTAAACATGCGATTTACTACTTCTACGCATCACATGGTTCACAATAACCCTATCTTTCCTTGGTAAGGTAAAAATGCCTGATAATCTGGACACTAACTTTCCTAGGTCCTACTAGGACTTACATCAAATAATCATGCCACTTGCAAGTCCATAGATCATTTTCGTGCCCTTCTATTCCTTTTCGAATGACATCTTATGGGTGTTAACTTTTCCTCATGAATCATTACAAGGAAGATTTATCTAAAAATGGGACATGCCATTAATCTTTCCATGCCTAGTAAAAAGGTGTACCTCAATAATTTCAACCTTGTAATGAGGCAACAGTTGTCCTAGGCTCGTCACTTTTGAAAACATAAAAGGAATCTTGCTGATAAGGTCCTACAAATGCATAGACACCTTATGCTCTTTTCATTCATTCCTTTGAACGTACCAATGATCAATTTTTCATATCTTAAGCTATTTCTAATAAATGTTCAAATAGCCAATCCATTTTCCAATTACATTTAACTTGACTAGTTGAACTCGAACATGCATGAGTGCTTCCTAATTCATGAAGTTTATCGTGATTAACTCAATACTTCTGTGTGGAATCCAAATAGATCAAACCTGGACTTGTGGGCTCCGCGAAATATCCACGTAAATACTAGGAGAAGATCCTCCCGCAGGCGCATCTTGTGACTTTTTAGGGCCCATTGTAGGCGTGATTTTGGCTTCCGGATTGCCTTCGCGGCCTATAGATATACTCGCCTTGGTATGCAGTCTCAAGATCTTGGCCTTTTCTCCCTGGTACGCAGGAGATCCCTTCCGAAATGTGGATCCTTGAGAATACCGGCTTGCGGAATTTGGCCTTATGGAAGGCCTTGCGGGGTTGGAGCTTGGTTTGTGGAAATGGGGCTCCTATAAAATTCTTGGAAACGGGGATTTTATAAACGGAGTTTCAACAATTGGGGCCTTACGAGGATGTTCGTGGGAAGGGCTCTTGCAAATTGGCCTTGCAAGAATGGAGGCTTTAGAGTTCTTCTTCTCCTTCCCTAAAATCCTAGGACCGGCCTTGTAGGTGATTAGTGGGAAGGGCCTTTATGGGCTTCCTCTCTTATTCTTCAAAGTCCCGGGGGGTGTGGATAGACCTATGGGGGGGAAATGTAGTGGGAAGGGGGCTTAAGGAAGCCCCCTTAGAAGCTTCCTAGAGAAGCTTCTAAGAAGCTTCTGTCAGCACGTGGCCATGTCAGGGGGGGGGGGTCGTGATCCAGGCGGCGGCGGTCTGTGGCAGTCAGGCGGGCGGCGGTGGCGGCTAGCGGATTGGGCGGACTGCACGGCGGCTCCCTCTGCACGGCGTCCTCTTCTCCACGGCGCCCTTCCTCAACACGGCGACCTTCCCCCTTCTCACAGCCCGTCCACCACGGCGACCTCCCCCAGCTCGTCCAGCACGTCCGGCACCCCTCTCCCTTCACGTCCGGCACCTCCCTTCACGTCCGGCCGTCCTCCAGCACGTCCGTCTTCTGCCGCCATCTCCTCCTTTTTTTCCTTCCTCCCCCCCAAGAGCGGGTTCTTATAGTCCAAGGGGGGGACAGGGGACCTCCCCACGTGGCCCGTTGCATGGCTCTCTCCCTCCACCTACCCATGTTCCCCTTACTAGCCCATCCCTTTCCCCCAGCCACACATCGGCTGGGGAAGATAATAAAAAAATTTGCAATTACCTTATCCTCTTGACCTCTTCCCAAGAGGCTGTTTTCCCGCGGCTATGCAGGTTTGAATCCCCGGCCTTATTTTCCCAAGGTGGAGTGTCTCCATTTCCCGCGTGTGGTTATAGATTAGCTGCTGGCACTAGTGATAATCTTTGCACGAGATTTACACGACGTGCGGGAAGTCAATATTTACGGCACGCAGTGTGCGGAAATATTACATTCTCTCCCCCTTAGAAGAATCGAGATGTCCTCATCTCGAGATAAACTGGGGATATCGAAGATTGAGAGAGCTTTCATCCATCCAGGTAGCATCCTCCTTAGGATAATCTTTCCACTGGACGAGGCATTCTCTCAAGGTTCTGGATCTTAGTTGTCTCACCCTAGCATCTAAAATCTTGTCCGGCCTTAGTTCAAGGTCTCCTTGACTAGGCATTACAATTTGTTGGTCATCAAGTACATGATTTGGGTTGGGTACATACTTTTTTAAGAGACTAATATGGAATACATTGTGAACTTTTAGGTTATCAGGAAGTTGCAATTTATAAGCGTTGGGTCCTAGGCATTTGAGGATTTTATATGGTCCACAATACCTTGGACTTAGCTTCTTGCATTTACCTAGAGGTAAAGAGCTCCTTTTGGGGCGTACACGAATGAAAACCATGTCTCCTTCTCCGAAAACCCTCTCTTGGCGCTTCAAATCCGCATATGCCTTTTGTCTATCTTTGGCTGCTTGTATATCTTGTCTTATTGACCTTATTTGGTCATCCATGTCCTCCAACATTTGTCTTGAAGCTTCCACTCTCAGGGTAGGATCAGAAAAATTTAGGGGACTTCGACAATCATGACCATACAATACCTGAAAAGGGGTCATTTGAATGCTCTGCTGGTAAGAAGCATTGTAAGCAAATTCTACTAACGGCAAGTATTGAATCCATCTTTTCGGCTCTCGACAGCAGTAAGCCCTAAGCATATCCTCAATGATTTGATTTACTCGCTCTGTTTGTCCATCTGTTTGGGGATGGTAGGCAGTGCTAAAACAGAGTTGAGTTCCAATAGCTTCAAAGATAGCTTTCCAGAAGTGTGAAGTGAAAAGAGAATCTCGATCGCTAATGATCCTTCTAGGTAACCCATGTAGCTTGAATATTTCTTTGATAAACACTCTTGCAATATCGGAGGCTTTATAGTTTGTCTTTACTGGAATCAGGTGTGCAACCTTCGTAAGCATGTCAACTACAACCATAATGGAGTTGTATCCTCCTTGGACTTGGGGTAAGCCCACCACAAAATCCATACTGATGAATTCCCATTTCATTTGGGGAATGTCAAGTGGTTGTAACTTTCCTAGCACCATGACATGCTCAGCCTTGATACGTTGGCAAGACAAACATTCGGTGACATATTTGAGGACGTCACCTTTGAGCCTCTCCCAATGATAGCTCTTCCTGACTGTATTGAGAGTTTTTGCATAGCCAGGATGTCCTGCGAAAGGGGAGTCATGAGCTTCCCACAATATCTTCTGCTTAAGTGACTGGCTTGCTGGTATACATAGCCTTGTTCTATAGTAAATAAGTCCATTGTCAACAGAAAATTCATGATACTTGGCCTGTAACTTCAAATTTTGATCCTTGGTAGATATTTCTTTTATCATTGCTTGGTAGGCCAAGTCATGGCATGCTTCCTCTCTAGCCAATTCGAGTATAGGGTTGCTTGGCATAGATACCTTTGTAGCCAGAGATCTGGTCGTTGATGGATTCTGCAAGATTAGGGAGTTTAGGAATGCCTTGCGACTGAGTGCATCGGCAACTACATTCTCTTTCCCTGGTCGATACTTGATTTCAAAATCATATTCCTCCAATATTTCAATCCATCGACGTTGCCTCATGTTGAGCTCGTTCTGGGTAAAAATCCATTTGAGGCTCTTATGATTGGTTACTAGAGTGAACTTGTTACCCAACAGGTAGTGTCTCCAAAGCTTTAGAGCATGGATGATAGCTAATAACTCTAGATCATGCGTGGCATAATTCTTTTCGTGACTCTTCAATTTCCTTGAAGAATATGCTACTGGATGACCTTCCTGCATAAGAACACACCCCAAGGCAAGAATGCTGGCATCAGTTACTACCTCGAACTCCTTATTGAGGTCAGGAAGTTTCAGAATAGGTGCTGATACTAAACATTGCTTCAATTGGTCGAAGCTATTTTGTTCGGGAGTAGACCATGTAATAGAAGTCTGCTTCTTTAATAAGTCGGTAAGAGGTGCTGCAATCAAAGCATAGTTTTTGATAAAGATCCTATACCATCCTGTCAAGCCAAGAAAACTAAGTATCTCTTTGACAGATACTGGTATTGGCCATTCAAGCACATCTCTGACTTTGGCTGGATCTACTGATATTCCTTCTGATGGTACTATGAATCCTAGATATTCAATCTGACGTTTGAAGAATGCACACTTCTTCATTTTTGCATACAGCTTATGAGACCTCATTGTCTCCAAAACAATCCATAGTTGAGGTTCATGATCTTCTTCTCTTTAAAGCGGGAGTTCTGTTAACTCTTCAGAACTACGTCCCCGTATTCCTTTAGCCAAGTGACCAAATCACTTTACTTCAATATTCATAGTCAAGACAATCGGGGAAAAGTTTTATTCCATTCATATCAGCATAGCCCTTTCATGGTATAATTATTTCTTGGGCCGATGGAACAAGTTAATACATTAATTCGAGGAGAATAAGATGTTGTTGCATTCAGCTACAGGAGCTGAGTAGTAGTACGGATTGGGGTCATCGATCTTCAGGAATCGGTAGTTCATTGGAAGATTAGGGTATCTTTGCCTTTGATATCCATTCTTCTCATGACGTCCCAAAACCTTGATTCGGTCGGCAGGGATTCTTTGAATTACTTCTCCGTACACGTACTTATTCTGGTTAACCCTTCGACCTCCAACCTGTAGAGTCGCGTTTGCGTGAGCCTCAACAAAGATGAACAGCTTTACGATCTTCAAATCCCCCATCCACTTGATTCTCTTCAAGTTAATTTGAAGGTACGCAGGTCGATAGGCAGTTATGTAATAGATCCCTGAAACACCCATCCATCTCTGTTCCACGTACACAGGCGATGGATTGTAAATGCGGTCTAAGATGTTCATCATCTCAACCCTTTGTCGATAATTTGTGGAATGCATCGCGGTCATAAACATGACTCGGAACACTAAGAACCTGTTCCATGCTTCATAATTCTGGAAGACAGTAATCAAAGTAAGGAAATGTTTGGGACACAACATTTGCTTTACTTCTTCTTATTAAAATTTCCTAAAAACAAGTCCTTTGTTGGTTTGCTCTGATACCAACTGTAACGTGTCCACTAGAATCCTCTAGAACACGTCTTAGCAGCCCATCGGAAAGGTTGTCTAGAAAACTCCACCCGGCACTCCCATGGAATGTTGCGGGTTTTGCAATCTAGGACTTTCCGCGTCTGCCACGTAACGGAAGTGTCCTGGCCGTTCCCACTTAGGATCGACCGGAATTTTTTGGTCATTTACTAACAGCGACTAGCGTCAGACCTGATCGAACTACTTTACGCAGAACGCCTGGTCTGCAGTGGATTCATGCTGCACTTGGTTCAAGGAGAATGGGAAACGAGAGGGATGCAAGGCTCAACCTCTCTGCCAAAAGGCATAGTCCCATTCCGTTCCCCTAAAACAGCGTGAATCGGGTAATCGGTAATTCCAAGTCATCGTTCTCATTACTTGTTTCGGTGATGTTGATCATCCTTCTGTTCGCCGAAGACTTTGAGAAAAGTTCCCGGCTAACCGGGACTACCCATCCGTAGGACGGACCCATGGTCCATCCTCCGCACTTTCCTCGATTTGTTTTAGTTATGTAATTACCTACCACATTAGTTTGACATATACAAACAGCTTCTTTGAAATTAACCCTCTTATGCACTGGTTCCTTCACGTAATCTTATCACAAGACATAAAGAAAACAATGCCAAACAACTTCTTTATTATCATTTTATCCTTTTATCTTTGAAATACAAGGAGTTCCCGCCTGTAGGCGTATTCATAATCCGCCCGAAGGCTATCCAGTAATCCACCAGGGATCACTAATCCAAGTTTCCGCCCGTAGACTAGTATGCGGGCCTCGAGATCCAATCCCGAGTCACGTTAGTCTCTTGTGCAGGGCCCGGAAGACGAGGGATTTACGGCCAGAGCCCCCTCTGGCACCCAAGCGTCCTCCTGCTCCAAGTAGAACTCAACGGAGAGACCTCTCACGGCGGGTTCGGTCCACGTTCCCGGCGCGGTTAACAACCCCCTTGGTTAGGGTCAGGCACGCAGTCGGGGGTAACTGAGGTTGCCTCTCCCTTCAGGCCTTCAACCTGAAGTATTTAGATATCTTTTCATCCTTTAGTTCATTGAGCAAACAATGCAAACAGTGCTTTCTAAACTATTACAAGCACAATCAATTCCAATGGTCGTTTAGCTGGCAAACTGTTAAGGAGTGACTCCTTTTCTCCGAATGCAACCCGCATTCGATCTGGAATCAATTGCAACTTGGCAAGATTCCTATCATTCTTGGGTTAGGGTCATACCCTACCAATACTTTAGGTTTTGTTGTGGTAGGTTCCAGCGACCATGTCGCTTTAGTTTATTGTCTGGTCATTTGCTTCAAGGCCAATACCTAACTTTCCTTTTCCTTGGCAATTATCCCCCAAGAAAAGTGAGTAACAGGATGATTACTCATCCTCTTGTAAGTTAAATTCTTTCAATAACTTGCCAACCCCATTTCGAGAGATGACAAAACTCTCTTGTGGACAAATCTCAAGTCTATACGATGTTGCAACCTTTTTGCACATGTGTTGCATTATTCCACAGGATCATTCCACCCATTGAATGGCGTCCTCCGGCCACGGAATTACCTCTAGCCGAGTAGCAGGGTTTAGGGTATCCTCCAACGCATTCCTAATTATGTTGTCCCATGGTCCTAGAAATTTGCAACTCCGTCGGAGTTTCATCATTAGAACGAATGATCCTTAGGATAAAACCTTAGATCATTTTATGCATGAACATCCAATTGATTCGACATTTCGTGAACGTGTGTAAGATCTTTGGGTTTGCGGGTTTAGACTTGGCAACAAGTGTAAAACTAGGTCGAAGTTTTATTGCACTTGGCACTTGGGATACCTATCATATCGACTGAGCCATGCCCATATGAATCCCTTGTGTTTTAGGTTACTTAGACAACTCAATATACTTGTATTGCGACAAGGATGAACCTTCTAAAGGTAATAAACTAAATCTAATGGAGAACAATAGTACAACTACACCAATACGCGTAAACATGCGATTTACTGCTTCTACGCATCACATGGTTCACAATAACCCTATCTTTCCTTGGTAAGGTAAAAATGCCTGATAATCTGGACACTAACTTTCCTAGGTCCTACTAGGACTTACATCAAATAATCATGCCACTTGCAAGTCCATAGATCATTTTCGTGCCCTTCTATTCCTTTTCGAATGACATCTTATGGGTGTTAACTTTTCCTCATGAATCATTACAAGGAAGATTTATCTAAAAATGGGACATGCCATTAATCTTTCCATGCCTAGTAAAAAGGTGTACCTCAATAATTTCAACCTTGTAATGAGGCAACAGTTGTCCTAGGCTCGTCACTTTTGAAAACATAAAAGGAATCTTGCTGATAAGGTCCTACAAATGCATAGACACCTTATGCTCTTTTCATTCATTCCTTTGAACGTACCAATGATCAATTTTTCATATCTTAAGCTATTTCTAATAAATGTTCAAATAGCCAATCCATTTTCCAATTACATTTAACTTGACTAGTTGAACTCGAACATGCATGAGTGCTTCCTAATTCATGAAGTTTATCGTGATTAACTCAATACTTCTGTGTGGAATCCAAATAGATCAAACCTGGACTTGTGGGCTCCGCGAAATATCCACGTAAATACTAGGAGAAGATCCTCCCGCAGGCGCATCTTGTGACTTTTTAGGGCCCATTGTAGGCGTGATTTTGGCTTCCGGATTGCCTTCGCGGCCTATAGATATACTCGCCTTGGTATGCAGTCTCAAGATCTTGGCCTTTTCTCCCTGGTACGCAGGATATCCCTTCCGAAATGTGGATCCTTGAGAATACCGGCTTGCGGAATTTGGCCTTATGGAAGGCCTTGCGGGGTTGGAGCTTGGTTTGTGGAAATGGGGCTCCTATAAAATTCTTGGAAACGGGGATTTTATAAACGGAGTTTCAACAATTGGGGCCTTACGAGGATGTTCGTGGGAAGGGCTCTTGCAAATTGGCCTTGCAAGAATGGAGGCTTTAGAGTTCTTCTTCTCCTTCCCTAAAATCCTAGGACCGGCCTTGTAGGTGATTAGTGGGAAGGGCCTTTATGGGCTTCCTCTCTTATTCTTCAAAGTCCCGGGGGGTGTGGATAGACCTATGGGGGGGAAATGTAGTGGGAAGGGGGCTTAAGGAAGCCCCCTTAGAAGCTTCCTAGAGAAGCTTCTAAGAAGCTTCTGTCAGCACGTGGCCATGTCAGGGGGGGGGGGTCGTGATCCAGGCGGCGGCGGTCTGTGGCAGTCAGGCGGGTGGCGGTGGCGGCTAGCGGACTGGGCGGACTGCACGGCGGCTCCCTCTGCACGGCGTCCTCTTCTCCACGGCGCCCTTCCTCAACACGGCGACCTTCCCCCTTCTCACAGCCCGTCCACCACGGCGACCTCCCCCAGCTCGTCCAGCACGTCCGGCACCCCTCTCCCTTCACGTCCGGCACCTCCCTTCACGTCCGGCCGTCCTCCAGCACGTCCGTCTTCTGCCGCCATCTCCTCCTTTTTTTCCTTCCTCCCCCCCAAGAGGGGGTTCTTATAGTCCAAGGGGGGGAGAGGGGACCTCCCCACGTGGCCCGTTGCATGGCTCTCTCCCTCCACCTACCCATGTTCCCCTTACTAGCCCATCCCTTTCCCCCAGCCACACATCGGCTGGGGAAGATAATAAAAAAATTTGCAATTACCTTATCCTCTTGACCTCTTCCCAAGAGGCTGTTTTCCCGCGGCTATGCAGGTTTGAATCCCCGGCCTTATTTTCCCAAGGTGGAGTGTCTCCATTTCCCGCGTGTGGTTATAGATTAGCTGCTGGCACTAGTGATCATCTTTGCACGAGATTTACACGACGTGCGGGAAGTCAATATTTACGGCACGCAGTGTGCGGAAATATTACATTCTCTCCCCCTTAGAAGAATCGAGATGTCCTCATCTCGAGATAAACTGGGGATATCGAAGATTGAGAGAGCTTTCATCCATCCAGGTAGCATCCTCCTTAGGATAATCTTTCCACTGGACGAGGCATTCTCTCAAGGTTCTGGATCTTAGTTGTCTCACCCTAGCATCTAAAATCTTGTCCGGCCTTAGTTCAAGGTCTCCTTGACTAGGCATTACAATTTGTTGGTCATCAAGTACATGATTTGGGTTGGGTACATACTTTTTTAAGAGACTAATATGGAATACATTGTGAACTTTTAGGTTATCAGGAAGTTGCAATTTATAAGCATTGGGTCCTAGGAATTTGAGGATTTTATATGGTCCACAATACCTTGGACTTAGCTTCTTGCATTTACCTAGAGGTAAAGAGCTCCTTTTGGGGCGTACACGAATGAAAACCATGTCTCCTTCTCCGAAAACCCTCTCTTGGCGCTTCAAATCCGCATATGCCTTTTGTCTATCTTTGGCTGCTTGTATATCTTGTCTTATTGACCTTATTTGGTCATCCATGTCCTCCAACATTTGTCTTGAAGCTTCCACTCTCAGGGTAGGATCAGAAAAATTTAGGGGACTTCGACAATCATGACCATACAATACCTGAAAAGGGGTCATTTGAATGCTCTGCTGGTAAGAAGCATTGTAAGCAAATTCTACTAACGGCAAGTATTGAATCCATCTTTTCGGCTCTCGACAGCAGTAAGCCCTAAGCATATCCTCAATGATTTGATTTACTCGCTCTGTTTGTCCATCTGTTTGGGGATGGTAGGCAGTGCTAAAACAGAGTTGAGTTCCAATAGCTTCAAAGATAGCTTTCCAGAAGTGTGAAGTGAAAAGAGAATCTCGATCGCTAATGATCCTTCTAGGTAACCCATGTAGCTTGAATATTTCTTTGATAAACACTCTTGCAATATCGGAGGCTTTATAGTTTGTCTTTACTGGAATCAGGTGTGCAACCTTCGTAAGCATGTCAACTACAACCATAATGGAGTTGTATCCTCCTTGGACTTGGGGTAAGCCCACCACAAAATCCATACTGATGAATTCCCATTTCATTTGGGGAATGTCAAGTGGTTGTAACTTTCCTGGCACCATGACATGCTCAGCCTTGATACATTGGCAAGACAAACATTCGGTGACATATTTGAGGACGTCACCTTTGAGCCTCTCCCAATGATAGCTCTTCCTGACTGTATTGAGAGCTTTTGCATAGCCAGGATGTCCTGCGAAAGGGGAGTCATGAGCTTCCCACAATATCTTCTGCTTAAGTGACTGGCTTGCTGGTATACATAGCCTTGTTCTATAGTAAATAAGTCCATTGTCAACAGAAAATTCATGATACTTGGCCTGTAACTTCAAATTTTGATCCTTGGTAGATATTTCTTTTATCATTGCTTGGTAGGCCAAGTCATGGCATGCTTCCTCTCTAGCCAATTCGAGTATAGGGTTGCTTGGCATAGATACCTTTGTAGCCAGAGATCTGGTCGTTGATGGATTCTGCAAGATTAGGGAGTTTAGGAATGCCTTGCGACTGAGTGCATCGGCAACTACATTCTCTTTCCCTGGTCGATACTTGATTTCAAAATCATATTCCTCCAATATTTCAATCCATCGACGTTGCCTCATGTTGAGCTCGTTCTGGGTAAAAATCCATTTGAGGCTCTTATGATTGGTTACTAGAGTGAACTTGTTACCCAACAGGTAGTGTCTCCAAAGCTTTAGAGCATGGATGATAGCTAATAACTCTAGATCATGCGTGGCATAATTCTTTTCGTGACTCTTCAATTTCCTTGAAGAATATGCTACTGGATGACCTTCCTGCATAAGAACACACCCCAAGGCAAGAATGCTGGCATCAGTTACTACCTCGAACTCCTTATTGAGGTCAGGAAGTTTCAGAATAGGTGCTGATACTAAACATTGCTTCAATTGGTCGAAGCTATTTTGTTCGGGAGTAGACCATGTAATAGAAGTCTGCTTCTTTAATAAGTCGGTAAGAGGTGCTGCAATCAAAGCATAGTTTTTGATAAAGATCCTATACCATCCTGTCAAGCCAAGAAAACTACGTATCTCTTTGACAGATACTGGTATTGGCCATTCAAGCACATCTCTGACTTTGGCTGGATCTACTGATATTCCTTCTGATAGTACTATGAATCCTAGATATTCAATCTGACGTTTGAAGAATGCACACTTCTTCATTTTTGCATACAGCTTATGAGACCTCATTGTCTCCAAAACAATCCATAGTTGAGGTTCATGATCTTCTTCTCTTTAAAGCGGGAGTTCTGTTAACTCTTCAGAACTACGTCCCCGTATTCCTTTAGCCAAGTGACCAAATCACTTTACTTCAATATTCATAGTCAAGACAATCGGGGAAAAGTTTTATTCCATTCATATCAGCATAGCCCTTTCATGGTATAATTATTTCTTGGGCCGATGGAACAAGTTAATACATTAATTCGAGGAGAATAAGATGTTGTTGCATTCAGCTACAGGAGCTGAGTAGTAGTACGGATTGGGGTCATCGATCTTCAGGAATCGGTAGTTCATTGGAAGATTAGGGTATCTTTGCCTTTGATATCCATTCTTCTCATGACGTCCCAAAACCTTGATTCGGTCGGCAGGGATTCTTTGAATTACTTCTCCGTACACGTACTTATTCTGGTTAACCCTTCGACCTCCAACCTGTAGAGTCGCGTTTGCGTGAGCCTCAACAAAGATGAACAGCTTTACGATCTTCAAATCCCCCATCCACTTGATTCTCTTCAAGTTAATTTGAAGGTACGCAGGTCGATAGGCAGTTATGTAATAGATCCCTGAAACACCCATCCATCTCTGTTCCACGTACACAGGCGATGGATTGTAAATGCGGTCTAAGATGTTCATCATCTCAACCCTTTGTCGATAATTTGTGGAATGCATCGCGGTCATAAACATGACTCGGAACACTAAGAACCTGTTCCATGCTTCATAATTCTGGAAGACAGTAATCAAAGTAAGGAAATGTTTGGGACACAACATTTGCTTTACTTCTTCTTATTAAAATTTCCTAAAAACAAGTCCTTTGTTGGTTTGCTCTGATACCAACTGTAACGTGTCCACTAGAATCCTCTAGAACACGTCTTAGCAGCCCATCGGAAAGGTTGTCTAGAAAACTCCACCCGGCACTCCCATGGAATGTTGCGGGTTTTGCAATCTAGGACTTTCCGCGTCTGCCACGTAACGGAAGTGTCCTGGCCGTTCCCACTTAGGATCGACCGGAATTTTTTGGTCATTTACTAACAGCGACTAGCGTCAGACCTGATCGAACTACTTTACGCAGAATGCCTGGTCTGAAGTGGATTCATGCTGCACTTGGTTCAAGGAGAATGGGAAACGAGAGGGATGCAAGGCTCGACCTCTCTGCCAAAAGGCATAGTCCCATTCCGTTCCCCTAAAACAGCGTGAATCGGGTAATCGGTAATTCCAAGTCATCGTTCTCATTACTTGTTTCGGTGATGTTGATCATCCTTCTGTTGGCCGAAGACTTTGAGAAAAGTTCCCGGCTAACCGGGACTACCCATCCGTAGGACGGACCCATGGTCCATCCTCCGCACTTTCCTCGATTTGTTTTAGTTATGTAATTACCTACCACATTAGTTTGACATATACAAACAGCTTCTTTGAAATTAACCCTCTTATGCACTGGTTCCTTCACGTAATCTTATCACAAGACATAAAGAAAACAATGCCAAACAACTTCTTTATTATCATTTTATCCTTTTATCTTTGAAATACAAGGAGTTCCCGCCTGTAGGCGTATTCATAATCCGCCCGAAGGCTATCCAGTAATCCACCAGGGATCACTAATCCAAGTTTCCGCCCGTAGACTAGTATGCGGGCCTCGAGATCCAATCCCGAGTCACGTTAGTCTCTTGTGCAGGGCCCGGAAGACGAGAGATTTACGGCCAGAGCCCCCTCTGGCACCCAAGCGTCCTCCTGCTCCAAGTAGAACTCAACGGAGAGACCTCTCACGGCGGGTTCGGTCCACGTTCCCGGCGCGGTTAACAACCCCCTTGGTTAGGGTCAGGCAGGCAGTCGGGGGTAACTGAGGTTGCCTCTCCCTTCAGGCCTTCAACCTGAAGTATTTAGATATCTTTTCATCCTTTAGTTCATTGAGCAAACAATGCAAACAGTGCTTTCTAAACTATTACAAGCACAATCAATTCCAATGGTCGTTTAGCTGGCAAACTGTTAAGGAGTGACTCCTTTTCTCCGAATGCAACCCGCATTCGATCTGGAATCAATTGCAACTTGGCAAGATTCCTATCATTCTTGGGTTAGGGTCATACCCTACCAATACTTTAGGTTTTGTTGTGGTAGGTTCCAGCGACCATGTCGCTTTAGTTTATTGTCTGGTCATTTGCTTCAAGGCCAATACCTAACTTTCCTTTTCCTTGGCAGTTATCCCCCAAGAAAAGTGAGTAACAGGATGATTACTCATCCTCTTGTAAGTTAAATTCTTTCAATAACTTGCCAACCCCATTTCGAGAGATGACAAAACTCTCTTGTGGACAAATCTCAAGTCTATACGATGTTGCAACCTTTTTGCACATGTGTTGCATTATTCCACAGGATCATTCCACCCATTGAATGGCGTCCTCCGGCCACGGAATTACCTCTAGCCGAGTAGCAGGGTTTAGGGTATCCTCAAACCCATTCCTAATTATGTTGTCCCATGGTCCTAGAAATTTGCAACTCCGTCGGAGTTTCATCATTAGAACGAATGATCCTTAGGATAAAACCTTAGATCATTTTATGCATGAACATCCAATTGATTCGACATTTCGTGAACGTGTGTAAGATCTTTGGGTTTGCGGGTTTAGACTTGGCAACAAGTGTAAAACTAGGTCGAAGTCTTATTGCACTTGGCACTTGGGATACCTATCATATCGACTGAGCCATGCCCATATGAATCCCTTGTGTTTTAGGTTACTTAGACAACTCAATATACTTGTATTGCGACAAGGATGAACCTTCTAAAGGTAATAAACTAAATCTAATGGAGAACAATAGTACAACTACACCAATACGCGTAAACATGCGATTTACTGCTTCTACGCATCACATGGTTCACAATAGCCCTATCTTTCCTTGGTAAGGTAAAAATGCCTGATAATCTGGACACTAACTTTCCTAGGTCCTACTAGGACTTACATCAAATAATCATGCCACTTGCAAGTCCATAGATCATTTTCGTGCCCTTCTATTCCTTTTCGAATGACATCTTATGGGTGTTAACTTTTCCTCATGAATCATTACAAGGAAGATTTATCTAAAAATGGGACATGCCATTAATCTTTCCATGCCTAGTAAAAAGGTGTACCTCAATAATTTCAACCTTGTAATGAGGCAACAGTTGTCCTAGGCTCGTCACTTTTGAAAACATAAAAGGAATCTTGCTGATAAGGTCCTACAAATGCATAGACACCTTATGCTCTTTTCATTCATTCCTTTGAACGTACCAATGATCAATTTTTCATATCTTAAGCTATTTCTAATAAATGTTCAAATAGCCAATCCATTTTCCAATTACATTTAACTTGACTAGTTGAACTCGAACATGCATGAGTGATTCCTAATTCATGAAGTTTATCGTGATTAACTCAATACTTCTGTGTGGAATCCAAATAGATCAAACCTGGACTTGTGGGCTCCGCGAAATATCCACGTAAATACTAGGAGAAGATCCTCCCGCAGGTGCATCTTGTGACTTTTTAGGGCCCATTGTAGGCGTGATTTTGGCTTCCGGATTGCCTTCGCAGCCTATAGATATACTCGCCTTGGTATGCAGTCTCAAGATCTTGGCCTTTTCTCCCTGGTAGGCAGGATATCCCTTCCGAAATGTGGATCCTTGAGAATACCGGCTTGCGGAATTTGGCCTTATGGAAGGCCTTGCGGGGTTGGAGCTTGGTTTGTGGAAATGGGGCTCCTATAAAATTCTTGGAAACGGGGATTTTATAAACGGAGTTTCAACAATTGGGGCCTTACGAGGATGTTCGTGGGAAGGGCTCTTGCAAATTGGCCTTGCAAGAATGGAGGCTTTAGAGTTCTTCTTCTCCTTCCCTAAAATCCTAGGACCGGCCTTGTAGGTGATTAGTGGGAAGGGCCTTTATGGGCTTCCTCTCTTATTCTTCAAAGTCCCGGGGGGTGTGGATAGACCTATGGGGGGGAAATGTAGTGGGAAGGGGGCTTAAGGAAGCCCCCTTAGAAGCTTCCTAGAGAAGCTTCTAAGAAGCTTCTGTCAGCACGTGGCCATGTCAGGGGGGGGGGGGGGGGTCGTGATCCAGGCGGCGGCGGTCTGTGGCAGTCAGGCGGGCGGCGGTGGCGGCTAGCGGATTGGGCGGACTGCACGGCGGCTCCCTCTGCACGGCGTCCTCTTCTCCACGGCGCCCTTCCTCAACACGGCGACCTTCCCCCTTCTCACAGCCCGTCCACCACGACGACCTCCCCCAGCTCGTCCAGCACGTCCGGCACCCCTCTCCCTTCACGTCCGGCACCTCCCTTCACGTCCGGCCGTCCTCCAGCACGTCCGTCTTCTGCCGCCATCTCCTCCTTTTTTTCCTTCCTCCCCCCCAAGAGGGGGTTCTTATAGTCCAAGGGGGGGAGAGGGGACCTCCCCACGTGGCCCGTTGCATGGCTCTCTCCCTCCACCTACCCATGTTCCCCTTACTAGCCCATCCCTTTCCCCAAGCCACACATCGGCTGGGGAAGATAATAAAAAAATTTGCAATTACCTTATCCTCTTGACCTCTTCCCAAGAGGCTGTTTTCCCGCGGCTATGCAGGTTTGAATCCCCGGCCTTATTTTCCCAAGGTGGAGTGTCTCCATTTCCCGCGTGTGGTTATAGATTAGCTGTTGGCACTAGTGATAATCTTTGCACGAGATTTACACGACGTGCGGGAAGTCAATATTTACGGCACGCAGTGTGCGGAAATATTACATTCTCTCCCCCTTAGAAGAATCGAGATGTCCTCATCTCGAGATAAACTGGGGATATCGAAGATTGAGAGAGCTTTCATCCATCCAGGTAGCATCCTCCTTAGGATAATCTTTCCACTGGACGAGGCATTCTCTCAAGGTTCTGGATCTTAGTTGTCTCACCCTAGCATCTAAAATCTTGTCCGGCCTTAGTTCAAGGTCTCCTTGACTAGGCATTACAATTTGTTGGTCATCAAGTACATGATTTGGGTTGGGTACATACTTTTTTAAGAGACTAATATGGAATACATTGTGAACTTTTAGGTTATCAGGAAGTTGCAATTTATAAGCCTTGGGTCCTAGGCATTTGAGGATTTTATATGGTCCACAATACCTTGGACTTAGCTTCTTGCATTTACCTAGAGGTAAAGAGCTCCTTTTGGGGCGTACACGAATGAAAACCATGTCTCCTTCTCCGAAAACCCTCTCTTGGCGCTTCAAATCCGCATATGCCTTTTGTCTATCTTTGGCTGCTTGTATATCTTGTCTTATTGACCTTATTTGGTCATCCATGTCCTCCAACATTTGTCTTGAAGCTTCCACTCTCAGGGTAGGATCAGAAAAATTTAGGGGACTTCGACAATCATGACCATACAATACCTGAAAAGGGGTCATTTGAATGCTCTGCTGGTAAGAAGCATTGTAAGCAAATTCTACTAACGGCAAGTATTGAATCCATCTTTTCGGCTCTCGACAGCAGTAAGCCCTAAGCATATCCTCAATGATTTGATTTACTCGCTCTGTTTGTCCATCTGTTTGGGGATGGTAGGCAGTGCTAAAACAGAGTTGAGTTCCAATAGCTTCAAAGATAGCTTTCCAGAAGTGTGAAGTGAAAAGAGAATCTCGATCGCTAATGATCCTTCTAGGTAACCCATGTAGCTTGAATATTTCTTTGATAAACACTCTTGCAATATCGGAGGCTTTATAGTTTGTCTTTACTGGAATCAGGTGTGCAACCTTCGTAAGCATGTCAACTACAACCATAATGGAGTTGTATCCTCCTTGGACTTGGGGTAAGCCCACCACAAAATCCATACTGATGAATTCCCATTTCATTTGGGGAATGTCAAGTGGTTGTAACTTTCCTGGCACCATGACATGCTCAGCCTTGATACGTTGGCAAGACAAACATTCGGTGACATATTTGAGGACGTCACCTTTGAGCCTCTCCCAATGATAGCTCTTCCTGACTGTATTGAGAGCTTTTGCATAGCCAGGATGTCCTGCGAAAGGGGAGTCATGAGCTTCCCACAATATCTTCTGCTTAAGTGACTGGCTTGCTGGTATACATAGCCTTGTTCTATAGTAAATAAGTCCATTGTCAACAGAAAATTCATGATACTTGGCCTGTAACTTCAAATTTTGATCCTTGGTAGATATTTCTTTTATCATTGCTTGGTAGGCCAAGTCATGGCATGCTTCCTCTCTAGCCAATTCGAGTATAGGGTTGCTTGGCATAGATACCTTTGTAGCCAGAGATCTGGTCGTTGATGGATTCTGCAAGATTAGGGAGTTTAGGAATGCCTTGCGACTGAGTGCATCGGCAACTACATTCTCTTTCCCTGGTCGATACTTGATTTCAAAATCATATTCCTCCAATATTTCAATCCATCGACGTTGCCTCATGTTGAGCTCGTTCTGGGTAAAAATCCATTTGAGGCTCTTATGATTGGTTACTAGAGTGAACTTGTTACCCAACAGGTAGTGTCTCCAAAGCTTTAGAGCATGGATGATAGCTAATAACTCTAGATCATGCGTGGCATAATTCTTTTCGTGACTCTTCAATTTCCTTGAAGAATATGCTACTGGATGACCTTCCTGCATAAGAACACACCCCAAGGCAAGAATGCTGGCATCAGTTACTACCTCGAACTCCTTATTGAGGTCAGGAAGTTTCAGAATAGGTGCTGATACTAAACATTGCTTCAATTGGTCGAAGCTATTTTGTTCGGGAGTAGACCATGTAATAGAAGTCTGCTTCTTTAATAAGTCGGTAAGAGGTGCTGCAATCAAAGCATAGTTTTTGATAAAGATCCTATACCATCCTGTCAAGCCAAGAAAACTACGTATCTCTTTGACAGATACTGGTATTGGCCATTCAAGCACATCTCTGACTTTGGCTGGATCTACTGATATTCCTTCTGATGGTACTATGAATCCTAGATATTCAATCTGACGTTTGAAGAATGCACACTTCTTCATTTTTGCATACAGCTTATGAGACCTCATTGTCTCCAAAACAATCCATAGTTGAGGTTCATGATCTTCTTCTCTTTAAAGCGGGAGTTCTGTTAACTCTTCAGAACTACGTCCCCGTATTCCTTTAGCCAAGTGACCAAATCACTTTACTTCAATATTCATAGTCAAGACAATCGGGGAAAAGTTTTATTCCATTCATATCAGCATAGCCCTTTCATGGTATAATTATTTCTTGGGCCGATGGAACAAGTTAATACATTAATTCGAGGAGAATAAGATGTTGCATTCAGCTACAGGAGCTGAGTAGTAGTACGGATTGGGGTCATCGATCTTCAGGAATCGGTAGTTCATTGGAAGATTAGGGTATCTTTGCCTTTGATATCCATTCTTCTCATGACGTCCCAAAACCTTGATTCGGTCGGCAGGGATTCTTTGAATTACTTCTCCGTACACGTACTTATTCTGGTTAACCCTTCGACCTCCAACCTGTAGAGTCGCGTTTGCGTGAGCCTCAACAAAGATGAACAGCTTTACGATCTTCAAATCCCCCATCCACTTGATTCTCTTCAAGTTAATTTGAAGGTACGCAGGTCGATAGGCAGTTATGTAATAGATCCCTGAAACACCCATCCATCTCTGTTCCACGTACACAGGCGATGGATTGTAAATGCGGTCTAAGATGTTCATCATCTCAACCCTTTGTCGATAATTTGTGGAATGCATCGCGGTCATAAACATGACTCGGAACACTAAGAACCTGTTCCATGCTTCATAATTCTGGAAGACAGTAATCAAAGTAAGGAAATGTTTGGGACACAACATTTGCTTTACTTCTTCTTATTAAAATTTCCTAAAAACAAGTCCTTTGTTGGTTTGCTCTGATACCAACTGTAACGTGTCCACTAGAATCCTCTAGAACACGTCTTAGCAGCCCATCGGAAAGGTTGTCTAGAAAACTCCACCCGGCACTCCCATGGAATGTTGCGGGTTTTGCAATCTAGGACTTTCCGCGTCTGCCACGTAACGGAAGTGTCCTGGCCGTTCCCACTTAGGATCGACCGGAATTTTTTGGTCATTTACTAACAGCGACTAGCGTCAGACCTGATCGAACTACTTTACGCAGAACGCCTGGTCTGAAGTGGATTCATGCTGCACTTGGTTCAAGGAGAATGGGAAACGAGAGGGATGCAAGGCTCGACCTCTCTGCCAAAAGGCATAGTCCCATTCCGTTCCCCTAAAACAGCGTGAATCGGGTAATCGGTAATTCCAAGTCATCGTTCTCATTACTTGTTTCGGTGATGTTGATCATCCTTCTGTTCGCCGAAGACTTTGAGAAAAGTTCCCGGCTAACCGGGACTACCCATCCGTAGGACGGACCCATGGTCCATCCTCCGCACTTTCCTCGATTTGTTTTAGTTATGTAATTACCTACCACATTAGTTTGACATATACAAACAGCTTCTTTGAAATTAACCCTCTTATGCACTGGTTCCTTCACGTAATCTTATCACAAGACATAAAGAAAACAATGCCAAACAACTTCTTTATTATCATTTTATCCTTTTATCTTTGAAATACAAGGAGTTCCCGCCTGTAGGCGTATTCATAATCCGCCCGAAGGCTATCCAGTAATCCACCAGGGATCACTAATCCAAGTTTCCGCCCGTAGACTAGTATGCGGGCCTCGAGATCCAATCCCGAGTCACGTTAGTCTCTTGTGCAGGGCCCGGAAGGCGAGGGATTTACGGCCAGAGCCCCCTCTGGCACGCAAGCGTCCTCCTGCTCCAAGTAGAACTCAACGGAGAGACCTCTCACGGCGGGTTCGGTCCACGTTCCCGGCGCGGTTAACAACCCCCTTGGTTAGGGTCAGGCAGGCAGTCGGGGGTAACTGAGGTTGCCTCTCCCTTCAGGCCTTCAACCTGAAGTATTTAGATATCTTTTCATCCTTTAGTTCATTGAGCAAACAATGCAAACAGTGCTTTCTAAACTATTACAAGCACAATCAATTCCAATGGTTGTTTAGCTGGCAAACTGTTAAGGAGTGACTCCTTTTCTCCGAATGCAACCCGCATTCGATCTGGAATCAATTGCAACTTGGCAAGATTCCTATCATTCTTGGGTTAGGGTCATACCCTACCAATACTTTAGGTTTTGTTGTGGTAGGTTCCAGCGACCATGTCGCTTTAGTTTATTGTCTGGTCATTTGCTTCAAGGCCAATACCTAACTTTCCTTTTCCTTGGCAGTTATCCCCCAAGAAAAGTGAGTAACAGGATGATTACTCATCCTCTTGTAAGTTAAATTCTTTCAATAACTTGCCAACCCCATTTCGAGAGATGACAAAACTCTCTTGTGGACAAATCTCAAGTCTATACGATGTTGCAACCTTTTTGCACATGTGTTGCATTATTCCACAGGATCATTCCACCCATTGAATGGCGTCCTCCGGCCACGGAATTACCTCTAGCCGAGTAGCAGGGTTTAGGGTATCCTCCAACCCATTCCTAATTATGTTGTCCCATGGTCCTAGAAATTTGCAACTCCGTCGGAGTTTCATCATTAGAACGAATGATCCTTAGGATAAAACCTTAGATCATTTTATGCATGAACATCCAATTGATTCGACATTTCGTGAACGTGTGTAAGATCTTTGGGTTTGCGGGTTTAGACTTGGCAACAAGTGTAAAACTAGGTCGAAGTCTTATTGCACTTGGCACTTGGGATACCTATCATATCGACTGAGCCATGCCCATATGAATCCCTTGTGTTTTAGGTTACTTAGACAACTCAATATACTTGTATTGCGACAAGGATGAACCTTCTAAAGGTAATAAACTAAATCTAATGGAGAACAATAGTACAACTACACCAATACGCGTAAACATGCGATTTACTGCTTCTACGCATCACATGGTTCACAATAGCCCTATCTTTCCTTGGTAAGGTAAAAATGCCTGATAATCTGGACACTAACTTTCCTAGGTTCTACTAGGACTTACATCAAATAATCATGCCACTTGCAAGTCCATAGATCATTTTCGTGCCCTTCTATTCCTTTTCAAATGACATCTTATGGGTGTTAACTTTTCCTCATGAATCATTACAAGGAAGATTTATCTAAAAATGGGACATGCCATTAATCTTTCCATGCCTAGTAAAAAGGTGTACCTCAATAATTTCAACCTTGTAATGAGGCAACAGTTGTCCTAGGCTCGTCACTTTTGAATACATAAAAGGAATCTTGCTGATAAGGTCCTACAAATGCATAGACACCTTATGCTCTTTTCATTCATTCCTTTGAACGTACCAATGATCAATTTTTCATATCTTAAGCTATTTCTAATAAATGTTCAAATAGCCAATCCATTTTCCAATTACATTTAACTTGACTAGTTGAACTCGAACATGCATGAGTGCTTCCTAATTCATGAAGTTTATCGTGATTAACTCAATACTTCTGTGTGGAATCCAAATAGATCAAACCTGGACTTGTGGGCTCCGCGAAATATCCACGTAAATACTAGGAGAAGATCCTCCCGCAGGCGCGTCTTGTGACTTTTTAGGGCCCATTGTAGGCATGATTTTGGCTTCCGGATTGCCTTCGCAGCCTATAGATATACTCGCCTTGGTATGCAGTCTCAAGATCTTGGCCTTTTCTCCCTGGTACGCAGGAGATCCCTTCCGAAATGTGGATCCTTGAGAATACCGGCTTGCGGAATTTGGCCTTATGGAAGGCCTTGCGGGGTTGGAGCTTGGTTTGTGGAAATGGGGCTCCTATAAAATTCTTGGAAACGGGGATTTTATAAACGCAGTTTCAACAATTGGGGCCTTACGAGGATGTTCGCATGAAGGGCTCTTGCAAATTGGCCTTGCAAGAATGGAGGCTTTAGAGTTCTTCTTCTCCTTCCCTAAAATCCTAGGACCGGCCTTGTAGGTGATTAGTGGGAAGGGCCTTTATGGGCTTCCTCTCTTATTCTTCAAAGTCCCGGGGGGTGTGGATAGACCTATGGGGGGGAAATGTAGTGGGAAGGGGGCTTAAGGAAGCCCCCTTAGAAGCTTCCTAGAGAAGCTTCTAAGAAGCTTCTGTCAGCACGTGGCCATGTCAGGGGGGGGGGGTCGTGATCCAGGCGGCGGCGGTCTGTGGCAGTCAGGCGGGCGGCGGTGGCGGCTAGCGGACTGGGCGGACTGCACGGCGGCTCCCTCTGCACGGCGTCCTCTTCTCCACGGCGCCCTTCCTCAACACGGCGACCTTCCCCCTTCTCACAGCCCGTCCACCACGGCGACCTCCCCCAGCTCGTCCAGCACGTCCGGCACCCCTCTCCCTTCACGTCCGGCACCTCCCTTCACGTCCGGCCGTCCTCCAGCACGTCCGTCTTCTGCCGCCATCTCCTCCTTTTTTTCCTTCCTCCCCCCCAAGAGGGGGTTCTTATAGTCCAAGGGGGGGAGAGGGGACCTCCCCACGTGGCCCGTTGCATGGCTCTCTCCCTCCACCTACCCATGTTCCCCTTACTAGCCCATCCCTTTCCCCCAGCCACACATCGGCTGGGGAAGATAATAAAAAAATTTGCAATTACCTTATCCTCTTGACCTCTTCCCAAGAGGCTGTTTTCCCGCGGCTATGCAGGTTTGAATCCCCGGCCTTATTTTCCCAAGGTGGAGTGTCTCCATTTCCCGCGTGTGGTTATAGATTAGCTGCTGGCACTAGTGATAATCTTTGCACGAGATTTACACGACGTGCGGGAAGTCAATATTTACGGCACGCAGTGTGCGGAAATATTACATGAAGGAAATTTATAATAAAGAGAAAAATCCTAAGCTTAAGACAAAGTATCTTAACTTATCTGTTAATGAAGGACTTGTCTACTTTCGGACAAGATTCTGTATTTCTTCAAGTCAAGAACTTAGGAAGAAGATACTATGGAAAGCTCATGATTCTCCATTCTCAATACATCTTGGCTATGCCAAGTTTGACTGACAAAGATCAGCCATATCTTTTTCAGATTGCATATAAACATCCCAACACCGAGCCTCATAGCTTACTTAAGCTATAAATCCTATTTGCTATTATAAATCAACACCCTATAAATTTTTTTGCTGAGATAGTTTACCAAAGAACACTTTTTGCTACGAATTCTCAGCCCCCAAATTTTCTTACAGCATGAATTCAACAATTTCGCAATATATTGCCAGAGAATGGACTTGTAAGATATATGGAAACTCTTGATTTTCAATTTTCAACAATACTAGAAGATCCTCCATAGTATCCGAGCATGACAGCCCGTCATAAAGACCATCTATCCTCTCTTCATTCTATAAAAGACCTATAAGCTTCAATTATTTTTCTTTTCTATTCAACTACTACCTGGCAGCTTTAGGCATATCCATAATATGCAGAAAGCACAAATTACTTTGAGCAGACACACATAAACTCTTGAGGAAAAACTGCCCCTACCAAGAGGCGAGAGTTTTCCCTGTCTGGTACCACTGTCATCTCGTAAGACAGTGATACCTAAAAAATATCTGGCTCTCCTACTATAGGAAGAGGATAATCCCTCAAAGAATCCTTATTCCTTTGATGGTTGACACAATATCTCATAAACTGGATAGCCCTCTTTCCATCATTGCTTCACATCCATGCATGGAAGATTGGTGAGACCCCTTGTGTTGCTCTTTAGGATCATGGCTTCAGGATTAATGTCATCGTGTGTGGATTGTATGATACTGGTAGATGGCGAGCTGATATGGATCATGGTTGGAGCATATGTGCAGCCAACAACACTGCAAGAGATTTGTATGCTACTTGTCTGAACTTGAAGATTTCTATTGGAGATGTGGATGAGACTTATCATTTCTTTGTGCATAACTCTTGTTCCTATCCTATTATTTTGGGGCAGCCATTCATTCATGAGTATCAGATGGAGACTAAGGTTTTGGATGTCGCATGAGCCCATTGACTACAAGAAAAATGGCTACGAGGCACCAATCTAGGCGTGTCATCACTCTACACATACTATACAGGTTGAAGTAAATGCTAAAAAGACTTCAAGAAATGAGTATATAAAGCTCCATCTGTAGAATCCTTAGTAATATCCTCATCAGGATCAATCTCCTCAATCTACAAGCCATAGACAATAATCTCAGTAACTGCTAACTTCAATCTACAAGCAATAGATAGTAATTCTGTGTCCATTCTTCAATAATCTTTCGATTTCTTTTAATGATGTTGAAAATAACTTCATGAAATTCTCGACCATCTTCTTCAATTCCATAGTCGCCTCAATGTCCAAAAGTAGCTTGAATCTAGGTTACTTTTTCGGCTTTGAATCCTATGCCTTTGGAGCTTTCTGATCTTTCTATACTATTAGCTTTTGAACTTTAGCTGTACTTTGCTCTGGTCCTGAAGAAGAAGGTTGAGAAACTGCATCACTCCTCCTAGTCACTCTCTTTGAACTTTTAGGTTGATCATCATCTCTTTTTTGCTTCTCCTCAACAAGCACTTCAAATCCTTGAGATTTTTCCATATAGGCATAGATAGAAAAGACAAAACTAGGTCATCCCATCTAGTCCCTTTCCTAGTCTCATCACCTATGGTTGAAAGTTCAGATGTTGAAGTGTTTTCCTTTTTCTCTACATGCAGTACATAGGACCATAAAGGAGATTTGTACTTCGGCAACTACTTTAAGTGAAGGCCATAGGCAACGGCTTATGTTTCCAACTCTTCCATCACATAAGAAGAGTGGAAAAGAGACTCCTCTAACAATTTCTTCATACCACCCTTACCGAAACTTGGTTTGATCGGCTACTATGTATCTCCAAAACATATCATCTTGTCTTTTTAGACTACCAAGTTCAGCCTTCTTGCCTCTTCAAAATCTTAATAGTCCTTTCGCTCATTATCTTCAGTATCACACCACATGCAATGACGACCACTCCTGGGAGAATTTGTAGACATAAAAGAAGTTGGGGCTGAAACCAGAGCTAAACTAAGCGGCTACTACTCCATTCTAGTCATCTTAATTTGTAGGTCTATTAAGTTGTTTGATATCTCCTCCACCATATATTCGACATTCAATTTTGCAATTGGTCTAAAAATTGCACCAAGAATAGGCATAGGCATAGACACATGCTGAGAAATAGGAAAAGTAGTGGATGGTGCAATAGGAGAAGTCGTAGTAGAAGAAGACATCGTTGTTGGTGATTACATCCCGTTCTTCAAGCAAGCCTTCCATCTCTGCCTCTTTGTCAAGTCGTAGCACGAACAGGCATAGGCATAAACACAAGCTAAGAAATAGGAGAAGTAGTGGATGGTGCAACAAGAGAAGTAGGAGAAGTTGTGGTAGGAGAAGACATTGTTGGTGGTGATTGCATCTGGTTCTACAAGCGAGCCTTCCATCTCTGCCTCTTTGTCAGTGTAAAAACTACATCAACAGCATCATGCCAATCCATCTTCAATCCCATAGGCTATGTATGGTCCTCTAGCACCTCTCCCAACTCATCTTGAAGTGCATGATTAGCTGCCCGTAGGACTAACTCCACTTTCTCTAAGTTTAGAGCTCTTTGCTCTAGTGCATCCAACTAGTTGTATCGCTTTTCAAACTCTTGCAACAATTCAAAGAAAACCATTCCTTTGTTGGGCTAATAAACTCACTCTCTGAATTTCTTTTGTGTAGCAATACCATAATCCTCCAAAAAATATTCGTCTTTGAGCACTTTCTTAAAAGCATCCTAGTTAAAGTCATGTACAAACAAATCTGTCACTCTAACTCGCAAAGCAGGTGTGCCAAGCTGTAAGAAATAAATGCTCAGTTGGTCCAAAATCTAAAGAAGTGCATCTGTCATTGAAATACCTTAATGTAGGTTGAAACATTCCTGTCATCAAATAATTTTGGCTCACTAACCATAGCCTCGATCACCTTAGTCGCACTAAGCGTATGCATTGTTTAAGCTGTGAAGTCTACTGAATGATTTATTACTGTGATGAACCTGAGGTAAATTTTGTGCTTGAGATATTTGGTATTTTGATGAAATCTAATAATGATGCCCATATTTTGTTAGTATAAATAGTCTCTAGAATAGGGTGATGGGCCATCTTGGGGAGTCCACCCATAAGAAATCACATATATAAGGTACATTTAAAGGATATTAAGAAATACCATTTCTTTACATGCTACAAGGTCATAAAATGACCCCTTTTACTTTACTACACTTATGAACTTTTTTCAAGCTACCTTTTCTTTTGAACTCACGCGGCATCTTATATGTTTTATAAGGTGGGTCCCTCTGATGGGCCACATATATATACACATTAAAAAGGTTGATTTTAGGCTCCCTTCATGGCTATTAAACCTTAGTTTTGTGGGGGGAGAGCAAAAATTTAGGTTTAAGAATTCATAATTGAAAATACACATTTATCTCAATGACTAATGATCCTAATGCGATGTCCAAATCTAAGAGCTATTTGGCCCACCATAGAAGTAAAAAAGGCTAGATCCTTACCCAAAAATATGCCACTTCAAAAACTACTTTGCAAATGCATGTTTTCTCCCCAAACACCAAAATGCATGTTTTTTTCCCAAAGCTATGTCCAATAATAGGCTATAGCCAAGGAAACACTTTCTTTCTTGTGGACGATTGAATACATTTCTTCACACTAGTAGTCAAATTATCACCCCAATCCATCCAAAGTAACCATGCATGCAAAATGTTTAGCTTTTTACACATTTATAGGATCAAAAGTGTTATATGTGTATGCATGTGTAGTGTGTGTGTGTGTGTGCATGTGTTTTTGCATGTTTGCATACACAAGTAGGTTTACACACACACACATAGAAATATATATATATATATATATATATATATATATATATATATATATATATATATAACTTAAAAGATACGATCAAGGTTTCTTTAAGAGAAAAACCTATTTATTGCCATTTTTCATGAACCTAAAAAGCTCTCATTTAATCAATCTTGAATCATGAATTTCTATATCATCTCTTATATATAGTGTTTGATTGGAGAATTTAATGGTGTATTGCTATTGGTGTAAAAATTTGTTTCACTCATGGGGAGGTTAAACATTAATATATATATGTATCATGTGGATTCAACATAAGAGATTTCCAAAATACCATTTTTACACATTTTTTACATACAGAACAGTCTCATATAAGGGGGTTACTCATAGATTGAATAGAAACAGATTATGTTTTATTAAGGAAAATTTCATAGGTAAGGATATCTATAAATAGACCTTGAAAAAACGTGAAATGGAGGGTATACATCACTAGAAGAGAAAGGCCCTATAGACGTGCACTGTACACACGAAATAGCGGGCGCGTGTATCAGTGCGTCTATTCACACTAGTATATAGAACGCGTCTATATACCCCTGTTTATAAATGCGCCTATAGATGCGAAAATAAACGCACATATTTTTCATTTCTCATAAAGTCCCTAAATATGACCAAACATCTAATTATATATGCTACAATGAATGATCAATCTCATCTTCAATGAGATCGGCCCTTGCTAGACTATCTACCTCTAGGTCTATGTTACCAATAGGCAATGAAAAAAATAAGTCTATCCCATTGTCAGATGTATTGCTATGCTCAATTTCTTCATCATCATCTGCAACCATATTGTTATCCTCTTCTGCGCTTCCTTGAACATCCTCGCGGAGGTCATCTTGCACTGCATCATGTATATCATCGATCATGGCATCATCATGTGCATCATCATTGATTGTATCATCATTGATTGTTGGATTGTCATCAACTATCTCTATGTTGGTAGCATTTCCATATATTGGTTTTGAACGATTAGATATGGGGATGACGTGCCACCATCGGTTATTGTTTACCATTGGGTGATACACAATGTGCATTTAAAAAACAAAAAGTAAGCAACTTAGATATTTATTATATTTTGAGAATGTATCAAGGAGTAATATAGATAAAAATAAATAGCTTCTAATATACCTACTCGCATTGTTGAGGTAGTACGAATGTGTCATTCTTGCCTTGGTGAAATTTTGTAGAGTCAATCACTACAAAACAACTTGTATGACGTCTAATCGCAAAACCTTACGAGGCACGTCCATTGATTTCATCTCCTTATTGTATCTTGGTTCACCACAAATAGGACACTGTTTGAAATGCATGATCCCCACGAAAAAGATGCAATCATTGACACATGCATGGATTTTAACGTAATCGAGACCTCCAAGAGATGTCAGGAAATGCCTTGCTTGCTCCCTTCTAGTTGGTAATTTATTTTCATTTGGAAGCATTTGTGACAATAACCTGCATATATTGTGCAAACAGAGTTAACAAACCGTGAATATTGTCTAGAAGCATTTATGAATTAATATAAAATGATACATACTTCAATAATGCATTTAAGCTAGCATTACTCCATCCATAAATGGTTTGTAAGTTTAGTATCTCGAGAGATGCATGTAGATCGGAGTACGTGCAACCTTTGGACAATGGAGTTTTCGACGCTATGTGTAGCGGGTCATCTGTCTCTCTAGTGGCACCCTCCCCCTGAACCTCATGGGAAAATAAATCGTGCACCATGTTGTCCAAAATCTCTTCCTCCAAAACTTGATGGGGCATTTGAAGAGGGCTGCTATCATTGTCATCAGTCTCTACTCTTCTTGAGGACTCTACCTTCTCGCGTTGACGCTTCGCAGCCTCTCGACGCCTTAGAGGGACCATTTGAGGATATGGTACCGCATCCTACTCAATTAAAAAAAGGAGATTTTATTTAATGGCGAAGACGCAACATAGACCATAATATTTGTGCAAATAAAACAATTAAAATTACTGGGTCTTTTTCTTGGTCCCACTCTCCGTACATGGTGAGGTGTGACATTGTGATTCGACGTATTGGAAAAAAACATCCTCGACAACGATCACACATACATTTGATTTTCCGTCGTAGCCAAGCGTCTCGATTGTGAAGACGCAATGTCTCACCCTCACTGAAGGATGTACTATTTGTTGACTCAACATGTCCCATGCTAGTAGAAGATGACGACATAATTACACCTGGATCATAAGGACAAATGTGATTTCATTTGGTATATATGTCATATTCCCTAAATACATGCATTGATACTTACAACATGGAGGCAAACATTTTGATATTGAAAGACTAGGAAAGTCATGTCACTTGATCCAAAAACAACCAAAAGTTAGCATCTAATCAGTGGGGGTTGTAACTACGCGTCTATCAGCGCTGTAATATATCTTATCTGCGCATATACACGCGCTTACAGATGCGCCACGCAAATATAATTTTTTTAAAAAAGTTGTGACTTTCTTTTCAAACCAGTGCTTTCCTGCGTTTTTTGCGTGTTTTCTACAGTTCGAGCTCGACATCACTAATAATGTCTATCTATCACTTCATGAAGACAATGAGACAAGGAAATAAGAGTAAAAAGAGGACAGGAGGAAGGAAGAGCCAAAGAGTAAAGAACAAGAGCCAAACAGCAAGGAAGAGAAGAAGATTCAAGCAATTACCTAGGGAAGGGAGAAGGAGGACAAGGAGCTTGCAACCTAGCCGCTACCCGTCGGAACAAGCAAAGAAGGTAAGTTTTTCTTCTCTCTCTCAATCTTGTTTGCTTTCTTTGTCTGTTTCTCTCTCTCTCTCTCTCTCTCTCTCTCTTTACATGCTATAGACTGTCATCTATGGAGGTTTTTTTGCGCGTTTTTTATAAAAGTTTGAAAAATATGGTCTGACTATGCGCGTCTGTCAGCGCGTCTAGATGACAGTGTAGATGCAGGTATAGATGCAAAAATAGACGCGCTGTGACAGACGAGCATAGAGACGTAGATATAGATGCAGCATGTAATATGTTTTATCTACACAAGGTAATATTTTTTTTCTTGTGTAGATGTGGAATCCTGGATCTTCCAGCACTGATCCTGAGTTGGAATGCATAAACAAGACCTTAGCGGAGTTTTCTAGAGGTGTTAGTAGCTTTTTTGGAGGTTTTCCAAACAAGGAGCAATTCATGGGGGAGATGGCCAATTATCTTGGTTGCCCTCCCATTGCAGAGGAGGTTTTCAATGTCATGTCTGGGACACCTATCACATCTTTGCCTAGCACTGCCGCACAAACACCAAACCTTGGCACACCAAACCTTGGTACACCTCTACTAATAGGTACTCCACGCACTATGCATACACACAGATCAGCAGATGCACATGGATCAGCTGAAGTACATGGATCAGCCGAAGCACATGCATCTACGAAAGTACGTGCATCGAGTGAGATAGAGGGTAGTGCCCATCAAGGGAGGAGGGAGAGTCGTGTGGGAGGACGAAGAGGTCGAGGGCCTTGTGCGAGTTGCCTAAGAGGTGGCTCTCGATCACCCTCACCGAGAAATGAGAGAGGTGAGCCTCCACAAATGTACTCTGATGTTGGTGGTATCTTGCATGACTCTGAGGGGAGGGAAGTGATAGCCTACTTGAGGAGTGTCGTGCATGCCACATACAAAGATTGCATGATTTCCTTCAAGCATCCCCAAAAAAATGGTTTGTGATAAGAGGTGCTGCGTACATAGATGGTCAAAGGTGAGAGACGCGCTTCATAACAAGAGGTCTCACCTTATGATGCACGCTGAGGAGTCACTGCAGAGACAAGAGCAGGGGCACCCTAGATATGGCCAACCACCCAATTGCCACCGCAGGGAGTGGAAGGAGGCCAAGAAGAGAGCAACAGAGAAAAGGACAAGTCGCTAGCATGCAGAGGTGCGACATATCCAGATGGCAACCATGGGATCGTGGCATTATGGATCGGGTGGCAGGGAGTCATGGGAGGCTGAGTTTGTAAGTATTATTTGATTTCTTTTTTAAAATTAAATTTTGTAATTTGTTTCACTTCATTATGTAGTGTGTTCTAATACATTGTATGTTCAAATTATTTTGTAGTATCATATCGTTGGTAGGATGCCTACTCCTAGAGAGGTAGGCTACCATCGAGGTCATAACTGGGCATCCACTTGGCAGCATTTCTATGAGGAGGGACTCATCAAGGAGCAACAATATAATCATGCCATGAGGATTCCACAACCAGAAGAGGTATGTTTTATTTTTTGCATGAAAAGTATAGGTAACTCTAATTTATTGTTTGTAATGGTATTTATATACCTTAATCCTTTGTGTAGGCGAATCCTGATGCAATTGAGGATAGCGAAGGGGGGACTAGCAGTAGAGCGGTGGCGGCCGCAGCAGTGGCACAAGCAGCGGTGGTGGTAGTGACGATGATGCCTCTTCTGAGGAGATGTAGAGGAGCCCCATGCATGCATGCCTCCCCTTGGCTTGTAGTTTTCATTTTTGATATGTATTACTTTCAGTTAGTGCTTGCGACCATGACCATGCTTGAGGTCACAAGAACTAGAACTCATCATGTAAAAACGTTTCATCTATATATATGAAATTTCGTGTTCTACATATATTGTTTTGTTTTCAGTACAAAAATCTTTGAAATAATCTTTCTCTGTTTTCCGTAAGCATACAATTTGATGTTGATGGGGGAAAAAAAACCAGAGAGCATGTGGCTTGCAAAGCCACATGCTCTCTGGTTTTTTTTTCATACCTTTGTTTTGTGCATTTGTCAGCGCATCTAAATTGCAAGAAAAATGCGCATCTATTCTCATAAAAAACTTACAGAGTAAACACTTTTTTAGACGCGCAGTTACGCGTGTGTATAGACACACAGTATGAATATATCCACTTTTTTATAAATATGATTATATATTTACGTAGCGCGTCAATACACGCATCTATATGGGCGTGTAACTCTGACTATAAGCGCGCTTTTAGACACAAAATTTTAGATGCAGTAGTAGACGCGGTAATAAATGCACCCGCCATTTTTTAACACAATTCAAATATTGTGTCTACAAGCGCATCTATGGAGCCTTTTTGTTGTAGTGCATGTAGTGAATTCCTCGGGGTTTCATTGCATGTCTGCAAATTTTGTGTGTATTTACTTGCATAGATACATTCACTTTTTGCTTCATACAAGCTATATAGAGAGCTTTTTCAAGCTCATCTTAATCAAAAGTAGATTGGGAAAAGCATAGCAAGAGTGCAGAAAGAAAACACATCTAATCATTGAGAGACTAAAGAAAAATAATAAGAGGATTTTATCTCTCTATGATCTCACCTTATTTGAAACCAATGGAGTATCTTTATGTGGGTGGAGAAGAATTATAGTGGGTGAGGAATTAGATGTCATCTCTCGATGAAAGCTCTCATCCATGACGTCTCTCATATGGAAGATCATGGTCTGATCTTGTGTCTCACCTATCACAAAGTGCTTCCTTTGTCCCTTTCTTGTCGTATGTAACTATAAAAATGAGTAACACTCCTGCATCTTTGCTCTAACTCTATTGTAGTATAAGATGTAAGAAGCTCTACATTTATAATTTAAAATATTGTCTTTTTTGCCTTCTTGTTTTATGATACAAGAAAAAAATTCACAAATATATTGCTATGGAAAAGGGCAACCCAATAGAAAATTCTAATTTTGAGCATTTGACCCAAGCATGTATTTCATTGCCAATCTTTTAGTCCCTTGTGGAACAACGCACTTTCAATCATAGGGCCATTGAGAAAGGGTTTACAATTACATATTGCCTCTACATCTTGAAATAGTTAAACATTTCCCTAACGTGAGATGGATAGGGTAGATACATGATGCTCTTTTCATTCATCAATATATCTAAAGTTACTTTAATCCTCTTAGTATAATCATTCAATACATACATGAGGTTGAACAAAGCTTTACACATTGTGCATTTGTAATTCATAAGTAGTTTTTGATATTTGATAAAATTATGACCTCGTCAAAATTTCTTTCACACACTGAATTTCAAAATTAAGCGTGGATCAAACCATATATTTATCTATTACCTTCTAAGTTACAGTTGTAAGATTTTAACAAGTTAGATAGTTTTCGGATATTTCCTTTCATGTGTATTTAATCAAATAAAGAAAGTGTAACATACATCATCCCAAAACAATGAATCAATCCTTAAACAAAATAAATTTATACTATATTCAATGTCTCAAGATTCCATTGGGAAAATTTCATGGTCAGATGCACCATTGGTCTTAGTTTTCTTTCATATTATTGTATGCCTAATACTCTACTTGACTCTAACTTTTCTACTAAAGAGGATTTATTTTCCACTCTATATAATTGTTTATAGTAGCCAAGTCTAAACCTTGGATATTGCTACCATAGATACGGTCTTGAAATTGTAACTACTTTGACTTCACAATTCACAACATCTTATACATGATGAATATCTTGCATCAAACATTCAATGTGACCAAAGAAACCATAAGTTGTTTTGTAGACTAAGGTTTCATGGTAATCTCTATAAATAATTTAGTCTATCATAAAAGCCAATTTTGAGCCTCATAGATACACCGAACAAAGTTGCCAATTTTTTGGGTAAAGTTCTATGTTTCTTTTGAAGATATTCATGTGGATTATTCAAATTTTTAAAAATATGTTTTAATAAATCTTGTCATAGATAGGGAGACTTGGGACATTTCCAAATTCTCTAATATGGTGTTTCTAGTAAATTATCTTATAAAAGAGCGCATACTCTCTCCTATGCAAGTTGTAAAGAATAAGACACACTGATTAAGGCCAATGCTAATAAGAAAAAGGAGGAAAGAGAGTTGAGGGATGGACAAAGGGACCAAAAAGGGGAATAGCCACCCAGAATTTAGAAGATAGGGCATGTATAAAAGTCTACTTATTGTAGGGTTATAACATGGACGAGGCGGTGGTGTTCTACATTGTCATTAGTTGTTGTAGACCCTGTAGCATATGGCTGTGTCAAAAGAAACTTTCTCTAGTTGTGGATCCACCAGCAATAGCACAATGAAGGGCGGTGCTTCCATTATTTCCACACTTCTCATAGATGTTACCTCCCATAGAATCATACAAATGGAGGACATACTGTTACAACTATATATATCATCTCTCACTTGACTTGGGTCTCACCTATATATACTAACTCTACATCAATATGAATCATTCTTTTGGAGCATGTTTTGTGTATCTCTCTCATACTCTCTCTATCTCTTAACATGTTATCAGAGCTATAGATGCACAGCAACAACAAGGAAGATAAGTTGTTTCATTGTTTATACTTGATTGAATTCTTTGCACAAGTGATGATTTGATACATGAACTTGTTCAAATTAGAAGCATTAGTTAATTTTGTCTTTAAAAACTGCTTGTCAATCAGAGTTCTGGGTGCGTAGCTCTCGTCGTGCTCTCGAATCCTGTCAAAACCGCTTGTCAATCAGAGTTTTGGATTAAAAGTTATGACAGTTCAGGATTCAAGACAACAATTCTACTCGAATCTGCGATTCTTTATTTAAAACTGTAATTCTAATTACAGTTCGTTAATCCCCAATTATATTTCATTAATCGCTCATCTTCATTAATGAGGTTGATTATGACAAGCAAACATCTTGCTATTTTTAGTGATGTTTTATTCTTGTTCAGGTTCTTTGTTCGACCAAAATAGCACTTTTCTTATACGCGTCATCTCGTCTTGCGTGTTACGTCTCTCTATTTCGGGCTTTTTTTTCAGTCACTCAATATTTTTTGTCGTTCTTACGTGCATCTCCCTATTTTGATTGTCACACGTCTCAACTACGCTCGTCTTGTTCATGGTTTGCAAATTCTGCGATCTCATCTTATTTATTTTCTCTCGAGATACAGGCATAGCCAATTCCGTAATTGTTAACGGATACCGTCTGGCCAATGTTCGGTTCCCTTCTTCCACGGACAAGGCTTTCGTGGGTGGAAAGCAAAGATGATGCTAATTCTTGAAGGTGACAAATTATTTGATATTGTTTTGGGTGACCTGTCTTGCCCAGTTCAACCTATTAATGTGATGAATGACAATTCTCTGATTGTTGCTAATGGCCCGTTATTTGAACAATGGAAAATTGATCATACTGATTGGATTCGTTGTGACAAAGTGGCTTGTCATTATATATTGTCTGCACCTCCTGGCTCACTTATGTTGGATGTCTTTCATCTGGAAACCTCTCATGCTGTTTGGGAGTATCTTATCTCAACATTTGAGAAAAAATCGGTCACCAAAATTTGATATCTCCAAACTCTTTTGAAGAATCTTCAATATAAGGTTGGTACTTCTATGCACTCTCATATCGAGACTTTTAAAGACATTATCAATCAGCTTCGTGCTGCCGGCTCTCTTGTTTCTAAAAATGAGATTGTTACTCAACTTCTTCATACCATCAAAGATCCTTTATATGATAATATCATCACTATTTTGTCTAACAAGGATGATATCCACTTTGACAAAGCATGTATATCTCTTATTGAATATTCTCAATGTCATGAGCATCATTTGGAAAAATTTGATGTTGTTTTGGTCAATCGCAAAAAAAGGGATTTTGATGTTACTTTTGTTGCTCGCAAGAGTCCCGCTTCACGTTTTCAACAGGGTGGACGCCCTAATCAAGGTGGTAAATCTTCTCATCTTGCTTATCCTAACAAACATTGTTCTTATTGTGATAAGAAAGGCCATGTGGCTTCTGACTGCTGGGCACGTCAATATGATGAGGAGCATGGAGTTACTACAAAGCAACCTCGCTTGTCCAAAAGTTTTCCTCGTGATTATTGTGCACATACAGATCATCCATCTCGTCATTGTTATAAATGTAGATACGATGAAGAATGTTCTCGAGCTTATATTGTTCAATAAACTACAACTGATGATGATCATACTCATCAGGAGCTCAATTTCATCCATCATGATATCTCTCCAGAAAAGGTACTTCATGTTCATGATGGTTCTCTATTGATCATTGATTCAGGTGCCACTAGAAACATGACATACCAATCGCAGTGGCTTCACAATTATCATTCTCTTCCTATCAAGAAGTTTGTTTACCTTGTAGATGATACGACTTGTCAAGTCAAAGGAGTGGGTGATTTATCTCAGGGGACTGTTTCATCCACTAGAATATTAAGAGGAGTTCTTCATGTTCCAAATTTGCAAAGAAATCTTGTTTCTATTGCTCGTCTAGTTGATCTTGGTTTGTTTGTTGGCTTTGATCATAATCAATGTCATATAGAGCAAGACGGACATACTATAGTAGTGGCTCCTCGACATGGTAATCTATTTGAGCTATCATTGAACGATACGGTTGCAAATGTTGTTACTGTCCCTGGAGATGCAGATTGCAAATTATGGCATCAACGATTTCCACACTCCGATTTTGCCAAAATTCTTGATCTTCATCTCATGGTCTTGTGCAAGGTATGGATCTTAAATCTCATCCATGTATGGGAATATGTGAGTGTTGTGCACTTGGAAAACAACATCGTTCACCTTTCCAAACTTCTACTTCATCACATTTCTGTGCTCTCTTGGATTTGGTTCATAGCAATATTTGTGGTCCTTTTCCTGCCTCAAAGTCTCAATATCGATATTTTATAACTTTCATTCATGATTTCTCACGGTACACACATGTCTATCTTCTTCGACATAAGTCTGAGGCTTTATCTATATTTAAACAATACAAGATAAGTGTGGAGCTTCAAACTGGATTCTCTATAAAGACTCTTCACAATGACAATGGCGGTGAATATGTATCCAATCTATTTGATGACTTCTGTAAGGATTAAGGTATTCATCATGAGTTTATAGTTCCTTATTCTCCTTAACAAAATGGTGTTGCTGAGCGCAAAAATTGCACTATTCTTAATGCCATACGTTGCATGCTTATACACTCTCGTTTGTCTCGAAAGTTTTGGACTGAAGCACTTCTAACAGCCATTTTTATTCAAAATCATCTTCCAACAACTGCACTTGCTGGTAAAATTCCTATGACAATCTGGACAGGAAAGACACCTTCAGTCTCTCACTTTCGCACATTTGGCTACATTGCTTATATTCATGTGGCCAAGGACACTCGACATAAGTTGGATCCTCCAGGTTTGAAGGTTATTTTGCTTGGTTATTCAGATCATTCCAAAGGCTACAAATTTTATGATCCTTCTACTCAAAAGGTTATCATTAGTCATGATGTCATATTTGATGAGAAGACTATGGGTGGCACATGGTCGTCAGAAGTTTCAGATGATACACAGTCTTTGCTTAGTGCATTTCCTTACTTGCTTTTGTGAGTCTACTAATTCTGATGATCATGAACCTCCTTTACCTCAAAAGAAAATTGATGAAAATTTGGAGATATATGTCGATCTTCCTATTCAGATAGAGCATGGATTCTATTCTATTGAATATGATGTCTTTGATGATGCTACGTCTGTCCAAGAGGATCCAATATCGTATATGGAAGCTATCAATTCGTCTCAAAGGGATCAATGGCAAGAAGGTATGCAAGCTGAGTACAATTCTTTAATCTCCAAAGGTACATGGATTCTTACTGAACTCCCCCAAAATCGTGTTGCTATCAAATATAAATGGGTTTATAAAACCAAGACCAAAGCTGATGGCTCGTTTGATAAGTTCAAAGCACGACTTTTTGCAAAAGGTTACTCCCAAATTGCAAGAGTAGATTATCAAGAAACATTTTCTCCTGTTGTGCGGTCCACAACTATTCGTATGCTTTTGGCTTTTACAACACTATTTGATCTAGAAATACACCAAATGGATGTTAAAACGGCTTTTCTCAATGGAGATCTTGAAGAAGAAATCTATATGGAGCAACCTGAAGGTTTTATGATTGCTGGAAAGGAGCATCTTGTATGCCAGCTTCATCGTGCATTATATGGATTGAAGTAAGCATCTCGTGCTTCGTATATTAAGATTGATCAGTTTCTCACATCTAAAGGTTTTGTTGCATGTTTTGCTGACCCAAATCTTTACATCAAAAGGGAGGACAAATGTTTTATTATTCTTGCTCTATATGTTGATGATACTATTATTGTGTCAAATAATATTTCTTTCTTGGATGCTATGAAGAAGCTTTTATCGACTGCATTTGAAATGGTGGATCTTGGTGAGATACATTCTTGTTTGGGTATTCAAGTTCAATGACACCGACAACAAGGCATTTTTCTTCTTCGCAAGACAAATTTTATTAATGATATTGTTGAGAAGTTTGGGTTTACAAATGCGCACTTTGCCAACACTCCCATTGTTTCGAGCTCTACCAAGGGTACATCTACAACACACAATGAAGAATCAGCCATTTATCAACCTTTTGCTAATCTTGTTGGTTGTCTTCAGTTGATTGGTTTAAACACAAGACCAGATATTTTATTTGCAGCTAACTTTTTGGGACAATATCGTTCTTCCCCTTCCACTATTCATTGGAGTGTTGCAAAATGTATTCTTAAGTACCTCAAGGGTACTAAGGAGTTTGGTCTTATTTATCATCGTCGAGAGAATTCTTCTTTATCTTCTTCAACTTCTTTTGACCTTATTGGATATACAGATGCTGATTGGGCAAGTTCACATTTATCCATGCAATCTACAAGGTGGAATTGTTTCTTTGTAAATGGATGTTTGGTTTCTTGGTCCAGTAAGAAACAACAATGTGTTGCGGTTTCTACAACTGAGGCTGAATATGTTGATGCATCATTAGCAGCTCACGAGCTAGTTTGGCTTCGACAACTACTTGCAGATTTGGGACATCCTTCATCATCTAGTACACCTCTTCGATGCGACAACCAAAGTGCTATTAGTCTTATCAAAGACTATATACAACATAGTAAATCAAAGCATATTGCTATTCATTATCATTATGTTCGACATGAAGTCAAGAAAGGTTCCATTATGGTGGTGCATTGTCCCAATGATCAAATGGTTGCAGACATATTCACAAAAGTTCTTAGTGAAGCTCACTTTAGTTCATTAAGACATGCACTTGGTATTGTTCCAAGTTCTTGTCTCACTGATTGAGGCATGTTTCATTGTATTCAAGAAAACTTTATAGTAAATCATTTTTGTATTGTAGGTATGTGTAGGGGCTCGGGTTTTTCCCTTATTCTCCCCAAGGGTTTTTTTCACTCGACAGCCAGAGACCTTTCTTTGAGTGGGGATGTTACAACTATATATATCATCTCTCACTTGACTTGGGTCTCACCTATATATACCAACTCTACATCAATATGAATCTTGCTTTGGGAGCATGTTTTGTGTATCTCTCTCGTACTCTCTCTCTCTCTTAACACATAATTCCTAGACCATTTGTAGAGGGCATCTTGACTTGCTATGATAGATATGTGATTGCCTAGCTGCCATGCTTGAGGTTCTTATCTAATCAGGATTATGAAGTTCCTGCTATTAATCAAGTAGAATGGAGCATCTTCATTCTACAACATTTTGTTCCTTCTACAAAGCAGTTCAAGAGGACTGAGATCACCACATTAATTGTTGAGATACGGATACATTGGATTGGCATTTGCAGCTTGTGCAACGATTAGCATGAGAATCCAATTAGTCAAGCCAAGTTCTTTTCACATAACAAACCCCTCATAAGAAGCATAGATGTTCCCAAGATTGCTTCAAGGTACAATAACCCGGTCATGAACTTCCCATCCAAAATATCTATGGTTGCAGTTTTATAGCCTTTCAAGCGAACGCTTTATAAAGACTTAGTCAAGTATATGTGCATTGCTTCTATCACTTCTCAAATTAGACATATGCATCTATCAAAATTGGTGTCCAAGCTCAATAAGACTATCCCATTAGCAATTCCTTGAACCAGCTGGGCAATTCAAATTTTGTTTTTGTGCTGGCCAAAACACAATAGAAGGAATGCAAGTTGTAGCACAATAAGTTGAAAGTGCTACATAAGTATCAATAGTTGATGTACAATTGACATCAACGATAGCTGTCTTCATTTTCCTTAGCCTCTGCATCTCACTCACCAAGACTCTCATGCCAAGATTCTTAAAGCTCCTCATGTGATTGATGGCACACTAGTTTACCCAAAAGTCATTGAAATTCAGCGGGGTGCAATCCGACTCAATGGACAAAAAATGTAGGGCACATGGATGGTGTAGCAACTTCAAAAGGGACCACTTACCGTATCAAAAACCTCAAACTACACCTGCCCTAAATAGGAAAGATTGAGGTTGCCTGTTTGTGAACAAAGGTGAGATGGGGGAGCTTAGGCTGCTTTGTGTTAACATTTAAATTGGATTCGAGATATATACATAGAATTTCATGACAAGCATGGGGATTTACCTTACAAATTCCATTATTGAGATTGTGACCATGATTAGGCAGACAATCCTACCCTACCTCTTGCTATCCATGTTATTCCAGACGTTCACCTGATGATCCATCAAGGTTCTGCTCAATATTGATCTTGTATCATTGGGGCAATAATGCACAAAGTAGGACAATGTTACCAACGTAGATATCTATTGTGTGGCCTTCCAAAATCTACATATGGTTTAGAACTATTGGATGGTCTTCCTAGAGCTTTGAGAATCTCTTACTTAGAGTATAGTGGACATTGGTGAGCTACCACATGTGGGAAGTTGTTTGTTTATCTCTTGCTTTATGCTTGAGGAGGCTTCTTTGCATTTTCTTTAAGGCACAGCTAATTTGTGTAGGACTTGAGCATCCAGAGGTCCAACATCTTATTGACTTCTTTGCGCCATTCTAGTCCCTTGTTACTATGGCATTTATTGAGTATCAAGAGGGTGTGTTAGGAATATGTATTCTACTCTATAAAGTGTTATTGTGGTTTCACTCATGACCCTCTTGTTATATCTCATCATCTTGAGTCTTGTCCTCTTGGTTCTAGTCGTCTTAAGTATTGTCCTCTTGGGATTCATCCCACTTGTAGCCTTTACAAAGGTGGTTGTATTTGGTACCCCACACATTGTGTACCAAAATTGTCATTTACTCACTCTTGCTCATTCACTCTGAGATCCAACTTGTTGTGAGTGTCCATGATTTAGAACCATTGTGTGGTCTTCCTAGAGCTTTGAGAAACACTTAGAATCTCATGGACATTGGTGAGCTACCACATGTGGGGAGTTGTATCTTTATCCCATGATTTCTACTTGAGGAGTCTTCTTCATGCTATCTTCAGGCACATCTACTCTATGTATAAAGAATCCATGGTCCTAGCATCTTCTTGACTACTTTTTACCATTGAGATCTCTTGTTACTCTAGCGTTTAGTGAGTATCAAGAAGAGGTGTTAGAGATATGTATGGTGCTCTATAAAGTGCTATTGTGGTTTCTCTAGTGACCCTCTTATTATATCAAGGGGGTATGTTAGAAATATGTATGGTGCTCTATAAAGTGCTATTGTGGTTTCTCTAGTGACCCTCTTATTATATCTCATACTCTTAATTCTTTTCCTCTTGGGTTTCCTCCTCTTGATTCTCATTCCACTTGTAGCTCAACATATATTCCTTGAACTCTTTCCAATGACCATGTAGAGGAGCATGCTTTCAAGTGAGAGACAAACATAGTAGAATCAACACACATATCCTCCAACAACATTTGTTGAAATGCAGTCTCTGCTTCTTTTCCAAGCTCATGCTCAACATAAGTTGAAAATAGTGCATTCCATGAAACCACATCCTGAACCACCAACCTCTAAAATACTAGGTAGTCTTCTACAATAATCCAGTAACATGTCATGTACATGTGAACAACACCAGCCATTTCTAAATCTTACCTACTGGCACAAGCTTTCAAGGTGAAAATGAATGTGACATGAGCATAACCTATGGCTTCCATCTATATATTTCAAAAATAGTTGGCAACTTCTGCACTAAGTCCATGTGATGCATATCTTATAATCCAAGGATTCCACCTTATATATAGGTTAACTAGAAGATCCTTCAACGTGTCCCCAACTTATGGGAAATTCCCATATTCCCAAATATGGTGTTATAGACCATTTACAGGGCATCTTGACTTGCTATAATAGACATGTGATTGCCCAGCTAGCATGCTTGAGGTTCTTATCTAATCAGGACAATGAAGTTGCTGCTATTAATCAAGTCGAATGAAGCATCTTCATTCTATAGCATTTTGTTCCTTCTACAAAGAAGTTCAAGAGGACTCACATCACTCAATTAATTGTTGAGATACAGATACACTAAATTGGCATTTCCATCTTGTGCACCGACTAGCACAAGAATCTGATTAGTCAAGCTAAGTTCTTTGCACATAACAAACCCCTCACGAGAAGCATAGATGTTCCCAAGATTGCTTCAAGGTGCAATAACCCAATCAGGAACCTCCCACACAAAACATCTTCGGCTGCAATTTTCTAGCCTTCTAAGCGAAGGGTTTATAAAGACTTTGCCAAGTATATGGGCATTGCTTCTCTCCCTTCTCAAATTAGACACATGCACCTATCAAATTTGGTGTCCAAGCTCAATAATACTACCTCATTGGCAATTCCTTGCACCAACTTGGCAATTCAAATTTTGTTTGCCAGCACAAACACAATAGGAGGAATGCTAGTTGTAGCACAATAAGTTGAAAGTGCTACAGAAGTATCAATAGTTGATGCACAACTGAAATCAATGACAGCCTTAATCATTCTCCTTAGCCTCTATACCTAACTCACCAAGACTATCATGGAAAGATTCTTAAAGCTCCTGGTGTGATTGATACCACACTAGTTTACCCACAAGTCATTGAAATTTAGCAAGGTGTAGTCCCCCATAAACTGACTGGACAAAAAATGTAGGGAAAACGGACAATGTAGAAACTTCACAAGGGACCACTTATTGTATCAAAAACCTCAAACTATGCCTTTCCTACACAAGAAAGATCAAGGCTCCTTGTCTATGAACAATAGCAAGATGGGGGAGCTCAAGTTTCTCTATATTAACATTTAAATTGGATTTGAGCTATATGTGTGGAATTTCAAGACAAGCATAGGGATTTACCTTACAAATTTTATTATTGACATTGTGACCTTGTTTAGGCAGGCAATGGTTTTATGCATGCCCTACAAAAGAGGATCACCGCAATTTCTTGCTTGATACACTTGCCATGCTTAAGGATGAACTTCATTGCCACACTCTATGAGAAAAAGCACATAAAAATGCATCTGATCATCAATGTATGTCAATCCATTCATTTACACAAGGATGTGACAGTGTCTTGAAGCTCGATTGTCTCCGTATGTGACCAGTATAGTTGAACCTGCCTTTGTAGACTTGCCAATGGAGTCTTCCCACAGGAGCTCTATAACCTAATAATTTTCAACCCCAATCTAGTGTATCTGTATCTCAACAATTAATCGAGTGATCTCAGTCCTCTTGAATTGCTTTGTAGAAGGAACAAAATGCTATAGAATGAAGATGCTTCATTCGACTCGATTAATAGCAGCAACTTCATTATCCTGATTAGATAAGAACCTCAAGCATGCCAGCCGGGCAATCGCATGTCTATCATAGCAAGTCAAGATGCCCTATAAATGGTCTATAACACCATATTGGGGAATATGGGAATTTCCCATAAGTTGGGGACACATGATCAAATCTTTAGATTGGTCATAACTTAAACACTATAACTACAAATTGAGTGCTCTGTAGATCAATATATTCCATTTTTCAAGTGCTTTCCAATGATAGGTCACATCATATGGTTTTAAGAAACTTATGGGCATTGATTTGGGTGCCACCTTTTTAGTATTCAAAAAATGGAAATTGGGAGATTCCCAAACTCACTAATGTTGTGTTCTATGAAGTATATCCTCCATTTGTATGAATCTATGGGAGGTAACATCTATCAAAAGTGTGGAAGTGATGGAAGCACGGCCTTTCATTGTCCAATGCTTTTGACAAAGCTAGATACTATAGGGACTTCAATAGCTAATGACAATATAGAATACCAATGCATCTCCCATGTTGTACCCCTATAGTCAGCTGTAATATTTCCGTTGTAAATATTTCCAACCCGTACGATACTCATGCAAGGGAATGCCGGCATTGAATATTTGGACAGTGAAATTGTACAATCTCCATTGGCATGAACAAGATCAAAGTCAATGAAACCCGCTTATGCTCGTGTGAACCCCCTCTTGGAAAGAAATCAAGAAGAAATTTTGATTTATGGCATTTCTTTTCTAATTATCCAGCCAACGATCGCGCTGGAGGAGAGAGAGGGGAGGTGCTATGACTAAGCATCTAGCTGGAGCCATGGGGGGGCTACTGCCCATGTAGTCAGGCACGTGGAGGGAGGTAGGTACCTCTCCCCCTTGCTATAAAAGCCATGGCTATGGGTTAACAAGGACGAGCGGGGGTGGAGAGAGGGTAACACTGCGACTAAGAAGGGGGTAAGGCTGCCGTGGGGAGCCGCGCCACTCTGCTGGCCGTGAAGGAGGAGGCGGCCATGAAGGAGGAGGCGGCCGTAGAAGAGGTGGGGGCTATGTGAGAGAAGGAGCCTGTGAAAGACTATGGTGGCCATTGTGTTGAAGGGGAGAAAAAAAAGGCTGCGCGACAGGCTGCTTGAGAGCGCCGTGTGGAGGAAGGAAGAGAGAGCTACGTTGCACTGCCACAGTTGCCGCTGAGTCCAGAACGTCGTCGCCTGCTGTCGTGAAGCATGACCGCCATCAAAGCTCCCATCCTCTATCTCCACGCCACGTAGCTCCCTGAAGCTTCTTAGAAGCTTCTCTAGGAAGCTTCTAAGGGGGCTTCTTTAAGCCCCCTTCCTATTAGGATCAACCACAAGCTCATTTTACCCTGGGTTTTTAAAGCCCCTTCCCGTGGATTCCCCATAAAGCCCATATTATCCCCGGTTTTTTTTTAAGTCCCTTCCTATCGGATCTTCATAAGACCATTGTACCCCGGGATTTAAGTCCCATTCCCATAGCATCCACCACAAGCAAATCTTTACCCCCGACTTTAAAGCCCTTTCCATTAGTTTCTCAATAAGCCCATCCCTCCCGGCTTTGAAGCAAAGGAAGCTACTAAAGCCCTAGCCCCGGTTCTTGTAAGAAGAAGAGGGGTTTCTCTAAACCCTTCCCACTCGATTTCCCCCATAAACCCATCTCTAAATTTTCCCCCCACACTCCCTCTCCACAAAGATCTTTATCCCCGGAACTTCTATGAAAGGAAGGAGAAGTTCATAAGTCCCCATTTCCGCAAAGCCCATAAAACCATTCCTAGCCGGAATTTCAAGGAGAAGAATCTCTCAAGCCTCTGTTTCCGCAAGGCTTTCACAAGAACCCTCTCACGAATCCCTCTTTTCCGAAAGAAAGAAGGCCCAAGGTCCGAACCCTAAGGCCTTCCAAATCCAAATTCCACAAGTCAAGGAGCCATACCTCAAAGGGATTTGCACGTACAAGGGAGAAGGCCAAAAATCATAAGACTGCGAGCCAAGGCAAGAAGTTCGAATTCCTAAAGGCAAAACCAGAGGTCCAATTCACGATGGCCCCTAAAAAGGTACAAGGTGCAACCGCAGGAGGATCATCTCCGAATATTCATGTGGATATTTCACCGAACCCACAAGTCTAGGTTTTCTTCCTATTTTTGATTCGCGTCAAAGTATTGCAATTATGCATGGTTAATTTATGGAAGTAGGATGCACTTTTGCGATTGAAATACTTTGGCTATTTTAAAGGAAGTAACACATGATCGAAGATCGGTCATTTGTATGTTTCAATGGAATGAATGAAAGATGTCTATAGCAAGTTGCTTCAGTGCATTGCAAAGTAACGAATCTAGAACAACTAATGACTATCATTACAAAGTCGAGATTGCGTAATGCTCAATCAGCGCGTACGAATATTTCATTCAAAAATGAAGTTAGGGAAAGGCTGCATGGTTTGTTTAACATAAAAACTTAAAAGCTTAGTAGCATGAGTCGTGAATGCATGCCCTAGTAGGACCAATGGAAGTTATGCGAATTTTATCATGTGCTTGGTCTTAACAAGAAAATTAGGGATTGCGAATCTAGAGGAAATGAATCGCATGCTTACATGAATTATGACGTAATGCAACTAGTTTTTCCCCTCTTTGATCAAGACAATATCTTTAGGAATGGCTCGTCCTTGTCGTAAGACAAGTAAATGGGTTTACCCAAAACACCTAAACCGCAAAGGACTCATTTAGGATGGTTAAATCGATACAATATACTCCAAGTGATAGCTAGGGTTTAGCACATTAAGGACTTGAGCTAGTTTCACGCACCTGTTACCAAGACGAACCCTTAAAACAAAGGTCCTACCCACATTCACGGAATGTAGGGTACAATTGAATGCTCATGCATAAAACGATCTAAGGTTTCTACCCTAAGGATCACTCGTTCAAATGATGAAACTCGGATTGAGTTGGAATTTCTAGGACCGAACGTTGTTGGCCTAGTGTAATTAGGAATGGGTTGGGTAAGAAGACACCCTAAACCCTGCTTCTCGTCTGGAGATAATTCCGTGACCAGAAAACGCCATTCAATGGGTGAAATGATCCCATGGAATAGATGCGACACTTGTGCAAAAAGTTGCAACGTCGCATAGACTTGTGATTTGTTCACAAGAGAGTTTTGCCATTTCTTGAAATGGGGTTGGCAAGTTCTTGTGCAAGTTTAACTTGCAAGAGGATGAGTAATCATCCTGTTACATCACCTTTCTTGGGGAAAAATTGCCAAGTAAAGGAAAGTTAGGTATTTGCTTGGAAGCAAATGATCAATCAATAAATTCGAGCGACATGGTCGCCAGGATTTACTATTAATAAAACCTAAGGTATTGGTTAAGTTGGGTTAACAGGGTATGGCCCTAGACCAAGGACAAAAGGGTGAATAAACAAACCCTTGGGGATCTTGCCAAGTCGCAATTGATCCCGGATCAAATGTTGGATACATTCGGAGAGAAGGATTCACTCCTTAACAGTTGGCAAATTAAACGACCACTGGAATTGATTGTGCTTGTAAGAGTTTAGGAAGCACTGTTTGCATTGTTTGCTCAAAGAACTAAAGGATGAAATGATATCTAATGCTTCAGGTTGAAAGCCTGAAGGGAGAGGCAGCTTCAGTTACCCCCGACTGCCTGCCTGACCCTAACCAAGGGGGTTGTTGACCGCGCCGGGAACGTGGACCGAACCCACCGCGAGAGGTCTTTTCGTTGAGCTCTACTTGGAGCAGGAGGACGCTTGGGTGCCAGGGGGGGCTCTGGCCGTAAATCCCTCGCCTTCCGGGTCCTGCACAAGAGGCTAACGTGACTCGGGATTGGATCTCGAGGCCCGCATACTAGTCTATGGGCGGAAGCTTGGAATAGTGATCCCTGGCGGATTACTGGATAGCCTTCGGGCGGATTATGGACAAGCCTACGGGCGGAACTCCTTGTATTTCAAAGATAAAATGATGAAATGATAATAAAGAATTTGTCTGACATTGTTTTTCTATGTCACGTGATAAGATTACGTGAAGGAACTAGTGCTTAACAGGAGTAATTAAAGAAGCTGATTGTTTTATGTCAAATTAATGTGTTAGATAATTACATAACTAAAACAAACCGAGGAAAGTGCGGAGGATGGGCCATGGGTCCGTCCTACGGTTGGGTGGTCCCGGTTAGCCGGGAACTTTTCTCAAAAAAATCTCGAAGAACAGCGGGATGATCATCATCATCAAAACGAATAACGAGAGCGATGATCTAGAGTTACGTCTTACCCTATTTTATGCTGTTTTAGGGGAACGGAATGGGACTATGCCTTATGGCAGAGAGGTTGAGCCTTGCATCCCTCTCGTTTCCCATTCTCCTTGAACCAAGTGCAACATGAATCTGCTTTGGACCTGGCGTTTCTGCGTAAAGTAGTTCGCTCGGGTCTGACACTAGTTGCTGTTAGCTAATGACCAAATCAGGAAAACCCTAATTCAGGTCGATCCTAAGTGGGAACGGCCAGGATACTTCCGCTACGTGGCAGACGCGGGAAGACCTAGATCGCAAGTCCCGTAACATTCCCTGGGAATGCCGGGCAAAGCTTTCTAGACATCCTTTCCGATGGACTGCTAAGACGTGTCCTGGATGATTCTAGTGGACACGTTACATCAGCAGACTAGCATGGTACTCAATCTGACATTGAGACAAATCTATTATGAGTTGGGACTTTTCAATTTGTGTGTGGAAATTGGTACATGCCTAAAAGTAATGAATGGCCTAGTTAGGTAGAAAAAGCTTTCATGTCGTTGATTAGTGTAGACTGTTTGATGTTTGTTTTTTCCCTACACCATGAGTAGCACTACTCTACATGTAAATTACATGTGTTGTGCTTGAAAAAGTGTGATAAGTGTTGACAATATTTTATCATAGGATTTGGTCTCTAGATCTTTAGTAATTGGTGGATAGTTTATTAGATGAGGATTTAATCTTTGGTTCTCTAGTGATTGGCAATTGATGTATAACCTGAAATGACACTTTCCTAGCTTGGGCAACTGGCTTGAATGAGGGTTCTGTGACTTACTTGATGACTACTATAGCCATATTGTCAGTGGGGATTTAATAGGTATTGTATTGTTGTTTAGAGGAACTACCTAAGTCTCCTTCTAGTTGAAGGATCTTATAGTTAACCTATATATAAGGTGGAATCCTTTGATTATAAGATATGCATCACATGGACTTAGTGCAGAAGTTGCCAATTGTTTTTGAAATATATAGATGGAGGCCATAGGTTATGCTCATGTCACATTCATTTGCACCTTGAAAGCTTGTGCCAGTAGGTAAGATTTAGAAATGGGTGGTGTTGTTCACATGTACATGACATGTTACTAGATTATTGTAGAAGACTACCTAGTATTTTAGAGGTTAGTGGTTCAGGATGTGGTTTCATGGAATGCACTATTTTCAACTTATTTTGAGCATGAGCTTGGAAGAGAAGCAGAGACTGCATTTCAACAAATGTTGTTGGACGATATGTGTGTTGATTCTACTATGTTTGTCTCTCACTTGAAAGCATGCTGCTCTACATGGTCATTGGAAAGAGGTCAAGGAGTATATGTTGAGCTACAAGTGGGATGAGAATCAAGAGGAGGAGACCCAAGAGGAAAAGAATTAAGAGTATGAGATATAATAAGAGGGTCACTAGAGAAACCACAATAGCACTTTATACAGCACCATACATATTTCTAACATGCCCTCTTGATATAATAAGAGTATGAGATATAATAAGAGGGTCAGTAGAGAAACCACAATAACACTTTATAGAGCACCATACATATCTCTAACACCTCTTCTTGATACTCACTAAATGCTATAGTAACAAGAGATCTTAATGGTGGAAAGTAGTCAAGAAGATGCTAGGACCATGGATTCTTTATACATAGAGTAGATGTGCCTAAAGATAGCATGAAGAAGACTCTCCAAGTAGAAATCATGGGATAAAGATACAACTCCCCACATGTGGTAGCTCACCAATGTGCATGAGAGTCTAGGTGTTTCTCAAAGCTCCAAGAAGACCATGCAATGGTTCTAAATCATGAACACTCACAACAAGTTGGATGCCAAAGTGAATGACCAACCAAGAGTGAGTAAATGACAATTTTGGTACAGAATGTGTGGGGTACGAAATACAACCACCTTCGTAAAGGCTACAAGTGGGATGAAGCCTAAGAGGACAAGACTTAAGTTGACTAGACCTAGGATGACAAGACTCCAGATGATGAGATGTAACAAGAGGGTCATGAGTGAAACCACAATAACACTTTATAGAGTAGAATACATATTCCTAACACACCCTCTTGATACTCAATAAATGCCATAGTAACAAGGTACTAGAATGGCGCAAAGAAGTCAATAAGATGTTGGACCCCTAGATGCTCAAGTCCTACACATAGACTAGATGTGCCTTAAGGAAAATGCAAAGAAGCCTCCTCAAGCATAAAGCAAGAGATAAACAAACAACTCCCCACATGTCATAGCTCACCAATGTCCACTATAGTCTAAGTAAGAGATTCTCAAATCTCTAGGAAGACCATCCAATAGTTCTAAACCATATGTAGATTTTGGAAGGCCACACAATAGATATCTACATTGGTAACATTGTCCTACTTTGTGCATTCTTGCCCCAATGATAATAGGATCAATTTTGAGCAGAGCCTTGATGGATCATCAGGTGAACGTCTGGAATAACATGGATAGCAAGAGGTAGGGTAGGGTTGTCTGCCTAATCATGGTCACAATCTCAATAATAGAATTTGTAAGGTAAATCCCCATGCTTTTCATGGAATTCTATGCATATAGCTCAAATCCAATTTAAATGTTAATATAGAGCCGCCTAAGCTCCCCTATCTCTCCTTTGTTCACAAATAGGCAACCTCAATCTTTTCTGTGTAGGGTAGGTGTAGTTTGAGGTTTTTGATATGGTAAGTGGTCCCTTTTGAAGTTGCTACACCATCCATGTGCCCTGCATTTTTTGTCCACTGAGTCTACGGGGGGATTTCACCCCGCTGAATTTTAATGACTTTTGGGTAAAGTAGTGTGGTATCAATCACATGAGGAGCTTTAAGCATCTTGGCATGAGAGTCTTGGTGAGTGAGCTGCAGAGGCTAAGGAAAATGAAGATAGCTGTCATTGATGTCAATTGTGCATCAACTATTGATACTTATGTAGCACTTTCAACTTATTGTGCTACAACTTGCATTCCTCCTATTGTGTTTTGGACAGCACAAAAACAAATTTTGAATTGCTCAGCTGGTTCAAGGAATTGCCAATGGGATAGTCTTATTGAGCTTGGACACCGATTTTGATAGATGCATACGTCTAATTTGAGAAGTGATAGAAGCAATGCCCATAGAGTTGACCAAGTCTTTATAAATCCTTCGCTTGGAAGGGTATAAAATTGCAACCATAGATATTTTGGATGGGAGGTTCGTGACCGGGTTATTATACCTTGAAGCAATCTTGGGAACATCTATGCTTCTTGTGAGGGGTTTGTTATGTGAAAAGAACTTGGCTTGACTAATTGGATTCCCATGCTAGTCGGTGCACAAGCTGCAAATGCATATCCAATGTATCCGTATCTCAACAACTAATGTGGTGATCTTAGTCCTCTTGAACTGCTTTGTAGAAGGAACAAAATGTTGTAGAATGAAGATGCTCCATTCTACTTGATTAATAGCAGGAACTTCATAATCCTGATTAGATAAGAACCTCAAGCATGGCAGCTAGGCAATCACATGTCTATCATAGCAAGTCAAGATGCCCTCTACAAATGGTCTATGAAGTATGTCCTCCATTTGTATGATTCTATGGGAGGTAACACCTATGAGAAGTGTGGAAATAATGGAAGCACTGCCCTTCATTGTGCTATTGCTGGTGGATCCACAACTAGAGAAAGCTCTCCAATGCTTTTGACACAGCCATATGCTACAGGGTCTACAACAACTAATGATAGTGTAGAACACCGCTGCCTCACCCATGTTATAACCCTACAGTAAGTAGACTTTTATATATGCCCTATCTTCTTTTTGGGTGGCTATTCCCCTTTTTGGTCCCTTTGTCCATCCCTCAACTCTCTTTCCTCCTTTTTCTTATTAGCATTGGCCTTAATTAGTGTGTCTTATTCTTTACAACTTGCATAGGAGAGAGTTTGTGCTCTTTTATAAGATAATTTACTAGAAACACCATATTAGAGAATTTGGAAATCTCCCAAGTCCCCCTATCTATGACAAGATTTCTTAAAACATATTTTTAAAATTTGAAGAATCCACATGAATATCTTCAAAAGAAACATACAACTTTACCCAAAATATTGACATCTATGTTCGGTGTATCTATGAGGCTCAAAATTGGCTTTTATGATAGACTAAATTATTTATAGAGATTACCATGAAATCTTAGTCTACAAAACAACTTATGGTTTCTTTGGTCACATTGAATGTTTGATGCAAGATATTCATCATGTATAAGATGTTGTGAATTGTGAAGTCAAAGTAGTTACAATTTCAAGATCATATCCATGGTAGCAATATCCAAGGTTTAGACTTGGCTACTATAAATAATTATATAGAGTGGAAAATAAAATATATTTAGTAGAAAAGTTAGAGTCCATTAGAGTATTAGGCATACAATAATATGAAAGAGAACTAAAACCAATGGTGCATCTGACCATGGAATTTTCCCAATGGAATCTTGAGACATTGAATATAGTATAAATTTATTTTGTTTAACGATTGATTCATCGTTTTGGGATCATGTATGTTACACTTTATTTATTTGATTAAATACACATGAAATGAAATATTAAACAACTATCTAACTTGTTAAAATCTTACAACTGTAACTTAGAAGATAATAGATAAATATATGGTTTGATCCACGCTTAATTTTGAAATTCAGTGTGTGAAAGAAATTTTGACGAGGTCATAATTTCATCAAATATCAAAAACTACTTATGAATTACAAATGCACAATGCGTAAAGCTTTGTTCAACCTCATGTATGTATTGAATGATCAATGTTAAGAGGATTAAAGTAACTTTAGATATATTGATAATGGAAAGAGCAGCATGTCCGTACCCTATCCATCTCACGTCAGGGAAATGTTTAACTATTTCAAGATGTAGAGGCAATATGTAATTGTAAACCCTTCATCAATGGCCCTATGATTGAAAGTGAGTTGTTCCACAAGGGACTAAAAGATTGGCAATGAAATACATGCTTGGGTCAAATGCTCAAAATTAGAATTTCCTATTGGGTTGCCCTTTTCCATAGCAATATATTTGTGATTTTTTTCTTGTATCATAAAACAAGAAGGAAAAAAAGACAATATTTTAAATTACAAATGTAGAGCTTCTTACATCTTATACTACAATGGAGTTAGAGCAAAGATGCAGGAGTGTTACTCATTTTTATAGTTACATACGATAAGAAAGGGACAAAGGAAGCACTTTGTGATAGGTGAGACACAAGATGAGACCATGATCTTCCATATGAGAGACGTCATGGATGAGAGCTTTCATCGAGACATGACATCTAATTTCTCACCTACTATAATTCTTCTCCACGCACATAAAGATGCTCCATTGGTTTCAAATAAGGTGAGATCATAGAGAGATAAATTCCCCTTATTATTTTTCTTTCGTCTCTCGATGATTAGATGTGTTTTCTTTGTGCACTCTTGCTATGCTTTTCCCAATATACTTTTGATTAAGATGAGCTTGAAAAAGCTCTCTATATAGCTTGTATGAAGCAAAAAGTGAATGTATCTATGCAAGTAAATACACACAAAATTTGGAGACATGCAATGAAACCCCGAGGAATTCACTACATGTATACATTGTTCAAGGTCTATTTATAGATATCCTTACCTTTGAAATTTTCCTTAATAAAACATAATCCATTTCTATTCAATCTGTGAGTAACCCCCTTATATGAGAACGTTCTGTATGTAAAAAATGTGTAAAAATGGCATTTTGGAAATCTCTTATGTTGAATCCACATGATACATATATATATTAATTTTGAACTCCCCATGAGTGAAACAAATTTTTACACCAATAGCAATACGCCATTAAATTCCCCGATCAAACACTATATATAAGAGATATAGAAATGCATGATTCAAGATTGATAAAATGAGAGCTTTTTAGGCTCATGAAAAATGGGAATAAATAGGTTTTTCTCTTAATAGAAATCTTGATCGTATATATATATATATATATATCTGTGTCTGTGTCTGTGTGTGAACCTACATGTGTATGCAAACATGCACACACACACACACACACACTACACATGCATATACACATAACACTTTTGATCTTATAAATGTGTAAAAAGCTAAACATTTTGCACGCATGGTTACTTTGGATGGATTGGGGTGATAATTTGACTACTAATGTGAAGAAATGTATTCAATCGTCCACAAGAAAGCAAGTGTTTCCATGGCTATAGCCTATTATTGGACATAGCTTTGGGAAAAAAACATGCATTTGGGTGTTCGGGGAGAAAACATGCATTTGCAGAGTAGTTTTCGAAGTGGCATATTTTTGGGTAAGGATCGAGCCTTTTTTACTTCTATGGTGGGCCAAATAGCTCTTAGATTTGGACATCATGTTAGGATCATTAGTCATTAAGATAAATGTGTATTTTCAATTATGAATTCTTAAACCTAAATGTTTGCTCTCCCCCCACAAAACTAAGGATTAATAACCATGAAGAGAGCTTAACATCAACCTTTTTAATGCATATATATATGTGGCCCATCAGAGGGACCCACCTTATAAACCATATAAGATACCGCATGAGTTCAAAAGAAAAGGTAGCTTGAAAAAAGTTCATAAGTGCAGTAAAGTAAAAGGGGTCATTTTATGACCTTGTAGCATGTAAAGAAAGGGTATTTCTTAATATCCTTTGAATGTACCTTATATATGTGATTTCTTATGGGTGGAATCCCCAAGATGACCCATTGAAGGGACCTCAAATGGGCCGGCACTGGCTATAGCACTAGCCAACCTCATACTCATGGTAGACAAACACATCCACACCACCTCGCGGGCCAGGAACGTCTATTTGCTGCTAAAGAACGAACTGTCCTAAAGCCTAATCTATGCGTTTATAGTTTTATAGTCCAATGTTTCCCTTTCTATAAACTCCACAGAGGGAGAACCCATACACATTGGCAATAAATTCCATGATAATCACATACATGGGAGGCAACCTCTCGGTGGAATCACGGCGATCCCACTACAGCTCTCCTACATCATAGGGATTAGCCCCTTGATGCACTGCTCAACATATAGAACAAACAAACAAACTCCAATCTTTCATTTTGAAAGTATTCCAAGAGATACCATGTATCCTTACCAAATAATTCCACAAGAAACGAACGTCTATCCTACAGCTTAGGTTGCCTTTCCACACTCAAGCGTGGGTCATTATAATAAAAAACAGGTGCTATGAATCCAATCTTTTGTATTCTGATACCATGGTTGACATACACATACAAAAGTGGATGATCGTAAAGTTCTCAAACATAATTTTCAATCAAAAACGTGTTGTGCACAACCAGGCTTTCCAATGCTCATTCATTAACCCGTTGCAGCGATATAAGGATAGCACCGAGACAACACCCGTGCTACTATCCTCTTAATTAAAATAAAACAAACTCTATGTCATGATATGCATTAGAAAATCAGCAACAATCAGCACGAAAATCGCACCATTCAAACATCCTAACCCCCTACGTTTAGGTATTGCTTTTGTTGCATAGGTGTAGAGGTTCATTTTGTCATGTTTTGATGTATGAAAAGCGATAAATCACCAAATTTGACAAGGAGATAGGGCAAACTGAGGCTAAACCTCATGCTTTACCACTACCATACATCCACAAACTATCATTATATTTTTCCTTATTTTTGTGAAGCGTGTTTCTATTTTTTTCCTTATTTTTCCTATTTTCTTGATTTATTTGTCAATAAAATATGCTCTTTTCTGATTTTTCTTGTTGCAATCACTTCAATATACTAAAATTCAATTTATTTTCCATTTTTTTCCCAGAGAAACACATTTCACCCACCCGAAACAACAAAACTATCATTTTACCGCTTAAAAACCGCATTTCGAGTTTACGGGAATTAAATAGCGCATGTAAATCATTGCAAAATAAAAATTTTATGATAAAGAGAAATTAATCATGATGCAACCAACACTCAAACAATTTTTCATCCAATAAGAACATCATTACCATCATAAAATACCCAAAAACCCTTCATTTTCTTCATAAAAATGGTCATACCGTGTTTTTATGAAACCCGAGACACATTAAATGACTGCATGACCAGTGGACAGAGCCTCCATTGCTCTCAATCCAATGCTACACATTAATCTTTAGCATCTCCATCAATCTCCATCACTGTTTCCTTCAATCTCCTTCCCGATTCCTCCTTCAAGATAGTGCACATGAACAGCCCATAGAGAGGAGAGAGAGGGAGGAGAAACAAAGACGAGATTATGATCTCTTCATTCAGCCAGCCATATCTCACGTGAAGACCGGCATGCAGGGTTCTCATTTTGAGCGAGGCAGTCGGGCCCCTTGTTCCGAGTTTGAGTCGTCATGACTTCTTATGAGAAAAGGTGGGTTATGAACCGTGTCGCCCTCGTGGCGCCGTGTTCCAAGATGGTTGAGTGTGGATCCTTGTGAGCCCGGAACTCTTCCGTGGCGCGATCCAATGACTCTAAGCGCCAAGTTACCCTTGTGTGAGTTAGAAAAATGTGTTACGCGTGTTATGAGCAAACTGCGATGCGGGAGGTATATCATGGGGCGTAACGGTCCGTAATGCGACGCGACGCGACGGGGTCATGCTGTGACGCGACGGTGTGTTTCCTTGACATGTCTTGCGAGTTGGCTTCTGTTGTATGTTTCAAGACGCGACGCGGTGCTGGGTGCCCGCGGGCCATGTTTCTTGTGCGGGTTTCGCGTGCGGACACGTGGGACCAGAACGGCAGTGCCACACTAAATTCGATCTGGGGGGGATGGCAATTTTTCTAGCGCCATCAACAGGCCGCCATATCCACGCCACGTGAAATTGAAAAGGGGGGGGTTAAGGTCCCAAAGAGCACCCCCCTTTGGCCTAAGTTTTGTCTGCCTTTTCAAATTGGGTCCATTTTTTGCCTCTTTTGCATCCGGGCTCCGATTTGATCTCTGAAAAATCTTGCGCATCTGTTTCGACATCCCACACTGACTGGCAGCTCCCAGCATCCCGCAGGGCAGTCGGAAAAATTATCAAAAATCCACAAGTGTCGCTCAAGCGCCTTTTAAAAACCGTCTTTCACTTGATGCTTAAAATCATCCTAGCTGCAACCACCGCCTTCGATGTCGAATATTTTCCCCCTAAATTCCGGATTTTTTGAAAATTTTTAGGCATATCCTGGGCTCAAAAATCTACTCTCATTGGCGACCATGGGATAGGGCGACTCAGCCCGTCAAATCCCACAACAAATCTGCACAAAACAACCAAAGGAAGCATCAAGCTGATACAAAATAGATACATATTAAAACACAACACAATGCTCACCCTACCCCTGACAAAACCAAGGCATGAAATCCATAAGGAGTAGGCCTAGCATAATCTGATCGAAGGTCCGAAGCTAGTCACTAACCGACTGCTCCAACACGGTCAAACTAAAAAGAACTATCAAAGAGGTTGTCCTACGTGGTGGTCTGAACTACCTACCTAACTAAGGACAACACAACCACGAGCTCCTACTAGGTGAGGACTCCTATAGCTTGATCAAGAAGTATTTTCTTTTAGCACATTTCTTCTTTTAGGTTTTTATGTTTCCATGCTCGGGCGTGTAAAAAGGAGGGAGCTGAGGGTAGTGACCCAAGGAGAATAGGGCATCGGCCTCCGGTCCTGTCTCGGCACCAAATAACCTACCAAGCCCTCGCGAGGTGACACTTAATCCTTTTCTGGCGCTCACTTTTATTTTTGCTCCAACCTTCCTTACTTTCTTCTTTTTCAGTGAGACGCCACCCCTAGGAAGACAAGGCATCGGCCTCGGGTCTGACTCGTCCCCAGGAACCTACCAAGCCTTCGTAAGGCGATGAGCAACTGCTTATAAATTTTCCTTTCTTTTCTTTTCTATTTTTATAGTGGTTAGAACCCCTTTTTACACACCTTCGTATATATTCATTTTCTTTGAGATATTCAAGGTTTTTTTCCTCTCTATCATCATCATTTTTCCTTCGGCAGGCTACTCTAACTGCCTCACAACTAATAAGAACTCCTAGAACCTGTTGAAAAGAGACTTGTTTGAAACTGCTTTTCTATGTCAAGTGCTAAGATTACGTGAAGGAACTAGTGTCTAACTGGCTAATTAATGAAGCTGCTTGATACATGTCCAACTAAATGTGATAGGTAATTAGACAACTAAAGCAACCTTGAGGAAAGTGCGGTGGATGTGGCCATGGGTCCGTCGTACGGATGGGTAGTCCCAGTTGGCTAGGAACTTTTCTCAATCGTAATGGACAACAAGGAGATCTTGTCAAAGGAAATGAATAGCAAGGGCACTGACCTAGAGTCTAGGTTACAATAATCCCAGTTTATGTTGTTTTTTGGCGTACTTGCATCTTGAATATGCACAATCATAGATTCTGAAATGCTGATAGACAGCCAGTATATAACTTTCCTGGCTCTGTCATGCCATGCTTTAAATGCCTGCATTTGCTGTTGATTGGGAACATCAAGAAGAACTGGTTCTTCTTCATTTCCTGCAACGAATTCCCAATATCCTTTTCCCATAAGGAAATTCATCATTCTAAACTTCCATGCTTGGAAGTTGTTCTTGTCAAGCTTTTCAGTGACAATCTGTGAAAGAGAATCAGACGCCATTACAGAACACTGCAAAAAATTTTGTCACTGCAAAGAACACAGCTTCAGCCTCACAAGGGCAAATCTGCAAAATTGACGAAAGTAGTATTTGACCGCGAAGGGCATCTTGCTACACCGCGAAGGGCGTCTCAATCTGAGACAATGCACTCTTACACTTTCCGGCTGTGCTACCTGCAGAGACTTGTTCCCAAAAAAAAAAAAAAAAACACTGGTCCTCTTACCAGAACACCACGAACTTGGTTTGCTTTCTTGAGCTCCTTACCACGAATAAGGATATGATACCATGTCAACATTGTGGGAGAGAAGGAAGGAGTCTCACTTGTAGCTTTCTTGCTTGCACAATGGGAGAATACACACAAAGGTGGAGGCTCAAAACAGTTTTCCTCTTCTTAGTTGTGTAAGCCAAAAGAAAAGTACATAGAAATAGAAGAACCCTATATATGGGTCTCAAACCAAACTCAACTAACTAAGGTGGCGTACCTACTGAACCACGAACTAGAGTAGATAAGGATAGCTGTCATCTAGCTATTATTCATGGGTGGTATACCAACCGCATCTGCAACTCACAAGTCGGTGACATAAATGCACAACGGTCACCCTGGCATATCACGAGTGGAGCTCGATATCTCAACAATTTGGTTATTTTGAGCTATGTTTTTTTACCTTAAGTGCTTGCAATCAAGTGTTATAACTTATCTTATTCTTCCATATCTAGGGATATTTTTTGTTTCTCGGTAACATGTGAAATATTTAGCCCTTTCTTTAACTTAGAAGCATTCATATACTACATACCCAAGAGTCATGAGTCTAGAAACATATTTCTTAAAGCGATATCCATTGAATATTTATTTATGTGCCTTTCCATACAAGTTTCCTAATGTGAATGTGTTGCATTTCTATATGTTTCTTTAACTTTCAATGGTACTTCCTATTTGGGAATGTGTTGAATAAATTCATGTTGTATTTTAAAACCAAGTCCCTTTTGTATGTTTTTATCCTTGATTGAGGATGTATCTTATGAATCCTTTCAAAAGAATCAAATGGTTCTTGCCTATCTAATTGGCTTCTTGTGGTTTTAGTAATATCTCTTTCATAGAGTTCATATTCCCCTCATTGCTCCACTTTTATAACATCTTTAAGGTTTATATATGGGCTTCAATTCGTAGCAAATTTTAGATCAATCAAAAATGAAAAATTCATATGCTTTCATTTTTGGATATGTAATAGGCCGAAAATACACTTGGAACTTCTAAGTCCCATATTTCTAGATGATTTTTTGTTATCTTTGTAATGATGCATATGAGTTTCTATTGAACCTTTCATTTAAATACACTGTGAATAGTATGAAGAGGAGAAATATTTAGTTATTGCATTTTTTCACAAAGATGGTCGATCAACTCACCTAAAAACTTTGGCTTGTATAAAATAAAATTTTTAAGTGATGTCCCAAATGTGCAACAAATTTTTCCATAAATGAATTTATCCATATCAGTTCCATTTATATTTTTTATATTTTCAACTTCAGTCCAACAAGAAATGTAATCAATTGTTATCAAAATGTAAAAATTTTCCATTGAAGTGTGTTTCTCTTTGATTAGTTTCTCTTCAATGGTACTCATCATTGCCTGTGTTTAATTTCCTTGGCATCTTAGGCTTGCTCCATTTCTTTTTGTGGATCCTATCTAGAAAGAAGGGGGTATTCATTTCTTTTCACCCTCGTAATTAGCATTTTTCATCCTCCAAGATCGGATCACCATTCTTTCGAAAGTGCCACATCAGAAACTCGAAGTTACTTTTTTCCCAAAAATGACTTTTTTAAAGTTTTTATAAAAATTAAGCTTTATTTTTCTTGATCATTTTGAACTTTTTGATTTCCCAGGAGCTTCTCTCTTAGCCTACTTTAATGCCACCTTCTCTTCAATGTACATATTTAGCAAGGCAATATTGAGCATTCTCATCCACAATATGCTTAAAGCAACATGCCAACATAAACACATTGGGCACTAAATTTTCTCTTTTACAAGCTCTCAAGCTTCATCATGTCAAAAAATGAGCACGAAGTGGCTCACCCACATTTATCTCTAAAAAATTATCTTCCATATCTTCTTCGAATGAATCCCAAACATTCACTACAAGGGAATGGGACAATAGCGATAGCCATTTGCGACGCAAAAAAGTAGAATCGCTTATGTGTCACTACTAGCATTGCTAATTTTATTAGCTACACAAATAGGGATGCTTTTGATGATGGTAATAGAGACTCACAATGGCTTCCCTAAAACTTTGACACTCTCTCCAACCCTCACAAGTCTTGAGAAAGACCTATAAACTAGCACAAATTTTCATTTCATTTTTTCTCTTGAAGAAGCCATCGATCATTAGTCTCTCGTTTGAAGATCATCACGTCATATTTCAAAATTATAATAGTGGTTGTGTTGTGCTAATAAAGGCATGTTTCTCCATTATGTTGACTTTTAGCCTTGTATATCATCCACGACTTCCTCTTTTTTTCCTATATCATTCCCCTCCAGTCACAATTGGCTACTTGCTCCTCATGCTCCAATATTTCTCATTATGATTGTCATTAAGTTCCCCCTTGTAGCAATAGCACTCTATATATGTCCAAGAAAGGTACTTAATCCTATTGCAAGTTGAAATATTGAAATACATGCTCTATTACTCCTGTTAAATTCCATATCAAAAGAGTAGACTAACTATGACCCCAAAAGTAGCTTTTTTCTTCCCCTCTGAGAACATGGTATTTTCCATCTTTGATGAATTCTAACCATATTATATATGCAGTTAATAAATTTTCATGTTCTCTTTTTTCTACTAAGTTATTGTAAATGCTTAAGTAAAAATATTCATATGTATTAATATTATTAGTAAATGTTCTATATGTTGAAATGTAAGAAGAGAAGATATGTAGAGATGTGAGAGACAGAGAGAGAAGAGGCACACCATATACACTCCCAAAGACTACATCATATTGATCGCAATCTAGATATATAGAGGTGAGATATAGTCTAGATAGAATGAGCTATATATAGCTCCATCAATATAACACTTATTCATATTTGTTACAATCATAGGGTTCTTATCAAGTAAAATTGATTTCTCCTATAGTGATTGTTTGAAAAAAGAATAAGAAGCTTCAAACATGTATGGACTACAAGCTGAAGCTACATGAAACAACCAATCTAGATCCTTTTATGTTGCCCTATCTTGATAGCATTTTGGATAAAGTAGTTGGTCATGAAACCTATTCCTTCTTGGATGGGTATCCTTATTTGTGAATCTTTATTGGATTAAATACAACCATTTTTAATTCAAGCTATACGTAGCCCCTTTATATGACACACTTATGCAAGTAAAAAATGTATAAAAATTGTACTTTCAAAACCCCTTATTCTTAGTTTGTGTGATATATATATATATATATATATATATTCATGAGTGACTCCTAGAAGGTGTATATTATGTGGGTTTAAAATAAGGGATTTAAAAATTATAATTTCTATACATTTTTCACATACAAAAGGATGTCATATAAAATGATTATTTTTCAATTACAAAAAATGAGTTTTATTTTATTTAATAAAAGTTCATAGATAAAGATGTTTATAAATAGGCCTTGAATGCACGCCATAAGTTGTATGAATCTGAGTGTCCGATCCTTCTTGGGAATTGTGAACCATCTATTAGAATACAGAGCTAAGGATGATTCTAGAATCCCCATCCTAATTTTCTCACTCAAAAGCTCCACCAATTTGGGCAAGTGAGCCATATGCACATGAATAGGCCGTAGATTCCAAGGGATGTGCGAAATGGTAAAGTAATGACCATAGGCGTCACAACCCTAGGATCAACACAACCTATCTCATACGGGAAAAAAGCGAAGGCTTTCCCATGTTCGCTCAACATCTCCTCAAAACATTTCATCTTTGCTGGAAGTAAAAAAAACTTCAGTCCTAATCTTCATCTCTTTTAGTGTCTCAACTAAAAACCTGTGTCCAATATCTGCACGATCTTGTAAAAGAGGCTCCATACCTTCTCTTTTAATCATGTCATCACTATCCAAAGGTAGCAATTTACAACTGGTCTCACCTTCGCAACTATCTTATATTTTTTCTGTACTTTGGCTTCTTTGCTACAACCTGCAAATTTTAGCTCTTGCTATAACTACCCTCGTAAACACAAATTGAGCTACTTATAAACACCACCCAACTCTTTTGAGTGACCAAAATCAGCCATATCTTTTTCAGATTGCATATAAACATCCCAACACTAAGCCTCACAGCTTACTTTAGCTATAAATCCTATTTGCTGCTGTAAATCAGTGCCCTGTAAATTTTTTTGTTGAAATATTTTACCAAAGAACACTTTTTGCTGAGAATTCTCAACCCTCAAATTTTCTTGGAGCATGAAATCAACAATTTCACAATACATCGCCAGAGAATGGACTTGTAAGACATATGGCAACTCTTGATTTTCAATTTTCAACAATACTAAAAGATCCTCCATAGTATCCGAGCATGATAGCCCGTCTTAAAGACCATCTACCCTATCTTCATCCTATAAAAGACCTACAAGCTTCAATTCTTTTTCTTTTCTCTTCAAGTACTACCTGGCACCTCTAGCATATCCATAGTATGCAGAAAGCACAAATTACTTTTAGTAGACATACATAAACTCTTGAGGAAAAACTACTGCTACCAAGAGGCAAGACAATGATACCTAACAAATATCTGGCTCTCCTACTACTAGAAGAGGATAGTCCCTCAAAGAATCCTTATTTCTTTCATGGTTGACACAAACTATCATGAACTAGAAAGCCCTCTTTTCGTCCTTGCTTCACATCCATGCATGGACAGACCCATCATCCAGAACCTTAGTCTCCGTCGAAGACTCATGAATGAATGGTTGCCCCAAAATAATAGGATAGGAACAAGACTTATGCACAAAGAAATGATAAGTCTCATCCACATCTCCAATAGAAATCTTCAAGTTTGGACAAGCAACATACAAACCTCTTGCAGTGTTTTTGGCAGCACATATGCTCCAACCATGATCCATATCAACTGGCCATCTACCGATATCATACAATCCACTCACGATGACATTAATCTCAAAGCCATGATCCTAAAGAGCAACACAAGGGGTCTCACCAATCTTGACTACTATCTCGTAGTTGCACGAGCCCATTGACTGCAAGAAAAATGCTATGAGGCACTAATCTAGGCATGTCATTACTCTTCGCATACTATACACGTTGAAGTAAAGGCTGAAGAGACTTCACGAACTGCATACATAAAGTTGCATCTGTAGACTCCTCAATAATCTCCTCTTCAAAATCAATCTCCTCAATCTACAAGACATTGATAATAACCTCAGTAACTGCTAACCTCAATCTGCAAGCAATAGATAGTAATTCTATGTCGATTCTTCAATAATCAGTCATTTTCTTTTAATGATCTTGACAATAACATCATGAAATTCTCCAGCACCTTCTTCAAGTCCATAATAATCTCAATGTCGAAAAGCAGCTTGAATCGAGGTTACTTTTCGGCTTAGAATCTTGTGTCTTTGGAGCTTTTTGATCTTCCTGTACTACTATATTTTGAACTTCAGTCATACTTTGCTCTGGTCCTGAAGAAGAAGGCAGAGAAACTAGATCAATCCTCCTAGTCACTCTCTTTGAACATTCAGGTTGATCATCATCTCTTTTTTGCTTCTCCTCAACAAACGCTTCGAATCCCTGTGATTTTTTCATATAGGCATAGATAGAAAAGACATCAACTTAGTCATCCCATCCATTCCCTTTCCTGATCTCATCACCTATGACTAAAAGATTAGATGTTGAAGCTTTTCCCTTTTTCTCTACAAGTAGTGCATAGGACCATAAAGGATATTTGTACTTCGGCAACTACTCTAACTAAAGGCCATAGGCAGTGGCTTCTCTTGCCAACTCTTCCATCACATAAGAAGAGTGAAAAAGACACTCCTCTAACAATTTCCTCATACCACCCTTACCGAAACTTGGTTTGATTGGCTACTATGTATCTCCAAAACATATCATCTTGTCTTTTTAGACTACCGAGTTCAACCTTGTCGCCTCTTCAAAATTTTGACAATCCTTTCACTTATGATCTTCACTATCACACCACATGCAATGACGGACACGATCACTCCTAGAAGAATTGTAGGCATAGAAGAAGTTGGGCCTGAAACCAGAGCTAAACTAAGCGGCTGTTGCTCCATTCTAGTCATCTTCATTTGTAGGTCTTTTAAGTTGTTTGATATCTCCTCTACCATATATTCAACAGTCGGTTTTGCAATTGGTTTGATAAGCGTAGCGAGAATAGTCATGGGCATAGATACATGCTGAGAAATAGGAGAAGTAGTGGATGGCGCAATAGTAGAAGTTGTAGTAGAAGAAGACATCGCCAGTGGTGAGCGCATCCCATTCTACAAGTGAGCCTTCCATATCGGCCTCTTTATGAAGCCGTAGCATGAAAGGCATAGGCATAGACATAGATTGAGAAATAGGAGAAGTAGTGGATGGTGCAACAAGAGAAGTAGGAGAAGTTGTGGTAGGATAAGACATTGTTTGGTGGTGACTGCATACCGTTCTACAAGCGAGCATTCCATCTTTGCCTCTTTATCAATGTGGAAACCACATGGACAGCATCATGCCAATTCATCTTCAATCCCATAGGCTATGTATCTCTAGCCCCTATCTGAACTCATCTTGAATTGTACGATTAGCCGCCCGTAAGAATAACTCCACTTCCTCTAAGTTCAAAGCTCTTTGCTCTAGTGCATCCAACTAGTTGTATCGCTTTTCAAACTCCTGCAACAATTTAGACACAACAAGTCCTTTGCTGGGCTAATAAACCCACTCTTTGAATGCCTTTTGTGTAGAAATACCATAATCCTCTAGAAAATATTTGTCTTTGACCGCTTTCTTAGAAGCATCCTCGTTAGAGTCATGTACAAACAAATCTATGACTCGAACTCGCAAAGCAGGTGTGCCAAGCTGTAAGAAATAGTTGCTCAGTTGATCCAAACTCCGAAGAAGTGCATCTGGCTTTCAAAGACCTTAATGTAGGTTGAAACATTCCAGTCATCAAATAATTTTGGCTCACTAACCATAGCCTCAATCACCTTAGTCGCACTAAGTGTATGTATTGTTTAAAGGTGTGAAGTCTTTTGTATGATTTATTACTGACGAGCATGAAGTAAATTTTGTGCTTGAAATATTTGGTATTTTGATCAAATTTAATAATGATGCCCATATTTTGTTAGTATATATAGTCTCTAGAATAGGGTGTTGGGCCATCTTGGGGAGTCCACCCATAAGAAATCACATATATAAGGTGCATTCAAAGGATATTAAGAAATACCCTTTCTTTACATGCTACAAGGTCATAAAGTCACCCCTTTTACTTTACTACACTTATGAATTTTTTTCAAGCTATAATTAAAAAGCCTCTTTTGTAAATATAATCCTGTAAATTTTACTAAACATAATACCTTTTTCTTTTGAACTCACGTGGTATCTTATATGTTTTATAAGGCGGGTCGCCTAGATGGGCAACATATATCTATACATTAAAAAGGTTGATGTTAGGCTCTCTTCATGGTTATTAATCCATACTTTTGTGGGGGGAGAGCAAACATTTAGGTTTAAGAATTCATAATTGAGAATACACATTTATCTCAATGACTAATGATCCTAATGGGATGTCCAAATCTAAGAGCTATTTCGCCCACCATGGAAGTATCCTTACCCAAAAATATACCACTTCAAAAACTACTCTGCAAATGCATGTTTTCTCCCCAAGCACCCAAATGCATGCTTTTTCCCTAAAGCTATGTCCAATAATCGGCTATAGCCAAGGAAGCACTTGCTTTCTTGTGGGTGATTGAATACATTTCTTCAGACTAGTAGTCAAATTATCACCCCAATCCATCCACTGTAACCATGTGTGCAAAATGTTTAGCTTTTTACACATTTATAAGATCAAAAGTGTTATGTGTATATGTATGTGTAGTGTATGTGTGTGTGTGTGTGTTTGCATGTTTGTACACACACACACACACATAGAAAGAGAGAGAGAGAGAGAGAGAGAGAGAGAGACATACATACATACATACATACATACATACATACATACATACATACATACATGCATATATATATATATATATATATAACATAGAAGGTACAATCAAGATTTCTTTAAATAGAAAAACCTATTTATTGCCATTTTTATGAACCTAGAAAGCTCTCATTTAATCAATCTTGAATTATGAATTTCTATATCATCTCTTACATATAGTGTTTGATTGGGGAATTTAATGGCGCATCGGTACGAGTGTAAAAATGCATTTCACTCATGGGGAGGTTAAACATTAATATATATATGTATCATGTGGGTTCCACATAAGAGATTTCCAAAATACCATTTTTACACATTTTTTACATATAGAACTGTGTCATATAAGGGGGTTACTTACAGATTGAAAAGAAAAGGATTATTTTTTATTAAGGAAAAATTCATAGGTAAGGATATCTATAAATAGGCCTTGAAAAAATGTGAAATGGAGGGTATACATGTAGTGAATTCCTCGAGGTTTCATTGCATGTCTGCAAATTTTGTGTGTATTTACTTGCATAGATACATTCACTTTTTGCTTCATATAAGCTGTATAGAGAACTTTTTCAATCTCATCTTAATCAAAAGTAGATTGAGAAAAGCATAGCAAGAGTGCACAAAGAACACACACCTAATCATTGAGAGACTAAAGAAAAAAAATAAGAGGAATTTATCTCTCTATGATTTCACCTTATTTCAAACCTATGGAGCATCTTTATGTGCATGGAGGAGAATTATAGTGGGTGAGGAATTAGATGTCCTTTCTCGATGAAAGCTCTCATCCATGACGTCTCTCATATGGAAGATCATGGTCTCATCTTGTGTCTCGTCTTTCACAAAGTGCTTCCTTTGTCCCTTTCTCGTCGTATGTAACTATAAAAATGTGTCACACTTCTACATCTTTGCTCTATTTCTATTGTAGTATAAGCTGTAAGAAGCTCTAAATTTATCATTTAAAATATTTGAAAGAGCAGTTTGCTTTGACTACGCCTACTACTTCTTCTAGTGCTCCTACTGCACCTAGGAGTGCTCCTAGTGCACCTAGGAGAGATCGGAGATGTATTTGGTGTCATAGTACGGACCATCAGCATTGCAGGGATTGTGAATCTTTTCAGAATGCAAGGAGGAAGAATTTGGTATATTGGGGGCAAGATGGTAAGATTTGGTTGACTGAGACAGGAGCTCCACTTGCTACCAACTTTGGTAAAGGTGGAATGAAGAAGTTAGTGGATGACATGGCTACGCGTACTTCTTATGTGACAGCTAGAGGTGATGCTTCTGCATATGGAGTCCAGATTGAGAAGGGATTAGAGACTCAGTCAGCACTATGGACTTATGCTATGGAGACTGCAAACAAGGGGAAAATTCAGCAAATTGTTTTGACTAGTGCAGGCTCTAGCATAAGATCAAAGATAGGTTGGGATTCGCCTGTTGGCAGGTACTCTATTTATGCTTATTTGGCTAAGTCTCATGGAGCAGATGTACTTGTTGAGGAGAAGCATAAGAGGGATGAAGAAAATCCAAGTGTAGCTAAAAAGACTAGAGGGGGTGAGTTTGTTACTCCACCTACTATAGGACCGCCGTCTTCAAGACCAGGGCCAGATCGACATATGGAAGATGCTCAAAAGAGAGAAAAGAGGCAAGAGCCTAGAGAGAGAAAGCAGCCAGGGTTTAGATTGATGTCCGATATTGAGACATCTACGGACATGAAGAAAATCTTTAATGACAAGATACTTGGTAGTGAGGTGACTTTCACTATTTCTGAGATTTTGGGCATCTCGAAAAGAGAGTTTCAGGATCAGTTTCAGGAGGTCCTGAAGAGGAAAAGACATGCATTGTCTACCACTGATACACATGGAGTTTGGATTGGGGAGTTGGATGAGGATGAGGATGAGGTTATGGTTGAAAATGCTTCTGTTTTTCCGCAGGTAGAGAAGAGGGTTCAGCCTATGCATTATGCTGAAATTGATGAGCATGTCTTGATACCGCGTAGTCACTTTTCACGGAGCCATTGGGCTAGGGAAACTACAGAGACGATGGTAAAGATTGGAGAGAAACGGGTGCCTTATGTTGTATTGTGGATGACAAGCTTTCAGCTTTACAGATGGCTAATGACACAGTAGCCAACCAAGCCTCCCAAATCCAGCAGTTGCAAGATCAGCTTGCGAAGTCCCGCTCTGTTCCTCCAAGCCCTCCTGTTTCATTAATTCCTTCTCTTTCACAGCAGAATTTGGCTGCACTACAGAGACAGGCTACTTTGTGCCCTCTATTCCAAGACAAAGTGGAAAGATTGCAGTCCAGAATGGAATTGTTATGGTCTACCTTTGAGCAGTTTCAGGACTGTGTCTTACCTGACCATTCTTTCTTTGTCCACTACCACTTGCAGAAGTTGGTCTTCTATATGAAGCTTTCCACGATGGATTTACCTTTTCCAGAGGATGGCTGGAGTGGGGCTTGGTCTGCTGAGTTGTTGACAGAGGTAGTCAGAATGCTCTTTGAAGATTCTGTCACGCCAGACACCATGTTGATGTCATACATGTATCTCCGAGGAGATTTGTTAATTCCAGATGAGGTAGATATGGCATGGTATGTGGGGGATATGGTCTTACAGGCTGTTCTATATGTCAATCATTTGGAGTTGCGCATAGCTGATATGTTCCAGAGTTATTCCTCCAAAGTAGCTGATTGTCAGGATAGTTCGTGGCATCCCATGATTGATTCGGTGGTCCTCAATCAAAGACAAAATACAACTCCTACCTTTGTACAGCGTACTAACCAATTGAGGATGGATCTCTTAACCTATCTTTCCAAACATAATCCATTTGATGATACTTTCTTTGATGCCTATCAGAGACGATCTCTTTTAGGACCTTCTGTTCCTACCCTCCTTTATTACCAACAAATGGCTCACCGCTATGATATATATATTTCCCTTTGTCAAACTAATTCCACAGTAATTTTACCACTTCTTTTCCAACCTTCCAATTTCCCTCAAATTCCTATTTTCACTTACTATTCCTTTATTGAGGATAGGGTATTTTCCCCTTCTCCACCCTGTCCTTCACCCCTCATTAATGTACCCTCCACATTTCCTATTTATCAGTTAACACCATTCCTTAGTGATTCCTTACAAATTTCTGCCACTCCTTCTTTAACCTTTTCTTCCTTTTATGATTTTTCCTATCCTTCCCTACATCCACTTTCCCTTATTCCATTACCCTCTCCTAACACTTCCATATCTCAACCACCTCAGTTGGTTAGTGACTGTGCCGGTTTTGATAATCAGATTTCCAGAAGAAGGGGATGGAGTTCGGATGATTGCCTTACAGGACCGCAGATTAATTGGCCAGTAATTCCAGGGGAATGGACAGTTTCCAGTCAAGCTTATCAAAACTATGTTCATTTTGCCCAACAATATTCACAGTCTGCAGATCCCTCAGTGAGATTAACTGCTCACTTTGCTTGGTATCTGGCGTATATGCATAGGCATTCTCATACTGATTCAAAGCCTATCCCAAAGTTGTGCATGAATGTCAATGTTAGCATTGATTCCCAACAGTTGGAGATATTGTATTTTCATGCCCTCTGTTTGCCTAGCAGATACTTGGTTTTGTTGGAAAGGATGTGTTGTCTCCAATTTTTTCAAAATCCTCCTAAAAACTTTGTAGATGAATCCTTATCTATGGATCGATTCCGACAACATCAATCTTTTAAGAGGGATCATCTTCATTGATACCTTTCCAATGTATGGTGGAAGCTTTTTAATGCCAAACTCTTCTTTTTGAAGAAGTCATTCAGATGGTTGTGTATTAGTGTTTGTGTTGTGAGTTTATGTATGTCAAACAAACGTGGTGGTTTCCTATTGGATCTTGTGTACGAGCTATGTTTTGGAGATTTGTAGAGATGGGTTCGTGGTTGGAGAGTTGAAGCAGATGAAGATGACGAAGAAGAAGCAAACTCTTATATCCTTTACAAATTTGTTGTGATTTTTAGTTTAATAAGAGGTGTTAATTTCAAAAGAGTTTTCCTTTCTTTGTATTTTTATATCAGAAACAGGTTATAAGTTGGGGTCGTGGTGGATGGATTCTTTTTAAGAAGATATTGAAGATCACAGTGAAGCTTTTCAATGAACTTGTATTCCCTTTTTCCTAGGTCGCGAGGACGCTTCCTTATTAAGTGTGGGAATATGTTGAGTGTTGAAATGACTTGTTTTTTGGATGATTTTTGTTGTTTTTGAGAGTTGAATGGTTGATTTCAAGGGATGATTGATTGATTTGGAAGTGGATTGAGAGTGTTTTGGATGATATTGATTGTGTTTTGGAAGTTCATGATGATTGTTGATGGTTTTGTGATGTTCTGATAGGTTCTGAATGGTTCTGTATACCTTCTGTTTTGTTCTGTTTTGGTTTGTTTTGTTCTGATTGTTTTTTGTAAGGAGGGATGGAGTATTGATTGATGAAGAATGAGATATTGTGAAAGTTTATTGAATGGTTTGTGAGAGTTTTGAATAGTTTGAGAGTGAGTTATGTGGTTTTGTTGACCTTCTGTAACCTTCTGTAGGTCTTCTGTAGAGCTTCTGTTTCTGTTCTATTTCTGTTCTGTTCTGTACTGTAACTGTTCTGGTACTGTTCTGTAGATTGTTCTGTAAGTGTTCTGTGGAATGTATGTGTGATTTTGGGAAAGTTTTCTAGCCTTGGAAAGAGGTGAATACAAGTGCAAAAGAGCTGAAAGAAGTGGAAGAAGTAGCTGTTGAAGACTCAAGAGAAGACTAGAGTGAAGTGACAGTAGTGAGCTGTGAAGAGACACTGTAGTGGCTCTGGTGACTCTTCATATCAGACATACCTCTTGGGAGGGGTATCCATGACCTAAGAGTGATTATTGAGAGTAATTTTTGAGAGATTGTAGTGAGGATATGATGTATTATTGATGGAGTGAGAGAGAGAGAGTCAGAGATAGCCAATTCTATTGAAACAGAGTGATTGTATATGAGAGATTGAGAGAGAAGACTATGAAGATATTGAAGATGAATACTATGTGATGTATTTCCATTCAAAGATGGTGTACTTCTTTGCTTTCTTTGTTCTATTGATGGATTTTATGAAGATGTTGAAGAATATGGTTGATTCTATTAAAAACCGTGGGAGATTTACATGATGCTGCATGAAGATTTGTTGTGCCTGGTGTTCTTTTCTTCATTGTGACAATATGAAACATGATAAACAAGCTTGTTGATGTTACAAGATAGATTTTCTTGCAAGAGAATTCCCTTTTCCTTGGTGTTCCTCTCGGGGCTCCAACTCTATGTTGGAGATTGGTTGCAGATTGGCAAGTACCTTAGTACACTAAGCAAAAGAGATGAATGGACAGATGAAGAGTTCAAGAAGATCATAAGAAAAGCCTATGGTTATTTTCTCAAGGACGGATTTCTTTGGAAGCATTCGAAGAAAAGAGGTGGATTACCCTTGCGGGTTGTCTACGATAGAGAGACATAGTTACAGGTGATGAGGGAGTTTCATGAGAGTCCTTGGGCTAGTCATAGAGGAGTATGGGCTACTTATGAGAAAATCAAGGAGAAATATTGGTGGAAAGGCATGTATAGAGATGTTTCTCACTTTGTAGAGACTTGCAGAGACAGCGAGATGTATTCGATAGTGCGTCATCGAGATGAGCTTCATCCGACCTATCCGCTATGCATTCATTATAAGTGGGTAGTTGACTTGGTTACTATGCCTATGGGTCTATGGCAGATGAGGTATATTGTTTTGGCTAGAGAGGATCTTACCAATCATGTTGAGGGCAGATCTTTGAGAACGAAGACCACTAGTGCAGTGTGTAAGTTCTTATTGGAAGAGATTTTTTGCAGGTATGGCTATGTGGGTAAGATCACTGCAGATCACAGTGAATTGGATGCAGATGAAGCTAGGGAGTTTTTCTCTCAACTAGGAATCAAGTTGGCTCTAACCACAGCATACAATCCAGAGGAAAATGGGAAGAGTGAAAGAGGGCATCCGCCGATAGTGAAAGCATTAGCCAAAGCATTCAGAGGACGGATTGGAGAATGGCCGAGACTTCTACCATTTGCTTTGTGGGCTGATCGTATGACTCACAGTGTTACCACAGGATATATGCCCCGCAGAGTTGATGTATGGTCAGAAACCGGTTATGCCGACTAAGACTTGTGCTTTGACTTGGTCAGTTTTACCTTGGCAGGAGGATTTGACGAGAGAGGAGCTCTTAGCTCTTTGGATACGGCAGTTTGAGAGAAGACCAGAGGATATTCAGCTAGCTATTGACAGGTTGAAGGTTGCTAGACTAAGAAATAAGGACAGGTTTGACAGCAGGCATCGCTTGCGGCCTAGAGCAATAGAAGAGGGAGACTGGGTATTAGTCTTTGATAGCAGCCTTGAAAATCAGTATACTGCACTTTGGAAGATGGTGAAAAGATGGTTTGGGCCGTACATAGTCAGACATGTCTTTGATAATGCAACATATGAGCTGACAGAATTGGATGGGACAGTGCTTAGAGTGCCTATTGCAGGAAAAAAAATCAAGATTTTCAAGAAAAGAGATGATGAGAATTATGCAGTGGAAGAATTTGCAAGAGAAGAGCAACAAGAAGAAACTTCAATAGAAGAGACAGATGATATGACAGATTATCTTGTTGATATACCGGGAATACACAATGAAGAGATTGATCTGTTCATGGATCTTGATGATAATGATCATGGGTAGTTGGCCCATCCGGAGGATGCGCAGGATTAGAGGGGATGGATGTCGTACTGCTGCGCATCCGAGGTGTGAAATCCACCCGAAAGTTGTGTGTGTAGGATTTGATACTTTGTACATACTTAGTCGTTATGTTTGCATTTTTATTCTATGTGGGCAATATAGTAAAGAAGGGCTAGAAAAGGATATTGTTGTTGGCAGTGCATTGGTTGGTATGTATGCCATGTGTGGTTTATTTGCAGAAGCACAAAAGGTGTTTGACAAGCATCGATTTTGTAGCGTAATCTCGTGGAACATGTTAATTTCTGGATACATCCAACAGGGAGTTGTTGAGAAAGCACTTCAGTTTTTTGTTGCATTTTGAAAGCTTGTGGAATGGCAAGAGCTATAAACACGGGCCAAAAAGTAAATGCTCAGATTATCGAAGGAGGTTTGCTAGTGAAAGATCTTTTTGTTGGCAATGCTTTAGTCGACATATATGCTAGATGTGACTTAGTTGCAAAGGTACCAGAAGTCTTTGGAAGTTGTCCGAGAAGTGGCTACATGGAGTGTGCTAATACTAGGATATGTACAACAAGGTTATGCTGAAGAAGTAGTGAGTTTTTTTTTGAACGGATGGCTATTTTTAAATGAAGGACTGTTTTTGAAAGAAGGTTTTTTGGGGGGAAAGAAAAAAAAAAGCGAAGAGGAAACAAAGAGAGAACTACTGAAGAATTGGAGGGGGATCTCGACAACTGGGGAAAAGGGGAGTTCAGGACACGAAGAACAGGGATCCGTCCTAATGGTTTTCGAGTCTTCTTCTTGACAGAGATTTCCTATGCATTATCCAGAACGAGATTCATATATTCATCAAAGCTGATAATGCGGCCTTCAATCCTTAGATTTTTCTGCTCGAAAAGCCAGATTTGGATGTGGGATTTACTTTGAAGGAATCGAAATATAAGATTTTTTGATAATCAAAGGAGGAGTTCTACAACTATGGAAGGACATACATGCTGCTACGACAGAGGAATGATGAGTTTGAAAGACGAAACCTCCTTTGAAGGTGATGAACAATGGCGGACTAGGAGGTGAACTCTAAAGACGAAGCAAAAGGACGGGACGTAGATCGAACGCAAAAGCTGTGAAGACGAATGCTGAGTCGGGAGAGAAAGCAAGAAAATTGGAAGAGGATCGAATGCTGAGTCGAGAGAGAAGGGAAGAGAATTGGAAAAATTGAAGGAACACATTGTGAAGACAAGCTTCGGTCCAATTTCCATTTTTGTCTGTGGAGATCAACGCAAGCCGGCACTCGCAACTTATCTAGACATCACTTTAAATTATATGTCGTGCTTCTTGGGACTCATGTTCGTTTTGATCTCTCCTGCGGAATTTGCACGTGGTGAACTAGAAGGTTATTTCTAAAGTGCGCTCTTGAAATCTTGCAGTTGGGAGTTTCAGTTTATACTGATCCATAACATAAATGATTGATACCGAGTGTGTTACCCAATGGATACTAGTAACTGAAGCAGTCGTTGGATAATGGATTAGTGAGTTGCATGATTTAGAAGCAGATTATAATCTTAGCAACTTTAAGAATGGATACAATAGATGCCACCAGAGCTAAAATTTCCTTGATAAAATTGTTTCTGAGCCAATCTGAGGCCAGGGATAAGATATGTCGAGCAATTCAGTATGGTTCCAAGTTTGTCAGTGCTAGTGAACCAGGAGTGGCCCGAGAAGTTGACAAATCTACAAGTTTAGCTCAGAAAGTTTTTCATTTGTTTAAGTATGTTAATGAGTTAGAAGCCTTACTAAGACCACCATCTAAAGATACACCAGTGCCATTGATCCTGCTTGCAAAGTCCAAAAGCTCACTGATGGCTACATTTTGATCAACTGGTTTGAAGCTTTATGATCCAGGCTATTTCAACACAGCACCTGTATGATCATCTATTTCATACATTGATGGGAACAAAGGGATATTGTGTTATAAAGGATATCCTATATAGGAGCTAGCAGAAAACAACACATTTATAGAGGTGGCTAATCTCTTGATGTATGGAAATTTGTCGAATAAGGAACAGTTATTAAGCTGGGAAGCAGCCATAGCCCAACATTCAGACTTACCAGAAGGTGTCCTGTCTTTAATAGCAGCTTTGCCACAAAATGCCCATCCTATGGGGCTCTAGTTGGGTTGATCAATGCATTGTCATCATTCCATCCAGATGCAAACCCTGCCTTTAAGGGACAAGACCTTTACAAGTCCAAAACTGTTCGAGACAAACAGATTGTACATATACTTGGGAAGGTGCCAACTTTGGTAGCTACAATCTACTCACACATGAATTGCAGTCATATCAGGCCTGGAATTGAAACTAAGTGTTGCTAGGCATGATTGTTAAAAATATTCTTTTGCTCAATTCACTTGATTAATCTTCCATCTTGAAATTTATCAAGGTCTTCTGTAGACACGACTTTGCTTTCGAAAACCCTTCGATAGCGCTCCACAACTGTTCGTATGATTTTGGCTTTTACAATACTATTTGATCTACAAATTCACCAAATGGATGTGAAAACGGCTTTTCTCAATGGAGATCTTGAAGAAGAAATCTATATGGAGCAACGTGAAGGTTTTATGATTGCATGAAAGGAGCATCTTGTATGCCAGCTTCATCGTGCATTATATGAATTGAAGCAAGCCTCTCATGCTTGGTATATTAAGATTGATCAGATCCTCACATCTAAAGGTTTTTTTGCATGTTTTGTTGACCCAAATATTTACATGAAAAGGGAGGACAAATATTTTATTATTCTTTCTCTATATGTTGATGATACTATTCTTGTGTCAAATAATATTGCTTTCTTGGATGCTATGAAGAAGCTTTTATCAACTGCATTTGAAATGGTGGATCTTGGTGAGATACATTCTTGTTTGGGTATTCAAGTTCAATGACACCGAAAACAAGGCATTCTTCGTCTTCGCAAGACAAAGGTTATTAATGATATTGTTAAGAAGTTTGGGTTGACAAATGCGCACTTTGCCAACACTCCCATTCTTTCAAGCTCTAACAAGGGTACATCTACAACACGCAATGAAGAATCAGCCATTCATCAACCTTTTGCTAATCTTGTTGGTTGTCTTCAATTTATTGGTTTAAACACAAGACCAGATATTTTATTTGCAACTATTTTTTTGGGACAGTATCTTTCTTCCCCTTCCACTATTCATTGGAGTGGTGCAAAACGTATTCTTAAGTACCTCAAGGGTACTAAGGAATTTGGTCTTATTTATCGTCGTCGAGAGTATTCTTCTTTATCTTCTTCAACTTCTCTTGACCTTATTGGATATACAGATGCTGATTGGGTAAGTTCACACTTATCCATGCGATCTACAAGTGGGAATTGTTTCCTTGTAAATGGATGTTTGGTTTCTTGGTCCAGCAAGAAACAACGATGTGTTGCGGTTTCTACAACTGAGGCCGAATATGTTGCTGCATCATTAGCAGCTCGCAAGCTAGTTTGGCTTCGACAACTACTTTCAGATTTGGGACATCCTTCATCATCTAGTACACCTCTTCGATGCGATAACCAAAGTGCTATTAGTCTTACCAAAGACTATATACAACATAGTAAATCAAAGCATATTGTTATTCATTATCATTATGTTCGACATGAAGTCAAGAAAGGTTCCATTATGGTGGAGCATTGTACCAGTGATCAAATGGTTGCAGACATCTTCATAAAAGCTCTTAGTGAAGCTCGCTTTAGTTCATTAAGACATGCACTTGGTATTGTTCCAAGTTCTTGTCTCACTGATTGAGGCATGTATCACTGTATTCAAGAAAACTTTATAGTGAATCATTTTTGTATCGTAGGTATGTGTAGGGGCTCGGGTTTTTTCCTTGTTCTCCCCAAGGGTTTTTTCACTCACAGCCAGAGACCTTTGTTTGAGTGGGGATGTTACAACTATATATATCATCTCTCACTTGACTTGGGTCTCACCTATATATACTAACTCTACATCAATATGAATCATTCTTTGGGAGCATGTCTTGTGTATCTCTCTCATACTCTCTCTCTCTCTCAATAGCTATATCTAGTGAGGTAATACACAATTATCTTCAAACCTAAGTATCCCGAATATCATGTGATGCATGAATCATGATATATGTGGTGAGATAATTCATTTATTGAGCTCCAAAACTATTTCCATGTGGTGAGATAATCCATAATTATCTTCAAGCCAAAGTGTCTCAAATATCATGTGGTGTTTGCATCATGCTATTATGGAGAGATAATTCATCTATTCAGCTCCATAACAGTTTTACATGACATTTGTAACATTTAGAGATTCCAATCCTACCCTATCTCTTGCTTTCCATGTTATATTCGGCATGTTCAGTTGATGATCCATCAAGGCTCCACTGAACACTGATCCTATTATCATTGGGGCTAGAATGCACAAAGGAGGACAATGTTACCAACGTAGATATCTGTTGTGTGGGCCTCCAAAATCTGCATAGGGTTTAGAACTATTGAATGGTCTTTCTACAGCTATGAGAATCTCTTTTACTTAGACTATAATGGAGATTGGTGAGCTACCACATGTGGGGAGTTGTTGGATTATCTCTTGCTTTATACTTGAGGAGTCTTCTTTGCATTTTCTTTGAGGCACATCTAGTCTATGTGTAGGACTTGAGCATCCAAGGGTCCAACATCTTATTGTCTTCTTTGTGCAATTGTAGCCCCTTGTTCCTATAGAATTTATTGAGTATCAATAGGGTGTATTAGGAATATGTATTCTACTCTGTAAAGTGTTATTGTGGTTTCACTCATGACTCTCTTGTTATATCTCATCATCTTGAGTCTTGTCCTGTTGGGTCTCATCCTCTTAAGTCTTGTCCTCTAGGGCCTCATCCCACTTGTAGCCTATACAAAGGTTGTTGTATTTGACACCCCACACACTGGGTACCAAAATTGTCATCACTCTTGGTTGGTCCTTCACTCTGAGATCCAAGTTTTTGTGAGTTCCCATGATTTAGAACCATTGGATCGTCTTCTTGGAGCTTTGAGAAACACTTAGACTTTCATGGACATTGGTGAACTACCACATGTGGGGAGTTGTATCTTTTTCCCATGATTTCTACTTGAGGAGTCTTCTTTGTGTTCTCTTCAAGCACTTCTAGTCTATGTATAAAGCGTCCATGGTCCTAGCATTTCTTAACTACTTTCCACCGTTGAAATCTCTTGTTACTATAGCGTTTAGTGAGTATTAAAAGGACGTGTTAGATATATGTATGGTTCTCTATAAAGTACTATTGTGATTTCTCAAGTGACCCACTTTTTATATCTCATACTCTTACTATATCAGAGGGCATGTTAGGAATATGTATGATGCTCTATAAAGTGCTATTGTGGTTTCTTTGGTAACTCTCTTAATATATTGCATACTCTTAAGTCTTTTCCTCTTGGGTATCCTCCTCTTGAGTCTCATCCCACTTGTAGCCTACACAAAGGCAACCCTATTTGGCATCTTCCATATCATATGCTAAAATCATTGTTTACTCACTCTTGATTGGTGCTCCACTCTTGGATCCAACTTGTTGTGATCATTCTTGGTGGCTCACTTTGAGATAACTATTGTGTGATCTCTATCTTTATTAGGTTCCTTTCTATTTTTCATCCATTAATATTGTTTATAATCTACATTGGCCTTTCAAATCCAATTTATGAAAATTTTGGAAAGGAACCTCCTTCAAAATACATATGAAAATACCTTGATAGTCAATTCTTTGGTTGGACGACAAACTCATATATCCCTAAGGTGCTTTCAAAACACAATTGACCCTACTCAACATTCTGAGGACGAAACATGTAGTCTTTCCGGAACCATTGTGAGTTTATGCAATAAGATGGTGGTATAGTGGAGTGAGGATCAGAAGCAAAGTAATTGATTATATTCTGCTAGGTCTCACAAAGTTCATCTGAGAGTAGAGTGCCTGGTGGAGCAGGCATGATAGATTCAAATCCTTGATTGTATTCGCAGAAGCAACCTGACATGTATCAGTGACCAATGAGAAACCTAACTTAGCTTGGATTAGGGACAAGGATCTCAGCTTTGATGTGGACTCCTCATCTTCCTGCCCCTTATCGTGGCCATCTTATCGTGGAGTGGAGTCTGAAGGCTCTTATTTTTCTTTCTCTCCCTCTCTATCTCTTGAGCTCAAAGGCTCCAACATTGATGAAGTTCAACCGCCGGCCTTATAACTGCAGCTTACTAATTGGAGGGTCATACCATTGATCGAGGAAAACATCAAAGAGATGAGATAAGTGACAATTTAGGAGGGATCAAATCAATGAGGAGGGGGGTGTATTGTGGAGGACAAAGGTTAAATAGAAATAAAGCTAATGGGCGGGCGCCCAAAGATTCAGGCATACCCAATACAATGTCCAAATACAAATATCATAATCGTGCGCCCATGTGCATACAAAATAATAAATAAATATCCAACGCCTTAATAAATAGGCGCGACAAAATATAGGCGCCATGCCTAAGGTATGCGGCCATCAAAATATAAGTAATAACTCGAATACACGCTATCCTCCAATGCTTTTCTCTGCCACTGTTGCTATCTCTACATATCAATTGAAGCATTCACAATCGTTAGTAAAATAATACAATTAAACCGACAAAAGTGAATACCTGGCAGTCTTCAGCTATATAAATAAATCACTTGGTTAGAAATCAATCCTAACCTTAATTTATCACGAGTGTGTACTCTAAACTCGTAAATGTTTATTAATTCAATATGTATTTTGCGAAATCACCCGCTATGGAATCACCCATGTACACACTAAATTAACGAAATGCTTGAAAAGAATAGGCATCCCCATCGACTTCTCGCCGTGAAATATACCTCCTGGCATCATACCCCGGGGTGGAATAGCAGTTGTCCTCAATTACTATTAGCTCAATGTGGAGATAATAGAGTTGGGAAAGCATTTAAGTCTCTAGCGTACATCCATTGGGCCTCTTCAATAGAATGGTTTTTAAACTTGACCAAATATCTAGAATATCTACGGCCAATTCTAGTGGTCATAAGGTCTGTATCTATGCTAGCTTCAGGCTTAAGGATTTAAGTCTCTTCATATAACAAATGTGGGTTTTCATAAATAGGGTCTACATGTAATTGGCCTCTAAAGGGTCGTAATAAACTAATGTGAAAGGTGTTGTGAATTTTCCAATGTGGTGGTAGTTCTAACTTAAATGCATTGTCATTAATTTTGTGAATGATCTTAAATGGTCCATAAAATCTAAGTGCTAATTTCACAACTGGGTGTTTATCTACACTTTGTAATCTACGTGTCTCTATTCTTAACTAAACATAGTCATCAACTTTGAAATTCATGACTTGTCTTTTCTTATTGGCTTGCTTTGTATATGATTGCTCGGCTTTGGCAATCATTTCTTTAACCTCATCAAAAATAGTAACGTGCATGTTAGCAATATCATCAGCACTCTAAATTCTATTTGATAAAGATGCAACAGGTGTAGACAATCTATAACCATAAATCACTTCAAATGGTGCTTTCTTTGTAGCTGTGTGTGGTGTATTGTTATATGCAAACTGAAGTAAATGTAGATGTGTATCCCATGTCAGTGGTTTAGAAATAGTGTAAGCACGTAAAAGATCTTAAATAGTACTATTAGTGGCTTCTGTCTGACCATTAGTTTCAGGATGAAATAGCATATTAGTGAATTTGGGAATCTCCCAATTTCCATTTTTTGAATACTAAAAAGGTGGCACCCGGATAACATGCCCATAAGATTCTCAAAACCATATGATGTGACCTATCATTGGAAAGCTCTTGAAAAATGGATTCAATTGAGCTATAGAGCGCTTGATTTGGAGTTATAATGTTCAAGTTATGACAAATGCAAAGATTTGACCACGTGTCCCAAACTTATGCAAAATTCCCATTTTCCCCAATATGGTGTTATGAAATGCAGAAGAGAAATCAATCTTTGTTCCTAGGTTAGTAAAAAAAATAATCCAAAAATTATTACAGAATCTAGAATCACGATCAGAAATAATGACTTTTGGTAATCCATGATTAGTGAAAAAAAATTTCAAAAACAATTGTGTTGCTTGAGGTGCTGTTAAATTTTTCTTGCATGGAATGAAATATGCTTGTTTACTAAACCTGTCTACAACAGTCCAAATCATATCATGGTTAGCTTTAGTGTTAGGTAAACCAGTAATAAAATCCATAGAAATCTGTTCCCATGCACAAGGAACTTTCAATCGATCCCCATATAGGAAAGAAAGAGAATTCCCCATGGAATTCCCTAGTTGAAAATACATATAAGTGGGGAAAGTAAAAACTAGGGAAAATGGGACATTTCCTAGTGAGAATAAGTAGGGAATCACATAAGACCTTTTTTATGTAGGAAATATTCCCTACATAGAAATTTCCTACATAGGAAATTCCTATGTAGGAAATATTTCATACATAGGAAAATACAGAATTTTCTATGTAGGGAATAATTCCTATATAAGAAATATTCCATATATAGGAAAAAAATTCTAGATGTGATTCCCTAGTTACTCTCACTAGGAAATCTCTCATTTTTCCTTTTTTTTACATTCCCTACTTATATGTACTTTCAACTATGGAATTTCGTGGAAATTCTCTTTTTTCCTTATCAATTTATCTACTTTGCCCTTACTCTTAGACATGCTAATATCAAACAAGAAATTACACAATAAATTTTTAACTAGAAATTTATATAGAGAATGTCATCATTTCTAAGTAAGGATCAATAACATACATCTAATGATAAAAATAGATTAAACAAATTAAGACATCAATATCTACTTCTAGCAACCAAAAGAAAAATGAAAATACTTTTAAAGGAGCATAGATCTAAAAACTAATTAAGCAACATGTGTCTCTTGAATGTTTTATCCCTTAAATCTCCAATATGTTCCAAAGTAATAAATGTTTGAGTAATCCCTCAAATCTCCAATATGTTGAAAAGCAATAAATTCTTAACTCAAAGTAGAAGTTATGCTAAAACTTCCACATCATCTAGACTAAGCACATTGCTATTTTTGTTTAATACAACTTTGCCATTTCCTAGTAGCCAATAAACAATCTCCTTAATCATATCATCACTTGTTGGCTTCTTTGTATCCTTAATCAAGACTCGAAAGCTAGCTTCAATCTTTTTGAGATTCATGTATGTACTCTTTAAAGAAAAGTACATATCATGAATTGTAGGCACACCAAGATACTTCAAAAGTATGGTTTCCATGTTCTCTTTTGTCATATTAACCTGCATTGAATAACAAAAAGAGAATAAGTAACTTATTATACTATGTATAGATAATTAAATGACACGAATTATAATATGAAAAGCCATAAATTTAACTACACGACTATTATATATATATATATATATATATCAACTATAAAGCTACCCTTTAAGCATCATTTGAAATGTTAATCTCAAAGCTACAAATTCAACTACATGACTACAATTATATATATCTAATTAAAATATAAATTAACAATAAAGTTACCCTTTGAGTATCATTTGAAATGTTAATCTCAATGCCTTGGTTTGGGAGATCTTTAAATTCATAATTCAAATAAAATAAAAAGATTAGATTATGCTTTTCATGTATGACATAAACAAGAATATAAACATTTACATCTAGCACCTTTGGTTCTTTTTTGTTGATACTGGTACCTCGTTTCATGCTCCTTTGTTGCAAAATATCCTTCATCTTCTCACTTGGCTAGTCAACACGTAAAATAAATAGTTATATAATAAATCATATCTTTAGTTATTCACTAAACTATGACGCTATTGTTCTCTCACAAACATATATCAAATACCTTCCTCTTTCTTTGACTTTTTCGAGATGTTTCATTAATGTCATCATCTTGATTAGCCTACATTCAAAACTAAAATTAGTAATCACATTAAAAACATTTATATAGAAAAAAAAGTTACATACCTTATCATTGCTTAAAGTATGGATACTTTGTTCCAGAGTTCCTTGACGTTTAGTTGAGTACATTATTTTGTCTAAACCATGTGACAATAACTTTGAAAAGCTGGCACAATTTTCCATATCAAGTGTCTCATCTTCATTTTCAACATCCTACATTTTAAGCATGTAAAGGATAAGATACTGTTAAGAACATGAATCATATGGTTAATCTTAAATTTAATATAAAGCAAAGAACCTCATCGGATGTATAGCATTGAAATTCTTCAAAGCTCTTTTCTTCCTCCACGAACATATTCATCTATGGGAAATGAAAGTTAATGTATAAGTATCTGTATAAGAGACATTCTCAAAGAAAGTTATTAGATATGAGCTCAAAAGTATTACCTGCAATGATAAATCTGTTTGCTTGTATTGTTGTCCTTCAAAGGAGCCACTTTCTTCAAGAGGCTACATCAACAAAATAAGATCATGTGTATACATCAAATGTCTCCAAAATATATGGAATCAAGTACAAAAATGATAAACATATAAGATTATAAGATACCTTTTTCAAACCTTGTTCATTCGCAATATCATCCATGCTAGGAATGTATACATCAAGTTGATTAGAATCAATAGTAGCAACATATAGTTCACTCTGCCATCAATAGACACCCCTAAATGAGTATGGGAGAAAAAGAGCCAATCCTACACTTATGATATCAAACTTATAAATCATCTTACCATTGATGATGTTATGTCATTTGATACATTTTGAAGCTTATCTATATCATCCACTCCAAGAGATGTGGATAATTCTCTCTATATGTCATAAGATTAATAGTTTAATAACTAAGAATCTACACCTCAAATATTAGGAAAGCCAATTAAAAAAAGTAACAATCAAATTACCTTCTTTAAAAAATCTTTTTTCTTCAAATACTTTCTTTCATCTTGCTTTGTACCCTTCCACCAGTCATATATGTCATTCTCTCTCTATATGTACTCACATCCAGTAAACTTCAATGGTAAAATCTCATGGTGATTCTCTGATATAATTTTCATGATATACTTTTTATCCGCATTTTTATAACGTAGATCATCTGGGTTTAAGGATTTAAACCACCTACGTACTCGATGATAATTTTCGAGCATGACAGTGTGTTGACTTTTAAAGTATTCAGCCAAGAGCTTTTTTCCATAAAGTCTACCCTCTTCTCTAAATTTCAACATGGGTGGCCGATAGATATCATCATATGATGGTATGCATATCACTCCTATTGATACTCAAGTGATCAAATATCATTAGTTAGTATAACCATTTCAAAAAATGACTCATTATCAACATAAGAAAGCTGATAATACCTGATTCTTGGCTTAAGAAGTGTTAAGGCAAGCAATCTCAATGTCTTCCTTTCTTACATTGTCTCTTGTGTCATCTTTAGTAACTTATTTACCTATATATACATAGAGTTAACCAAAGCTCACGATAATACAACGTTATGAAAATTTTCAATAACACAAAAGAAAGTAATTAGATATTGTGTATCAATTTGGGTCACCAAATTTGTACAAGTTTTTGATCCTTAAAGTTGGTACCTGCATCTTGACTTGAAGAAACATTATCGCAAGTAACCTCCTTATCTCCCTTTCTTACATTACCTCTTTTCCCACCTTTTGTTGTTCTTTTATCTATGTTTATATATATACACACAATTACTCAAAGTTTAAAGATATGAATAACTATGAACATTTTAAATTTGGCAAAGAGACTAATTAAAGCTAGTTAATCTCAAAATGAATCACCTAATAAAGCAAGATGTAATATATGTACAAATTTAAATTTTCAAAGTTTAGTAGAAATAAAGACATATACCTGTATCGTGATTTGAAGAGACATTAGGGCCAATGACCTCCTTAGCTTTCATTGTTCCATTATCTCTAGTACCTGCATTTGTGATTTTGTTACCTTTATGTACACATAATAAACCAAAGTTTAGAAACATAAGAGACTTATATTTTTTAAAAAGAAGTACTATATCAAACTAAATCACTTAATTCCTTAGCACTTGGATTAGAACACATAAAATAGTAATAAAATTAGGTATAAATTTAGTTATTAGAGTTAGTTACCTTTCACTTCTTCCACAACTGAATCCACAAGCCCAAGTAGTTTGGGATCCTCACTCATCATTTTTTTCAAAAGAGCCATCATCTCTAGATTATAAGTCGACATGGCAAACCTACATAGGCATGGTAACAATAAGAAAGTATTTGCAATGTATGTTTGAAAATGTATATCACATTAAGCAATACAAAACAAAAGACTTCAATAAACATACCGTCATAATGTTTGAAAATGTAAATTACATTAAGCAATACAAAACAAAAGACTTCAATAAACATACCGTCATAACATTGTTGCCTCATGCTCATGCGAACACCACATGGTAGGTACAATCTTTCTTTTATTGTCAATTGCAATTGCTTTTGTTTTGAGTACTTGCCATTGCTTTTTCGTGGATACACATAGCCACCAATCCTTCCAATCGTGATCCTCTATTCTCACTTTCCAAATATTTTCTTGCAAGTGTACATTAGTTAGCCATCCCACTTTTACTTGCTTCATTTCATAGTGTACTGCTCTTATAACCGCACATTTGAGCATCTAGATGAGACTTCGTATAGACAACATCATTTTCCTCTAGCCAAGGAGGAATGCAACCGATGCAACCTATCTTAATCAAACGTGACCTTGGTCTCAAATCTTTTGTCTCATATGCGATGATATTGTTTCCATGTTGAAGTGGAATAAATTTTTGTAACAATGATTGTATTGGTCTAATACAATCCCATGAAAATGGAACAAAACCATTTTGCAAGACACTCATACATGTAGTGGTATCCACAACTAGACTTTCATGGCCACTTTCAACCACAATACATTGTCTGTAGTAATAAGCTCCAAAAAATAGTTTCACTTCACCATTGCATTCAAACGAAAAAAATAATGATATGCATGCTTTCCAATGGCCAACATCTATGTCCACTCTAGAGTCTTCATCGCATCTTACCACCACTTTATCTCCTACTTTATAAAATTCTCCCTTTAGAAAAACCTTTTTATATTCTGTCACTGTTTCCACCTCTATGTTAAAGCTATGATGAACATATCTCTTTTCTTCATTAGTTGCATCTCTGCGTCTTAACTTCTTTGCTCCTATGGTTATTCCCTTTGTTAGAGCTACTCTTTTGCATGCACAATCATTAGCCTTTTCTAAAAAACTCCATATTTCTTTTGCTTTTTCCACACATGATACATGTATGAGACCTGATGCATGCCATTCTGGACATTCATCGTACCTATTAGAATCCACTAAGTATCCATCAGGTGGTAGTAAAGCTTTGTGGAGTTCTCTTGTCATCCTTTGATATGGCATAAGTCTGTCACGTTGGTCTTTTGTAATATGCATAAATATCCATGTAAAGAATCTTCGTCTTTGGTAGTTTGCATAAGAAATCTCATTATCTTTGTTATTTGTTTTGATATTGACATATACTGAGACCATACGCTCATAAATATAACACCAGAAAGCATCATGGCTACCATGTCGAATAATGTCATCCAAGAATTCTCCAAAACCTACATTTAGTAAGGCAAGAAAATATATATGATTAAAGTGAAATATAATTGCTATATAAATGAAAAAACTAAGAAAATAAAAAATATTTATACCTGCAACATGTTCCAAAGGAGCTGAGTTTGATCCTAAGAGCTCCTCACAGCTTACTCTCCATGAACCAAGCAATTCTCTCAAAGTGTCTATATTTTCTCTAGACCAACCATTGTCGTGAGTGTAGTTGTAAAAAGCATGAGCAATGTCTATCAGAATTAATCCTAGGTCATAGAATACCTTCGGAATACCTTCAATCTCACATAGTACATAAGGCAAACACCATTGAATCCACTTTTGATTTTCCTCAGCCTTGTAGCTCTCACAATACTTACTAGGATATCTTGGCCAGCGACCATAATGAATAGAGTATGGTGTTACTTTAGTGACACGATGTGTTGTCTCATCAATTTTTACTTTCATCCTGTTATCCACAGTCCTTACTAGAGCACATATATATTTTGAGAACAAATTTAGAGCCAAAATATGCATGCAATCATATACAAGGTCCAGGGATAAATCAAAGCCATAGAGTTCATATAGTCTCCACAAGCATGATCTACCAGAAAGTCCCGCATCTTTCAAAATCTCTTCTCTTTTTGCTTGGGTGAGGGCTCGCTCTGCCATAGTCAAAGAACTAAGCATTTCATTGGTTGATCTTTTAATTGGTCTATATCTCAACTGGAATCTATTTTGACCATACAAGTAACGTCCTGAGCCCTCACCCTCCAAAGTGGCTATTGCTTTGTCTCTATGACAAAACGATTGACCACCATCTTTGAAAGATCCAATCTTGCACTGAGCTGGATGGTCTCCAGTTACCATCATTAGCATAGCACGTGCAATGAATCTTCGACTAAGAGAATTTTCATGCTCAACAATCTTTGTAATTGGATAATTGAAGTCTACTTCAAATCCATCAACAAATAGACTTTCTAATTCATCTATCAATGGCTGCATGAATATGTGAAAGAGTTTACTAGAGCTTCCAATAACTTTTTTGCAACTGAATGGAATAAATAAAACCGGTATAACTCTAATAAGGGAGCTCTTTCCAACATTGAGAATTTTGATTTCAACAACTCCACAATTCTTCTGGGTTGTCTTTGAGGCTTGGAATCCATCCCAATGTAATAACAAGGCAAAATTGCATGGATCACCCTATTTATCAAAAAACACGCCACATTTTAGTAACCTGTATCAAATTTCATTTATATTAATTAAAAAGACGAGCATGATAATAAAGTGTACCTTACAAATCCTTTTGTACCCATGTATGTGAGTTCGACATGATTGGCAGATTAAATTGTAGGCACTCTCAATATCATCCCATGAATGATCAAGCAATGGTGACCTTTGGGCAGAAGGCCAAGCTGTATGGACTTGTTTGCAATGCATGTTATTACATATCAATGGAAGCTCAAAGTATGATTCAGGATTCCAAAAAACATTTACACTTTTGCATTTTGTACCATCCCAAAACTCATTTATTGTAGAATCACAAAGTGTATTCTCCTGTATTAACCATTTGTTTTTATTTCTCCACATTTCCAACAATTCATGGCATAGAGTTCTACTTCTAGTTAGTAGACGTAATTGTTCTCTAATGGACACATAGTCAAAAGAGAGCATATCTTTTCTCGGTAGAGAACACTTGGAACACTTTTCACAACATTGTGAACAATCATGCTTTAACTTCTTCCTTCCTCCTTTTCTGGTGTTACACAAGCATTCAATTGTGTCTCTAATGTAGTTATCCTCCTTGCTTGGCTAATAAAGCAATGGTGCATGAATAGAACTCTCACTTCCTTGGCATACCCTGTAATGTTGGGAGTTAACCATACCTAGCCGTGAGAACATGATACCAAGTTTCTCCCAACAAGTAGGAATATTTATACCGTTCAAGTCTCCATCCCATGTGTTAGGCATTTGCACTAGTAGTTTGGCCAAGCTTGGCATATATATATTGTCCATATATGCTTGGGGGATCAGAACTGACCATATCACCAAAAAGAATTTTAAGCATTTTATCTTGAAACTCAATTGAAGCTTGATGCTCATCCCAAAGTGCTTGCAATTGAATTATTCTTTGAACGATTTTGTCAAATAAAGATGGTTCAACATCATCCATCTCGAATGCTTCATGTTGTGGTTCCACCTCATTATCCTCCCTTTCGTCTAAATTGCCAATCTCATCTGATGGGTCATTATGGACCTCATCTCCCATGTCATTATGCTCTAGTAGAATGTCATCTTGTGGTAGTCCTTGAGAGTCACGTAAACCAAGATTAGTAGCGAGACTCTTAAATCTTTCCTCAATTTTCATGTGTCTTGCATATGTTGAGTGAGGAACCATACATCCACCTCCACAATATGTTCTGCATGTACACCACAAACGCCTGCGTCTCGGCAAAGAGTGAGATGATGGTTGATCCATAGGAGGGTTATCTTCACTCATAGAAACATCATTGTTAGTAGAATTTTGACCTTCTTGTTGAGCCAGAACTGATGAATGTATTATCCCATTCATATCCTTGCGACTGTTGCATAGTAAGTTTGTCTAGTAACATTCTGATAACCAAGGGTTGAATGCCTACACTTATAATTGCACTGACATCTCCTTAAATTATTCATTATGGCTTCCTGAAACATAGACATAAATAAAAAATAATCAATCTATATATTAAAGTTACATATCAAAGGTTATACATCAAACGGGAAAAAAAAAGCATTACTCAAAGGGAAGTAGACTTTTATCTATGGTGGAAATAAATTATATTCAAGAACCATAAGCATAGTCAAGGAGATTTAATTAGAAAGCTGCAAAGAGTAGAAAGTGCAAGGAGATTTAATTATAGAATACCTTCGTATCAAAATCTTCCAAAGATGCATAAGACTTAGTTTAGCAAAAACATGTGTCTATTATTTCTAAGGGTAGAGCAGGGATACGATAGTGCTATATTGTTTACAAGCATATTCATAGGGTGAAAGAAAGCTATGTTCACTTAATATTGTTATCTCAAAGTTCTATATTTATTATGGGCACATACATAAACTAGATCTTCCAGTAAAGTATAGCTAGATGTATGTTATGAAGTGGTGCAAAGGTGTCACTTGGTTCATGTGAATTGAAGGGGAATTCAAGTTGACTCTGAGTCTACAAACATAAGTAGGCTACAGAGAGAGAGATTACGAAACCCTTCCTGGAAAGGAAGATCGGGCCGGGCTGGGCCAAAAAGACCCATCACATCACTTATTATTTCCCTAGTATGGTTAAACATCTCCTCAAACAAGTGATACTTGGAGCTTACTATAATAAACTTATGCTCGAGAAAACATAGGATAAAAAGCAAACAAGAGATAACAAAACCCAGCTTGGATAGGAAGATCGTGTCCCTAGGGCTAACAAGGCCCATCACAACAGTTATCATTTCCCAAGCATGGTTGGACATCTCCTCAAAACAAGCAAAGTCAGAGATTACAAAACCCTGCTAGGATAGGAAGGTCGTGTCCCTAGGGCTATAAATAAGACCCACCACAGCAGTTATCCTTTCCCAAGCATGGTATACATGTAGTATACATCATGGTATACATGTAGTATACCAGAAAGACTAGTGGACACAATAGGCATAAACATTCTTAGTAAAAAGGCTTGTTGCCCACATTGTTACAACAATGAAAAGCCTATCAAAACTAACCCAAACAAGCTCAAAACACATCACAATATTATCAGTTTCGACCGCATACCTAGTTAGGTATGCTTGGGGGCAGGCCCATCTTCACAGCTAAGGCACTTACACATCATAATATTATCAGTCTCGACTCTCCACAAGCAAGGCACTTACACATAATAATATTCTTCTTCTTGATGAAACCATCACAATAGTAAGTCTTAAACGGATCCTCATTATAATTGCCACATTCTGAGCTACAGCATCATGTCAAGCTTCTACAAGGGAGGGATTGCATACCTGGCTAGTTGCGGTTGGGGGTAACGGGACCGCAACTAGCTAGGTATGTGGTGGCTCTTAGGAACCGCTTTTCCCACATCGGAATGTCAAAACCTTTTGATGTATGATGCATAGAGAAGGAAAAACCACTCCGCCCCACAGAGCCCCTCAAGTAATCTAGAATCAGCAATCCTATTTGCTTGTCTATATGACGCCCTTTCTCTCAAGCAAAACTGGTATGGGGCACCTAATCGTCAGCTCAAGCTACTCTTAAGACAGATTATGCCCTTGATGAGAGGGTTAGGAGGTAAATGGCATCTAGTTCTTGCCTAATTCATGGGGATATATACAACAAGACAGGTTCTCACAGCTCTCTATGCTCCTCTTTCTCTGACATCAAGTATTATGCATGTAAAGCCAAGAAACCCTCACTTCTGATTTATGAACAGGAGCGGAACAGAGAAACTCATTCCAAAGGAATGTCTTAAATTAAAGTTGAATCTCTCCTGTAGACCTGACCCAATCCATCAATCAATCAATCAGTCCAAAGAAACAGTTAACTGATGGGGGTATGTTTTTCCAAAAACAAGGGACATTAAAGCTGAGAGGGATCCTGGGTGTTTCCTTGTCTGCCAATGTCGCTTGTCTGCTCCTTCTTTCTGGAGGGGGCAAAGCGTCGGCCTACTAGCTAGCCTAGTCTAGTCTTTGTGTTTGTGTGTGTGAGAGATGGGCGCGCGGATGTGCAAGAGAGCGTCACTTTTTACACACGTTAATCTCTCTAATATGACTCCTGTAGTCTCACTCTCGTGCGCTGATACAGGAACGAACAAATTCCCTACAGGGGTGCGGTATGCGTGCGTCTATATATATATATATATGCGTGTGTTGGTGGGTGAACCCGGGGGGGTGTCGGCGTTCGCTTTCGGGTCAGAGAGAACGTATCAAAGGATTCGTATCAGAGAGAACGTTCGCTTTTTACACACGTATCAGAGAGAACGTATTAGTGATACCTTGTGGAGCGGCGCAAGACAGCACTGACGGCATCGGCGTTCACTTTCGGGTGGAGGTGGCAGTAGCGCTTGGCGATGCGGTGGTTCCTGAGACCCAAGAAGGAGCACACCAAGGGGTGTATTTGCGCATTCAGAATGCGCGGATAGAAGTGGTGGCTCGGCTCGAAGCTCCCCGGTTCGATCGCCTCCACGGTTCGCCCCGATCGGGCAGCAGCAGCTGGTGGGCGCGACGATGGCGGACAAGCTGTTTGTAAACGAGCTGGTGATTCGATGGCGGACAAGCTGTTTCCCTCCTCTACACTAAGGGCATCGATCCTTTGGCGGGAATTAATTAGAGGTTAGGTAGGGAATTAATTAGAGGGTAGGTAACAATAGTGGAACTAGAATCAAACTTTGTTCCTATTTCACACACATCCACTTTTTCTCTCGGTGATGTATTTTGATTGGTGTAATTCAATTTTCTCTATCGTATCTTTGATAACTATATTGCATTAGATGTATCCTCATCACCAAATTGCATTGTACTTTTGATAATTGTACTTTTGATAATAGTTGCTCTATCATCCCTGGAAATATTGTACTCCGAAAGGGCTATGCCTGTATAAATGAAATAAGACTTGTTTTTATCAATATCTATCTTGTCTATGAGAATTGATAAAAAGTTAAGTGGCTAGGTTTCTTGGTTGATAGCTGAATTGGGTATGAAATATAATCATAACCATTAGCGAGTTGTAACGAAAAAAATTCTCTATCCAGGCACAACCCCAGATATAGGTTCCGAGTCCGCCCCCTACATCAAGTACGACCGTGATCTAAGAGAAGAAGTTTCTTCTCAAGTAGATCAAGCCGCTAGAATTTGACGGGAAAGGTAGGACTATCCAAGTAGATGTTGAGATTTTGATAGAGTCCATGGAAGATTACTTTGAAGCAGCCGGTAATGCACCCGCCAACCAGGCTATGCTCGCCAAGCTGAAGCTCATTGGCGAAGCCAGGCTTTGATGGAAGCAATGGTGCATAGATCAAGGGATCTCTAAAGGATCCGTTACCTGGGAAAAGCTGAAGAAAGCTGTGCAAGGAAGATACTTACCACCTACATATCGCACGCAGAAAATGAATGAGTTCTACGAGCTGAAACAGTTGGGTCTCACTCTTGACGCATACTACTCAAAATTCGTCTCACTTCTGAAGTATGCACCACAAATGGACATGACACAAGTGTCCAAATTTTGTGCCGGTTTAAACCCACCAGTGAATACCCGCCTCAAATCTATGCACCCAACAGATCTATAGGACACACTCATTCGAGCTGTGCCCATAATTCAGGAGGTGCACGCTAGGCCAAGAAGTAACAAAACTTGGTCTTATAATGACCAGAACAGAGGAGCATATAGGCCCCAAGTGAAGAAAGTTCAAGGTCAAAACCGGGGATAAAGAAAGAAAAAAAGGACTAATAATATCAACAACTTTGTCCCTACCCAAAGCAATGGCCAAAATCTTTGTTGTTTCCATTGCAACGAGCCCGGTCATTTCAAAAGGCAATGTCCCAAGCTTGGCGGAGGACATCGTCAAGCATCTTTCCAAGGAACTGGCAGTGGCCAGGGAGCCGCCACCCGAGGCAGAGGGAGAACCGCCTGTGTTGCCAACAGGGAAATAGGCGAAGAACAAGACCCGACCATGGAAGCAGAGTTTGAGAGGAAAACAATCCATGCTGCCCTTCACAAGAAAGGCCCGAATCGCCAGTTTTCGGTGTTTCAGACACCATCAGACTATCAAGGTAAAGGTTTCAAAACCTTGATTGATTGTAGCAGTACACATTCCTTTATCTTACCAACTTGTGCAAGAAGATTAGGAATAGCCACAGTAGAAGCACCTACCCTGCTTGTGGAATTGGCAAATGGTCGTGAGGTCACTTGTACTAGGCAAACTGCTAAGGTGGAATTCTTTCTGGGAGGAAAGTCGACTTCGGTCAAATTTAGGGTCATGAACCTAGGTATCCATGAGTTTTTACTCGGAATGGATTGGCTTAAACCTTAGGATGCCCACATTCATTGTGGAACGGGCCAAGTTTCCTTTCGAAAATCTGAAGGGGAATTGGTCACAACTCAAGGTGAGGCTGGAAAGCCAAAAATTCAATTGGCCAAAGCATCTCAGATTATAAAGGGAGTTAGAAAGGGACTACCTGTCTACTTGATTAAGCTCAATAAGTTATATCAGAAGCAAGAGTCTAGTGAAGAACCTTCATGGCTAAAGGAGTAAGCGGATGTATTTCCTAAAGAGCTGACAGAACTCCTACCTCAAAGAGAAGTGGATCACGAGATCAAGCTAGTGCAAGGAGCTGCGCCAGTTGCAAAGAGACCTTATAGGATGTCCATCCTAGAAGCAATTGAGCTGAAGAAGCAACTCAAGAAACTGCTAGATCAAGGCTACATCTGTCCTAGCATTTCACCATGGGGAGCTCCAGTGCTGTTCCAGAAAAAGAAAGATGGAACACTTTGACTGTGTATTGATTACAGAGGGTTGAATCAATCAACTGTTAAGAACAAGTATCCTATTCCTAGAATAGATGAGCTTCTTGATCGTCTTCAGGGTGTGAAGATCTTCTCCAAGATTGATCTCAGGTCTGGATACTATCAAATAAGGATCAAGGAAGAAGATATTCCAAAGACGGCCTTCAACACAAGATATGGACACTTTGAGTTCCTGCTCATGTCATTCGGGCTAAGGAATGCACCTGCCACCTTCAACAAGTTAATGCAGGATATCTTTAGGCCATATCTTGATGACTTCGTACTCATCTTCTTCAACGATACCCTAATCTATTCCAAACAGGAAGAAGATCATGAACCCTAGCTTGGGATTGTTCATTGAGAAAATGAGGGCACACAAGCTCTATGCTAAGATGAAGAAGTGTGCATTCTTCAAACATCGGATTGAATATCTAGGATTCATCATATTAGCGAAAGGAATATTAGTGGATTCGGCCAAAGTCAAAGATGTTTTAGAATGGCCAATACCAACATATGTCAAGAAAATACGCAGTTTTTTTGGATTGAAAGGATAGTATAGGGTCTTTATAAAAAACTATGCTTTGATTGCAGCACCTCTGACAGATCTATTAAAGAAGCAAACATCCATCGCATGGTCAGCTACCAAACAATCTAGCTTTGATAGATTAAAGTAAAGTTTGGTATCAGCACCTATCCTGAAACTTTCGGACCTCAGTAAGGAGTTCGAAGTAGTAACTGATGCTAACACGCTTGCCTTAGGATGTGTGCTCATGCAAGAAGGTCATCCTGTAGCATACTCTTCAAGAAAACTGAAGAGCCATGAGAAGAATTATGCCACCCATGATCTAGAAATGTTAGCTGTCATCCATGCTCTAAAGCTTTGGAGACACTACCTGTTGGGTAACAAGTTTACTATACTAACGGATCATAAAAGTCTCAAGTGGATCTTTACCCAGAACGAGCTCAACATGAGGCAATGTCGGTGGATTGAAGTGCTGGAGGAGTATGATTTTGAAATCAAATGCAGACCTGGAAAGGTGAATGTAGTTGCTGATGCACTCATTCGCAAGGCATTCCTTAGTTCTCTAATCTTGCGAAATCCATCAATGGCTAGATCTCTAGCCACAAAGGTATCCATGCCAAACAACCCAATACTTGAGCTAGCTAGAGAAGAAGCATGCCATGATCCAACCTAACAAAAGATACTAAGGGAGATCCCTATCAAGGATCAGGACCAAAAGCTACAGGCTAAGTATCATGAATTCTCTATCAATAATGGACTTGTCTACTATAGAATAAGATTATGTATACCAACAAGCCAGTCACTCAAGCAGAAGATACTGTGGGAAGCTCATGATTCCCCTTTCTCAAGACATCTTGGCTATGCCAAGACTCTCAATGCAGTCAGGAAGAGCTACTATTGGGAGAGGTTTAAAGGTGAAGCTCTCAAATATGTCACTGAGTGTTTGTCTTGTCAATGTATTAAGGCCGAACATGTCGAAATGCCAGGAAAGTTCCAACCACTTGACATACCTCAAATGAAATGGGAATTCATCAATATGGACTTTGTTGTTGGCCTACCCCAAGTTTAGGGAGGATACAACTCAATCATGGTTGTGGTTGACATGCTTACTAACGTTGCACACCTTATTCTAGTTAAGACAAACTATAAAGCCTCAGACATTGCAAGGTTGATTATTAAGGCGATATTCAAGCTACATGGGTTACCCAGAAGAATCATTAGTGATCTTGATTCTCTCTTCACATCACACTTTTGGAGAGCTATCTTTGGAGCCATTATGACTCAAATCTGCCAAGAAAGTTGCAACCACTTGACATACCCCAAATGAAATGGGAATTCATCAGTATGGACTTTGTTGTTGGCCTACCCCAAGTTTAGGGAGGATACAACTCCATCATGGTTGTGGTTGACATGCTTACTAACATTGCACACCTTATTCTAGTTAAGACAAAGTATAAAGCCTCAGACATTGCAAGGTTGTTTATTAAGGAGATATTCAAGCTACATGGGTTACCCAGAAGAATCATTAGTGATCTTCATTCTCTCTTCACATCACACTTCTGGAGAGCTATCTTTGAAGCCATTGGGACTCAAATCTATTTTAGTACAGCCTACCATCCCTAAACTAATGGCCAAACGGAGCTAGTCAATCAAGTTATTGAGGATATGCTAAGGGCACAGTGCTGCCATGAACCAAAAAGGTGGATTCAATACTTGCCTTTGGTTGAATTTGCCTACAATGCTTCTTACTAACAAAGCATTCAAATGACCCCTTTTCAAGCATTGTATGGGCATGACTGTCGAAGTCCCCTAAACTTCTCAGATCCAACCTTGAGGGTTGAAGCTTCTAGGAAGATTCTGGAAGAGATAGATGACCAAATGAAGTCAATAAGACAGGACATCCAAGCCACCAAGGATAGACAGAAAGCATATGCGGATTTGAAACGTCAAGATAGAACCTTCGAAGAAGGAGACATGGACTGACCTCCAAGGCCTACTCAAACATTTGACCAACAGAAACCAGGTTCTTGGTGATATTCGGGACATGAAATACATCCGATAGGTATTTCTTTTTTCCATCCTGCATAGACAAAGGAAATTTTCCAATCTATACAATAAGATGTGCAGTATCATCACCAGTCTCCAGAAATCCTAGTTTTTCCATTTACCTTGCATCCTGCATCCATTCTGCATGACCTGTCATGTGGTTTTATGCACCACACATCGTTTCTTTCTTCTGCACTTGTCACAGAATTGGTCATGTGCTGCACCATAAACAAATGCTCATTTCTGTCATCACCCTGTCTATTAGAAGATACATAATTCCCTTGTTGCAATTTTCCATTCATGATGTCATTCTGCTTTTTATAGCAGTCTTTAGCCCTATGACCCATTTTACCATAGTAGTAGCATTCAACATTGCTGTTTGCATTTTGGCCTCTTTGCCATCCACCATGACCTCTTTGGCTCACCCTGCCTCTAGAGTTACCACGTCCTCCTCCATAGGACTGGTTTTCTTGAGTTTACTGCATATTTTGATTTCTACCACGGCCTCCAGATCGGCCTCCTCTACCTCTGCCTCTACCTCTTCCAGCATTTGAGTAGAAGATAGCTTCTTTTGAAGTTCCTCCTGAAGAAGATGCACCACCATTTCTCTGCTCCTCAGAAATTAGAAGAGTAATCAACTCCTCAAAATCAAGAAATCTTTCACGGACGGAAATGGATGTTTGGAACTGTGCATAATCCTTTCCTAGACCATTCGAGGTCACAGAAACTAAATCATCATCTTCCACTGGTGACCCAATGGAAGCAAGTGCATCTATAATCTTCTTCACCTTCATGTGGTAGTCATTGATGCTCATACTTTCTCTTTGCACATTGTGCAACTCTTGCTTGAGCTGCATTTTCTTGGCTTGCGTATTTGTGCTATACATTTTTGACAAAGTATCCCATGCCTCCTTTGGCGTACTTGCATCTTGAATATGCACAATCATAGATTCTGAAATGCTGATAGACAGCCAGTATATAACTTTCCTAGCTCTATCATGCCATGCTTCAAATGCCTGCATTTGCTGTTGATTGGGAACATCAGGAAGAACTGGTTCTTCTTCATTTCCTGCAACGAATTCCCAATATCCTTTTCCCATAAGTAAATTCATCATTCTAAACTTCCATGCTTGGAAGTTGTTCTTGTCAAGCTTTTCAGTGACAATCTGTGAAAGAGAATCAGACGCCATTACAGAACACTGCAAAAAATTTTGTCACTGCAAAGAACACAGCTTCAGCCTCACAAGGGCAAATCTGCAAAACTGACGAAAGTGGTATTTGACCGTGAAGGGCGTCTTGCTACACCGCAAAGGGCGTCTCAATCTGAGACAATGCACTCTTACACTTTCCGGTTGTGCTACCTACAGAGACTTGCTTCCAAAACAAAAAAATAAAAGCAACACTGGTCCTCTTACCAGAACACCGCAAACTTGGTTTACTTTCTTGAGCTCCTTACCACGAATAAGGATCTGATACCATGTCAAGATTGTGGGAGAGAAGGAAGGAGTCTCACTTGTAGCTTTCTTGCTTGCACAATGGGGGAATACACACAAAGGTGGAGGCTGAAAACAGTTTTCCTCTTCTTAGTTGTGTAAGCCAAAAGAACTCAAGTACATAGAAATAGAAGAACCCTGTATATGGGTCTCAAACCAAACTCAACTAACTAAGGTGGCGTACTAACTAAACCATGAACTAGAGTAGATAAGGATAGCTATCATCTAGCTATTATTCATGGGTGGTGTACCAACCGCATCTGCAACTCACAAGTCGGTGACATAAATGCACAACGGTCACCCTGGCATATCACGAGTGGAGCTCGATATCTCAACAATTTGGTTATTTTGAGCTATGTTTTTTTACCTTAAGTGCTTGCAATCAAGTGTTATAACTTACCTTATTCTTCCATATCTAGGGATATTTTTTGTTTCTCGGTAACATGTGAAATATTTAGCCTTTTCCCTAACTTAGAAGCATTCATATACTACATACCCAAGAGTCATGAGTCTAGAAACATATTTCTTAAAGCGATATCCATTGAATATTTATTTTATGTGCCTTTCCATACAAGTTTCCTAATGTGAATGTGTTGCATTTCTATATGTTTCTTTAACTTTCAATGGTACTTCCTATTTGGGAATGTGTTGAATAAATTCATGTTGTATTTTAAAACCAAGTCCCTTTTTTATGTTTTTATCCTTGATTGAGGGTTTATCTTATGAATCCTTTCAAAAGAATCAAATGGTTCTTGCCTATCTAATTGGCTTCTTGTGGTTTTAGTAATATCTCTTTCAAAGAGTTCATATTCCCCTCATTGCTCCACTTTTATAACATCTTTAAGGTTTATATCTGGGCTTCAATTCGTAGCAAATTTTAGATCAATCAAAAAGGAAAAATTCATATGCTTTCATTTTTGGATATGTAATAGGCCCAAAATACACTTGGAACTTCTAAGTCCCATATTTCTAGATGATTTTTTGTTATCTTTGTAATGATGCATATGAGTTTCTATTGAACCTTTCATTTAAATACACTGTGAATAGTATGAAGAGGAGAAATATTTAGTTATTGCATTTTTTCACAAATATGGTCGATCAACTCACCTAAAAACTTTGGCTTGTATAAAATAAAATTTTTAAGTGATGTCCCAAATGTGCAACAAATTTTTCCATAAATGAATTTATCCATATCAGTTCCATTTATGTTTTTTATATCTTCAACTTCAGTCCAACAAGAAATGTAATCAATTGTGATCAAAATGTAAAAATTTTCCATTGAAGTGTGTTTCTCTTTGATTAGTTTCTCTTCAATGGTACTCATCATTGCCTGTGTTTAATTTCCTTGGCATCTTAGGCTTGCTCCATTTCTTTTTGTGGATCCTACCTAGAAAGAAGGGGGTATTCATTTCTTTTCACCCTCATAATTAGCATTTTTCATCCTCCAAGATCGGATCACCATTCTTCCGAAAGTGCCACATCAGAAACTCGAAGTTACTTTTTTCCCAAAAATGACTTTTTTAAAGTTTTTATAAAAATCAAGCTTTATTTTTCTTGATCATTTTGAACTTTTTGATTTCCCAGGAACTTCTCTCTTAGCCTACTTTAATGCCACCTTCTCTTCAATGTACATATTTAGCAAGGCAATATTGAGCATTCTCATCCACAATATGCTTAAAGCAACATGCCAACATAAACACATTGGGCACTAAATTTTCTCTTTTACAAGCTCTCAAGCTTCATCATGTCAAAAAATGAGCACAAAGTGGCTCACCCACATTTATCTCTAAAAAATTATCTTCCATATCTTCTTCGAATGAATCCCAAACATTCACTACAAGGGAATGGGACAATAGCGATAGCCATTTGCGACGCAAAAAAGTAGAATCGCTTATGTGTCACTACTAGCATTGCTAATTTTATTAGCGACACAAATAGGGATGCTTTTGATGATGGTAATAGAGACTCACAATGGCTTCCCTAAAACTTTGACACTCTCTCCAACCCTCACAAGTCTTGAGAAAGACCTATAAACTAGCACAAATTTTCATTTCATTTTTTCTCTTGAAGAAGCCATCGATCATTAGTCTCTCGTTTGAAGATCATCACGTCATATTTCAAAATTATAATAGTGGTTGTGTTGTGCTAATAAAGGCATGTTTCTCCATTATGTTGACTTTTAGCCTTGTATATCATCCACGACTTCCTCTTTTTTTCCTATATCATTCCCCTCCAGTCACAATTGGCTACTTGCTCCTCATGCTCCAATATTTCTCATTATGATTGTCATTAAGCTCCCCCTTGTAGCAATAGCACTCTATATATGTCCAAGAAAGGTACTTAATCCTATTGCAAGTTGAAATATTGAAATACATGCTCTATTACTCCTGTTAAATTCCATATCAAAAGAGTAGACTAACTATGACCCCAAAAGTAGCTTTTTTCTTCCCCTCTGAAAACATGGTATTTTCCATGTTTGATGAATTCTAACCATATTATATATGCAGTTAATAAATTTTCATGTTCTTTTTTTTCTACTAAGTTATTGTAAATGCTTAAGTAAAAATATTCATATGTATTAATATTATTAGTAAATGTTCTATATGTTGAAATGTAAAAAGAGAAGATATGTAGAGATGCGAGAGACAGAGAGAGAAGAGACACACCATATACACTCCCAAAGACTACATCATATTGATCACAATCTAGATATATAGAGGTGAGATATAGTCTAGATAGAATGAGCTATATATAGCTCCATCAATATAACACTTATTAATATTTGTTACAATCATAGGGTTCTTATCAAGTAAAATTGATTTCTCCTATAGTGATTGTTTGAAAAAAGAATAAGAAGCTTCAAACATGTATGGACTACAAGCCGAAGCTACATGAAACAACCAATCTAGATCCTTTTATGTTGCCCTATCTTGATAGCATTTTGGATAAAGTAGTTGGTCATGAAACCTATTCCTTCTTAATGGGTATCCTTATTTGTGAATCTTTATTGGATTAAATACAACCATTTTTAATTCAAGCTATACGTAGCCCCTTTATATGACACACTTATGCATGTAAAAAATGTATAAAAATTGTACTTTCAAAATCCCTTATTCTTAGTTTGTGTGATATATATATATATATATATATATATATATATATATATATATATATTCATGAGTGACTCCTAGAAGGTGTATATTATGTGGGTTTAAAATAAGGGATTTAAAGAATATAATTTCTATACATTTTTCACATACAAAAGGATGTCATATAAAATGATTATTTTTCAATTACAAAAAATGAGTTTTATTTTATTTAATAAAAGTTCATAGATAAAGATGTTTATAAATAGGCCTTGAATGCACGCCATAAGTTGTATGAATCTGAGTGTCCGATCCTTCTTGGGAATTGTGAACCATCTATTAGAATACATAGCTAAGGATGATTCTAGAATCCCCATCCTGATTTTCTCACTCAAAAGCTCCACCAATTTGGGCAAGTGAGCCATATGCACATGAATAGGCCGTAGATTCCAAGGGATGTGCGGAATGGTAAAAATAACCATAGACGTCACAACCCTAGGATCAACACAACCTATCTCATACGGGAAAAAAACGAAGGCTTTCCCATGTTCGCTCAACATCTCCTCAAAACATTTCATCTTTGCTGGAAGTAAAAAAACTTCAGTCCTAATCTTCATCTCTTTTAGTGTCTCAACTAAAAACCTGTGTCCAATATCTGCACGATCTTGTAAAACAGGCTCCATACCTTCTCTTTTAATCATGTCATCACTATCCAAAGGTAGCAATTTACAACTGGTCTCACCTTCTCATCAACTATCTTATATTTTTTCTGTACTTTGGCTTCTTTGCTACAACCTGCAAATTTTAGCTCTTGCTATAACTACCCTCGTAAACACAAATTGTGCTACTTATAAACACCACCCAATTCTTTTGAGTGACAAAAATCAGCCATATCTTTTTCAGATTGCATATAAACATCCCAACACTAAGCCTCACAGCTTACTTTAGCTATAAATCCTATTTGTTGCTGTAAATCAGTGCCCTGTAAATTTTTTTGTTGAAATATTTTACCAAAGAACACTTTTTGCTGAGAATTCTCAGCCCTCAAATTTTCTTGGAGCATGAAATCAACAATTTCGCAATACATCGCCAGAGAATGGACTCGTAAGACATATGGCAACTCTTGATTTTCAATTTTCAACAATACTAAAAGATCCTCCATAGTATCGAGCATGATAGCCCGTCTTAAAGACCATCTACCCTATCTTCATCCTATAAAAGACCTACAAGCTTCAATTCTTTTTCTTTTCTCTTCAAGTACTACCTGGCACCTCCAGCATATCCATAGTATGCAGAAAGCACAAATTACTTTTAGTAGACATACATAAACTCTTGAGGAAAAACTACTGCTACCAAGAGGCAAGACAATGATACCTAACAAATATCTGGCTCTCCTGCTACTAGAAGAGGATAATCCCTCAAAGAATCCTTATTTCTTTCATGGTTGACACAAACTATCATGAACAAATATTTGGCTCTCCTGCTACTAGAAGAGGATAATCCCTCAAAGAATCCTTATTTCTTTCATGGTTGACACAAACTATCATGAACTAGAAAGCCCTCTTTCCGTCCTTGCTTCACATCCATGCATGGACATACCCATCATCTAGAACCTTAGTCTCCGTCGGAGACTCATGAATGAATGGCTGCCCCAAAATAATAGGATACGAACAAGACTTATGCACAAAGAAATGATAAGTCTCATCCACATCTCCAATAGAAATCTTCAAGTTTGGACAAGCAACATACAAACCTCTTGCAGTGTTTTTGGCAGCACATATGCTCCAACCATGATCCATATCAACTGGCCATCTACCAATATCATACAATCCACTCACGATGACATTAATCTCAAAGCCATGATCCTAAAGCGCAACACAAGGGGTCTCACCAATCTTGACTACTATCTTCGTAGTTGCACGAGCCCATTGACTGCAAGAAAAATGGCTACGAGGCACCAATCTAGGCGTGTCATTACTCTCCGCATACTATACACGTTGAAGTAAAGGCTGAAGAGACTTCACGAACTGCATACATAAAGTTGCATCTGTAGACTCCTCAGTAATCTCCTCATCAAAATCAATCTCCTCAATCTACAAGACACTGATAATAACCTCAATAACTGCTAACCTCAATCTGCAAGCAATAGATAGTAATTCTATGTCGGTTCTTCAATAATCTGTCATTTTCTTTTAATGATCTTGACAATAACATCTTGAAATTCTCTAGCACCTTCTTCAAGTCCATAATCATTTCAATGTCGAAAAGTAGCTTGAATCCAGGTTACTTTTCGGCTTTGAATCTTGTGTCTTTAGAGCTTTCTGATCTTCCTGTACTACTATATTTTGAACTTCAGTCATACTTTGCTCTGGTCCTGAAGAAGAAGGCAGAGAAACTAGATCAATCCTCCTAGTCACTCTCTTTGAACATTCAGGTTGATCATCATCTCTTTTTCGCTTCTCCTCAACAAACGCTTCGAATCCCTGAGATTTTTTCATATAGGCATAGATAGAAAAGACATCAACTTAGTCATCCCATCCATTCCCTTTCCTGATCTCATCACCTATGACTGAAAGATTAGATGTTGAAGCTTTTCCCTTTTTCTCTACAAGTAGTGCATAGGACCATAAAGGAGATTTGTACTTCGGCAACTACTATAACTAAAGGCCATAGGCAGTGGCTTCTCTTGCCAACTCTTCCATCACATAAGAAGAGTGAAAAAGACACTCCTCTAACAATTTCCTCATACCACCCTTACCGAAACTTGGTTTGATTGGCTACTATGTATCTCCAAAACATATCATCATGTCTTTTTAGACTACCAAGTTCAACCTTGTCGCCTCTTCAAAATTTTGACAATCCTTTCACTCATGATCTTCACTATCACACCACATGCAATGACGGACACGATCACTCCTAGAAGAATTGTAGGCATAGAAGAAGTTGGGCCTAAAACCAGAGCTAAACTAAGCGGCTGCTGCTCCATTCTAGTCATCTTCATTTGTAGGACTTTTAAGTTGTCTGATATCTCCTCTACCATATATTCAACATGCAATTGGTTTGATAAGCGCAGCGAGAATAGTCATGGGCATAGATACATGCTGAGAAATAGGAGAAGTAGTGGATGGCGCAATAGTAGAAGTCGTAGTAGAAGAAGACATCGCCAGTGGTGAGCGCATCCCGTTCTACAAGTGAGCCTTCCATCTCGGCCTCTTTATGAAGCCGTAGCATGAAAGGCATAGGCATAGACATAGATTGAGAAATAGGAGAAGTAGTGGATGGTGCAACAAGAGAAGTAGGAGAAGTTGTGGTAGGATAAGACATTGTTTGGTGGTGACTGCATCGCGTTCTACAAGCGAGCACTCCATCTCTGCCTCTTTATCAATGTGGAAACCACATGGACAGCATCATGCCAATTCATCTTCAATCCCATAGGCTATGTATCTCTAGCACCTCTCCGAACTCATTTTGAATTATATGATTAGCCGCCCGTAAGAATAACTCCACTTCCTCTAAGTTCAGAGCTCTTTGCTCTAGTGCATCCAACTAGTTGTATCGCTTTTCAAACTCCTGCAACAATTTAGATGCAACAAGTCCTTTGCTGGGCTAATAAACCCACTCTTTGAATGCCTTTTGTGTAGCAATACCATAATCCTCTAGAAAATATTTGTCTTTGACCGCTTTCTTAGAAGCATCCTCGTTAGAGTCATGTACAAACAAATCTATCACTCTAACTTGCAAAGCAGGTGTGCCAAGCTGTAAGAAATAGTTGCTCAGTTGATCCAAACTCCGAAGAAGTGCATCTAGCTTTCAAAGACCTTAATGTAGGTTGAAACATTCCAGTCATCAAATAATTTTGGCTCACTAACCACATCCTCAATCACCTTAGTCGCACTAAGTGTATGTATTGTTTAAAGGTGTGAAGTCTTTTGAATGATTTATTACTGACGAGCATGAAGTAAATTTTGTGCTTGAAATATTTGGTATTTTGATCAAATTTAATAATGATGCCCATATTTTGTTAGTATATATAGTCTCTAGAATAGGGTGTTGGGCCATCTTGGGGAGTCCACCCATAAGAAATCACATATATAAGGTGCATTCAAAGGATATTAAGAAATACCCTTTCTTTACATGCTACAAGGTCATAAAGTCACCCCTTTTACTTTACTACACTTATGAATTTTTTTCAAGCTATAATTAAAAAGCCTCTTTTGTAAATATAATCCTGTAAATTTTACTAAACATAATACCTTTTTCTTTTGAACTCACGTGGTATCTTAAATGTTTTATAAGGTGGGTCGCCTAGATGGGCAACATATATCTATACATTAAAAAGGTTGATGTTAGGCTCTCTTCATGGTTATTAATCCATACTTTTGTGGGGGGAGAGCAAACATTTAGGTTTAAGAATTCATAATTGAGAATACACATTTATCTCAATGATTAATGATCCTAATGGGATGTCCAAATCTAAGAGCTATTTCGCCCACCATGGAAGTAAATTACAAGGCTAGATCCTTACCCAAAAATATACCACTTCAAAAACTACTCTGCAAATGCATGTTTTCTCCCCAAGCACCCAAATGCATGCTTTTTTCCTAAAGCTATGTCCAATAATCGGCTATAGCCAAGGAAGCACTTGCTTTCTTGTGGGTGATTGAATACATTTCTTCAGACTAGTAGTCAAATTATCACGCCAATCCATCCACTGTAACCATGTGTGCAAAATGTTTAGCTTTTTACACATTTATAAGATCAAAAGTGTTATGTGTATATGTATGTGTAGTGTATGTGTGTGTGTGTGTGTTTGCATGTTTGCACACACACACACACACACATAGAAAGAGAGAGAGAGAGAGAGAGAGAGAGAGAGAGAGAGACATACATACATACATACATACATACATACATACATACATACATACATACATACATACATACATACATACATACATACATATATATATATATATATATATATATATATATATATATATATATATAAAACATAGAAGGTACGATCAAGATTTCTTTAAATAGAAAAACCTATTTATTGCCATTTTTTATGAACCTAGAAAGCTCTCATTTAATCAATCTTGAATCATGAATTTCTATATCATCTCTTACATATAGTGTTTGATCGGGGAATTTAATGGTGCATCGCTACGAGTGTAAAAATGTGTTTCACTCATGGGGAGATTAAACATTAATATATATATGTATCATGTGGGTTCAACATAAGAGATTTCCAAAATACCATTTTTACACATTTTTTACATATAGAACTGTGTCATATAAGGGGGTTACTTACAGATTGAAAAGAAAAGGATTATTTTTTATTAAGGAAAAATTCATAGGTAAGGATATCTATAAATAGGCCTTGAAAAAATGTGAAATGGAGGGTATACATGTAGTGAATTCCTCGAGGTTTCATTGCATGTCTGCAAATTTTGTGTGTATTTACTTGCATAGATACATTCACTTTTTGCTTCATATAAGCTGTATAGAGAACTTTTTCAATCTCATCTTAATCAAAAGTAGATTGAGAAAAGCATAGCAAGAGTGCACAAAGAACACACATCTAATCATTGAGAGACTAAAGAAAAAAAATAAGAGGAATTTATCTCTCTATGATTTCACCTTATTTCAAACCTATGGAGCATCTTTATGTGCATGGAGAAGAATTATAGTGGGTGAGGAATTAGATGTCCTTTCTCGATGAAAGCTCTCATCCATGGCGTCTCTCATATGGAAGATCATGGTCTCATCTTGTGTCTCGCCTTTCACAAAGTGCTTCCTTTGTCCCTTTCTCGTCGTATGTAACTATAAAAATGTGTCACACTCCTACATCTTTGCTCTATTTCTATTGTAGTATAAGCTGTAAGAAGCTCTAAACTTATCATTTAAAATATTTTCTTTTTTTCCTTCTCGTTTTATGATATAAGAAAAAAATTCACAAATATATTGCTATGGAAAAGGGCAACTCAATAGAAAATTCTAATTTTGAGCATTTGACCCAAGCATGTATTTCATTGCCAATCTTTTAGTCCCTTGTGGAACAACTCACTTTCAATCATAGGGCCATTGAGGAAGGGTTTACAATTACATATTTTCTCAACATCTTGAAAGTTTAAACATTTCCTTGACGTAAGATGGACAGGGTAGAGACATGATGCTCTTTTCATTCATCAATATATCTAAAGTTACTTTAATCCTCTTAGTATTGATCATTCAATACATACGTGAGGTCTCACCACATATATCATGATTGATGAATCACATGATATTCGGGATACTTTGATTTGAAGATAATTGTGTATTACCTCACTATGTATAGCATGATCCATACACCAACATGATCTTTGAGACACTTTGGTTTGAAGATAACGAGCTACCATTTTTATAGCTTTAGGACAAGGAAGAATCTTCTAAAACACTTCACTTTTCATGACATGTTTTCATAATATCTAGTTTAGGGTGATAAATTGACATCATCACAAAAATCATGTTTGAGAAGAATAGGAAGCATCTTATAATCTTATAGAATTAAAAATCCTAATAGAAAATGCTACATTGATCCATGAGGAAGAACATTGCAAACTACCAATACTTTTTCCACTAGGTTGGAGGGTGCTTAGGTTATGATAGGGTTCTAATTAATAGCCACTACTATGGGTAGAGAAAATCTATTCACAAAATCTGTCCCACTATCAGTTGAAGGCCATACAAGGATGTCCTAAATAGAGGTGTGGATGATGGATGTGTTTGTGGGCAAGGATGTGGACATGGTCTTTAGCAATGTTTCTCAATCTTGCTCTCATCCTAGCAACCACGGGGGTTGAAAATTATTAGGTTAAAGAGCTCCTGTGGGAAAGCTCCATTGGCAAGTCTACAAAGGCATGTGTAACTGTACTAGTTAGGTATGGAAACAATCGAGCTTCAAGACACTCTCAATCCTTGTGTAAATGAATGGATTCACGTACATTGATCATATGCACTTTTCTGTGCTTTTTATCAGAGAGTGTGGCAATCAAGTTCATCCTTACACATGGCAAATACATTAAGAAAGAAATTGAGGTGATCGTCTTTTGCAAGGCATGCTTAAAACCATTGCCTGCCTAATCATGGTCACAATCTCAATAATCAAATTTGTAAGGTAAATCCCTGTGCTTGTCATGAAATTCCACACATATAGCTCAAATCCAATTTAAATGTTAATACAGAGTAGATTGAGCTCCCTCATCTTGCTTTTGTTCACACACAAGGAGCCTCAATATTTCTTGTGTAGGAAAGGCATAGTTTGAGGTTTTTGATACGGTAAGTGGTCCCTTGTGAATTTGCTACATCATCCATTTGCCTTGCATTTCTTGTCCACTCAGTCTATGGGGGACTGCACCTTGCTAAATTTCAACGACTTGTCGATTAAAGTACTGTGGTATCAATCACAAAGAAGCTTTAAGAATCTTGACATGACAGTCTTGGTGAGTTAGGTGCATAGGCTAAGGAAAATGAATAAGGTTGTCATTGATGTCAGTTTTGCATCAACTATTGATACTTATGTAACAATTTCAACTTATTGTGCTATAAGTGGCATTCCTCCTATTGTGTTTTTTCCAGCAACAAAATTTGAATTGCCCACCTGGTGCAAGGAATTGCCAATGGGGTAGTCTTATTGAGCTTGGACACCAATTTTGTTAGGTGCATGTGTCTAATTTTAGAAGTGAGAGAAGCAATGGCCATATACTTGGCTAAGTCTTTATAAACGATTCGCTTGTTGGAAGGCTAGAAAACTACAGCCATAGATATTTTGGGTGGGAGGTTCCTAACTAGGTTATTGTACCTCAAAGAAATCTTGGGAACATCTATGCTTCTTGTGAGGGGTTTGTTATGTGCAAAGAACTTGGCTAGACTAATCTGATTCCCAAGCTAGTTAGTGCACAAGCTACAAATGCCAATGCAGATACAGTGTATCTGTATCTCAACAATTAATGTGGTGATCTCAATCCTCTTGAACTGCAGTAGAAGGGAAAAAATGCTGTAGAATGAAAATGCTTCATTAGACTTGATTATTAATAGTAGCAACTTCATTATCTTGATTAGATAAGAACCTCAAGCATGCCAGCTGGGCAATCACATGTCTTTCATAGCAAGTCAATATGCCTTGCAAATGGTCTATGAAGTATGTCCTCCATTTGTATGATTCTATGGGAGGTAACATCTATCAAAAGTGTGGAAGTGGTGGAAGCATTGCCTTTCATTGTGCTATTGCTGGTGGGTGCACAACCAAAGAAAACTCTCCAATTCTTTTGACACAGCGAGATGCTACAGGGACTACAACAACTAATGACAGTGTAGAATACCAATGCATCTCCCATGTTATATGCCTACAATCAACAGACTAACATGGTACTCAGTTTGACATTGAGACACATCTATTATCAGTTGGGACTTGTTAGTTTGTGTGTGGAAATTGGTACATGCCTAAAAGTAAAGAATGGCCTAGTTAGGTAGAAAAAGATTTCATGTCGTTGATCAATGTAGTTTGTTTAATGTTTGATTTTTCCCTACACCATGAGTAGGGCTACTCTACATGTAAATTGCATGTGTTGTGCTTGCAAGAGTGTGGTAAGTGTTGACAAGATTTTATCATATGATTTAGTCTCTAGATCTTTAGTAATTGGTGGATAGTTTGTTAGATTGGGATCTAGTCTCTGGTTCTCTAGTGATTGCAAATTGATGTATAACCTAAAATGACACTTTCCTAGCTTGGATAACTAGCTTGAATGAGGGTTCTGTGACTTAATAGATGATTACTATAGCCATATTGTCAGTAGGGATTTAATAGGCATGGTAATGTTGTTTGGAGAAAGTGCTTAAGTCTCCTTCTAGTTGAAGGATCTTATAGTTAACCTATATATAAGGTGGATATAAGGTGGAATCCTTTGATTATAAGATATGCATCACATGGACTTAGTGTAGAAGTTTCCAACTATTCTTTAATTATATAGATGGAGGCCGTAGGTTCTACTCATGTCACATTCACTTGCACCTTAAAAGCTTGCACCAATAGGCACGATTTAGAAATGGGTGATGTTGTTCAGATGTACATGACATGTTACTAAATTCTAGAAGACTACCTAGTACTTTAGAGGTTGGTGGTTCAGGATGTGGTTTCATGGAATGCACTATTTACAACTTATGCTGAGCATGAGCTTGGAAAAGAAGCAGAGACTCCATTTCAACCCCGGGGAGTCCACCTATAAGAAATCATCTATATAACGTGCATTCAATGGATATTAAGAAATACCCTTTCTTTACATGCTATAAGGTCCTAAATTGAACCCTTTTACTTTACTAAAATTATGATTTTTTTTCAATTTGTAATTTAAAAACCCCTTTTGTAAATATAATCCTGTAAGTTTTACTAAATATAATACCCTTTCTTTTGAACTCACGTGGTATCTTACGTATTCTATAAGGTGGACTCCCCAGGATTTCAACAAACGTTGTTGGAGGATATGTGTGTTGATTCTACTATGTTTGTCTCTCACTTGAAAGCATGTTGCTCTACACGGTCATTGGAAAGAGGTCAAGGAGTATATGTTGAAACAAAGTAACCTTTATGTGGGTAGTGTTGTGGTAGTTGCATACATTGAATGATTGTTCTATTGTATAAACTTGCCATTTTTATGAAAGACTGCCTTCAAATGATGCAGTTTCCTACACTTCCTCATTGCTGGATATGATGAACAAGGACAATAGGAGGAAGTTGTCTGTAGCAAATGTTGCTTTACATCCTATCTCTTGATTGTGACATGTTTGTTTGTATATTGAAATCCTATGCCACTATGGAAGCGTTAGAAAATGGTAGGGAGATGCTTGCTAAATTAGGACTAGAGACTTAACCTTTTGCAAGTTAGTGTGAGTGCAATTTTAATCACATTGCAAGTAAAATGATAGGTGTAAATGTAAATCCCTCGACACTGTGGGATGAAAATGCAAGCTTGTGCCCATGAGGAGGAAGAGGAGGGAGGTGCATGGTCATGCCCATCCATATTGTTAATGGATGCAAGTCAAACTCACATAATGCATTATCAAACTCATGATTGATTAACCTTTCTCAGGTAAACACTGTGTAGAAAATGTGTTTTTCTTTGCTTGTGCTTTTTTGGTTGGCTATTGCCTAGTTATCTATTTGCCATGGTCTTGATTTTCATGTCTTTATGATAGGCAACTCCATGCTTGGTAGATAGGGAGAAAGTGGAGAATACCTTAGATTCCCAACTCAAGGGACAACATAAACAAGAGAGTTGACTTAGGTTTGAATAACCCTTTTGATTATGCACGATGGCCTAGAGCCATCCTAAATCTTGTAATCATGTAATCTTGTACTTTTTTTTGTAATTAATACAATAACCTATTACGAGAAAAAAAAAGAGATTCTATCGTGTTTTTTTCTCAACATCCCAAGTGATGCCATCATCTAGATAAACAACCTACGCAAGAGACATGGCACCTGTGTCAATCTTGATGTGACAGGATTGATGCATAGGTTGGGAGAATCACAAATAGAACCTATTAGTGTAAAATACAAGCTTTGGGCAAGCATAACTCTGCATATGAGCTATTAAAACTGGACAGTCGTAGGTGGAGGCTGCTAGACCCTATTTTATCAAGAGCAACCATGCATATAAGGTCTATAAAATTTGGTGCTGAATGTAGAGAAATTTGCAAAGACACAAAGGGACAGATAGTTTATATAAAAGCATGTTTTCTACTATAGATTCTTTTAGGGGTTTGGGTTTGTAGTAGGCACAATCTAGGGCATAGTCCTTAAGGGGCAGAGGGCAGCAACCTTGAAGATAGACCTGCATCCAAGCACCTGATATCTATTGACACTAGGAGAATAACTAGAGTCATAGGATGGTATCACTCACATCCATATGTCATTGTCCTACCTTCTCATGTTGTTGAGATGTAGTATCGTGCTTGAGATCAAATTATGGCTAGTAAAGAAAACAATCTTTACTGCTCACATCCACACATCATTGTCCTACGTTCTCATGTTGTTGAGTAGTATCATGTTTGAGATCAAATTATGGCTAGTAAAGAAAACAATCTTTACTGCTCACATCCACACATCATTGTCCTACGTTCTCATGTTGTTGAGTAGTATCGTGTTTGAGATCAAATTATGGCGAGTAAAGAAAACAATCTTTACTGCTCTTCTGCAACCACCTTTTAGCATGATCAAACCTACAAGTGAACTCATCCTTGTTCTCTTTTTTTTGTAGTTGAGCTGTTTGTGATTGCTGAACTTTTGAACATAGGGGCATACTATATGTTTTTTGCACTTAAGGGAGGTTAATTTATGTAGATCTTTGAATACATTGGGATGATGCTTAACTTTGTAGATGTGCACACTCAAGGAATGTATCAATTAATGAAACCACTCATTTTAAGCCTCATATTCTCTTTTTTTAGTGAAGACTCCAACAACGTTGGGTTCACTTCTTTATATTGACCATTAGTTGGTCCTAAGATTAGATTAAAGTTTTGATATAGGTTCTAGAGAAGCTTTAGGTGGATATTGGGGTGTCAGTATACTTGCCATTCCTACCAGAATAACTTTTCTTGTAAGGTACACATTGGTATAACTTTTTAATCATTTTTGGCTTGTAAGTTGATTATGGAATGTTGACAAGTCCTTGGCACATTTCCTTACTGACTACAACTTGCTTGCCATGCTGACTTTATGTTGGTAATTGATTTGTTAACAAGTCCTCACAGCATAGTTCCTTGATGATTACAAATGCTGACCAGTCTAGGATTTTTATTTATAATTCTGTATTCCCTTCAAATGGCAATAAAATAAAAGATGAAAACTCTTCTATGGTTATTTTTTCTAGTTCACAGGTAGGTAGGATTTAAGCAACTGCATTTCAAACATCTAATGGAAGGCAGAAGGAGGTAATGTGGGTGCCAATCATAGGAAAGAATATGAAGGAATCTTATAGTGATATGGAGGTTGATAGGGCATTGGCAACCTCAATATCGATGTGAATTTCTAGCCATTCTGAGAGTACTGAACTAGAAATTATTAACCCCTAGGTACACTTTATAAGTGTTGTTGGATTCATAGACTATAACTATATGCATATGATGTTTAGTGAGTGTTATAAATAACAAAACATGTAGAAGATATATTGTGATAGGGCCGTTTCATTCATATACTTATTTTTTGCTGATGTCTTCTATGGTAGATGGATTGTGCAACTACAAGAGAGAGGGTTTTTTTAATGGCATCTTCTTTGAAATTTACTAATCACTGATCAGTTTTATCCTAGATATCTAGGATTTGGCTCTATCAATGCAAAATCTAGAGCTCCAAATTTCAAGCATGGCTGCAGGAGTAGATGGCATTGGAAGTGAACATACACTTAGCTCAAATTCATCAATTCCTAATTGCTCTAGGTCTTCAGCTAAAAAAACCCTTAGCTACTATCAAGAACATGGCCCCTCTTCTAATATTTGTGCATTGAGATATCGGTTCATTTGAACATGCATATTCTATGTAACAAGTTGTAGCCCTCACTCAACAACATTTGGCTATGTTGATGCAATGCATACATGAAGGTTTGGAGAATAGCGATTGGGCAACAAGGTAGTAACTAAACCACTTTCTCACATTGGTTCCAATCTTGGTCCTGCATTAGTGTCTTTCAAGTCAACCACCTTGAGTGTCCTTGAGTCTTGTCGGTTTGACAAGGTTTTTGCTTTACCATTCTATGATTTACTTTTGATGTTTTTTTTTGCATTCTTAAAATACATGCTTTATCTATGAATATATAATTTTAGATTATTTCCTTACTTAGGTGAAACTAGTAAGAGACAATGTGCATGATGCAACACAACTATGGAAAAACCTTCCAGGGGACTAGAATGTGAATCTTCTTCATCATCAAAGAAAGTTGGTGTTCTGTTTCGAAATATATCTAGTTGTCTAGTTGTGCAACCCCTTTGGAAGAGGTTGGGACTACAATAAAAAAACATATCTATTCGTCTAGTTGTGCTTCTCATGCTTTGAGTGGTGACAAATTATCATTTCTTTTAGAGTGAATGAAGCTTCAGATTTGTCTTATTAGTTTAAAAATGTAGGTTTAGATGTGTTTATAGTATTATAGTAGGTGTGTTATAATAGCTATAGATAGATTGCTCTAGCTTCTGTGGCCAATTCCGGCCCTTAAATCACAAGCAACTTTCAATCATTCCCTACATGGGGAAAAAAAAAATTCCCTATCAATTTTCTAGTAAGAATATACATAAGTAGAGAAAGTAACTGATAGGAAAAATGGAACATTTCCTAGTTAGAGAAAATTCCTTGTGTATTTCCTAGGAAAATTTCTCTATGCAAGAAATTTTCCCACTGGGAAATCTCCCTATGTAGGAAATTTCCTATGTGATTCCATAGTTTCTCTAACTAGGAAATGTTCAAATTTCCCTATCATTTACTTTTCCTACTTACGTGTATTTTTAACTAGACAATTGATAGGGAATTCCATTTTTTTTTCCCTATATAGGGAAGGATTAAAAGTCCCTTGTGGTAGTATTCATGGGAAGTATGTCTTTATCATTATGGACAGTGGTAGCACTCACACTTTGTGTTAATATAGGTTAACTATAAGATCACTCACACTTTGTGTTAATATAGGTTAACTATAAGATCCTTCAACTGGAAGTAGACTTAGGCACTTCCTCCAACAATAATACAATAGCTATTAAATCCCTACTGACAATATGGCTATAGTAGTCATCAAGTAAGTCACAGATCCCTCATTCAAGCTAGTTACCCAAGCTAGGAAAGTGTCATTTCAGGTTATACATCAATTGCTAATCACTAGAGAACCAGAGATTAAATCCCAATCTAGTAAAATATCCATCAATTACTAAAGATCTAGAGGCCAAATCCTATGATAAAACATTGTCAACACTTATCACACTTTTTCAAGCACAACACATGCAATTTACATGTAGAGTAGCGCTACTCATGGTGTAGGGAAAAAGCAAACATCAAACAAAATACACTGATCAATGACATGAAAACTTTTTCTACCTATCTAGGCCATTCATTACTTTTAGGCATGTACCGATTTCCGCACACAAATTGACAAGTCCCAACTGATAATAGATGTGTCTCAATGTCAGATTGAGTACCATGCTAGTCTGCTGACTATAGGGGTATAACATGGGAGATGTGTTGGTATTCTACACTGTCATTAGCTATTGAAGTCCCTATAGTATCTAGCTATGTCAAAATCATTGGACAATGAAAGGCCGTGCTTCCATCACTTCCACACTTTTGATAGATGTTACCTCCCATAGAATCATACAAATGGAGGACATACTTCATGGAACACAACATTAGTGAGTTTGGAAATCTCCTAATTTCCATTTTTTGAATACTAAAAAGGTGGCACCTGAATCAATGCCCATAAGTTTCTTAAAACCATATGATGTGGCCTATCATTGGAAAGTACTTGAAAAATGGAATCTATTGATCTACAGAGCGCTCAATTTGTAGTTATAATGTTTAAGTTATGGCCAATCTAAAGATTTGATCATGTGTCCCCAACTTATGGGAAATTCCCATATTCCCCAATATGGTGTTATAGACCATTTGTAGGGCATCTTAACTTGCTATAATAGACATGTGATTGCCTAGCTAGCATGCTTAAGGTTCTTATCTAATCAAGATAATGAAGTTGCTGCTATTAATCAAGTCGAATGAAGCATCTTCATTCTATAGCATTTTGTTCCTTCTACAAAGCAGTTCAAGAGGACTGAGATCACACGATTAATTGTTGAGATACAGATACACTAGCTTGGCATTTCCATCTTGTGCACCGACTATCAGGGGAATCTGATTAGTCAAGCCAAGTTCTTTGCACCTAACAAACCAGTGCACAGATCAGATACTGTATGCTCGTGTAGTGAGCACCAGAAGGTCTCCAAGAACAAAAGAACTCTACTTTTTGCACAAAACTCAAGGTAAAAAGCATGCATGACATGAACAAGAGACCAATTGGGTGCAATCTCCCCCCATGCATTGTGTGAGGACTCCAGAAAGCATGTATTTTATGTATTAATCATCTTCAAGCTCAAATAATAGCCCAAATTACAAAATAGCACACTTTTGGCTATTGAGTTTGCTTTAGTGCCAAATAGAAATAAAGATAATGGGCGGGCGCCCAAAGATTCAAGCATATCCAATACAATGTCCAAATATAAATACCATAATCATGCACCCATGCGCATACAAAATAATAAATAAATATCCAACGCCTTAATAAATAGGCGCGACAAAATATAGGCGCCATGCCTAAGGTATGCGCCCATCAAAATATGAGTAATAACTCGAATACACGCTATCCTCCAATGCTTTCCTCCGCCACTGTTGCTTTCTCTACATATCAACTGAAGCATTCACAATCGTTAGTAAAATAATACAATTAAACCGACAAAAGTGAATACCTAGCAGTCTTCAGCTATATAAATAAATCACTTGGTTAGAAATCAATCCTAACCTTAATTTATCACGAGTGCGTACTCTAAACTTATTAACGTTTATTAATTCAATATGTATTTTGCGAAATCACCTACTATGGAATCACCCATGTACACACTAAATTAACGAAACGCTTGAAAAGGATAGGCGTTCCCATTGACTTCTCGCACAAAGAATCCACTTTGTGTATGAGCTCCGGTAAACAAAGTTTACGGAATCCACCGTAAAACCTCACGGATTCCACCATGGCACGAAATCCACCGTGAAATATGCCTCCTGGCATCATACCCCCGGGGTGGGATAGCAGTTGTCCTCAATTGCTATTAGCTCAATATGGAGCTAACAGAGTGGGGAAAGCATTTAAGTCTCTAGCATACATCCATTGGGCCTCTTCAACAGAATGGTTTTTAAACTTGACCAAATATCTAGAATATCTACGGCCAATTCTAGTGGTCATAAAGTCAGTATCTATGTTAGCTTCAGGCTCAAGGATTTAAGTCTCTTCATATAACAAAGGTGGATTTTCATAAACATGGTCTACATGTAATTGGCCTCTAAAGGGTCGTAATAAACTAATGTGAAAGGTGTTGTGAATTTTCCAATGTGGTGGTAGTTCTAGCTTAAATGCATTGTCATTAATTTTGTGAATGATCTTAAATGGTCCATAAAATCTAGGTGCTAATTTCACAACTGTGTGTTTATCTACACTTTGTAATCTACGTTTCTGTATTCTTAACCAAACATAGTCATCAACTTTGAAATTCATGGCCTGTCTTTTCTTATTGGCTTACTTTGTATATGATTGCTGGGCTTTGGCAATCATGTCTTTAACCTCATCAAAAATAGTAACGTGCATGTTAGCAATATCATCAGCACTCTGAATTCTATTTGATAAAGATGCAACAGGTGTAGATAATCTATAACCATAAATCACTTCAAATGGTGCTTTCTTTGTAGCTGTGTGTGGTGTATTGTTATATGCAAACTGAAGTAAATGTGGATGTATATCCCATGTCTGTGGTTTAGAAATAGTGTAAGCACGTAAAAGATCTTAAATAGTACTATTAATGGCTTCTATCTGACCATTAGTTTCAGGATGAAATGCAGAAGAGAAATCAATCTTTGTTCCTAGGTTAGTAAACAAAGTAATCCAAAAATTATTACAAAATCTAGAATCACGATCAAAAATAATAACTTTTGGTAATCCATGATTAGTGAAAAAATTTTCAAAAACAATTGTGTTGCTTGAGATGCTGTTAAAGTTTTCTTGCATGGAATGAAATATGCTTGTTTACTAAACCTGTCTACAACAGTCCAAATCATATCATGGTTAGCTTTAGTGTTAGGTAAACCAGTAATAAAATCCATAGAAATCTGTTCCCATGTTCTTGATGGAATAGATAAAGGCATAAGTAAACCATACTGTTTACCATGATGTCTCTTAACTCTTTGACAAACCAAACATTCAGAAACAAAGTTAGATACATCAGTATCCATATGTGGCCAATAAAAATCTTCAGTCAATGTACGCAAAGTAGAGATAATACCTCTATGACCTTGATATGGAAGACAATGAGTCTCATTCAAAATAAAAGATCTAAATGGAACTGTAACACATAATCTCTTTTCATAAAACATCAATCCATCATTGTAAGACAGTGAATCAATAGGAATCTAGTTATTTCCAACTAATTTATTCCAATCAGATTGAAAAGTAATATCCTGATGATAAGTATCTTTCATAGAGATAAGAGAATCAAATGATATGACATAGATATTATGAATGGTCGGTCTTCTACTTAAAGTATCAGCTACTAGATTTTCTTTACCTGGTTGATATTGGATAAGGGGATGAAAACTTTGAATGAAAGCTGCCCATTTGATATGTTTGTCAGAGATTTGGGGTTGACTAAGGAGATGTCTAATACTTTGTTGGTCAGTCTTAATCATAAACTGAGAACCCATTAAGTAATGTTTCCATTGTCTTAAAGCTTGTACTACAGCTAACAATTCCTTATCATATGTAGAATATTTAAGTTCGGATGGTTTCAGTTTACAACTAGAATAAGCTATGGGATGATTATCTTACATAAGTACAGCTCCTATTCCAGATCTGCTAGCATCAGTATGCTAAAAGGAATGGTCTATTGAAATCAGGTAGTTGTAAAACAGAAGCATGGGTTAATGCATGTTTCAATAAATCAAAAGATTTTTATTGATTATCAGACCAATGATAAACAATACCTTTCTTTAAAAGTTTAGTCAAAGGCAAAGCAAGTAATGAAAATTTTCGCACAAACTTCCTGTAAAAACTAGCAAGACCTAGAAAAGAACGTAATTCATGCACATTTTTAGGTACGAGCCAATTTAATATTGATTCTATATTCCTAGGGTCAACCTTAATGCCTTCTGATGACACAATATGACCTACATATTCAATTTCTCTTTGAAAGAACTCACTCTTTTCCGGATTAGCATACAATTGATTATCTTTCAACAACTTGAAAACCAAAGACAGATGTTCATAATGCTCTTTTTCATTTTTACTGAATACCAAGATATCATCAAAGAATACTATAACACAATGCTGATATTTCAAAAATATGCGATTCATCATTCGGCTAAATGTAGCAGGTGCATTAGTCAATCCAAAAGGCATCACTAGAAATTCATAATGTCCAAATTGGGTTCTAAATGCAATTTTGAATATATCAGATTTATCTAATCTCACTTGATGATAACCAGATTTAGGATCTATCTTACTAAATATGGCAAAACCTTGTAGTTTATCTATAAGATCATCTATCCTAGGAATTGGATATCTATTCTTTACAATAATTTTATTTAGGGCACGATAATCTATGCACATGCGATAAGTATTATTCTTCTTCTTTACCAATAAAACAGGTGCGCCAAATGGAGAACTACTAGGTCTAATCAATCCTCTATTTAGTAATTCCTCAACTTGATTTTGAATTTCTTTTTGTTCAATCTGGTTAGCCTATATGGTGCTTTACATGGTGGTTGTGTACCAGGAATTAAATCTATTTTGTGATCTTCAGGACGTGAAGGTGGTAGTCCAGGTGGTAAATCTTCAGCAAAACAATCTTTAAATTGTGCAAGGAATTCTTTATGCCTAGGGTGCATATGTTTTTCTTTAGCTTGAAGTTCATTGACCCAAATTAAATAAGATTTACTAATTTTACATAATGCACGTTTAGCTTGAGTATGAGTAAGCAGTGGAAAATTATTAGATGCATGCATACCATGCAATGTAACTTGTTTTCCTTGAAAATGAATTTTAATTGAATGCGTGGAATAATCTATGTCAGGGTTATGCTGATGACACCAAGGCATACCTAGGATAATATCACTGGACTATAAAGGTACAACTAGGAAATTCCTTCGTTCAGTGTATTCACCAATTTGAATTTCTAAATCATGCACCTCTTGTGTTTCATTATACCTTGTGCCTAAGAATGCTGCTTTAATACGGTAATGCGTAGGAACAATTTGTAATTTCAATTATTTCACTAACTTTGTAGAAATAAAATCATGTGTACTGCCATCATCATGCAAAATAATCTTTTCTTTTCCATGCACTAAACATTTCATTGTCAACAAAGGATGTGGATTTGGCATACTTGGTAAAATATCCGAAGGAGTAGCAATGTCGTCCTCATCTTCCGTAAAATCAGGCATTTCTTCATGTTCTTCATCTTCCATTGCTCCAAGATAGTTGATATGGACAGGTGGCTTCTTCGATTGGCAATTGGCTGCTAGATGTCCAGGTTAATGGCATTTATAACAAACTATTGGCTTGGCTTTAGATACATTGTTGGCAATGGCAGGAAGTCTAGGAATATTAGGATTTGGCTGTGAGGATGGCTTAGGGTTTTGATTAGTATTTGATGGCAAAGAAGGTGGTTTCGTCCAAGACTTACGGAAAGATGATGAAGGAAATCGACTTTGATTGAATCTTCTAAAATTTGAATTGAATTGCTTAGAACCATAGTTACCATTTGCTTGAAATTGTTGTGGACGCTTGTCTCTTCCTTGAATCTTCTCTTCAGTGTCATGAGCTAAAGACATTGCATCTTCAAGGGTTGTAGGCTTAAACATATTGACTTCAGCGTAGTAATGCCCAAGTAATTCAGACATAAACTTGTGCTTGTGAGTCGCTTCAGGTACGTCTTCAAGCATTCGGAGTTGCAATAGGGCATTCCAAAAACGTTTGGTGTACTGAGAAATAGGCTCACGATCTCTTTGTTGAAGAAGGTCCCATAGCTTTATGGCTTTTTCATGGAATTGAGGAGGAAGGAAATTCTGCATAAACTTCTTTTTGAAAGTCTCCCAAGTAGTAGGACAATCTATGCTCTTACCAACCACGGTCCACCAAAGAGATGCTCGATCGACTAAGTGATTAGTGACACATTTAATTTTATCTTTTTCAGCATATGCCTCTTCATGAAAGTAATCATCAAACTGACTGATGAATGCAAGAACAACCTCTCCATCTCGAGTTCCATTGAAAGTACGAAATTTGAAATTTCTCTTACTTATCTTTGTTTCATTGCGGATGGATTGAGCTTCAAGAGTCGCACCGATGGTTCATCGGATAAGATCTTCGGGTTGTGGTCCATCTTTGTCGGTAGTCGATCGTTGCAAATTGGCAAATTGAACTTGCAAAGCTTGTCGGGCTCTTCGTTCTTCTTCCAGCTGCATCATAATTAAATCCAATTTTTGTTCCATCGTAGGTTCAGGAAGATCGCCTTCAGCCATTAATCTGTCCATGTTTTGTTCCGTCATCCTGTAAAAATTCAAAAGACCTCACACTCTATAAATTCAATTAGCGCGATGAGCGTAGCTCAAAGTCCGGTATACAAGGCTTATAGATTAGGGTTTGTAATCTTTGTAAAATCTGCGTACCACCTTCTGCGTGTGCTGAAACTGGTTCAGCAAGTTTACATATGCAAACAGAGTCTTCCAGGGAACAACTTTGCAGTTATATGCTTCTGCGTAGGAACACTCCTTATAGGAGTTTTTGAAATAAGTCAATTTTAATCTCTGCTGACTTGCAGGACTTGCAGAAGTTGTAGACTTGCAGAACTTGTATGATTGAAGTTTTGTGAGACTTAAATGACTTAGGCATAAGAGAACTTAAGCCAACTAATGAATCATCGAAATCTGGAGGGGGGGACCGATTTTTTCGCCGCCGAATCCGTTCAGGACATGCCGATTTATGAAACGTCAATTTTGTGAGCTCTAAGCTCTTAAGTAAGCTTTTTAAGCTTACTTAAGCTTAACTTTTGGTAGTTATGGGAGCTTATCGGTTTTGTCTGAGAAAAAATGACTTGGAGAGGGAGATATTGACGTGGTCCTTTGCTTCCTCAGGCCGGTCCTTTGCGATCAGAGACTGTAGACAGAGGTTCTTGACTGCCAAGAATCCACCCGTATCGACCGTTCGCGATGAAATTGATTGTAGAGATCGATTCTTCCAAGAGCTCTGCCTTCACACAAGATGGGTAGCTATTGGAAGCTCTTGATCTCAGCTTCGCTCTGATACCACTCGTGTACAGATCGGATGCTATATGCTCACGTAGTGAGCGTCGGAAGGTCCCCAAGAACAAAAGAACTCTACTTTTTGCACAAAACTCAAGGTAAAAAGTATGCACGATATGAACAAGAGACCAATTGGGTGCAATCTCCCCCCATGCCTTGTGTGAGCGCTCCACAAAGCATGTATTTTATATATTAATCATCTTCAAGCTCAAATGATAGCCCAAATTACAAAATAGCACGCTTTTGGCTTTTGAGTTTGCTTTAGTGCCAAATAGAAATAAAGCTAATTGGCGAGCGCCCAAAGAGTCAAGCATACCCAATACAATGTCCAAATACAAATATCATAATCGTGCGCCCATGCGCATACAAAATAATAAATAAATATCCAACGCCTTAATAAATAGGCGCGACAAAATATAGGCGCCATGCCTAAGGTATGCACCCATCAAAATATAAGTAATAACTCGAATACATGCTTTCCTCCACCACTACTGCTATCTCTACACATCAACTGAAGCATTCACAATCGTTAGTAAAATAATACAATTAAACCGACAAAAATGAATACCTAGCAGTCTTCAGCTACATAAATTAATCAACTGGTTAGAAATCAATCCTAACCTTAATTTATCACGAGAGCGCACTCTAAACTCATAAACGTTTATTAATTTAATATGTATTTTGTGGAATCACCCACTATGGAATCACCCATGTACACACTATGGAGAAGTCTTGGGAATTTACAAAAGAGAATTTCATGATGTTATCATCAAAATCATTAAAAGAAAACGACAAATTATTGAAGGATCAACATAGGATATGATCCATCGAGAGGCTTTAGTAGTTCTATTATCTATGGCTTGCAGATTGAGGAGATTGATTCTGATGAGAAGATTATTGAGGAGTCTACAGATGGAGCTTTATATATGTAGTCCATGAAGACTCTTTAGCGTGAATAGTATGCAGAGAGTAATGACATGCCTAGATTGGTGCCTCATAGCCAATTTTGTTGCAGTCAATGGACTCTGCGACTATGGAGATAGTAGTCAAGCTTCATGAGACGAAGACCCCTTGTGTTGCTCTTTTGGATCATGGCTCTGAGATTAATGTCATAGTGTGTGGGTTGTATGATATTAGTAGATGACCAATTGATATGGATCATGATTAGCGCATATGTGCAGCCAACAACACTGCAAGAGATTTGTATGCTGCTTTGTTTCAAAATTGAAGATTTCTATTGGAGATATATATGAGACTTATCATTTCTTTGTGTAGAACTCTTGTTCCTATCCTATTATTTTGGGGTAGCCACTCCTTCCTAAGTCTCGGATGGAGACTAAGGTTCTGGATGATAGGTGTATCCATGCAAGGATGCGAAGCTGGGATGGAAAGAGGGCTATCAAGTTCATGACAGTTTGTGTCAACCATCAATATAAGAAGGATTCTTTGAGGGATTGTCCTCTTCCTACAGCAGTAGAAGAGCTAGATATCTGTTAGATACCATTGTCCTACGAGACGACAATGGTACGAGATAAGGAAAGCTCTCGCCTCCTGGTAGCAGTACTTTTTCCTCAAGAGTTTATGCATGTCTGCTGAAAGTGCTTTGTGTTTTCAACATATTATGGATATTCCTAGAGTTGCCAGGCATTACTTGAAGAGAAAATAAAAAGAATTGAAGCTTGTAGGTCTTTTATAGGATGAAGATACGGTAGATGGTCTTTACGATGGGCTATCATGCTGAGATACTATGGAGGATCTTTCAGCATTGTTGAAAACTGAAAATCAAGAGTTGTCATAGGTCTTACAAGTCCATTCTCAGGCAATGTATTACAAAGTTGTTGATTTGATGTTGCAAGAAAATTTGGAGGCCGAGAATTCTCAACAAAAAGTGTTCATTGCTAAAATGTGCTGATTTACATCAACAAACAAGATTTATGGCTGAAGTAAGCAGTGAACCTTGGTGTTGAGATGTTCATATGTAGTCCAAAAAAGATATGAATGATTTTTGTCAATCAAAAGAGTTGGGTGTTGTTTATACGTAGCAATATTTGTGTTTACCAAGGTATTTACAATAAGGGATAAAATTTACAAGTTGTAGCAAAGAAGCCAAAGTACATACAAAATATATGACAGTTGGCAAGAACGTCAGACCAGTTGTAGGACCGCTACCTTTGGAAAGTGATGAGATGATTAAGAGAGCATCTATGGAGCCTCCTTTGCAAGATCGTGCAGATATTGGACACATGTTTTTAGTTGAGACATTGAAAGGAATGAAGATTAGAACTGAAGATTTTTTACTTCCAAGAAAAGAGATTAAATATTTTGAGGAGATGTTGAGCGGACATGGGAAAGCCTTTTCTTTTTTCCCGCATGAGATAGGTTGTGTTCATCCTAGGGTTTTGACATCTATGGTTATTTTTACCATTCTGCATGCTTCTTGGAATCTACAGTCTATTCCTATGCCTATGGCTCACTTGCCCAAATTGGTGGAGCTTTTGAATGAGCAGATCAGGATGGGGACTCTAGAATCATCTTCAGCTCCGTATTCTAATAGATGGTTCACGGTTCCCAAGAAGAATGGGACACTCAGATTCATATAGGACTTACAGTCGGTGAACAGGGTCACTATATAGAATGTTGGTGCAAGACCTATTGTGGATGATTTCCCAGAGGCTTTTGCTAGACGTGCTATCTATTCACTTGGTGATCTTTATTTTGGCTATGACTAGTTCCAGGTTGCCCTTGAGAGTAGAGATTTGACTACGATGAAGGCCCCTTTAGGACTTGTCCAAATATGAATGCTTCCATATAGGGAGCTACTAATTCGGTTGCCCATATGATGAATGGAATGAAAAAGATCTTATGGGATTTTATTCCAGATCTTACCATGCCTTTCATTTTTTATGATCTGCCTATGAAGGGTTGTTTGGAGAAAGAGAAGGATGTGACTTTAGATGATCATGGATATAGGTACTTTGTGGCTGCCATATTAGAGATGTTGAGAGGATTCTTTGCAAGATAGGGGAAGTAAATTTGACCTTGTTGGGGCTGAAGTCTATTTTTGGTGCCAGAGAGGTTTTGATTGTTGGACATATGTGTGGATATTATGGTAGGAGGCCTTCCCCTTCAAAGATTGATGCCATATAGAAGATTGTGGAGACTTACTCTTCTATTCGAATGTTTGTAGGTTTCTTGGAGCTTGTGTATTTCATCTTATTTGGATTCCTCATTTCCTTGATATTGTAGATGATCTCTACCAGCTCTTGAGGAAAGGGCAATGTTTTTTGGGATATGAGACACACTAGAGCTATGCAAAAGCTCAAGAGATTGTTGAGAGCTACTCCAAGTCTTCCAAAAGCAGATTATGAGTGTGGGAGACCTATTGTACTCACCAATGATACTAGTTATATTGGCATTGGATGGGTTATTGACCAAGACCATGCAGATGGGAGTAGGTATACCTCCAGTTTGGGACACGAGTCCTAAATAAGTGACATCTCAAGTATCCACAGGTTTAGAGGGAGCTCTTGGGACATCTCAAGTATCCACAAGTTTAGAGGGAGCTCTTGGGAGTTGTCACGGCTCTCAAGAATGATAAAGAGTACTTCATTGGTGGTGTTGTGGTGATCGAGACTGATTGTTTGCCTCTTCTAGGTATGATCATGAGTTGTTCTACTCCAGACATTGCCATGCTTAGGTGGATTGTGTACATAGAATCCATGAATCTCGAGTTTAGGCACATAGTAGGTAAGGAAAACCTAGTAGTTAATTTGCTTTCAGGATCGAGGTATAATGATATGGATTTTTCTTGCATTGATGATGTTGATGATGGGGATGATCTTTTAGCCATGCATGTTGATCATAGTTGTCATGCATCTACTTTGGAGAGGCACGGAATTTACAACTAGATCCCCCTTGCATCTAAGCATCCTCCTACATTCAAACTATCCCACGGAGAGACATGTCATGGTGAGTTCGGTCCACATTCCTGTCACAATTATTTAGAACCTCCTTGATTAGCATTGGCGGCTAGTTGGGGGTGGCTTGCTGCGCCCTCCATGAATTCAACCTGATTCATTATTTAAATTTCTTGTGAGATTTGGGTCATACAATCCTTTTACACATAGTGTTCCTAAATTTACAAGCACAAATAATAGTGAAGGCGAGTGGATGAGTCTTTGTATACAGGAGAGTATTTGTAGATTTTCTATTATTTGAGTATCATGTCTAGATAGGATGGATGGAATGATGCAGACTTCAAGAAGATTAGGAGGAAAGCTGATGGTTTCTTCTTGCAGAGTGGGCTACTTTGGAAGCATCCACGGAAGTGAGAAGGATAGCCATTGAGAACTGTATGTGAGAGAGCTTCACGGGTGCGAATCATGAGAGAGTTTCATGAAAGTCTTTGGGTAGGACATAGAGGTGTTCGGGCGACCTATGAGAAGATTAGAGAGAGCTACTGGTGGAGAGGAATATACAGAGATATCTCAGAAACTTTTGAGACATGTATTGATTGTTAGTTTTCTTCAGTGATACATAGAGATGAGCTTCACCCTACTTACCCGTTATGTGTTCACTACAAGTGGAAACTTGATTTGATTACTATGCCTATTGGATTGTGGCAGATGTATTACATTGTTTTGGCATGACAGGATCTTACAAATTAGGTGGAAGGAAGAGCATTGAGGACGAAGAATACTTTAGTGGTGTCTGTAAGTTTCTGTTGGATGATGTTATTTATAGATATGGCTGCATTGGCGAAATTACAATAGATAGAGGTGACTTGGATGCTGATGAGGCTACATAGTTTTTCTCTCACCTTGGCATTAAAATTGCTTTGACTTGAGAATATAATATAGAAGGCAATGGGAAGAGCGAGAGAGGACATCTGCCGATTGTGAAGCCTTGGCCAAAGCTTGTGGTGGACGTTTCAAGGAGTGGCCTGGATTGTTGCGTTATACCTTATGGGCTCATTGCACTATCCATAGTGTGACCACATGTTATATGCCAGCTGAGTTGATGTATGGAAGGAAACCATTCATGCCTACAAATACTTGCACACTTACTTGGAGTGCTTTACCATGGCAACAAGATGAGATGATTAGAGATGATCTTCTAGCTCTTCATAATCGTCAGTGCAGTGGAGATATGAGGATATTGATAAAGGTGTCCAAAAGCTCAAAGAGACTAGAATTCACATCAAATTCCAATTTGATAGCAAACATAGATTGAGACCTAAAGAGATTGAGGAGGGAGATTGGGTGTTGGTCAATGACAACAGTCTAGACAACTAGTAAAATGCTATCTGCAAGGTTTTGAGATGATGGTTTGGGCCTTATCTGGTGCAGCATGCCCATGAAAATGCTATGTATTCCTTAGCACAACTTGATGGTACAGCCTTGCGGATACCAATGTAGTTGAGGAGTTGGATGATGAGTTATATGATGGACTTGAGGCAAGAGATGATGTAGATGAGGATGTGGATATTGCATATGATTTTGTAGAAGATGAGGAGATCGCGTTGACATTCAAGCTTGGTAGCGATGAGGATGGATAGTTATGGCCCTTTCGAAGGATGAGAAAAATTGGAGGGGGACACATGTCATGACGATGCACATCCCAGCATTGCAAACCTAAAGGCGGAGTTTTTTGCTAATAATTTGAACTCATTAGTCAACGTCATTACGACTTTATTTTCCATTGTGTATGTCTTTCCATTTGCCATTCAATTTGAACTATCAGTTTGAAAGCTTGATTACTTGGTTCCATCCTAAATTTTTAGTATTCCCTGAGTAGTACTCAGGCACAAATAACCCGTGTGTATATTTGTGTGTGTGGTAGCTCTTATGAGTGCTTGCTTGTTCTATTATTGAGGATCTAGTCCAAAGTTTGCACATGAAGAAGACATGTAGCTAGAAGGATATTAGGATTAGTAGTGCCCTTCTCAAAATTTTTGCCAAAAAGAAAAGATGGATGCAATGAATGTTTTTGGAAAGCTTTATGACCATGACACTATATTATGGGATGCAATACTCTCAGTATTCCTTGAATATGTCCAAGGAGACATGGTTTTGCAGTTAGGTAGGCAAATAGATGAAGAGGGTATAAGTCCAAACCAACAAACAATGCTCATTGCTAGTCAAGTATATGACATTCTTTTAGAGCAGAGAGAAGTCAGAGTTAGAGGGTGGCTACCCCATGCTGTTGTTTTGAATATTGGACAGGCATTGCATGGTGATGCTTGTAGCAAGGGGTTAGTCCAAGATTTTTTTGTGGTAAGTACATTGATTGATATGTATGGAAAATGTGGAAGTGTTGTGGAAGGAGAGAGCCTATTTGAAGGAGATGGATCGGCCCCTTCAGAGGAATGTGTAGGTTGTTAACGTGTTTCTCTAGATGAAAAAAATACTTGTACTCTTTTAATGCATGAATGTCCAACGAGTTTTTCAAGGTAGAAGATATTGAAAAACAAAAGCTAAGAAAATCAGTGCTTTGCCAAGCATAGGAGATAGATCGCAAAGATTTAGGAAAGAAAAGATAATGTTGGCTATAACAAAAAGCTATGTGCTTTTTGGGAGCTATATGTGTGTTGAAGGCCATGTTGAAGGTTGATTGCAATCAGGATCTGAGAAAAAGAGTGACAATAGTAGTCCCATGAACAACATGCTACCGAAGGTGAGTAAGGTGTCCTTGTTAGTTGTCATTGGCACTGAATATGGGATGGGATATGCAACAACAAGCGAGGCAACCTACTCGAGAGAAAGACAAGGCTATCTAGAGTGATAGAGAAGAAGACACTGTACAAGTGCTCCATATATAGTGGTCTCTGTAAGGATGGGCAAGAAGCTCACATAGAATTGGAGATCAAGGACTTGACATACAGGAGGATAAGAAAGTAGTTGAAAGGTGACACACGCTGCAGTCAGTACTTTAGTGGAAGAAAAAGAAGAACAGAGAGTTGTATTGAAAACAAAGTGAAAAATTTGAGAGATGTTTCCATCGTCAATACTCCTGCTCGTGAAACAGTTTAGTGATGATTGTAACAAAGATGGTAAAGGCAAGCATGCGTGGAGATTAAGGAGAAAAATGTATGTTGAATGTCATGGGAGAAGAGCTATGGTGAGCTTATCAAACTCAATGTATTCCAATGTAAAGAAAACAAACAAGGTCCTCAGCAAACTGATGGAAGGAGCCACCTTGAAGCTAGCCATAATTGTGAAGAGAGATCAGTTGACAAAGACCGATGAAGGACAACACACATAAGAAAGAAAACTAGAGATGTAGGCCACCTGTGAATGAAGAAAAGTAGTGGCAATGTGCATCACAAGCATTAAAGAAGCACACAATCTTGAGCATAGTATCGTGTTGTTGTCACAATCACATTACACAATACACGCTTGAATTGCTAGTAGGAGAAGTGCAAAATTTGCATCAACCAAAAGGAGTGACGTCTAGACTAGGATGCAGATATTATGAAAGACAATCTCCTTCTAGATGTGTGTTTGAAGGCCACATGCATTTGCGTGGCGCTTAACAGCATCGGAGAGGGAAGGAATGCCAACTACATGTGGTGGAAGCTTCTTTAGTAAGGTGAATAACCAAAAGGTGGAAAACTCAAAGACTTTGTAAGGAATTATGATTGCATGACATTAGTAGAGATTTACTGCTTTCCTCAATATTGTATTGTGATGATATTTTTGTGGTTGGGAAATATTCGCTTCCTAAGATCGTTTCCATCAACAAGTAGCCATCTTCTCCGAAAGGAGAATAGTTTACTTCTCTGAAAGGAGAATGGTAGAGATTTACTACTTTCCTCAATATTGGATTGTGATGATATTTTTGTGGTTGGGAAATATTCGCTTCCTAAGATCGTTTCCATCAAGTAGCCATCTTCTCCAAAAGGAGAATAGTTTACTTCTTTTATTAAAGTGGTAGGTAAATACAAATAGTCAGATTGGCTTCTCTCAAAGTTCAACCTTCGGAGCTAAGGGCTTTGCACTCATGAGCACGTATGGCAATTGGGAAAGTCATTTCGGTGAGTGACAGCATATCAATGAGCAATTTGACATCACAAGATTCATCTCAAGCTCGTGAAATGTCTTTTCAACATATCCTTTAAGTCCACTATCCCTTCCCTTGACCAAGAGTCTTTTGCACATGTACCTTGACCATACATTTGATCAATGAACTTGCTTTCACATACACCTTGTTCTATCTTCTTCTTATTTTCTTGAATTGAGTACTCTTCATATTCCTTTACTCTCATCTTGCAAAGCATCCTTGTGATGAGTGACTTTCGCGAACTCCCACACGTATTCCATGCAACAATGCTAAAAGGATGTTAGGGAGCTTTTGAGTCTAAACCACATGACCTCAGGGAATTTACTATATACATGTTCTCTTTATGATGTGCATTCAAGGCCTATTTATCAATATCTTTATCCATGAATTTTTCTTAAATAAAACACAACTCATTTTTATTTTATTGAAAAATAATCCGTTTATATGATATCCTTTTGTATGTGAAAAATGCAAAGAATTTATATTTTTAAAATCCCTTATTTTAAACCCAGATAATATACACCTTCTAGGAGTCACTCATGAATGAATATATATATATATGTGTGTGTATGTATCACGTGACCTCAACTAAGGGGTTTTGAAAGAACCAATTTTATATATTTTTTACATGCATAAGGGTGTCATATAAAGGGGCTATGTATAGCTTGAATTAAAAGTGGTTGTATTATTCAAGAAAGATTCACAAATAAGGATAATTATAAATAGACCTTAAAAGCATGCGATATAGAATATTTGTATTAGTAAGCCCTTGAGATATGAATATATATTCATGACTGATCCCTTGAGTACATGATTATGTAAACAAATACTCCCCACATCGTAAGATATTTTGGGACAACTTGGACTTGATTGTATCCACTAAACCCATTTGTCACGTGTCCACCTCTTCCCTTCACCACACGTCTTAGCAGTCCATCGGAAAGAGAGTCTAGAAAGCTCCGCTCGGCACTCCCATGGAATGTTACGGGGTTTGTGATCTAGGACTTTCCGCGCCTGCCACGTAGCGAAAGTATTCCAGCCATTCCCACTTAGGACTGACCTGAATCAGGGTTTCCCCTAATGGTCATTTTTCTAAACAACAACTAGCGTCAAACCCCAAGCAAACTACTTTACGCAGAAACGCCAGGGCCGAAGCCGCTACACTTGGTTCAAGGAGAATGGGAAACGAGAGGGATGAAAGGCTCGACCTCTCTGCCATAAGGTATAGTCCCATTCCATTCCCCTAAAATAGCATACACTGGGATTATTGTACCCTAGACTCTAGGTCAGCACCCTTGCTATTCATTTCCTTTGAGAAGATCTCTTTGTTTTCCATTACGATTGAGAAAAGTTCCCGGCCAACCGGGACCACCCATCTATAGGACGGACCCATGGCCACATCCACCGCACTTTCCTCAAGATTGCTTTAGTTGTCTAATTACCTACCACATTTAGTTGGACATGCATTAAGCAGCTCCATTAATTAGCCAGTTAGACACAAGTTCCTTCACATAATCTTAGCACTTGACATAGAAAAGCAGTTTTAATCAAGTTCCTTTTCAAGAGGTTATCATATTTATCTCTGGAATACATTCATACACTACAACAGAAACGAGGCATAGATGCGCACGTTAGACGCGCAAAGTTGGGCGCGTCTATCAGAGCGTCTATAAATGCATGTAAATGTGCGTGTAAATAGATGCGAATTGTGCATCTATATATCCGCGCAAATAGATGCTAATATAGACGCGCTATCAGATGCACAATTATTTAACCACCTAAAATTAAAAATTCACATAATTGAAAAACCAAAGTTAATAATTATTTAACTACCTAAAATTGATTCTTGAGCATGCACATGTGCGCATGATAAAAACCATAGAATTAAGAATACACATTGAATCATTGAATTAAAAAAATAGAGTTAATAATTACTTTTTCATTGCTCTCTAATGAATGGCAGTTCCTCTAGTTGACAAGCCTGATATAAGTAATTAGCGGCAAGCGACAAAAACCTTACAATTAGTAGCAAGCATTGCAATATGTGTCTCGTAATTTCTCTATGTACTTGAAGATGATAAAAGATACTTCCTTTTTATTATGGAAAATTCAATGCTTGCTTTAAAATTGACTATTCATTCTTGAATATGCACGTGTGCGCATGATAAAAAGCATAGAATTAGGAATACACATATATTGAGTCAGTAAGCAAATTAAGTATGTTACAGTGAATGATCCATCTCATCTTCAATGAGATCAACCCTTGCTAAACTATCCACTTCTAGGTCTATGTTACCAAGAGGTAACGAAACAAATAAGTCTATCCCACTATCAGATGCGTAGCTATATTGCTCAATAACTTCATCAATATCATCGACAATCACATTATTGTCTTCTTTTGTGTTTCCTTGAACATCATCGTAAGGTTCATCTTGTACTATATCACGCATATCATCCATTGTGGTGTCATCATGCACATCATCATTATTTGTTGGATTGTCATCTGCTATCTCCATGTCGGTAATATTACCATATATTGGTTTTGAACGATTAGATATAGGGATGACATACCACCATCGGTTATTGTTTACCATTGGATGATGCACAACCTGTATTTGAAAAACAAAAGCAAAAACTTAAGTACTTATTATATTGTGTATATGTATCACATGTATATATATATAAAAATTAGCCTTTGCATATATACGTGCTCGCATTGTTGAGGTAGTACTAATGTGTCATTCTTGTTTTGGTGAAATTTTGTAGAGTCAATCATTACAAAACCACTTGGATGACGTCTGATTGTGCAATGCTCACCATTTGTTACTACTTCTTTAAACCACTTCACATCCAGTACATATATAAAGAATCGTCTGAAGTCAAGCTTCAGAATATCTTGGATCAAGCCACAATAACCTTCCATGGTACCATTGGCAGCCTCGAAGTGAGCAAGGACACCACAATCTTGGGTATTTCTCTTTTCATCTATACGTTGAGTTCGAAGATGTTTACCCTCACACCAAAGTGCATTGAATAATGTGCACTAGTAGTAAAAGATAAAAGATCAAACATGTCAATTATTTATATAAAATAAAACTTATAGAAACAAATTAATTGATATTATGTCTCACCTTTGATAAGCAACCTCGTGCATATTCCCACTCTTCTTGAGATATATTAATTTCCTCCTCTTTTTCCATTCTCTCAATTTTCTCATGTAACCAATCTATGTCAATATGACGTGGGAGCGCATTTAGATGATCTGGAAATGAGACATTACGTCCATATCTAGTGCGAAATTCTTGTCTTTCGCTTTTTCTTCTTGCCCTTGCTTCATTATATAGTGTCACCCATTTGCTCATAACACTATTGAGCACACAAAAACTATTTAACTTACGAAGTTCTTTTTTTGTTATCACTTTACTCATTCCTTTTCTTTGAGGTACTATACAGGTCATCCTCAAGTCTTCATCATCTTTCCATAGTCGTGGTTGAGAGGGATCCACTTCAGCAATATATTCAGAGATATAAACAAGGGATGATTGCACTAACCAACCCTCAGCCATGCTTCCCTCAAGCCGTGCTTTTTGCCTCACAAAATCTTTCAAGGTTTTCATGAAGCGCTCAAGAAAAAACATCCACCTTACATGAACTGCCTCACAAAGTGCGATCTCATCAATCAAATGTACGAGTAAATGTAATTGAGTAGTCAAAATGGATCGAGGAAAACTTTTCTCCACCAAACAAACCAGCTCAATAGATAATACTCGAGCATCTTGCAATGTGTTTGGATCAATTTCATTCGAGCTCACGTATCTATCAAGATGTATTTGAGAATTGTTTATTTTTGTGTAGAAATTCAAAGATATATAATGAAAAAATACAATGTATACACACCTCACAAGCTCTCCATCTTGTAAATGATATCACGTACATCTTTGGAGGCACAATGGGAAATGCTAGTAGGAAGTACGAACTGAATGTAAACAATATTCATAGATGCAAATTGTCAGTAGAGGAAAAAGTCATCATACCCCAAAGTTTACACATAGTTATGCCACTAATTACTATATTCATGGTTAGAGATACCCTTACTTGAATCATTTTGTGCCAATCGTGGGACTTCAAACCAGATAGTTGCTCCACACCTCTTTTCTTTTTCTTTATGAAGGCTCCCTTGAGACATCTCATACATCCTGTGGGTGTTCAAAAGCTATATATTTGTTCCTTCACTATTTTTTCCTCGTTCTTTAACAATATCCAAGGTGCATGGGGTAGCTCAATCTTTCCTCTGGGTCCAATTCGTGGCCAGGCTCGTCTCATGCGACCAATGTTACGTAAATCCTCCCTTATATTAACTGAATTGTGAGCCCCTATCAAGTGATCCCATAATGTAGATACAACATTTTTGAATATGTGCTTGGGGTCCAACAAGTGATTGATCTTGAGTTCAGTCCAGTACGGAAGACGAAAGAATATAGAGAACCTAACAAACAAACAATATATTATGTAAACAGTTTATCATGCTAAATATTTTAAAGTCAATCGAGAGAAATGCACTTCTTACCGACTCATGCCATGTGGAGGGTGGCTGTCGGCATTAATCCATCTCTCCTTCCAATCTCGAATGGTTAGAGATTGTGGAGTCATTTCATTAGTAGGGAGAACATATTTGGGATGGTCAATAGGAAGAATTCGATGATGATTGTCGTAGATAACCTTCTTTAAACCTACCGGCCTAGAGGAAACTAGAGAGGGACTGCAAATAGGACATGCATGATATCCTAATGTGGTTAAACCTGAAAAAACAAGTGAATTAATAAAATGCAATTGATTCAAGTCTTGAATTTCAAATATAGAGTTATATACATGTACGTGAACACTCTCCGTATCCTGGAAAGTCGTGCATGGTCCACAACAACATGGGCTTCAATGTAAAATCTCTAGAGGATGCAGATGCACTTGTATCTTGCACCTCAATATCTTCCCATAACATTTCTAACTCTTCAATCAAAGGCTCTAAGTAAATGTCCATGTTTTTTACCTTGTGCTTTCCAGGAATTAGAAGGGACAACATCAAATGTCCCTTTTTAATTGCCATGGATGGAGGAATATTATAGTTCACCAATACCACTAGCCATACACTATATGATGTGCTTTTGATGCCAAATGGATTGATTCCATCCATACCTAAACCAAATCTCAAATTTCTTGGCTCTTATTTGAAAACGGGCAACAAATTATCCATATGTTGCCCTCGACAATGATCACACATGCATCTAATTTTACGTCGTAGCCATGCATCTCGATTATGAAGACGCAATGTTTCATCCTCACTTGAGGATGTACTCATTGACTCACCAGCTTGCACCGCACTAGGTGATAAGGACGTCGACATGATTAAACCTAATTCATGACAACATCAAAATATTTGTCATTCATATGTTTACATAAGATCTTAATTTTAAATATACAAAAATCATTATCTTAAAACTTATCTTAACTTATCAAAACTTAAGAAGAATTCACTATCAAAACTTATCTTAAAAACAAAAAATCATGATAAATCCCAAATGCGTGTCTACATCCGCGTCTACCTACGCGTCTACATTCGCGTCTATACTCGCATCTATCTCAACAACAGACGCATATATACACGTGAAAATAGATGCACACGTCAAAATTCAAACCATATTTAAATAATTTCTTTTCAAACTACGCCTTTCCTTTCCTACGTTTTTTGCGGTTTTGAAGCTTGAGTTTAGCCGACATGCAGTCTCTTCATGCCTCACCTAGTCTCTTCATGCCTCACCTCCTCATGACTCACCTCTTCTTTCATTTCAAACACACAAGAAGGGAAAAAGGAAAGCCAAGGAGAGGAAGAAAGAGAGAACAAGAAAGAGGAGAACAAGAAGCAGCAAGCAAGCAAACAAGCATCAAGGGAGGGTAACTTACCAAGGAGAGGAAGAAGGAGAAGGAGAAGCGCCACCACCCGCCACACCAAACACCCAAGGTGTGATGCCAGGAGACATATTTCACGGTGGATTCCGTGCCACGGTGGAATTCCGTGAGGTTTTACAGTGGATTCCGTAAACTTTGATGACCGGGGCTCATACACAAAGTGGATTCTTTGTGCGAGAAGTTGATGGGGACGCCTATCCTTTTCGAGCGTTTCATTAATTTAGTGTGTACATTCCATAGTGGGTGATTCTGCAAAATGCATATTAAATTAATAAACGTTTATAAGTTTAGAGGACGCACTCATAATAAATTAAGGTTAGGATTTATTTCTAACCAGTTGATTTATTTATGTAGCTAAAGACTGCTAGGTATTCACTTTTGTCGGTTTAATTGTATTATTTTACTAACGATTGTGAATGCTTCTGTTGATGTGTAGAGATAGCAGGACTGGCGGAGGAAAGCATTGGAGGATAGTAAGTATTCGATTTATGGATTATATTTTGATAGGCGCCACGCCTATATTTTTTCATGCCTATTTATTGAGGCATCGATTATTTATTATTATTTTGTATGCGCATGGACGCACGGTTATGTTATTTCTATTTGGACATTGTATTGGGCGTGCCACACTCTTTGGGCACCATCCATTAGCTTTATCCTTATTTTTGTGTAAAAGAAAACTCAAAAGCTAAAAGCTTGCTATTTTGTAATTTGGGCTATTATTTGAGAATGAAGATGAAATATACATAAAATACATGCTTTGTGGAGCGCTCACACAATGCATGGGGGGAGATTGCACCCAATTGGTCTCTTGCTCTTGTCGTTCATGCTTTTTACCTTGTAATTTGTACAAAAAGTAGAGTTCCATTGTTCTTGGGGACCTTTCGGCATTTACTACGCGAGCAGACAGCGTTCGATCTACTCACCAGTGGTATCAGAGCGAAGCTGAGATCAAGAGCTTCCAATCGCTACCCATCTCGTGCGAAGGCGGAGCTCCTGGAACGATTGGGCTCTACGGTCAATCTCGTCGTGAACCGTCGATACAGGCAAACTTCTGGCGATCAAGAACCCGTGTTTCCATCATTGGATCGCGAAGGAGTGGGCTACATAGGCGGAGGACCACTCCTACATCTCCTTCATCAAGTCGTGGTTACATAGAGATAAGCTCCATATTTTCAAAAGCTTAAAAGCTTAAATCCTCAAAGTTTTAAAGCTTAGTTAATTGAACTTAAGCTTCAACAAAAATCGTGATGAAGGACGGCGGGCTAAACTGAGCGCTGAAAATTGCGCCGAGTACATCCTCTTGTCCTCAAAATCGACGACTACTCAGAAGCATTAAGCTTCTTACTCCCATAAGTCCTCTAAAGCTAATCAATCATTCAGGTCTTCAAAGTTTCTTCAAGTCAAGTTCTGCAAGTTCTGTAAAGCGACTAAGTTCTGCAAATCTTCATACTCTGCAAGTCACATAAGTCTGCAACTCTGCAAGTCAGACTAGTCAACTAGAGTCAGAACTGACTTGTGCTCAAAACTCCTAGAAGGACTGTTCCTGCGCAGAAACTCCAAACTGCAAAGTTTTTCATTGGAAGGTACTCTACCCATACGCAGGTTTGCTGAAGCATTTTCAGCATACGAAGAAGGATAAAACGCAGATTTTTTGAAGATTGTGAAAGCTATACCCAAAAATACATAAGCCTTGTATTCCCGAACTTGAGCTACGCTCATCCCACTAACTTGATTTTGAGTGAGAAAGGTCTTTTGAGTTTTGCACGATGACGGAACCACATATGGATGACCTTATGGCTGAAGGCAACCTACCTGAGCCTACGATGGAGCAAAAGCTGGACTTAATCATGATGCAATTGGAATAAGAACGAAGGGCTAGGCAAGCATTGCAAGTTCAACTGGCAAATTTACAAAGAGCGTCTACCGACAAAGAAAAACCTCAAGCTGAAGATCTTATTCGATGTACCATCAACGCAACTCTTGAAGCTCAAACCATTCGCAAGGAATCAAAGATAAGTAAAAGACGTTTCAAATTCCGTACTTTCAATGGCATACGAGAAGGAAAAACTGTTCTAGCATTCATTAGTCAGTTTGATGTCTATTTCCATGAGGAAACCTATGCGGAAAAAGATAAAATCAAGTGTGTCACTAATCATTTAGTAGACAGAGCATCTCTTTGGTGGATTGTAGTACGCAATAACATAGATTGTCCTACTACTTGGGAGGATTTCAAGAAGAAGTTCATGTAAAATTTCATTCCTCCACAATTTCATGAGAAAGCTATTAAGCAATGGAATCTTCTTCAGCAACGGGATCGTGAGCCTATTCCTGAGTGTACAAAGCATTTTTGTAATGCATTACTCCAGCTACGCATGCTTGAAGACGTACCTGAAGTGACACACAAGCGAAAGTATATGTCTGGACTCCTTGGGCATTACTACGCTGAAGTTAACATGTTCAAGCCTGCTACTCTTGAAGATGCCATTTCACTAGCTCACGACACTGAAGATAAGTTATGAGGTAGAGACAAACGTCCACAGTAATTCCAAGCCAATGGTAATTATGGATCTAAGCAATTCAATTCCACTTTTAGAAGATTTAATCCAGGTTGTTTCTCTTCATCATCTTTCCGTACAAATTGGGCAAAACCACTTGCTTTACCATCCAATGTCAATCAAAACCCCAAGCCTATTCCACAGCCAAACCCTAATGTCCCTAGACTTCCCGCCATTGCAGACAATGTAACCAAAGCCAAGCCAATAGTATGCTATAAATGCCACCAGCCTGGACATCTAGTAGCAAATTGTCATTCAAAGAAGCCACCTGCCCATATCAACTACCTTGGAGCAATGGACGAAGACGAACATGAAGATATGCCGAATTTCACTGAAGATGAGGATGACACTACTACTACTTCGGATACTTTGCCAGGTATGCCAACTCCACATTTTTTATTGACTATGATGTTTGGTGCATGGAAAGGAAAAGATTATTTTGCATGATGATGGTAGCACTCATGATTTTATTTCAGCAAAATTAGTAAAAGAATTGAAGTTACAGATTGTACCTACGCATTACCGCATCAAAGCTGCATTCTTAGGCACTAGGTATAATGGTACACAGGAAGTGCATAACTTAGAGATTCAACTTGGTCAATACACTGAAAGAAGAAATTTCCTAGTTGTTCCATTACAGTCGAGTGACATTATTTTAGGTATGCCTTGGCGTCATGAGCATAACCCAGATATAGACTATTCCACACAGTAAATAAATATTAATTTTCAAGAAAAATCTATTATATTATATGGTATGCATGCATCTAATGTTTTTCCACTGCTTTCGCATACTCAAGCTAAACATGCATTACGCAAGAGTAGTAAATCTTATCTCATTTGGATGAATGAATTGCAAGTAAAAGAAAATCATATGCACCCTAGGCATAAAGAATTTCTTGAATATTTTAAGGACTGTTTTGCAGAAGACCTACCACCTGGTTTACCTCCTTCACGTCCAGAAGACCATAAAATAGATTTGATTCCTGGCACACAACCACCTTGCAAAGCACCATATAAACCAGATAGAGCAAAAAGAAATTCAGAGTCAAGTTGAGGAATTACTAAATAGAGGATTGATTAGACCTAGTAGTTCTCCATTCGGTGCACCTGTCCTGTTAGTCAAGAAAAAGAATAATACCTATCGTATGTGCATTGACTATCAAGCTTTAAATAAGATCACTGTAAAGAATAGGTATCCTATTCCTAGAGTTGATGACCTTATGGATAAACTGCAAGGATCTGCTATATTTAGTAAAATAGACCTTAAGTCTGGTTATCATCAGGTGAGATTAGATACGTCAGACATATTCAAGACTGCATTTAGGACACAGTTTGGTCAATACGAATTTTTAATGATGCCATTTGGATTGACTAATGCACCTGCTATGTTTAGTAGAATGATGAACATTATTGTGTAATTGTCTTCTTTGATGATATTTTGGTATTTAGTCAAAATGAGAAATGACATTATAAGCATTTGTCATTGGTTTTCCAGCTACTAAAAGATAATCAATTATATGCAAACCCTGAAAAGAGTGAATTCTTTAAAACAGAAATTGAGTATTTAGGTCATATTGTATCATCTGATGGAATTAAAGTTGATCCTAAGAAAATCGATGCAATATTAAATTGGCCTGTATCTAAAAACGTGCATGAGTTATGCTCATTCCTTGGTCTTGCTAGTTTCTATAGGAAGTTTGTACGTAATTTTTCATTATTTTCTTTACCACTAACCAAACTTCTGAAGAAAGGTATTGTCTATCATTAGTCCGAAAATCAACAGAAATCCTTTGACTTATTGAAACATGCATTAACCCATGCCCCTGTCCTACAATTGCCTGATTTTAATAGACCATTCTTTCTAGTAGTGACCGATGCTAGTGGATCAGGAATAGGAGCTGTACTTATGTAAGACAATCATCCTATAGTCTATTCTAGTTGTAAGATGAAACCCTCTAAACTGAAATATTCCACATATGACAAAGAACTATTAGTAGTTGTACAAGCATTAAGACAGTGGAAACACTACTTAATGGGTTCAGAATTTATGATTAAGAATGATCAACAAAGTATTAGACATTTACTTAGCCAACCCCAAATATCTGACAAACATATCAATTAGGCATCCTTTATTGAAAGTTTTCATCCTATCATTCAATACCAACCCGGTAAAGAAAATGTAGTGGCTGATGCATTAAGTAGAAGACCTGCTATTCATAATATTTCTGTTATATCTTTTGATTCTTTGATTGCTATGAAAGATACTTATCATCAGGATATTACTTTTCATACTGATTGGAATAAATTAGTTCAAAATAACTTGATTCCTATTGATTCATTGTCATATAATGATGGATTTATGTTTTATGAAAAGAGATTGTGTGTTACAATTCCATTCTGATCTTTTGTTTTGAATGAGATTCATTGTCCTCCCTATCAAGGTCATAGAGGTATCATATCTACTTTACGTACGTTAATTGAATATTTTTATTGGTCGCATATGGACACTAATGTATCTAACTTTGTTTCTGAATGTTTGATTTGTCAAAGAGTTAAGAGACATCATGGTAAACAGTATGGATTACTTATGCCTTTATCTATTCCATCTAAACCTTGGGAACAAATTTCTATGGATTTTATTACTGGTTTACCTAATACTAAATCTAACCATGATATGATTTGGACAGTCGTAGATAGATTTAGTAAACAAGCATATTTCATTCCATGTAAGAAAACTTTAATAGCATCACAAGCAGCACAATTGTTTTTGAAAAAGGTTTTCACTAACCATGGATTGCCAAAAGTTATTATTTTAGATCGTGATTCTAGATTCTGTAACAACTTTTTGATTACTCTATTTGCTAACCTAGGCACAAAGATTGATTTCTCATCTGCATTTCATCCTGAAACTAATGGACAAACAGAAGCCACTAATAGCACTATTTTAGATCTCTTATGTGCATATACTATTTCTAAACCTCAGACATGGGACACACATTTGCATTTATTACAGTTTGCATATAACAATACACCACACACATCTACAAAGAAAGCCCTGTTTGAAGTGATTTATGGATATAGATTATCTACACTTGTTGCATCTTTGTCAAATAGAATTCAAAGTGCTGATGATATTGCTAGTATGCATAATACTATTTTTGATGAGGTTAAAGATATGATTGCTAAAGCCCAGCAATCATATACCAAACAAGCCAACAAGAAAAGACAAGCAATGAATTTCAAAGTTGATGATTATGTTTGGTTGAGAATAGAAAAACGTAGACTACAAGGTGTAGATAGACACCCAGTAGTCAAATTAGCCGCTAGATTCTATGGACCATTTAGGATCATTCATAAAATTAATGACAATGCATTCAAGTTAGAATTACCACCTCATAGGAAAATTCACAACACATTTCACATTAGTTTATTGAGACCATTTAGAGGCCAATTACCTGTACACCCTGTTTATGAAAACCCACCTTTATTAGAGGAAGAGACTCAAATACTTGAACCAAAAACTATCATAGACACTGACTTCATGACCACTAGAACTGGCTGAAGATATTCTAGATATCTAGTTAAATTTAAGAACCATCCTGTAGAGGAAGCACAATGGATGCACGCTAGCGACTTAAATGCTTTCCCCACTCTGTTAGCTCCACATTGAGCTAATAGCAATTGAGGTCAATTGCTATCCCGCCCCGGGGGTATGATGCCAGGAGGCATATTTCACAGTGGATTTCATACCACGGTGGAATTCCATGAGGTTTTACGATGGATTCCGTAAACTTTGATGACCGGGGCTCATACATAAAGTGGATTCTTTGTGTGAGAAGTTGATGGGGATGCCTGTCCTTTTCGGGCATTTCATTAATTTAGTGTGTACATGGGTGATTCCATAGCGGGTGATTCCGCAAAATGCATATTAAATTAATAAATGTTTATGAGTTTAGAGTGCGCACTCGTAATAAATTAAGGTTAGGATTTATTTCTAACTAGTTGATTTATTTATATAGCTGAAGACTGCTAGGTATTCACTTTTGTCGGTTTAAGTGTATTATTTTACTAACGATTGTGAATGCTTCAGTTGATGTGTAGAGATAGCAGCACTGGCGGAGGAAAGCATTGGAGGATAGCGAGTATTCGATTTATGGATTATATTTTGATAGGCGCCACGCCTATATTTTTTCATGCCTATTTATTGAGGCATCGATTATTTATTATTATTTTGTATGCGCATGGGCGCACGGTTATGTTATTTCTATTTGGACATTGTATTGGGCGTGCCAGACTCTTTGGGCACCGTCCATTAGCTTTATCCTTATTTTTGTATAAAAGCAAACTCAAAAGCTAAAAGCTTGCTATTTTGTAATTTGGGCTATTATTTGAGCATGAAGATGAAATATACATAAAATACATGCTTTGTGGAGCGCTCACACAATGCATAGGGGGAGATTACACCCAATTGGTCTCTTGCTCTTGTCGTTCATGCTTTTTTCCCTTGTAATTTGTGCAAAAAGTAGAGTTCCATTGTTCTTGGGGACCTTCCGGCATTCACTACGTGAGCATATAACGTCCGATCTGCGCACCAAGGTGAGTCTCTCTCTCTCTCTCTCTCTCTTTGTTTCTCTCTTCCTCTCTCTGCTCTGTCCGTGTATTGCTCATTTGTGATTCCATTATAATGTATTGCATTATGTAAATCGTCAATGGCTATCGTCGGTCTAAAATCGGCCGACCCAGTGCGTCTGCTAGCGCATCTACATCTCAGTGTAGACGCGGACATAGACACGCAAAAATTGTCTCCTCTCAGTGCGTCTGAGAGGGCGTCTTACAACGCGTGTGCTGGCGCGTGTGCTCTGCAATGCACACGCGATGATACACGCGCTGCACAAAAGTTTGACCTGTAGTCTACACGTGATTTTAGATGCACATTGACCTGGGATACGCGTCTGGTAGCGCGTCTGTGCTGCACGTTAGATGCGCAAATAGACGCACATTACCTGGGATGCACGTCTGGCAGTGCGTCTGTGCTGCATGTTAGATGCGTAAATAGACACGCTGGATAGAAGATGAATAGCAATGTTATGTCAAAGGCTTAAAAACTGCAATGTTATGTCAAAGGCTTAAAAACTGTAATGTTATACTTTTATACACATTAAAAACTGCAAGGTCCTATTGTGTGACATCGCCTATAGCAGAATCTTGTTTCGCGGTATTGATTAACTCATAAATAGAAGTCTAGTTAGATCTAAAAGTGACAAATTAAGAAATTGTATACTTTTATACACATTTATACACCCATTACATTCTTTACATAAAGTGAGATTGAAACTTGTGTGTTCTACATGTGGATCTCGTGAATTAGAGCCTTCACCTAGGCATATAGGCCTCAATGTGCCCTCTAGTCTATGGATAGTCACCTCCACCCCTCATCCATGAGTTGCTTCTACTGCACAATATGCTCCTATTTTTTTGTATGCAAATAAATTTATCTTTTTCCTGTGTTTTTTTTGCAGATGCCGTATCCTGGTTCATCTAGCAATGACCCAGATGTGGATTGCATGAATGATACATTGGCCTCCTTTGGCAGGGGGGTCAATGCATTTTTTGGAGGTTTTTCTAGTAGGGAAGACTTCATGGGAGAGATGACCAGATACCTTGGCCGCTCTCCCACAGCGGATGAGGTGTTCAGTGTCATGTCTGGGACGCCTCTAGCGTCTTTGCTTGGCACTACTTCCCAGACGGAGGATGAGGGTTGTCTGGGGGTTGCCTAGGAGTTGGCGAGCGATCACCCTCACCAATAGATCATGTAGAGGAGGTTGTATGCCATTACTATAGAGTTACAGATGCCGGTGGCATCTTTCATGATGATGAGGGAAGGGATGTAATGGCGTACATGAGGAGCATCGTGCATGCAACGTATAAAGATTGTTTCATATCCTTCAAAAATCAGAAAAGTGGCTTGTGGCAGGAGGTTTTGAGGGCAGTCCATAGGAGGTACCCAAATCCTGAGGGTCAGCGATTCTCGGATGATTGGGGACGTACAAAAGTGAGGGATATGCTTCACAACAAAAGATCCCACCTCATGACACGGGCCAGGGACTCACTGCGGAGGCTAGAAGAGGGTCGTGGAGCCTTTAGCCAACCACCTATGTGCCACCGCGTAGAGTGGAAGAAAGCCAAGAAGAAAGCAGCTGAGAAAGTGAAGAGTCACCAGCATGCAAAGGCGCGACGGATCCAAATGGAAACCGTGGGATGGTCGCATTACGGATCGGACGGCAGAGAGTCGTGGGAGGCAGAGTTTGTAAGTATATTTTGATTTCTAGTTTTTTAAAATATATATTTCTTTAAATTCTTTATATATTTTAGTCTAATATATTGTGACGTCTAATTGTTTGTATATCTCTAAATGTTTTGCAGACTACCATCGTTGGTAGGACACCTAACCCTAGAGAGGTAGGTTACCATCGAGGCCATAACCGCGCAGCAACATGGCTTCACTTTTATGAGAAGGGTCTCATCACTGAGGACCAATACAACCGGGCCATGAGGATTCAATAGCCAGAGGAGGTATGTTTTTCTTACTTTCCTATTAAAAGTATAACTAATTATAACTTTTGCTCCACCTTGTCTATGTAAGCAACCCTGATCTTTTGTGTGTGTAGGAGAACCTGGATGTGGAGCACAGCGAGGAGGGGGATAGCGACACTAGTAGCGATGGTGGTACTAGCGAGGATGTTTCCTCTTTAGATTCGTAGAGGAGTACCATACCTCCTCATGAGGCCTTCTTTTCTTGTATATGTATGATATCTCTTTGAGCCTACTGCTTGCGGCCACGCTTTAGGTCGCAAGCACTCAAAAAATTCCCTTGTAAATGCTTTGATATATAATGAATACATGGACTTTCACTTTCAATTCTCATGCCCGTAAGATACATTGTCTGTTTCCCAAATACACAATCTGATGTATGGGAGGGGGAAAAAAAAAACCAGAGAGCAACCACATACTCTCTGGTTTTTTTTTTCCAGTTCTGTTTTGCGCGTCTATCACCGCGTCTAAATTGCAGGTAATTCGCATTTATTCGCGTGTCTATAATGCAGACTACACGCGCTCATACACGCGCTGCATAATTCAAATTAAAAAAGAAAATTAAATATCTTTTTAAAAAAAAGACATTTTTTGTTTTTTGTTCGTGTCTATCAGTGCTTGTAAAAGCGTGTCTAAAAGCTTGTCTATATGCGCGTGTATATGTGCGTCTATTGCGCGTCTATTTGTGCGTGTAAATTCGTCGATACATGCGATTATAGACACGAAATGATAGACGTGCAAATAGACGGGCAAATAGATGCGCCTATAAGTTTTTCTCTATATTCAAAAATCGTGTCCAAATGTGCGTGTATGAGGCCTTTTTGTTGTAGTGATAAAGTCTAGCCCACAGGCTTATCCATAATCCACCCGAATCACTAATCCAAGATTCCACCCGTAGACTAGTATGCGGGCCTCAAGTTCCAATCCCGAGTCATGATGGCCTCTTGTGCATGGCCCGGAAGACAAGGGATTTACGACCAGAGCCCCGTGGCACCCAAGCATCCTCCTGCTCCAAGTAGTACCCAATGGAGAGATCTCACACGGTGGGTTCAGTCCACGTTCCCGGTGCAGCTAACAACCCCCTTGGTTAGGGTCCAGCAGACAATCGGGGGTAACTGAAGCTGCCTCTCCCTTCAGACCTTCAACCTGAAGCATTAAATATCTTTCCATCTTTTAGTTCCTTGAGAGTAATCAATGCAAACAATACTCCTAAACTGTTACAAGCACAATCATTTCCAGTGGTCGTTTATTTGGCCAACTGCTAAGCAGTGAATCCTTCTCTCCGAATGCATCTGACATTCGACCCGGGATCAATTGTGACTTGGCAAGATCCCGAAGGTTTTTTCTGTTCTCCCTTGTGTCCTTGGGTTAGGGCCATACCCTATTAACCCAACTCAATCAATACCTTAGGTTTTATTAATAGTAAATCATGGGGACTATGTCGCTCCAAATTATTGATTGGTCCTTTGCTTCCAAGAAAATACCTAATTTCCTTATCTTAACTTGGAAAATTTTCCCAAGAAATGTGATATAACAGGATGACTACTCATCCTCTTGCAAGATAAACTTGCACAAGAATCTGCCAATCTCATTCCAAGGAATTGGCAACTCTCTTGTGATCGAACCACAAGATCATGCGACGTTGCAACTTGTTGCACAAGTGTTGCATCTCTTCCATGGGATCTTTTCACCCATCGAACGGCGTTTTCTGGTCACGGAATCATGATTAGACAAGAAGCAGGGTTTAGGGTGTCTTCGTATCCAACCCATTCCCAATTGCACTAGGCCGACAACGGTCCTAGGGGTTCCAACTCAATCCGAGTTTCAACATTTGATTGAGTGATCCTTAGGGTAGAAACCCTAGATCATTTCTTTCAAGTGCATCCAATTGTCCCTACATTCCATGAATGTGGGCAGGACCTTTGGGTATGAGAGTTCCAACTTGGCAACAAATGCGACTAGGTCAAGTCCTTAACATGCTAAACCCTAGTTAGCACTTGGAGTATATTGTATCGATTTAACCATCCTATGCGAATCCTTTTGCGGTTTAGGTGTTTTGGATAATCCTGTTTACTTGTCTTACGACAAGGACGGACCATTCCTAAAGATGTTGTCTTGATCTAAAAGGGGAAAAACTAGTTGCATTACGAAACAATTCTCGTAAGCACACGATTCATTTCCTCTACGTACGATTAGATTCACAAACCCTAACTTTCCTTGTTAAGACAATGCACATGTTAAAATTCGGCATAACTTCCATTGATCCTACTAGGACATGCATTCATGATTCATGCCACTAAGCTTTTAAGATTTTACGCTTAAATGAACCATGTAGCCTTTCCCTAAATGTACCCTTGATGAATGAAATTCTTGCATATGAGGAATATTCAATACGCAACCTTTTCCTAACTACTAGCTAGATAGTATGAGATTCATGCCAATTGAAGCTAGAGTTAACATATTTCATGCAGCCCTTAGAATAATTTTCCATGCTTTGCAATGTCCTACGGTTAATAACGACTTTCTTAATGAATCATTACGAAGAAGATTTGTCTAAAAATGCGACATGCGATTTAATCTTTCCATGCATAATCAAAGGTGTACTATAATAATTTCGACTTTATAATGCTAGTCATTAGTTATTCTAGACTCGTCACTTTGCAATGCACAAAAGGCAACTTGCTAATAAGGTACTAAAATGCATAGACGCCTTTTGTTCTTTTTCGTTCCTTTCATTGAAAATACAAATGACCAACTTCGTATCGTGAATTACTTTAAGTAAATTTCAACTAGCCAATTTATTTCAATCGCATTTAGCTAGGTGGATTTGGCAAGCATAAGTGCATCCTAATTCCAAGAAATAACCATGAATAATTGCAATACTTCTACATAAATCAAAAATAGGAAGAAAACCTGGACTTGTGGGCTTGGTGAAATATCCACATGAATATTAGAAGATGATCCTCCTGAGGTGCGCCTTGTGACTTTTTAGGGGCCATCATGATTTTGACTTTTGGTTTGCCTTTGTAGATTCGAATTACTTTCCTTGGTTGGCAGCCTTATGATCTTTGGCCGTCTCCATCGTATGCGGAAATTCCCTTTGAGTACGGCTCCTTGACAGAAGTACCGACTTGCGAAATTTGGCTTATGGAAGGTCTTAGGGTTCGGAGCTTGGGCCTTTTTGCGAGAGAGGAGGGGTTCACGAAAGGGTTCTTGTGAACGGCCCTTACGGAAATGGAGGCTTGAGAGGTATTCTTCTCCTTGAAATTCCAGGGCTAGGAATGGTTTTATGGGGGCTTGCGGGAATGGGTACTTTAAATCGCGGCCTAGGAATGGGCTTGTGGTGATTGGTGGGAAAAAGGAGGCTTATGAACTTCTTCTTTCTCTCATAAAAATCCCGGGGGGAAAAAAGGGATCTAGTGGGAAGAGTGCTTAGGGAAACCCCTCTTCTTCTCTACAAAGAACCGGGCCTAGGGGGCTTGTGGGAGATTTGGTAGGAGGGCCTTATAGGCTTCCTCTTCAAAACAATACTTAAAGGATTAAAGTAAGTTTAGATATGATAAATGAAAAGAGCATCATGTCTCTACCTTGTCCGGGAAATGTTTAACTATTTCAAGATGTGGAGTTAATATGTAATTGTAAACCGGCCTACCTCAATGGCCCTATGATTGAAAGGGATTTGTTGCATGAGGGACTAAAAGATTGGCAATGAAATACATGATTAGGTCAAATGCTCAAAATTAGAATTTTCTATTGGGTTTCCCTCATTGCAATAGATTAATTATGATTTTTTTTCTTATATCATAAAACAACAAGGTTTTAAAAAAACAATATTATAAATTTATGAATCTAGAGATTTTTATATTTTTTACTATAGTAGATTTAGAGTAAATATACAGGAGCATGACCCATTTGTATAGCTACAAGTGATAAGAAAGGGACAAAGGCAGCACCTTGTGATAGGCAAGACACAAGATGAGACCATGACCTTCCATAAGAGAGATGTCATGGATGAGAGCTTTCATCGAGAAAGGACATCTAATTCCTCACCCACTATTCTTCTCTACACACAAAAGATGCTCCATAGGTTTCAAACAAGGTGAGATCATATAGAGATAAATTCCTCTTCATCTTTTTCTTTAGTCTCTCAATGATTAGATGTGTTTTCTTTGTGCACTCTTGCTATGCTATTCCCAATCTACTTTTGATTAATATGAGCTTGAAAGAGCTCTCTATATAGCTTGTATGAAGCAAAAAGTGAATGTATCTGTGCAAGTAAATAGACAAAAAATTTGCAAACATGTAATGAAACCCCGAGGAGTTCACTACATGTGTACCCTCCATTTCACGTTGGTTCAAGGTCATTTTATAGATATCTTTACCTATGAGTTTTTCCTTAATAAAACATAATCATTTTCTATTCAATATGTAAGTAATCCCCTTATATGGGACCGTTCTGTATGGAAAAAATGCGTAAAAATGGTATTTTTAAATTCCCTTATGTTGAACCTATGTGATACATACATATATTAATGATTGACCTCCACATGAGTGATACACATTTTTACATTGATAGCATATATGCCATTAAATTACTCCAACAAATAGTACAAGTAAGAGATGATATTGAGATTCATGATTCAAGATTGATTAAAGTAGAGCTTTCTAGGTTCATGAAAAATGACAATAAATAGGTTTTTCTCTTTAAAAAAATCTTAATGGTACCTACTAAGTTCTGTGTGTGTGTGTGTGTGTGTGTGCAATCATGCAAACACAACACACACATGCACACACATTATACATGTGTATACATGTAACACTTTTCATCTTGTAGATGTGTAAAAAGGCAAATGTTTTACATGGATGGTCTAGGGTGATCATTTGACTACTAATGTGAAGAAATGTATTCAATTGTCCACAAGAAAGCAAGTGTCTCCTTGGCTATAGCTATTATGGGACATATCTTTGGGAAAAAACATGCAATTGGGCGTTTCGGTAGAAAAAGTGCATTTGGGTAGTAGTTTTTGAAGTGACATATTTCAAGGTAAGGATCTAGCCTTGTTTACTTCTATGGTGGGCTAAATAGCTCATAGAATCGAACATCACATTAGGATCATCAGTCATAAAAATAATTGTGTATTCTCAAACCTAAATGTTTGATCTCCCCCCACAAAACTATGGATTGATAACCATGAAGATAGCCTAATATTAACATTTTTAATGTAGAAATGTATGTGGCCCATCCGAGGGGTCCACCTTATAAAACATGTAAGATATCACCTGAGTTCAAAAGAAAGGTTATCATATTTAGTAAAATTTATAGGATTATATTTACAAAAGAGGCTTTTTAACTATAACTTGAAAAATAATCTTTAAGTTTAGTAAAGTAAAAGGGGTCATTTTATGACCTTGTAGCATGAAAACAAAGGGTATTTCTTAATATCCTTTGATCAATGTATGTTATATAGATGATTTCTTATAGATGGACTTCTTGGGGTGGTCCATCACCCTATTCTAGAGATTATTTAAACTAGCAAAAATGGGCATCATTATTAAATTTTATCAAATTACCAAATATTTCAAGCACAAATTTTACCTATGTTCATCAATAATTAATCATTCGGTAGACTTCAAACCTTAAAGGATACATACACCTATTTCATTTCTACATTAACTTCATTCTTTATTTGACTTCTTGTAATGACCATTTCTCATTTTCTCTTTCTCACTAGCTCTCTCACACAAGTGACCTAACTAGCTCTCTCACACAAGTTTTTTGAACCTCACAATTTATCGATAGTCAATGCTTATATGTCAAATTGTAGAGAATACAATATTCTAGATTGCCATCAATGAGAGAAAGAGTAAAAGCGAATCAAATATATACACATTCTACATGTATGTCAATGGTCAACTATACATTATAAGGGAAGCCAATGAGCTTCTATAATTACCCTAACATGTAGAGGCCTCCACAAACACCTTCTAGAAACCGGAGTTAATGTATATCCATGAAGAGAAATAGCACAACTCACTCTTACAACCACAATCTTCAACATGTTGGACATGAACCATGGTGCAATTGTTAGAGATCTATAGATTCATCAATATTGTCACAACCCATGAACATCTATCACACCTCTCACACTACTATATACTCGAACCAATATCCAAGTAAGTAAAAACATGTCTATCCTACTCAAACAAAAGCCTCATAGGGCATCAAATATAGAACCGTTCTTTTCTTTACTTCTTGATGTTCAATCTTCTCTTCTTTCTAACCTTCCTAATAGAATGAGACATGCCTTTTAGAAAATCTAACAAAAGAAAAAGAGAAAACTGTTTTACGTCTTCAAGATATCTAGTTGATCCAACCAAGCCAAATATCAAAAGAGTGAAATGAGCGCTATCATTGCTACTCACACAAGCTAGTAGCCGTCCATCCATCCATCATAGTCCTAACTAGAATCCATAAGGCTACATCTAGTGTGATAATCAAATAACAATCCACTATGTTCCTCATCTTCGTGGCAGTCATCCATATAAGAAAGTAATTAACATCGCAACATGCATGATACATGTAGACCATGACATTTATATTCCTTTTGATATTTAGTATCAATAGACCTAATCATCATAATCTTGGACCTCCATGCTATGGAACCTTGGTTTATGACATGAGCAACTATTTTGATCAAAAGAACAATGCCTTACACCTCGGTGTTCAGCAAAGCTCCCCATGGAATCTCAAAGCCTAGAAATCCCTACACATAGCTGCATCCATCGGTAAATGCTTCCAACTAAATATCGCTATGTAGGCCATCCTCGTTCACAATTTTTACCCCATGATTTAGGTCCCAAAACAAATGCATTGTACCACGTACGCCACATGCCAACACTTGTTAAGCCGATCTTATAGTCGACACCCTCCATACGCAGAGCCTTGCGACTAGATTGCATTGTTTCTAAATTAGAAGGGCAAGACCGGAAGCGAACAAGGCCAAAACATGCGGACGCCAACGTCTCACTTTCCAGTTCTCGCAAGACGCGGCGTTCCGGATTCGTGATGATTCACGGAACGTAAGGGCAGTCTTACGCAGTGGAATAGCTCGTGCGATGCTGTATTGCTCTCGATGCAGTGGAATAGGACGATTAGTGAGGGGTCCCGTTTGAATAAGTGAAATTAATGTGATGGAGGTGGATCGTGATGAGACTTACATGCACACATGCATGGCGCAGGAGGTAAGTGATGATTTCATGGAACGTGAGGGTCTGTTTGCTGATAGACGTGCGGTGTATATAGCGTCGCATTTGAATAAGTACCGCAATTAATCTGATGGAGGTGGATCGTGACGAGACGTACACACACGAATGCATGGCGCAGGAGGCCGATTGCAATATCAGAGGTAGGATGGTACTCCATTGCTTCGGACATTATTTAATACTTTTGTCAACGATAGAAAACACTAGAGTCGATAAGAGAGAGAGAGAGAAAGATTGTAACTGTTTGAACGATCGATCGGTCGACCACCTTCGACATTGGAATGGAGGATACAATACGGTTATACCTGTGGAAATAATTAGGTGGGATGGCGTGGTGTCTAAACGCCCCAAAAAAGAAGAGCCCACCCAGTACAAGAAGATCTAGAAGGCTTAGCACAAAAGTGGTCTGGAGAGAGACGATCTGGAGAGACCCATCCGCTCCGCCGCCTGTGACGCAAAGTACCATTGAGCAATTATTAGCTAGGTAGGGGAGCGAGTGATGCTGCTGCGGAGGCTGCGTTAGTGGTGGTTATTACCACGGAGGGCCTCGAACCTGGGCTTCCAGACGCAGCCGATGGAGTTCACCGTGGTTGGGTAAGGGCAGCTGGGGAGCCACCTCCAGAAAGGTTTGCCACGGCAGGACGTCATGGCCAGCACCTTCTTTCCGTCGGCCATGCTGCGGAAGCAGAGAGTAGTTTCAGCGGCATCTTTCATGGCAGCCGACACGGATGACACGGCGAAGCACTCGAGGCGCCGAAGGTCATGTTGTTGCCGAGGCAAACCTGGAGGCACCAATTGCTCCACGTACTGCATAGGCATGCGGAAAGGCTCCTTCCAGACGAGCTCGCCCCATGTCTGCTCGTTCACACGTGTCAGCGAGTAGATATGGATCTCCAGGGTTACCTCGATCTCCTCCTCCTCCTCCTCCACTTCGGACTCATCCTCTAGGGTTGACTTGATCTCCTCCTCCTCCTCCTCCTCCTCTTCGGACTCATCCTCTAGGCTTGACTCAATCTCCTCCTCCACTTCGTCAGGCTCATCCTCTAATTCCTCCTCCTCGGACTTATCCTCTAATTCCTGTCGATGGTCTTCCAGCTCACCTTGTTCCTGCGGAGCTTCTTCGTCTTCCGAGTCCACCTCGTGCTCCTCGATCTCCTCCTCCTCCTCCTCCTCTTCGGACTCATCCTCTAGGCTTGACTCAATCTCCTCCTCCACTTCGTCGGGCTCATCCTCTAATTCCTCGTCCTCGGACTCATCCTCTAATTCTTGTCTATGGTCTTCCAGCTCACCTTGTTCCCGCGGAGCTTCTTCGTCTTCCAAGTCCACCTCGTGCTCATCTGATTCGTTATAAATGAAAGACCTAACGCCATACACGAGGTACAAGGTGGTAGAATCCGGGCTCCCCACCAGCCTAATTAAGAGGCGGCGTGGGTCCGTTGGGATGTTTTGGACGGATCCCGGCTCTCCGGGCACATCAGGAAGGGAAAAAAGCTTGCAATGCCAACCAGTAGCCCCGTCGATTTCAGTCCGTGGAGCAAAAAATACGCTGCCCTCGGGAGGGACCATGACCACTAGCTTGCGACGAAAGGCGTGTGGCACCCAGTAGCAGCCCTTCCATAGAACCAAGCCCTGCCCTGCACCCGTGTCCTCTTCAAGCACCTCCCAACCAGCTGCTGCACCATCGCTGCTAATGCATTCCAGGCCCGTGTGCAACACCTCCATCGATCGTCCCCTCATCCTGCCTTCATTTATGAAGGCGAGACTGTTTCGGTAGCTACCCAGGGCCAGCATTCTCTGGCTTGGGAAGTCGCCCCCCACGAAACAAGCCGCCCATCTGGAGCCTGCATCGCTGATGAGGTTGCACATTGGAAGCTCCTTGATCTCGCCAGTGAGCGGATTGAAGGAGTATAGTCTACTCCAGCTCTGGCCATTTTCTGCAACCTCCCGGGATGTCACCACCAGGGTTCCTGCGTGTGTGCAGCGGAACGTGCAGCTCCTCTTGGTGCGCCGGGGCACACCAACCTCACCATTAAGAGTAAACCTTTCGCTGGACGTTAGCTTTGCGTTGAGAGCCACTCGCCCCCATCTCCGGGACTGGAAGTTGAATACAGCCAGGAAGCCCCAGCTTGGGTCATACACGGACAACAGCTGCCACGGAATATTCCCTCGTCCGTGCAGCCGAGGCCTATCGTTCAGGGAGCGAATCAAGGCAGATTTCACATGAGCATCTTCGTCGGCCTGGCCTGTACGATCGAAGAGAAGGTTGGGCTGGGACAGCAGCTCCCTCCATCGCTTGGAAACGCACCGTAGCCTCACCAGGCTACAAACGCATGGCAGCCTCTTCAAAATCTCGTGAGTGACTTCCGGTGGCAGGCCAGCAGGACTCACTGAGTAGTACGCATCAGCTATTCTGGTAGGATCACTAGCTTGCCTTGACCGCCGGCCCTGCAAGCCCGTCTTTAGGATAGTGTTCTGTTTCTGCTCCTGCACGACACTTAAGTTTTGTCTGCCTATCATAGAACTCGATACTTCATCACCTAGTAATGAATAAGATGGGAGCTGGAAACCCGAACCATTCAGGGCAAGATCATGAAGTCTTACATTAAGGCCGTTGGGATCCTCTTCTGTGCTCTGCTTCCACGCACGTCTCCGGACCCGCTGATCATTGACCTCTTCCATGCTAAATCTTCTCTTCTTCCACCTCTCGCTCCAGCCAGATTAACGCACCAGCTCCCTGATTCACAAGTGTGGCACGAGGCTAACCACCGGCCATGCGCCACTGCGCATCCGCTCCTATATATGCATGACGGCAATATCTGCGTTTCTCGCGGACTCCTCTCGAGTCTCGACCGACCGGCCTAGAACCCCGACCCGGAACCCCATCCAAGAGAATCTCGTTTAGTCGAAACAATCATAATAAATAATGTCTCGTGTCTCAACCCCATCTAGCTGGAGGTTGCGTGAGTCCATGGGTCCTTGGCACATGCCACAACAGCGAGGCCGTCTAAGCTATTTTAGAGGGGAACATATTCTTACGTCTCATATTCATGTGAAACCATATAGGGGGAAGGGTTTTGCACACCGCACAGTAGACTACGATTCTAGAATCTAGAACTAGTGTATTAACATATAAACTTTACCCCAATGATAAATTGTTTGAGAAGAAGGATATAGTTTTTTGTGCGAACCTCAAAAAGGCACAACAATAAATGTATAAGACTATGCTCACTATTTTAATGTCAAATCCCTCTTGATTACCCCACAAGGTTAACATCTTTTACATACCAACTGCAATTTTTATCTCTAGTTGTCCTTCTTTATCATAGTTCAACAAGAAACCTTTAATATTCACATTATTGCTCTTAGCTATATATATCCCAAGTGTTTCTAAAAGCCCTATTCTACATGGTATCAGAGCTAAGTTGGAAGAATTCTAAGATTTTTCTTAGTGTGTATGAATAAAACATACATTCTCTCTCTCTCTCTCTCTCTCTCTCTCTCTGTCTCTCTCAGCTCTCTCTTCATTCTTTCCCTAGCAACATTGAAAAGGAAAAGATGAAAAATGAAAACTAGTGATCACATCTCTTACCATATGCTCCACGTTCGAAAATGCAAAAGTTTTGTATGACAATTTTATATTTTAGATGGATTATTCATTCACTGAGGAAATCTATTGGATAGTCACATGAGGCTATATCTTGAAGTCCCATTCAAGAAAAACATGTTATTATGCTCCAAGTTCTCTCACACTATGGTAGCTCGTGTCAATATGCATGAGCTTAAAAGTAATGTTAAGCCCATATGCTATGGGAATCCCCAACTAGTGAGTTACATGTTTCAAATGTCATGGTAGGGTATCCTAGGCATGCACATATGATTTCCATATATATAACTAGGAAATTTTATTCTCCACATCTTAAATTAGGGATTTATAGATCATATAACTAGGGAATCATATTTCCCACCTACCATATTAGGGAATTGTAGGTTATACAACTAGGGAATTCGATTTCCCACATTTTAGACTACGGAATTAAAAATATCTATATCAATAATATATACCAAATGGGAGATTACAAATAGTCATACCAAGATATAATTTGTGGAAAGTGGTCACCAAACAAATAAGGCTTAGGAAAAATCCGGCCTCCTCCTTGTTGGGCCTATGACACACTCAATGATTCAGAGATCGAGGGAGTCCCTGAGGAGTGGGAACCGCAAGATGAACCGCGAAGGTCACGGAAGTACCAGACACATTCTACGAAGCTTGTTTGCTCTAACTATTGTTTGATGTCCCGTGTTATGCAGGATAGAGAGCCTACATCACTAAAGGAGGCTTTATTGTCTAATCGTTGGCGGAAGGCGATGGAAGCCAAGTTGGAGACTATTGAGCAAAATGGCACTTGGTTCCTTGTGCCTTGTCCCTCTCATAAGAAGTTAATTGGTGTCAAATGGGTCTTCAAGACCAAGTACCATAGTGATGGCTCGTTGGACAAGCACAAGGCTTGCCTTGTTACTAAAGGTTTTGCACAGCGCCTAGGTGTTGACTTTCATGATACTTATGGCCCTACAGTTCGCAACATTTCTTCTCATCCCTTTTTACAAAATTTGGCAAAACTCATCTACTTACTCCCCTAAAGAGTATTTGGTGGTGCACCAAGCCCTATGTAGGTAACTATATTGATAAACAATTTAATATTGAGCACCGTGCGACCTAGCTCAATATTTATGAAATTAGGAGCCTATTGCATGTGCCATTTGTGCATCTTCTTCCACACATTTCTAGTGTATGTGCATTGCTAAAAGATCGAAAAGGATCCTCTTTTCCATAAGGCTAATGTCCTAAAATAAGTATCCATATACTTGTCTACCTCTATGGAAAACTTCAACATAACTAACCTCCAAAGAAACATATAAAACTTACAGAGAATAATGTTGCATTCCAATAGGTTAAAAGTCTTATAATAGAAAATGTGATAGATATCAAAACCCCAAGTCAAATGGGTTAGTTTCTCAATGCACATGCGCTAAGAGGTAACCATTAAAAAATTAGATACAAAGGTACCTTGTTAATTTCTTGTAATTGTACAGGTTTTCCAAAATTTGATATCCTTTTGAGAATTAATAAGACAATTTAAGATTTTCATTAATAACAATTATATCTACTTTGAAGCCCAACGCATTCAATCAAAATAGAAAATTTAGGCGATGAATCAATTCTCATGATAACACCTAGCAAATCTTAAGTATCTCAAGCTATGGCTATTGTTTTTCATGTTTCTCATGGTCAAATACCATCTAAGAAAGAGGTCCCACAATGGGTCAAATACAAATTTATTGGAAAGGACATTGTTCATGTTTAGTTGGGTTCAGACATACCCCACTATATTTCTTAGTTAACGAGCTCCTCGTTTGAGGAAGATAGTCTTATAATAACACAAGATCATGCACTTAGTTGGTATCAACACAAGGTAAAGTATAAATAACATAAATGAGGACCCTAATGAGCAAAACCAGAATACACTTTATAGAGTGGCATGGATATTCGTAGCACACCCTCTTCATACTTAATAAATGCTATAGTAATAAGTGATTGATGCTATAACCATGAATACTTAAGTCTCACACATAGACTAGATATGCTTTGAAGAGAACACAAAGAAGATTCAAAAATTATGAAGCGTGTGATAAGAAAACAACTTCCCACATGTGGTAGATTCTCAAAGCTCCAAGAAGACCATTCAATAGTTGTATCATTTGGAAGGCTACATAATGTCAAAGAAGATTCAAGCCTTGAGCTATTGATCATACCAGTGATTAGATTCACAAATCATCCATAAGAACATGAAGACCATTCAATAGTGGTATGTTGAGATATCGAGCTCCACTCGTGATACGCCAGGGTGACCGTTGTGTATTTATATCACCGACTTGTCAGTTGCAGACGCGGTTGGTACACCGCCCATGAATAATAGCTACATGATAGCTATCCTTATCTACTCTAGTTCGTGGCTCAGTTAGTATGCCACCTTAGTTAGTTGAGTTTGGTTTGAGACCCATATATAGGGTTCTTCTATTTCTTTGTATGTGAGTTCTTTTGGCTTACACAACTAAGAAGAGGAAAACTGTTTTCAGCCTCCACCCTTGTGTGTATTTCCCCATTGTGCAAGCAAGAAAGCTACAAGTGAGACTCCTTCCTTCTCTCCCACAATCTTGACATGGTATCAGAGCCTTGTTCGTGGTAAGGAGCTCAAGAAAGCAAGCCAAGCTCGCGCTGGTCTGGTAAGAGGAGTAGTGTTGCTTTCATTTTCTGTTTTGGGAGCAGATCTCTGCAGGTAGCACAGTCGGAAGGTGCAGGAGTGCATTGTCTCAAGTTGAGACGCCCTTCGCGGTGAAGCAAGAGGGCAGTATATGCTGTGGGAAAGAGCTTTAGCCCTTGGCGACCTTGTTTTTTTTATTTGAGGCCATTTCGGGGCCTGTTTTGGAGGCGAAAGTTTTCTGCACGCACTCAGGAAAAGGCCCAGTTTTATGCTGTGCAGCCACTGTTCTACAGGTCGGTAAAAAGTTACTGTAGAAATTGCATCGTATGCTTGTGCGCAGAGACATTGGGAGTTATAGAATCATCCCTGTTGCCTGTTGATGCAAAATCGTCACTAGGAAGTGACTGTGTGGTCAAATACCACTTTCGCCAGTTTTGCAGATTTGCCTTTGTGAGGCTGAAGCTGTGTTCTTTGCAGTGACATAATTTTTTGCAGTGTTCTGTAATGGCGTCTGATTCTCTCTCACAGATTGTCACTGAAAAGCTTGACAAGAACAACTTCCAAGCATGGAAGTTTAGAATGACGAATTTCCTTATGGGAAAAGGATATTGGGAATTTGTTGCAGGAAATGAAGAAGAACCAGTTCTTCCTGATGTTCCCAATCAACAGCAAATGCAGGCATTCAAAGCATGGCATGAGAGAGCCAGGAAAGTTATGTACTGGCTGTCTATCAGTATTTCAGACTCTATGATTGTGCATATTCAGGATGCAAGTACGCCAAAGGAGGCATGGGATACTTTGTCAAAAATGTATAGCACAAATACGCAAGCCAGGAAAATGCAGCTCAAGCAAGAGTTGCATAATGTGCAAAGAGAAAATATGAGCATCAATGACTACCACATGAAGGTGAAGAAGATTGCAGATGCACTTGCTTCCATTGGATCGCCAGTGGAAGATGATGATTTAGTTTCTGTGACCTTGAATGGTCTAGGAAAGGATTATGCACAGTTTCGGACATCCATTTCAGTTCGTGAAAGATTTCCTGATTTTGAGGAGTTGATTGCTCTTCTGATTTCTAAGGAGCAGAGAAATGGTGGTGCATCTTCTTCAGGAGGAACTTCAAAAGAAGCTGTCTTCTACTCAAATGCTGGAAGAGGTAGAGGCAGAGGTAGAGGAGGTCGATTTGGAGGCCGTGGTAGAAATCAGAATATGCAGCAAACTCAGGAAAACCAGTCCTATGGAGGAGGACGTGGTAACTCTAGAGGCAGGGGGAGCCAAAGAGGTCGTGGTGGATGGCAAAGAGGCCAAAATACAAACAGTAATGTTGAATGCTACTACTGTGGTAAAATGGGTCATATGGCTAAAGACTGCTATAAAAAGCAGAATGACATCATGAATGGAAAACTGCAACAAGGGAATTATGCATCTTCTAGCAGACAGGGTGATGACAGAAATGAGCATTTGTTCATGGTGCAGCACATGAACAATTCTGTGACAAGTGCAGAAGAAAGCAATGATGTATGGTATGTTGACTCAGGTGCATCAAACCACATGACAGGTCATGCAGAATGGATGTAGAATGCAAGGAAAATGGAAAAACCAGGATTTGTGGAGACTGGTGATGATACTGCACATCCTATTGTGCAGATTGGAAAAATTCCCTTGTCTATGCAGGATGGGAAAAAGAAATACCTGTCCGATGTATTTCATGTCCCGAATATCACCAAGAATCTGGTTTCTGTCAGTCAAATGGTTGAGCAGGGCTTGCAAGTCAGATTTAATCCTCATGGATGCTTTGTTGAGGATATGAAAAATAAAGGTCGCTTGATAGCAAAAGGAAAGAAGAAGGGTAGAATGTTTACATTGGATGCAGACATGCCTGAATTGAGTGCAGCAATGTTTGCACATGGGACTGGTGTAGTTGCACATATTGATATCTAGCACTAACGCATTGGTCATGTTAATGTACAGCGACTTAAATCAATGCAGGCCCAAAATATTGTTGCAGGATTGCCTAAATTCAAGGTTGCAGAAATGCATAAGGTATGTGAAGCCTGTCAGTTTGGAAAACAGGCAAGGAAACCATTTCCTAGACATGTTCAAGAGAGTGAGAAGCCATTGGAATTAATCCACTCTGATGTGTGGACTACTAAAGCTTCATCTCTTGGAGGCTGTCATTATTTTGTCACTTTTATTGATGACTATAGCAGAAAAGTTTGGGTGTATTTTATGAAAAAGAAAAGTGAAGTTTTTGGGCATTTCAAAACCCTTAAAGCTATGGCTGAAAAAGAAACAGGTCTACAAATAAAATGCCTAAGGTCAGATGGAGAGGGAGAGTACCTCTCAAATGAGTTTGCAAAGTTCTTGCAGGAGCATGGCATAAAACAACAATATTCATGCAGTTATACCCCACAACAAAATGGAATTGTAGAAAGGAAAAACAGGCATATTGGAGAGGTATCTCGTGCCATGCTCAATGAAAAAGACTTGCCAGATTTTTATTGGGCTGAAGCAGTTGCTACAGCAGTCTACATAATGAACAGGACTCCCACTGCAGCAATACATGGGATGACTCCAGAGGAGAGGTATACTGGTAGGAAACCAGATATTTCTCATTTGAAAATTTTTGGTTGCATTGCCTATGTACATGTGCCAGATGAGTTGAGATCCAAGTTGGATCCAAAAGCTGAGAAATGCATCTTTATTGGTTACTCTCTGCAGCAAAAAGGGTATAGATGCTATAACCCTTCTACTCGTAAGTTTACAGTGAGCAGAGATGTTGTTTTTGATGAGATGAGTAGTTGGTATAAACCAGTAAATGTGATTGATGATGTAGATGCACAAATTGGTAATGCTGCACAGAATTCACAGCAGCAGTCACAAAATATTAGTGGACCTGGAGCGTCCTCTAGCAGTGGTTCACACTCTTCGCCATGGACAGGCAGATTGAGATCAGGAGAATCTTCTCAAAGTAATGCAGATAGTGGTATGCAGGTATCACGAAAAGGAAAAGAGAAGGTTGATCAGCCCATGTTTGATGTGAATGCAGGTCACTCTTATGTGGATGGTGAATCCAGTGGCTCAGAACAGAGCATTGATGATGAGTTGGGTATTCCTTCTATTGTTACACCTGGAGTAAGGAAGACTAGGGATGTTTTGAGAGCACCTGGGAGTGAACCTACTTTGCGCAGGTCTACTAGAGCTAGGTATCTTGTGGATAGGCTGAAATATGATGGATTTACAGCCATTCACTATGCATATATGGTCAAAGTGATACAGGAACGAGAACCCACTTCTTTTGAGCAAGCCATGGGAAAAGAAAAATAAGAGAAAGCCATGGATGAAGAAATGGATGCCTTGGAAGCAAATGCTACATGGGAATTGGTACCTTTGCCTAAAGGTAAGAATGCAATTGGCTGTAAGTGGGTTTATAAGGTGAAGCACAATGCAGATGGTTCTGTGAACAGATACAAGGCAAGATTAGTAGTCAAGGGATATGCACAAACATATGGCATTGACTATGAAGAAACATTCAGTCCGGTTGCAAGAATGGCAACCGTAAGAGCAGTCATTGCTATGGCTGCATCAAAGGGATGGTCTTTACATCAGATGGTTGTAAAGAATGCCTTCTTGCATGGTGATTTGCAAGAAGAGGTCTATATGGAGCAGCCACCAGGTTATGTGCATGATGTTCATCCTGAGTTTGTTTGCAGGTTGAAGAAAGCCTTGTATGGCTTGAAGCAAGCACCTAGAGTATGGTCTGACAAGATAGGACAGTATCTTGTCACTATTGGCTTTTAGATTTCCAAGGCAGATTTCTCACTTTATGTGAGAAAAACAGAGAAAGGTATTATGCTACTTGTCATTTATGTTGATGATTTGATTATGACAGGTGACAGTGATGAAGATATCCTTCATGTAAAAATGCTATTGAAGCAGAAGTTTGAGATGAAGGATTTGGGAGAGCTGCGTTATTTCTTGGGCATTGAGGTGATTAGATCACCAAGTGGGATACAGCTCTTACAGAGGCAGTATGGATTGGACATGCTGTCCAAATATGGGATGACAGGCTGTAAGCCTATTTCAGTTCCTTTGGAGCAGAATGTGAAGCTGAGCACAGATGCAGGTGAGCTTCTGGAAGACCCTACTATGTACAGATGCATAGTAGGAAGCTTGATTTATATGACTATTACAAGGCCAGATTTGAGCTATGCTGTTGGATTGGTAAGTCAGTTTATGCAGGCTCCAAGGAAATCGCATTTGGATGCGGCTAGACGCATACTCAGGTATGTGAAGTCCACATTGCAGTATGGACTATTTTATGAGACTGGGGTTCAGATACAGTTGCATGGATACACTGATGCTGACTGGGCTGGTAGTATTTCTGATAGACGATCTACCAGTGGATATGTGTTCTCTTTTGGGAGTGCTGCAGTCACTTGGAGCAGCAAGAAACAGCCTACAGTTGCCTTGTCGAGCACAGAGGCCGAGTACAGGGGTGCAGCAATGGCTGCATGTGAGGTAGCTTGGTTGCATAAGCTACTTTATGATATGCATCAGTCTACAGATGGGCCAGTTGTCATTTATTGTGACAACATGAGTAGTATACACTTGGCAAATAACCCAGTCTATCATGCTAGAACAAAGCACATTGAGGTGCATTATCACTATGTGCGAGAGAGGGTTTTACTAGGTCTTATTGATCTAGTTTATGTCAGCACGGAGGATCAGGTAGCTGACATATTTACGAAGGCATTGGGTGCAGAGAAGCTGCGCAAGTTCAGAGACCTACTTGGTGTGCAGGAATTGGGATTGAGCTCGAGGGGGAGTGTTGAGATATCGAGCTCCACTCATGATACGCCAGGGTGACCGTTGTGTATTTATGTCACCGACTTGTCAGTTGCAGACGCGGTTGGTACACCACCCATGAATAATAGCTACATGATAGCTATCCTTATCTACTCTAGTTCGTGGCTCAGTTAGTATGCCACCTTAGTTAGTTGAGTTTGGTTTGAGACCCATATATAGGGTTCTTCTATTTCTTTGTATGTGAGTTCTTTTGGCTTACACAACTAAGAAGAGGAAAACTGTTTTCAGCCTCCACCCTTGTGTTTATTCCCCCATTGTGCAAGCAAGAAAGCTACAAGTGAGACTCCTTCCTTCTCTCCCACAATCTTGACATGGTAGCATTTGGAAGGCCACATAATGTCAAAGAAGACTCAAGCCTCGAACTATTGATCATAGCAATGACGATACTCACAAATCATCCCTAAGAATATGCATTTGACTGCATGAAATCAATAGTTGTAGCATTTGGAAGGCCACTTAATGTCAAAGAAGATTCAAGCCTCGAGCTATTGATCGAAGCAATGATGAGACTCAAAACCATCCCTAAGAACATGCACTTGACTTCATGAAACCAACTACAACAAATATATACTTGAGAAGCACCAATCAACCAAGAACATTAAGTGGGAAATTAAGTTGACTATATGAAATTAAGTGAAACAAATTTACACTTGCAAAGCACCAATCAAAAAGCATTCCTCAAGATGAATGTAAAATATTTTATGGGAAGGCACTAATTGCCCCCCTCAATTACTAGTTTCCACATCAAATCTCACGTCCTCTGTGATTTTGTGTGTGTATGTTTGTTTGAGTGTGATGACCATCTACCTTTGTAAGTTTCTCCTCCTTTGCACATTCTTGTCCCAACAGTTATAGGAATAATTTGAAGAAAAAATAGATCATCAAGCATAGCCCGAATCACTCAAATGAAAATGGCATATCTTCTTGATACATGTTTGACCAATTTATTTGACATTTTGGCATGGTTATCATATACACATATGATATGGAGTGTTTTCACAACTGCTCCAGGTAGTTTACACATTAAAGAAATGGATTTTATCATATCTTCTTGAAATTCTCCTCTAAATATTCTCTGATTGGTATGATATAATGCAATAGTCCTTTATTTCAACCCTTTTGTAGCTAAAGAAAGTAGCATTGCAACAACCTTCCCTAACCTGTCAATAGAGTATCACCCCATATGTTTCTTACATGATAAAACCTTGAGAATTCATTTAACCACCAGCCTCACACAAGTTACCTATTTGGGCCTTCATTTTTAGGGTCTATCTAAGGTAAAATGAATTGCTAAGTATTGGTCATCTCCTTATCTTGAAATCTTTAGCTATATAATGATTTTTACCCTTCTTGTTACTTCAAATTACATGATAGCTTTTGAGGGGCTATCCATTGTTGTTAGATGCAAGGGTTTCTTATTTTCATAGAAATCTTGAAGGGTTTTATGTGGTTCGTGACCTTACTCTCATTGAAGCCAAAATACATATTTTTATCCTCATGAACGCAATTGAGTGCCCTTGCTCTTGTTTCTTGAAAGGGGTTGGTATTTTGAGGCCATAATTAAGGCAGCCTACATTCTAGCTTATTAATTGAAAAATTCTATGCTCAAATATTTCACTAAATTATTGATTATTTGTAATACACATTATTGATGGTGCTTCACTACTTGAACGCACATCTATTGTAGAACATGCTATTGATGATGAACATTTGGTTTCTACCCTATTATGCATCATTCTATGGTTAGACAAACATTCTATTTCAATATATATAATGATTTTCACTACCTAATCATGAGCTTAGATAATTACTGGTTACAGGCACAAGCTCTAATTGCTTCAGAGCTCTCCCTTCTCCTACTAAGGCATTATGATATGAAAAATATAGTGACAATAAACGTTATTTTATGATATTTGATATGAATTGTATTCTTAGGGTATTAAAAATGAAAATATATGTGGTAAAAGTAAATTATTTCAATGGCTAGGTTTAGGAAGCTTCATCTTGGTAGCAAAGTGACGACTCTCTCTCTCTCTCTCTCTCTCTCTCAAGATGGCAATGGCATCTCAATAGTTGGATGATGTAATATTTCCGCGTAACCGTACCGTAAATATTAACCTTCCGCACGCCGTGTAAACCCCGTACAAAGGGTATCTCCTGCATTGAAATTATTGACCGCGTAATGTGTGACCCGCGCACGTGAAATGGGATCCTCCGCTTTGGTAAATCAAGACCGGGAGATCAAAACCGCAACCCGCATGAAAACACCCTCTTGGGAGGGACAATTTTAATTAAATTAAGGCAAATTTTTTTACTATTATCCCTTCCCCCAGCCGATGCATGGCTGGAGGAGAGGGAGTGTGGAGGGGGGGATGGCCAAGTGAGGGTTGCATGAGGAAAGCTCTCCACGTGGGTGGAAACCCTCTTCCCCACCCCCCATTCCTATATAAACACCCCCCATCAAGGGGGTGTGCTAAGGAGGAGGCTGTGAGAGGAGATTGTGGAGAAGGGAGGGAGAGAAGAGAGGCCGTGAAGAAGGAAGGCTGTGAGGGAGGGCCGTGCTGAAGAGGGAGGGCCGTGCTGGCCGCCGTGCCGACGCCGCGCTGCCGTTGCTGCCGCCCCCAGTCCGCCCTGTCCGCCAGCAGCCGTTGCTACCGCCACAGCCGCCAAACAGCCCGCCCACCACGCTGATCGCGACCCCACGTGGGACTGAAGAAGCAGAAGCTTCTTAGAAGCTTCTTTGGAAGCTCCTAAGAGGGGCCTCCTTAAAGGCTTTTCCCACCACCTGTTCCGAAATCCCCTTTCCACCACAATTCCGAATAAGCCATTAATACCCCCTTCCCGGGATTTGAAGAGGGGCCATAAGGACCCCACTAGACCGTCGGAAAAGGCTTCCCGCAATAAGACTTTAAAGCCCCTTCACCGCAAGCGACATTCCGTAAAAGAATCTTCCGCCTACGAGGGAAGGCAAAGGCTGGAAGGTTGCATGTCAAGGCAAAACAATCCGTAGACGACGAAAGTGAATCCAGAAACCGAACCTACGTGTACGATGGCCCCGAAAAGATCGCAAGGTGCGACCGCGGAAGGCTCATCTCCGAGTGTACAAGTGGACATCTCCCCGACTCCACAAGTCCAGGTTCTTTCGAGTTATTTCCGCATAAGGAAAAGATTAGGCGCGCTTAGCCCATAAAAAGGAATTGCATTTTTACGCTTAATATGCATACGAAAATTGGAAAGAAATACATCTCTTGAACATTAGGTAAGATTAAAATTGTCATGAATTTGAACGAGTAAAAGACTAATTGCATGTAGATTTGGTACCTTATCAAGGTAATGAGTCTAAACTTAGGCAAGGAAATGGAATTTATAAGTGCATTATCTTTCGTCTTAGATTTGGTAGAAATAAGCATATACTGCACATTAGGCAACATACTTCTCGTAACGATTTCATAGGAAAAGGTTAGCACCATAAGGTATCATCCGGAAAGAAATAATAGAGTACCAAAGTGAACGGATGGACTTGCAAATAGCTTGTAAGATGGAATAAATTAACACTAGTTTGTATAAACTTCATTATCTACTTCGTAGCTAGGAGAACGTTGTGTATTGCGTAGTCGTCATGCCATCGTTAAGAGCTGCATTTAGGAGTCAAAGCATAGTATGCAAAAGTATGGACTACAATTAGTAGGCATGATTAATTGGTAAATCCTAGTACGACCTACGAAAGTTAGCGTACAGCTTGGCAAGCATTTTACCTTACTAAGGAAAGATAATGTTATCATGAACCATGTGATACGTAGAGGCAATCAATCGCATGTTTACGCGTTTTGGTGGTATTGTATCTATTGCTCTCCGTTAGATTTAGTTATTACCTTTAGAAGGATCATCCCCGTCGCAAGATAGTGACTAAGTAACCTAATCATGGGTATGGCTCCGTCGGAATGAAAGGTATTCCAAGTGCTAACTAGAACTTAGTGCAATAATAATTCGACCTAGCTTTAGACAAAAACCGTGAATCTAAAGATCCTACACACGTTCACAAAATGTCGAAGCAATTGGATGTTTCATGTATGAAATGATCTAAGGTTATCCTAAGGATCATGACGAAACTCTGACGGAGTTGCATATTTCTGGAACCATGGGCCAACCTAATTAGGAATGATTTGGAGGATGTCTAATCATCCTGTTACTCACTTTTGGAATAATTTGCCAAGGAAAAGGAAAGTTAAGTATTTGCCTTGAAGCAAATGACCAGACTATAAACCAAAGCGACATGGTCGCTGGAACCTACCACAACTAAACACTAAAGTATGGGTAGGGTATGACCCTAACCCAAGAATGATAGGAATCTTGCCAAGTTGCAATTGATTCCGGAACGAATGCGGATTGCATTCGGAGGAAAGGAAGTCACTCCTTGACAGTTTGCCAGCCACAACGACCATTGGAATTTGTTTGTGCTTGTAACCGTTAGAAAAGCACTGTTTGCATTGTTTGCTCAATGAACTAAAGGAGGAAAACATATCTAAATACTTCAGGTTGAAGCCTGAAGGGAGAGGCAGCTTCAGTTACCCCCGACTGCCTGCCTAACCCTAACCAAGGGGGTTGTGAACCGCGCCGGGAACGTGGACCGAACCCGCCGTGAGAGGTCTCTTCGTTGAGTTCTGCTTGGAGCAGGAGAACGCTTGGGTGCCAGGGGGGCTTTGGTTGTAAATCCCTCGCCTTCCGCGTCCTGCACAAGAGACTAACGTGACTCGGGATTGGATCTCGAGGCCGCATACTAGTCTACGGGCGGAAAATTGGATTAAGTAATCACTGAAGGATTACTGGATAGCCTTCGGGCAGATTATGAATACGCCTACGGGCGGAAACTCCTTGTATTTCAAAGATAAAATGATAAAATGATAATAAAGAAGTTGTTTGACATTGTTTTCTTTATGTCCTGTGATAAGATTACGTGAAGGAACCAGTGCTTAACAGGGTTAATCAAGGAAGCTGTTTGTATATGTCAAACTAATGTGGTAGGTAATTACATAACTAAAACAAACCAAGGAAAGTGCGGAGGATGGACCATGGGTCCGTCCTACGGATGGGTGGTCCCGGTTAGCCGGGAACTTTTCTCAAGATCTTCCATGGACAGAGGATGATCGTCATCACCAAAACAAGCAAGGAGAACAATGACTTGGAAGAACCGATTACCCGATTCAGGCTGTTTTAGGGGAACGGAATGGGACTATGCCTTTTGGCAGAGAGGTCGAGCCTTGCATCCCTCTCGTTTCCCATTCTCCTTGAACCAAGTGCAGCATGAATCCACTTCAGACCATTGCGTAAAGTAGTTCGATCAGGTCTGACGCTAGTCGCTGTTAGTAAATGACCAACAATTCCAGCCGATCCTAAGTGGGAACGGCCAGGACGCTTCCGTTACGTGGCAGACGCGGAAAGTCCTAGATGACAAAACCCGCAACATTCCATGGGAGTGCCGGGTGGAGTTTTCTAGACAACCTTTCCGATGGACTGCTAAGACGTGTCCTAGAGGGTTCCAGTGGACACGTTACAGTTGGTATCAGAGCCGACTTATAATGGAATTGTTTTCATAAGATTTCATTAGAAGTGAAGTAAAGAAATTGTTCCTATCCAAACATTTTCTCATCTTCAATACTGTCTTGCAGAATTACGAGGCGTGGAACAAGTTTTTGGTGTTCCAGATCATGTTCATGACTGCGATGCATTCTCCGCATTATAGGCAGAGAATTGGAATGATGAACATCTTGGAACAGATTTATAACCCATCACCTCTATATATAGAGCGAAGATGGACTGGGTCTTCAGGAATCTACTACATAGCTGCTCACCGGTTCGCTTATCTATAGACCAACTTGAAGAGGATCAAGTGGTTGGAAGATTTGAAAGTTGTGAAGTTGTTCATTTTTGTGGAAGCTCACGTGAATTCGACTTTGCATATTCAAGGTCGGAGGGTTGAATTAAACTCATATGTTTATGAGGAAGTAACCCGTGTAATTCCAGCTGATAGGATCAAGGTATTGGGACGCCATGGGAAGTATGGTTTCCAGCGGAAAGGATATCCCGAACTTCCGATGAATTATCGATTCCTAAAGATACATGACCCAAAACCCTACTACTACACAGTTCCTGTAGACAAATCCAATACTATATTGTTTTCCCCAAACTAAATGTAATGATTGGATTATCATCGCTCGAGTTGTTGTATGAGGCTACGCCATATAAATATAAATAAGGACTTCTTTTATCACTATCCGATTGTGCATCAAAGTTGTTGCAAAAAGTTAAGTTGCTTCATGAGTTACGAAATAGTTGAACTAAAGATAAGTTAATGTCAATTATCATATAATAATATTAAGAAAACTTTTACCCAGGTGCAACCCCAGGTACAAGTTCCAAATTCACCCCTACGGCAAGTACGACTGTGATCCAGGAGAAGAAGTTCCTCCTCAAACAGATTAAGCCACCCGAGTTTGACGGGAGAGGCAGATTCGTCCAGTCAGACGCTGAGATTTGGATTGAATCTATGGAGGACTACTTCGAAGCCGCTGGCACTGCACCTACCAATCAGGCCATGCTAGCCAAATTAAAACTCACCGGTGAAGCCAGACTTTGGTGGAAGCAATGGTGCAGGGATCAAGGAATTTCAGAGGGGTCTGTTACCTGGGAGAAGTTAAAGCAAGCCGTGCAAGGGAGATATTTGCCACCCGCATATCGTACACAGAAAATGAATGAGTTCTATGAGCTAAAACAGTTAGGACTCACGCTTGACGCATATTACTCTAAGTTTGTCTCACTCTTAAAATATGCGCCACAAATGGACACGACACAGCAGGTGTCCAAATTTTGCGCAGGCTTAAATCCACCTGTAAATACTCGTCTCGAATCTATGAGACCATCAGATCTTCAGGATGCACTCATTAGAGCAGCACCCATAATTCAGGAAGTGCAAGCTAAACCAAGGAGTATTAAGAGCTGGACTTATAGCAATCCAAGCAGAGGAGCATTCAGACCTCAGGTTAAGAGAGTTCAAGGCCACAATCAGGGACAAAGAAAGAAAGCAAGGACAAATAACGTCAACAGCTTTGTTCCTACTCACGGTAATGGCCGAAACATCCGATGTTTCCACTGCAATGAACTCGGTCACTTCAGAAGGGATTGTCCCAAGCTTAGCGAGGGACACCGTCAAGGTACTGGCCGCGGGCAGGGAGCCGCCACCCGTGGTAGAGGAAGAGCTGCCTGCATTACCAATAGGCAAGGATGTAATGCAGAAGAAGAGGAAGACCCGACTATGGAAGCGGAATTCGAAAGAGCAACAGTCCATGCCGCTTTACACAAGAAGGGCCCGAATCGCCAGTTCTCGGTAATTCAAACACCGTCGGACTATCAAGGTAGAAGTTTCAAAACCTTGATTGATTGTGGCAGCACACATTCCTTTATCTCACCAGCGTGTGCTAGGAGATTAGGAATAGCCACAGTAGGATCACCTATCCTACTTGTGGAATTGGCAAACGGTCGTGAGGTAACTTGTGCTAGGCAAACTGCTAAGGAGGAGTTCTATCTGGGAGGAAAGAAAACCTCAGTCCGATTCAGAGTCATGAACTTGGGTATCCATGAGTGTCTACTCGGGATGGATTGGCTTAAGCCTAATGACGCTCACATCCACTGTGGAAAGGGTCAAGTTTCCTTTCGAAACTCTGACAGAGAGTTTGTTACGACTCAAGGTGAGGCAGGAGTGCCGAGAATCCAATTAGCCAAGGCATCGCGGATCATAAAAGGGGTTAGGAAAGGATTACCCGTTTATTTGATCAAACTCAACAAGTTGGATCAAAAGCAAGAGGCTCATGAGGGACCCTCTTGGCTAAAAGAATATGCTGACGTATTCCCTGAGGAGTTAACTGAACTTCCACCTCCAAGAGAAGTTGATCATGAGATAAGTCTAATACCCGGAGCTGCGCCAATTGCAAAGAGACCTTATAGAATGTCCATTCCAGAGGCTATTGAGTTGAAGGAGCAACTCAAGCAACTGTTAAACCAAGGCTACATCAGGCCTAGCAATTCAGCATGGGGAGCTCCAGTCCTATTCCAGAAAAAGAAAGATGGTACACTTCGACTATGTATTGATTACCGTGGGTTGAATCAATCAACAGTCAAGAACAAGTACCCTATTCCTAGAATAGATGAGCTTCTTGATCGCCTTCAAGGTGCAAAGATCTTCTCCAAAATTGATCTCAGGTCAGGCTACTATCAAATCAAGATCAAGGATGAGGATATTCCAAAAACGGCCTTCAATACGAGATATGGGCACTTTGAATTCTTGGTTATGTCATTCGGCCTTACAAATGCACCTGCCACTTTCAATAGGTTAATGCATGATATTTTTAGGCCATATCTTGATGATTTTGTGCTTGTCTTCTTCGACGACATTTTAGTCTATTCTAAACAGGAAAGAGATCATGAACCCCAACTACGGATTGTGTTGGAGACAATGAGGTCTCATAAGCTGTATGCAAAAATGAAGAAGTGTGCATTCTTCAAACGTCAGATTGAATACCTAGGATTCATCGTATCATCTGAAGGAATATCAGTAGATCCGGCCAAAGTCAGAGATGTGCTTGAATGGCCAGTACCAGTATCTGTCAAAGAGATACGTAGTTTTCTTGGCTTGACAGGATGGTATAGGATCTTTATCAAAAACTATGCTTTGATTGCAGCACCTCTTACCGACTTACTAAGGAAGCAGACTTCTATTACATGGTCAACTCCCGAGCAAAATAGCTTCGACCAATTGAAGCAATGTTTGGTATCAGCACCTATTCTGAGACTTCCTGATCTCAATAAGGAGTTCGAGGTAGTAACTGATGCTAGCATTCTTGCCTTGGGGTGTGTTATTATGCAGGAAGGTCATCCAGTAGCGTATTCTTCAAGGAAATTGAAGAGTCACGAAAAGAATTATGCTACTCATGACCTGGAGTTGTTAGCTATCATCCATGCTCTAAAGCTTTGGAGACACTACTTGTTGGGAAACAAGTTCACTCTAGTAACCGATCATAAGAGTCTCAAATGGATTTTTACCCAGAACGAGCTCAATATGAGGCAACGTCGATGGATTGAAGTATTGGAGGAATATGATTTTGAAATCAAGTATCGACCAGGGAAAGAGAATGTGGTTTCCGATGCACTCAGTCGCAAGGCATTCCTAAACTCTCTAATCTTGCAGAATCCATCAACGGCCAGATCTCTGGCTACAAAGGTATCTATGCCAAGCAACCCTATGCTCGAATTAGCTAGAGAGGAAGCATGCCATGACTTAGCTTACCAAGCAATGATAAAAGAAATATCTGCCAAGGATCAGAATCCGAAGTTACAGGCAAAGTATCATGAATTTTCTATTGACAATGGACTTATTTACTATAGAACAAGGCTATGCATACCAGCAAGCCAGTCACTTAAGCAGAAGATATTGTGGGAAGCTCATGACTCCCCTTTCGCAGGACATCCCGGCTATGCAAAGACTCTTAATGCAGTCAGGAAGAGCTATCATTGGGAGAGGCTCAAAGGTGATGTCCTCAAATATGTCACTGAATGTTTGTCTTGCCAACGTATCAAGGCTGAACATGTCATGATGCCAGGAAAATTACAACCACTTGATATTCCCCAAATGAAATGGGAATTCATCAGTATGGATTTTGTGGTGGGCTTACCCCAAGTCCAAGGAGGATACAACTCCATTATGGTTGTAGTTGACATGCTTACTAAGGTTGCACACCTGATTCCAGTAAAGACAAACTATAAAGCTTCCGATATTGCAAGAGTGTTTATCAAAGAAATATTCAAGCTACATGGACTACCTAGAAGGATCATTAGCGATCGAGATTCTCTTTTCACTTCTCACTTCTGGAGAGCTATCTTTGAAGCTATTGGGACTCAACTCTGTTTTAGCACTGCCTACCATCCCCAAACAGATGGACAAACAGAGCGAGTAAATCAAATCATTGAGGATATTCTTAGGGCTTACTGCTGTCGAGAGCCAAAGAGATGGATTCAATATTTGCCGTTAGTAGAATTTGCTTACAATGCTTCTTATCAGCAGAGCATTCAAATGACTCCTTTTCAGGCATTGTATGGTCATGATTGTCGAAGTCCTCTAAAGCCTCAAGACAAATGTTGGAGGACATGGATGACCAAATAAGGTCAATAAGACAAGACATACAAGCAGCCAAAGATAGACAAAAGGCATATGCGGATTTGAAGCGCCAAGAGAGGATCTTCGGAGAAGGAGACATGGTCTTCATTCGTGTACGCCCCAAGAAGAGTTCTTTATCTCTAGGTAAATGCAAGAAGCTAAGTCCAAGGTACTGTGGACCGTATAAAATCCTCAAGTGCCTAGGACCCAATGCTTATAAATTGCAACTTCTTGACAACCTAAAAGTTCACAATGTATTCCATATTAGTCTCTTAAAAAAGTATGTACCCAACCCAAATCATGTACTTGATGACTAACAAATTGTAATGCCTAGTCAAGGAATCCTTGAACTAAGGCCGGAAAAGATTTTAGATGTCACGGAGAGACAGTTGAGATCTAGAACCTTGAGAGAATGCCTTGTCCAGTGGAAAGATTATCCCGAAGAGGATGCTACCTGGATGGATGAAAGCACTCTCAATCTTCAATATCCCCAGTTTATCTCGAGATGAGGACATCTCGATTCTTCTAAGGGGGAGAGAATGTAATATTTCCGCGTAACCCTACCGTAAATATTAACCTTCCGCACGCCGTGTAAACCCCGTACAAAGGGTATCTCCTGCATTGAAATTATTGACCACGTAATGTGTGACCCGCGCGCGTGAAATGGGGTCCTCCGCTTTGGTAAATCAAGACCGGGAGATCAAAACCGCAAGCCGCACAAAAACACCCTCTTGGGAGGGACAATTTTAATTAAATTAAGGCAAATTTTTTTACTATTATCCCTTCCCCCAGCCGATGCATGGCTGGAGGAGAGGGAATGTGGAGGGGGGGATGGCCAAGTGAGGGTTGCATGAGGAAAGCTCTCCACGTGGGTGGAGACCCTCTTCCCTACCCCCCATTCCTATATAAACACCCCCCATCAAGGGGGTGTGCTAAGGAGGAGGCTGTGAGAGGAGATTGTGGAGAAGGGAGGGAGAGAAGAGAGGCCGTGAAGAAGGAAGGCTGTGAGGGAAGGCCGTGCTGAAGAGGGAGGGCCGTGCTGGCTGCCGTGGAGGGAATCACCGACGCCGCACTGCCGTTGCTGCCGCCCCCAGTCCGCCCTGTCCGCCAGCAGCCGTTGCTGCCGCCACAGCCGCCAAACAGCCCGCCCACCACGCTGATCCCGACCCCACGTGGGACTGAAGAAGCAGAAGCTTCTTAGAAGCTTCTTTGGAAGCTCCTAAGAGGGGCCTCCTTAAAGGCTTTTCCCACCACCTGTTCCGAAATCCCCTTCCCACCACAATTCCGAATAAGCCATTAATACCACCTTCCCGGGATTTGAAGAGGGGCCATAAGGACCCCACTAGACCGTCGGAAAAGGCTTCCCGCAATAAGACTTTAAAGCCCCTTCACCGCAAGCGACATTCCGTAAAAGAATCTTTCGCCTACGAGGGAAGGCAAAGGCTGGAAGGTTGCATGTCAAGGCAAAACAATCCGTAGACGACGAAAGCGAATCCAGAAACCGAACCTACGTGTACGATGGCCCCGAAAAGATCGCAAGGTGCGACCGCGGAAGGCTCATCTCCGAATGTACAAGTGGACATCTCCCCGACTCCACAAGTCCAGGTTCTTTCGAGTTATTTCCGCATAAGGAAAAGATTAGGCGCGCTTAGCCCATTAAAAGGAATTGCATTTTTACGCTTAATATGCATACGGAAATTGGAAAGAAATACATCTCTTGATCATTAGGTAAGATTAAAATTGTCATGAATTTGAACGAGTAAAAGACTAATTGCATGTAGATTTGGTACCTTATCAAGGTAATGAGTCTAAACTTAGGCAAGGAAATGGAATTTATAAGTGCATTATCTTTCGTCTTAGATTTGGTAGAAATAAGCATATACTGCACATTAGGCAACATACTTCTCGTAACGATTTCATAGGAAAAGGTTAGCACCATAAGGTATCATCCGGAAAGAAATAATAGAGTACCAAAGTGAACGGATGGACTTGCAAATAGCTTGTAAGATGGAATAAATTAACACTAGTTTGTATAAACTTCATTATCTACTTCGTAGCTAGGAGAACGTTGTGTATTGCGTAGTCGTCATGCCATCGTTAAGAGCTGCATTTAGGAGTCAAATCATAGTATTCAAAAGTATGGACTACAATTAGTAGGCATGATTAATTGGTAAATCCTAGTAGGACCTAGGAAAGTTAGCGTACAGATTGGCAAGCATTTTACCTTACTAAGGAAAGATAATGTTATCATGAACCATGTCATACGTAGAGGCAATCAATCGCATGTTTACGCGTTTTGGTGGTATTGTATCTATTGCTCTCCGTTAGATTTAGTTATTACCTTTAGAAGGATCATCCCCGTCGCAAGATAGTGACTAAGTAACCTAATCATGGGTATGGCTCCGTCGGAATGAAAGGTATTCCAAGTGCTAACTAGAACTTAGTGCAATAATAATTCGACCTAGCTTTAGACAAAAACCGTGAATCTAAAGATCCTACACACGTTCACAAAATGTCGAAGCAATTGGATGTTTCATGTATGAAATGATCTAAGGTTATCCTAAGGATCATGACGAAACTCTGACGGAGTTGCATATTTCTGGAACCATGGGCCAACCTAATTAGGAATGATTTGGAGGATGTCTAATCATCCTGTTACTCACATTTGGAATAATTTGCCAAGGAAAAGGAAAGTTAAGTATTTGCCTTGAAGCAAATGACCAGACTATAAACCAAAGCGACATGGTCGCTGGAACCTACCACAACTAAACACTAAAGTATGGGTAGGGTATGACCCTAACCCAAGAATGATAGGAATCTTGCCAAGTTGCAATTGATTCCGGAACGAATGCGGATTGCATTCGGAGGAAAGGAAGTCACTCCTTGACAGTTTGCCAGCCACAACAACCATTGGAATTTGTTTGTGCTTGTAACCGTTAGAAAAGCACTGTTTGCATTGTTTGCTCAATGAACTAAAGGAGGAAAACATATCTAAATACTTCAGGTTGAAGCCTGAAGGGAGAGGCAGCTTCAGTTACCCCCGACTGCCTGCCTAACCCTAACCAAGGGGGTTGTGAACCACGCCGGGAACGTGGACCGAACTCGCCGTGAGAGGTCTCTCCGTTGAGTTCTGCTTGGAGCAAGAGGACGCTTGGGTGCCAGGGGGGGCTCTGGCTGTAAATCCCTCGCCTTCCGGGTCCTGCACAAGAGACTAACGTGACTCGGGATTGGATCTCGAGGCCGCATACTAGTCTACGGGCGGAAACTTGGATTAAGTAATCACTAAAGGATTACTGGATAGCCTTCGGGCGGATTATGAATACGCCTACGGGCGGAAACTCCTTGTATTTCAAAGATAAAATGATAAAATGATAATAAAGAAGCTGTTTGACATTGTTTTCTTTATGTCCTGTGATAAGATTACATGAAGGAACCAGTGCTTAACAGGGTTAATCAAGGAAGCTGTTTGTATATGTCAAACTAATGTGGTAGGTAATTACATAACTAAAACAAACCGAGGAAAGTGCGGAGGATGGACCATGGGTCCGTCCTACGGATGGGTGGTCCCGGTTAGCCGGGAACTTTTCTCAAGATCTTCGATGGACAGAGGATGATCGTCATCACCAAAACAAGCAAGGAGAACAATGACTTGGAAGAACCGATTACCCGATTCAGGCTGTTTTAGGGGAACGGAATGGGACTATGCCTTTTGGCAGAGAGGTCGAGCCTTGCATCCCTCTCGTTTCCCATTCTCCTTGAACCAAGTGCAGCATGAATCCGCTTCAGACCAGGCGTTCTGCGTAAAGTAGTTCGATCAGGTCTGACGCTAGTCGCTGTTAGTAAATGACCAACAATTCCAGCCGATCCTAAGTGGGAACGGCCAGGACGCTTCCGTTACGTGGCAGACACGGAAAGTCCTAGATGACAAAACCCGCAACATTCCATGGGAGTGCCGGGTGGAGTTTTCTAGACAACCTTTCCGATGGACTGCTAAGACGTGTCCTAGAGGGTTCCAGTGGACACGTTACAGATGAATAGGAAGAAAGGAGGAAATACACATTATTGATGGTGCTTTACTACTTGCATGCACATCTAGTGTAGAACATGCTAATGCACCTTTGGTTTCTACTCTATTATGCATCATTCTATGGTAACGCAAACCTTCTATTTCAATATATATAATGATTTACACATACACAATCATGAGCATAGATAATTAGTAGTTACGGGCACAAGCTCCGACTGCTTCAAAGCTCTCCCTTCTCCTACTAAGGCATTAAAAATGAAAAATATAGTGACAATGAGTATTATTTTATGATATTTGATAGGATTTGTATTATTAGGGCATTAAGAAAATAATAATAAGTGGTAAAAGTAAATTATGTCAATGACTAAATTTAGGAACCTTCATCTTGGTACCAAAGTGATGAATCTCTCTCTCTCTCTCTCTCTCTCTCTCTCTCTCTCAAGATGGGAATGGCATCTAAACAGTTGGATGAATAGGAAGAAAGAGGAAAACATAATCAACAAGAAGGGTTCAGCCCATGCTAGGATATTTTCCCTCGACATAGTTACAATATTTAGTAGCCTTGACCTTGAACATTGTCCTATCCTTTGTCCTCCACACCACACCCCCCTCCTCATTGATTTGATCCCTCCTAAATTGGCACTTATCTCATCTCTTTGATGTTTTCCTCGATCAATGGTATGACCCTCCAATTAGTAAGCTCCAATTATAAGGCCGGCGGTTGAACTTCATCAATGTTGGAGCCTTTGAGCTCGAGAAATAGAGAGGGAGAGAAAGAAAAATAAGAGCCTTCAGAGTCCACTCCACGAAAAGATGGCCACGACAAGGGGCAAGAAGATGAGGAGTCCACATCAAAGCTGAGATCCTTGTCCCTAATCCAAGCTAAGTTAGGTTTCTCATTGGTTACTGATACATGTCAGGTTGCTTCTGTGAATACAATCAAGGATTTGAATCTATCATGCCTGCTCCTCCAGGCGCTCTACTCTCAGATGAACTTTGTGAGACCTAGCAGAATATAATCAATTACTTTGCCTATGATCCTCACTCCACTATACCACCATCTTATTGCACAAACTCACAATGGTTCCGGAAAGACTACATGTTTCGTCCTCGGAATGTTGAGTAGGGTCGATTGTGTTTTGAAAGCACCTTAGGGATATATGAGTTTGTCGTCCAACCAAAGAATTGACTATCGAGGTATTTTCATATGTATTTTAAGGAGGTTCCTTTCCAAAATTTTCATAAATTGGATTTGAAAGGCCAATGTAAATTATAAAAAATATTAATGGAGGAAAAATAGAAAGGAATCTAATAAAGATAGAGATCACACAATAGTTATCTCAAAGTGAGCCACCAAGAATGATCACAACAAGTTGGATCCAAGAGTGGAGCACCAATCAAGAGTGAGTAAACAATGATTTTAGCATACGATATGGAAGGTGCCAAATAGGGTTGCCTTTGTGTAGGCTAGAAGTGGGATGAGACTTAAGAGGAGGATACCCAAGAGGAAAAGACTTAAGAGTATGCAATATATTAAGAGAGTTACCAAAGAAACCACAATAGCACTTTATAGAGCATCATACATATTTCTAACATGCCCTCTTGATATAATAAGAGTATGAGATATAAAAAGTGGGTCACTTGAGAAACCACAATAGTACTTTATAGAGAACCATACATATATCTAAGACGTCCTCTTAATACTCACTAAACGCTATAGTAACAAGAGATTTCAACGATGAAAAGTAGTCAAGAAATGCTAGGACCATGGACGCTTTATACATAGACTAGAAGTGCTTGAAGAGAACACAAAGAAGACTCCTCAAGTAGAAATCATGGGAAAAAGATACAACTCCCCACATGTGGTAGTCCACCAATGTCCATGAAAGTCTAAGTGTTTCTCAAAGCTCCAAGAAGACGATCCAATGGTTCTAAATCATAGGAACTCACAAAAACATGGATCTCAGAGTGAAGGACCAACCAAGAGTGAGTAAATGACAATTTTGGTACCCATTGTGTGGCACTACAAGATATAGACCTTATACCGACGTTTAAAGCGACCAAAATACAAACAATAAAATTTGCCCCCGTCGTCGCAAAAAGCGTCGTTATTGACGACGCCATAGAAACGTAGCTATTGGCGTCGCTATATGCGTCGCATTTGCGATGCATATAGCAATGCCAATAGCGACGCAACCAGTAAATTTGCGACGCACATAGCGACGCCAATAGCGACGCGAGCAGTAAATTTGCGACGCAAATGGCGACAGTAACAGGGAAAAAAAAAATTTGTGGCAAGGCAGCAAGCTGCCCTGCCACATATAGCACTGTGTGCTATATGAGAACCATACAAAATAGTTTCTGCACTACTGTTTACAAAGCGCTTGCAAACAAAAAGAATGTATACTGAAATCATAAAACTGATACATGAAATAAATACATGATCGCATAAAAAGCGATTGGTAAAATCATGACAGGATATCACTAATACATAGAAAATGTCTACATAGATCAGGGGACTAAAAAATAAAGGTGTGTGAGCTCCAAGGATCCAAGGGCGAGCTAGAAATCCTCGTTCCCCGAAAGCTCGTCCCGCCGCAAAGGAGTATGGAATAGATTCTGCAGAAAAAGAAATAACACATCAATCCACCATACAATAATGCATTCAAATATCTCATGGTAACTATGGACAAGAAAGATAAGTGACTTATAGGGCCGCCACGTCTATACAATCGGTCGATCAATGCATTGAGACCGTGTCTCTATGCATATCGAGTCTCAAGGCCTTGCGGCTCGCGATTTGTAATCGAGTGTTGCACAGAAAACAAAATGCTAGCTGTTAGAAACATGATTGTCAGTACAAAGAATATTTCAAAAAAACAAATAAGCAAAACAAAAGAGAAACTTACAAAGTCCTCCAAATATGTCCTATGGCCGCCACTCCCAAGATGATGGGCCACTCCAGTATCGAGTCGTGCCCTCGTCGCCTCGCGCTGCTAACTCCAACATCTTGGCAAATCTGTAGCCTCCTCCCTCAATCGGCGCCAGTCGTTTGCATCTAACCACTCGGGCTTTACAGCCCTACTGTTGATTTCCTTGCGTGCGTCGGATCGTCTATGTGAAATGTATGCACGCATGCAATCCATCATCCAACCCATAGAGAATCTATCTACTGCGGCTGGCACCGGAAACTCCTCGTGCAAGGATGCTACTATGTAGTCCTTGCTCCCCTCCTGTATGTTCTTCCAATGATCCAGGACGTTGTGTCGAAAAACTTGTTGGCACAACTCTCTCATGCGAGCCATCATCCTCCTCCCCTCATCATTCATGATGATGGCTCCTGACCTACTATCAACCAGATATCCATAACCCCTAGGAGTTTGCCTAAGATGGGTCCTCTCCCATCTCCGTCCACGCTCCTGGGCATATCCAGGAGACCCCTCTACATCCCGTGTACGGATGAGGGTAACCTCTCTCAGAGTGGCACCCAAAGGGGTGCCACCAAAAGGGGTGCCAGCTGCTGACGGATGCGCAAAAGCCAAAGTAACTGGAGTAGACGTCTCCACAGGTGTGACAAATCCTGGAGGTGATGCAGCTCCAGTTGAACAACGAGACGGAGACACCACATCCGTGTCTCCACAGCAGCATCCCCCTGATCCCGATGCAGTCCCTCCCTCTGGCCCAACTCGTGAGCGTCGAGATCGACTGCTCGAAGCTAAAGCATTTGATCGTGCTGAAGCAGATCTAGCAGAGCGCCCTGACAAAGAACGAGACAACTCCTTGTCTGTCATCTCTCTGAATCTTGTGAGCTGGTCTGGAGACATGCGTGCGAAGATATCCTGCAACTCCTCATCGCTCATCCCTCGACTCATCCTGAAAATGTCACCTACACAGATAAAAAATTGTGTTAGAATAATCAATTTAAATTATACAAAGCACAGTAATATAAATCAGTTTTAAAAAATCCCTCTTAAAATGCATATCTTATGTACCTTTATAAGAGATCTAAACAACGAATTGAGTAAGTGGATGCTCCAAGAATGAAGTATCCTATGGTCCCATGTTAATCTCTTGACACAACTCTGCATACACTGGAACGTCAATAGACATGTCACCATAAAAAAATGAGTCTGCCTCGTTCTCAAAAAATTCTTGGACTCCTGTATTTCCATCATTGTTAGCCGATGTGGGCTCCAAGCTTGCGGCGGTCTCCACCCCTTGTAACATCGACCCCTCTATTTGCATATTATCTTCATCTATGCCCGAAACATCGCTTTGATCATATACTCTCGCACTTCGGGGAGTTGAAGGTATAACATACCAGCATCGAGATTGTCGGAGCTTTGGATAGAAGATTACTTGTTCACAAATACGTACAAAGCGAGTTCAAACCATTGTGATATAAACCATGTCGTATTACAATTAGCAAGCAAATGACTCTACGCACCTGTTCACAATGGCCCAGCAACAGAAAGGTGTCGCACAAATCCGTCTATTTTTTTCGGCATCTATTTCGAGAAATCCAGATGGACCTCGTCAAACTGTTGCTCCAGCTCCTCCAAGTACCACTTTGAACCACTGCACATCGAATAGTATCATGGAGAAGCTATGGTAATCCACCGTAATAATACTTTGCAAGTTCCCAAAATACTCCATCTCATCCACAACCCTGTTCGGAACCGTTGCTCGTCGCCGACTCTCTTGCTCAAACCTTGCCATGACACCACAGTCCATTGTGGAGCGCATTTTGTCAATATGCTCCACGCGAAAATGCCATCCGTATGACCACGCTGCACTATATATTTTGTACTGTACATTGAAACACTCAAATTAGATGTCGCATATAAAATTTAGATACGACATATTCTAAACCCCTCATCACCTTTGGACTACATCCCCTCGAGAATTCCCACTCCTCCATTGAGACCTCTGTCCCTTCGCTGGATACTGCGGTCAAGGCTCCATGCAATCATCATGTTGACATAAACCGCGGCATCTCCTCCATGCCTTCAGGATATCGAATCGGTCGATGACGCGTACTATGTGGGAATATAGCTCGTGCTTCCTCTCGATCTTGCCTTGCAATCTGGTACTTTGCGAGCCACGTCTCCATGGAGGCATAGTGCAACATACAAAAGCGATTCACCTTCTCTTGCATTGAGGCATCCATTATTTTTTCTACCCCATTTCCAACCACCACATCTCCAGTCATTCTATCATCATCCTTCAGCATCCATAGCATTTCATTGTCTGGTTCCACCGTTGGTAGCCATTGTGAGATATGCACTAATGCCTTTGACACCAACCAACCTTCGGCCATGCTACCTTCTGGCCGAGCTCGTTGTCACACAAAGCCTTTCATGGTTTTCATGAAGCGCTCCAAAAAGAACATCCATCGCGTATGGACAGGTCCAGCAATCTCCACTTCGTCCACAAGATGCACGAGAAGGTAGACTTGTATTATGAGCATGCTAGTGGGCAGGTATTTCTCAAAGAGACAGACCGTCTCCACTGCTCCCCGCCTCGTGGATTCAATAGAGGACGTCTTAATCTCTTTCTGTGAGATCCATTGCACCAAATTTGACAACTTGTAAATGGCCCCGCGAATTTCTGGAGTAAGGCATCCTGCGATCGCGATCGGTAGGACAAACTGCCACAAATGAGAAAGCATTATGAATAATGGCCACTTTTCAAATTGCAAAATGCCCACGCTAATTACAATCCACTCTGTTCACAAACCTGACATATCTTATGCCAATCATGGGATTTTAGCCCCAACAATTGGTCATCTTTAGAAAATGCGGACCTGAGAGAACGCATCATACCCGTCGGAGTGCGGATAGACTTGATTACTTGCTTCACAATGCACTCTTATTTAGTGGACAAAACCCAAGGAGCACGAGGAAGCTGCACTCCACCATGAGCACTCGACTGCGGCCAAAGTGCCTCCACTACCTCCTTCAAATCCATTTGTGCCCCTATAGTGTCTCTCTTTCCTGTGATGTGGTCCCATAGCAAGCTGCCCACATTCTTGAAAATCTGCATGGGATCCAACAAGTGGTTGACCTGTAAGTGGGTCCAATATGGCAACTCGTAGAAAACTGACAACTGTCACATTCCATTTGGATGTGATTTTGGGTTTACCATTTTCAGCTCGTACCAAATTGTAACGTTCATACGTGTTGGAGGTCGTCCAAGGAAACCTTCCCTGAGTTCATGATCCTCCGGCAAGAAAGCGGCGTGTCCTTGATATACCATCTTCTTCATGGTTCGTGACCTTCGGGAGTCTAACTGTGGCCCACATAATGGACATGCATGATAACCTGAGGTAACCAGACCTGTAAGGGGAGCCACGACCTAGTGAATACTTGATTGAATGAGATAAAATATAGATATTACCAGCGAGAACAGAGGTTTGCTCACTTGAGCACTCTCCCAATCCCGGAAAGTCATGCATCGTTCACATGAGAATGGCTCGAATGTTGGCTGATTGCCGACTATCGCGCCTGCTCATATCTTGCACAGTGATCCCCTCCTCCCACAAAATCTTAATCTCATTGACTAATGGACGAAGATACACGTCCATATTTTTTACTTTGTAGCGGTCTGGGAAGAGCAAGCTAAGGATGAGATGTCATTTCTTCGTAGAAAGCCATGGAGGGATGTTGTAGTTGATAAGCACTATAGACCACACACTGTAAGAAGTTGAGCGCAGACCGAATGGGTTTACACCATCCATTGCGAGACCGAGCTGAAGATTCCTTGGCTCTGGCGCAAAGCCTGGGAAGGTGAAGTCAATGTGGCTCCATGCGCGCGAATCCGCTGATATTCGTTGAACTCCATCCGTGGACCTATTCTGCACATGTCACGTTGTCAAGCTTGCCATGCCGGACGTGCGAAACATGTGGTTTATGCAGGGGATGAGCGAAAAGTGTCTGAGAACTTTTTGAGGGATGGTTTGCCCTTGCAAGTCCTGTCGATACCTGTGAGCACCACACTTTGGACATGTCTCTATAGTCTTGTATTCATCTCGAAACAGTATGCAATCATTGATACATGCATGGATGTTATTGTAGTCCATGCCAAACTTCCGTAAAACATGTCGTGCATCATCACAAGACTCAGGCATGGTATTTGTAGGTGATAGTATATGATATTTCAATAACCTAAAAAAAATCATAAAACACCTTGAGAAAGCACAAATGTTTGTAATAATAGTGTCAAAAAAAAAAAAGGGAAGCCTATGTGCAAGGTACCTGAATAACTCGGTCACACTCGTATCGCTCCACTTGTATTTTGCTTGCACACTTAAGAGTGCAAGCAATGTCTTCAACCGAGATACTCGGCACCCATCATATAATGGTATGGATGCTTCCTCTCTAAGCAGATCAGATGTCTCGATATCCATGGGAATCAATGCATCGATCATTGCCTCCATCTCAGGCTCCAAGATTGTAGGTAGGTCGGGAAGGTTGTCTGTCTCCTCTGGCATTGATGGTATAGATTGACCTTGTGAGTGGTGGATTGGCTCCTGCAATCCATCCATCGCACGTCCATGAACTCTTCTAATTGGCCGCAAAGGGTGCACTCCCCCTTGGGACGAGACATCACCCCCCTCGATAGAAAATTTGCCAACAAGACCCAATCTTATTGTGTATGGTTTTCAATTAGCTTGCGAGTACAATGTATAATTAATATTAACTTCAAATTACCATTTGTTGAAAATCCGCAATCGCCTGATCAATGATCTCAGATTAAAACTCGCCAAATCGTCATACCTGTTCTATAGACAATCGACATTTTCGTCTGATTGCCAACTTGCATTGAGAGCAAGGACATGGGACACGCTGATTAAGATACGCCTCACGATCTTGAACAATAAGACCTTCTTCGTTTTCCATCTTATCTACATTACAGCAAACGAGGCTCAAATGGATAGCTTTATGGAGATGTATGTCAAGTTGCAAGTTGACCATAAGCTCTTGCATTGTACATAGTAGTTGAGAGATTTATTGATGTTATATCTCGGCCCTATATCATGCTCAAGGATTTGTTTGTCCCGGTAGATATCGGTCAATTATTGAGGTGTCTTCTTGTACAACCATTATACCTTATATACCTAGCTACGGTCTCTAGGTTATGTACTTTGAGTATCTTAGAGGGGCTCTACTAGGATTACTTATACAACTGCACTAGAGGGCTTTGAGTATAAGTAATCCATTTATGAGCATCATTGAGGATCTCTTAGTCTAATAATAAATCAGTCTCAACAAAAAGCATCTTAGAAATGTGGTTTTTTTGTCCTAGGATCGCGTATTAAAATTAATGTCATCTATGAAATTTATCAACTATAGTAATAAAATTTGTTTCAATCAATTCTACTCATAGTCATAAAACCTTAGAGAAAATATCCTATGCTCAATTTAAGGGATTCTTCTTCTATAACAATACTTTTGGGTTCATTTTGATGAAGTACCGTAATGACCATTAGCTAGGGTATCATTTTCTTTTAGTCCTTCCGTTGACTAGTTGGCATGATTTCTAATTTGATATGCCTATAAAGTTAATACAAAAAAAATGAATTATGCATATCACAATTAGATCCCCTACTTGGACATTATGAAGGACATGACCAATTTTAAGCTATCTTAAAGAGTCACCAATGTACGTGGCCCATGGCAAAGAAAAATGCATACCATTATCGATAAGTCTATTATCGTGCATCTTAAATCTCCTAATTAGACTTTATAAAGTGTATGACTAATTTTTAGCCCTCTTAAGAAGTCGATGTAATGGTACCCATAAAAAAAGCAAAGTAGATACCATTACCATAATCATGGATATGCTATCGTTCCAATATATGTTATCTTTCTCTTTTTCTCCCTCTCCCTTGTCTCCCTCTCTTTCTCTCGCATTTCCTCCCCCTCTCACAATATATCTTAACACTCTCCAAAAGCAAAAGGGAGAGGGAGAGAGAGAATGCACTCTCCCTCCCTCTCCCTCTCCCTCTCTTTCTCTTTCTCTCCCTCTCTCATTTCCTCCCTCTCCCTCTCCCTCTCCCTCTCCCTCTCTTTCTCTCTCTCTCCCTCTCTCTCCCTCTCCCTCTCCCTCTCTTTCTCTCCTTCTCTCTCATTTCCTCTCCTAAACAAGTAAAAAAGAAAGTGATTTAAACCTTTAATAAGCAAAAGGAAGAGGGAGAGAGAGAATGCACTCTCCCTCCCTCTCCCTCTCCCTCTCTTTCTCTTTCTCTCCCTCTCTCATTTCCTCCCTCTCCCTCTCCCTCTCCCTCTCCCTCTCTTTCTCTCCTTCTCTCTCATTTCCTCTCCCAAACAAGCAAAAAAGAAAGTGATTTAAACCTTTAATAAGCAAAAGGGAGAGGGAGAGAGAGAATGAACTCTCCCTCCCTCTCCCTCTCCCTCTCCCTCTCTTTCTCTTTCTCTCCGTCTCTCATTTCCTCCCCCTCCCTCTCCCTCTCCCTCTCTTTCTCTCCCTCTCTCTCCCTCTCCCTCTCTTTCTCTCTTTCTCTCTCATTTCCTCTCCTAAACAAGCAAAAAAGAAAGTGATTTAAACATTAAACAAGCAAAAGGGAGAGGGAGAGAGAGAATGCACTCTCCCTCCCTCTCCCTCTCCCTCTCTTTCTCTTTCTCTCCCTCTCCCTCTCTTTCTCTCACATTTCCTCTTCTAAACAAGCAAAAAAGAAAGTGATTTAAACCTTAAACAAGCAAAAGGGAGAGGGAGAGAGAGAATGCACTCTCCCTCCCTCTCTCTCTCTTTCTCTTTCTCTCCCTCTCTCTCCCTCTCCCTCTCTTTCTCTCTCATTTCCTCTCCTAAACAAGCAAAAGAGAAAGTGATTTAAACCTTGAACAAGCAAAAGAAAGAGAGAGGGAGACCCCCCATTAGCTTTATTTCTATTTAACCTTTGTCCTCCACAATACACCCCCCTCCTCATTGATTTGATCCCTCCTAAATTGGCACTTATCTCATCTCTTTGATGTTTTCCTTGATTAATGGTATGACCCTCCAATTAGTAAGCTGCAGTTATAAGGCCGGTGGTTGAACTTCATCAATGTTGGAGCCTTTGAGCTCGAGAGATAGAGAGGGAGAGAAAGAAAAATAAGAGCCTTCAGAGTCCACTACACGAGAAGATGCCCATGACAAGGGGCAGGAAGATGAGGAGTTCACATCAAAGCTGAGATCCTTGTCCCTAATCCAAGCTAAGTTAGGTTTCTCATTGGTCTCACTGATACATGTCAGGTTGCTTCTACGAATACAATCAAGGATTTGAATCTATCATGCATGCTCCTCCAGGCGCTCTACTCTCAGATGAACTTTGTGAGACCCAGCAGAATATAATCAATTACTTTGCTTATGATCCTCACTCCACTATACCACCATCTTATTGCACAAACTCGCAATGGTTCCGGAAAGACTATATGTTTCGTCCTCGGAATGTTGAGTAGGGTCGATTGTGTTTTGAAAACACCTTAGGGATATATGAGTTTGTCATCCAACCAAAGAATTGACTATCGAGGTATTTTCATATGTATTTTGAAGGAGGTTCCTTTCCAAAATTTTCATAAATTGGATTTGAAAGGCCAGTGTAAATTATAAACAATATTAATGGAGGAAAAATAGAAAGGAACCCACTAAAGATAGAGATCACACAATAGTTATCTCAAAGTGAGCTACCAAGAATGATCACAACAAGTTGGATCCAAGAATGGAGCACCAATCAAGAGTGAGTAAACAATGATTTTAGCATATGATATGGAAGATGCCAAATGGGGTTGCCTTTGTGTAGGCTAGAAGTGGGATGAGACTCAAGAGGAGGATACCCAAGAGGAAAAGACTTAAGAGTATGCAATATATTAAGAGAGTTACCAGAGAAACCACAATAGCACTTTATAGAGCAGTACTTGATGTAGGATGCGAATTTGGAACATGTACTTGGGGTTGTGCCTGAATAAAGGTTTTCTTAACGTTATTATACGATAATCGATGTTAGCTTAAATTACATCTTTAATTCAGCTATCTCGTAAACAATGTAGCTACTTAACTTTTTATCAACTCTTATGCACAACTAGACATTGATAAAAAGAAGTCTTTATTTACATTTACATGGGCATAGCCCTTTCGAATACAACGTTTCTTGTGATAATAAATCAATTGTTACATTCAGTTTGGGGAGAACAACATTGCATTGCATTTATCTATAGGAACTGTGTAATAGTAGGGTTTTGGGTCATGGATCTTCAGGAATCAATAAGACATTGGAAGTTCAGGATATCCTTTCCATTGGAATCCATACTTCTCATGGCGGCCCAACACTTTACTCCTGTCGGCGGGGATTACAGGAGTTACTTCCTCATATGCATATGAGTTCATCTCAACCATCCGACCTCGAATATGTAAAGTCAAATTTACGTGAGCTTCCACAAAAATGAATAGCTTCACGACTTTCAGGTCTTCCAACCACTTGATCCTTTTTAGGTTGGTCTGTAGATAGGCAAATTGGTGGGCGGCTATATAGTAGATTCCTGAAGCACCCATCCATCTTCGTTCCATGTACAAAGGTTTTGGATTATAGATCTGCTCCAGGATGTTCATCATCCCAATTCTTTGTCTATAGAGCGGAGAATGCATTGCAGTCATAAACATGACCCGAAATACCAAAAACTTGTTCCACGCTTCGTAATTTTGCAAGACAGTATTGAAGGTAAGAAAATGTTTGGACAGCAACAATTTCTTTACTTCATTCTATTGAGATTTTATAAAAACAATTCCGTTGTTGGTCGGCTCTGATACCAACTGCAACGTGTCCACTAGCATCATCCAGGACAAGTCTTAGCAGTCCATCGAGAAGGATGTCTAGAAAGCTCTACTCGGCACTCCCATGGAATGTTATGGGATTTGCGATCTAGGGCTTCCCGTGTCTGCCATGTAGCGGAAGTATTCTGGCCATTCCCACTTAGGATCGACCGGAATTAGGGTTTTTCTGATTGATCATTACCTAATAGCAACTAGCGTCGGACCCAAGCGAACTACTTAACGCAGAAACGCTAGGTCCGAAGTGGATTCACGCTGCACTTGGTTCAAGGAGAATGGGAAACGAGAGGGATGCAAAGCTCAACCTCTCTTCCATAAGGCATAGTCCCATTCTGTTCCCCTAAAATAGCGTAAATCGGTTAAGACATAACTCTAGGTCAACGCTTTTGTTGTTCTGTCCTTTGACGATCATCCCGCTGTTCTTCAAGATTTGAGAGAAGGTCCTAGCTAATCGGGACTACCCAACCGTAGGACGGACCCATGGCCCATCCTCCGCACTTTCCTCGATTTGTTTTAGTTATGTAATTATCTAACACATTAATTTGACATGTAACAATCAGCTTCTTTAATTAAACCGTTAAGCACTAGTTCCTTCACGTAATCTTATCATGTGACATAGAAAAACAATATCAAAAAAGTTCTTTATTAACATATCATCATGTTTATTTTTGAAATACAAGGAGTTCCGCCCGTAGGCTTGTCCATAATCCGCCCGAAGGCTATCCAGTAATCCACAGGGATCACTATTCCAAGCTTCTGCCCGTAAACTAGTATGTGGGCCTCGAGATCCAATCCTGAGTCACGTTAGCCTCTTATGTAGGACCCGGAAGGTGAGGGATTTACGGCCAGAGCCCCCCCTGGCACCCAAGCATCCTCCTGCTCCAAGTAGAGCTCAACGGAGAGACCTCTCGCAGCGGGTTTGGTCCACATTCCCGGCGAGGTCAACAGTCCCCTTGGTTAGGGTCAGGCAGGCAGTCGAGGGTAACTGAAGCTGCCTCTCCCTTCAGGCCTTCTTGTTGTTGGCAAATTGCTAAGGAATGATTCTTTCCTTTCGAATGCATCAGCACTCGTTCCAGGGAATCTTGCAACTTGGCAAGATCCCTTATATTCTGGGTTAGGGCGTACCCTATTAACCCAACTTGGTCAACCCTAAAGCTCATTGGATACTTTAGTTTTCGATTTTTAACCTTCCTTATTTAGAAGGATATCGAAGAATACATCCTTTTGCAAGATAACTTGCGTAAGGATCTGCCATCCTTGCTGAGGGTATTTAACCTTTCTTCTTGTGAATCAATCACAAGACCATATGATTTTGTACTTGCTGCGCAAGTCTTGCATTGTAATACACGATGAAACAATCCGTTTCAGTTTCTTTAAGCTAACGTTTGTTAGACCTAGGATCTCTTTTTAAGAACCTCAAGAACAAACCCTAGTTCTATTTTATTTACGATTTAGTGACCCTACAATCAGGGAAGGTAGTCAAGTGTTTAAGGTATAAACGTTTCTTGGTTTTTAAATCATTCTCAAGACATATTTCGCAGCATAGGTATTTCTAGGTTTACATTAATTCGGTTAACTTTTAGAAGGTAATATTGAGATCACCTTAGCACGATTTGTTATCCTTGTGACAATTGATTTTTCAGTCCTAAACTTTTTCAATCAAAGTTTCTTTTTCCTTGCGAACGAAACTCATGCCAAATAACAATCTTTTCCTTGCTAAGATATGCAGTTAGAAATGATAACTTTCTAGAGTTTAAGCAACGTAAGAAACCTTTCATGAATTTCATCTTCTATGATGATTCGTTGCAAAAAAAAAGAATAGGGGTTAATGGTGCAAGATGTAGTTTTTATACCTTCAAGATTTAACTGAAATATACTACTATAGTAGGTAGATAATCTTGCTCGTAATTCGTTTCAATGCATGATGCTATTTGAAGGAAACTATATTTTATACATGATCATTTTTGCATGTTCAATTAAACTAAACTCCTTCATCGTAAATAACTAGGACAAAATATATCTTATCCCTAGCAATTCATCTTTGCATGATTGAATTAAAACCGATATAAAACCAAGAAGGAAAAACCTGGTTTTGGGGTGAGATATCCACATGGATACCGGGAGATGACCCTCCCGCAGCTACTCCTTGGACTTTCTTAGACGGCATCGCAGTTGTAATCCTTCGGATGTGAAGGAAGCTTTTACTCTCCTTTTCAGATTTCCACCGTCTCTCTTTCGAGGCAAGGAGCCGTTCAAAAGATTGACCATGAGAAGGGATAATAAGACCTTTAAAGTCTTAGCTTCTTCGTAGAGGGAAAGGTTTATAAAGCCTAAAAAGGCCCTATAGGGTATATACATGACAAAAAAGGTTGTGCGTGAGTGTGGCTTCGCAACATATGAACCTTGGGAGATTTTTGGGCACGGGAGTGAAAGGACTTAGGGGTTTTCAAACCCAGGGGTGAAATTTGAAGGGTAACACAAGGGATTATAGCATGGGGAAAAAGGTGTGTAAGGAAAAAGGGTAAACGGGGGTTAGAAAGGGGCTTAGGGGTGTGTTAAGAAAAAAGGAATATGAGGGGGGGTGAAACATGCGGTTTCAACACAAGAAGGGACTTAAAGATTTAGGCACGGGGGGGGGGGGGGGGGGGGGATTTGTGGGTTATGAGGCCAAGAGGTGTGGGGGTTTAATTGCCCCACGGGAAGGGGTTAAGGGTTTAAGACTGGGGCGGGGTGAAAGGATTTCCAAGGGGTAAAACCGGGAGGGGGTGAAAGGGTAAGGGAAGGGTATAGGAACGGGGGCTTGAGGGTTTAAAAACCTGGGGTGAAAGGAAAAGGGTGAGTAAAAAAAAGGATATAAGAGGGGGTGAAAGGGTTCTAAGAAAAACCGGGGAAGGGGGGGTTTAGTGTAAAAAGGGATATGGGGTGAAAGGGGGCTTAATTAGCGCCCCCCTTAGGAAGCTTGAAGCTTCCATATCCCACGTGGTAGGAGGGGGGGTAACTAGCCATCCGAGGGTGGCAATAATTGGAGATGGCGACGACGGGGGGGGATAGTCTGCAAGCAGCGGCGACTCAGCTCTATCCTTCTCTCCACACGTGCAGGGTACCCCCATCTGACTGCAGCTCCTCGCGAGCCTCTCGCAGGCGCAGCTCAAACTTCCCCCCTTTCTTCCTTCCTCCACTCACTCGGCAGTATGGCAGCATTGACGGTCGTTCTTACCTCCCCCACCACACAGACTGTCGTGCGCTCCCTCCTTTATATAGGGGAGGAGAGGGAATCCTCCCCCCTCGACGTGTCCCTTTGCATGACGGTGGCGCCGAGCAAGCTCTAGCGAGGAGCTTGCTGGCTCCTCTATCCCCCCTCTACCCTTCCAGCACGATGCGCCGCCGTGCGAGAAGGAGAAAATCAAAATATATATTTGATATATTACAATCTAATTCCTCACCCACTATAATTCTTCTCCATGCACATAAAGATGCTCCATAGGTTTCAAATAAGGTGAAATCATAGAGAGATAAATTCCTCTTATTTTTTTTCTTTAGTCTTTCAATGATATCTGCGTGTTCTTTGTGCACTCTTGCTATGCTTTTCTCAATCTACTTTTGATTAAGATGAGATTGAAAAAGTTCTCTATACAGCTTATATGAAGCAAAAAGTGAATGTATCTATGCAAGTAAATACACACAAAATTTGCAGACATGCAATGAAACCTCGAGGAATTCACTACATCTATACCCTCCATTTCATGTTTGTTCAAGGCCTATTTAAAGATATCCTTACCTATGAATTTTTCCTTAATAAAAAATAATCATTTTCTATTCAATTTGTAAGTAACCCCCTTATATGACACAGTTCTATATGTAAAAAATGTGTAAAAATTGTATTTTGAAAATCTCTTATGTTGAACCCACATGATACATATATATATTAATGTTTAACCTCCCCATGAGTGAAACACATTTTTACACTAGTAGCGATGTGCCATTAAATTCCCCGATCAAACACTATATGTAAGAGATGATATAGAAATTCATGATTCAAGATTGATTAAATGAGAGCTTTCTAGGTTCATAAAAAATGGCAATGAATAGGTTTTTCTATTTAAAGAAATCTTGATCGTACCTTCTAAGTTATATGTATGTATGTATGTATGTATGTATGTATCTCTCTCTCTCTCTCTCTCTCTCTCTTTCTATGTGTGTGTGTGTGTGCAAACTTGCAAACACACACACACACACACTACACATGCATATACATATAACACTTTTGATCTTATAAATATGTAAAAAGCTAAACATTTTGCACACATGGTTACTTTGGATGGATTGGGGTGATAATTTGACTACTAGTCTTAAGAAATGTATTCAATCACCCACAAGAAAGCAAGTGCTTCCTTGGCTATAGCCTATTATTGGACATAGTTTTAGGAAAAAAACATGCATTTGGGTGCTTGGGAAGAAAACATGCATTTGTAGAGTAGTTTTTGAAGTGGTATATTTTTGGGTAAGGATCTAGCCTTGTAATTTACTTCTATGGTGGGAGAAATAGCTCTTAGATTTGGACATCGCATTAGGATCATTAGTCATTGAGATAAATGTGTATTCTCAATTATGAATTCTTAAACCTAAATGTTTGCTCACCCCCCATAAAACTATGAATTAATAACCATGAAGAGAGCCTAGCATCAACCTTTTTAATGTATATATATATGTTGCCCATCATCTGAGCAACCCATCTTATAAAACATATAAGATACCACGTGAGTTCAAAAGAAAAAGGTATTATGTTTAGTAAAATTTACAGTATTATATTTACAAAAGAGGCTTTTTAATTATAGCTTGAAAAAACTCATAAGTGTAGTAAAGTAAAAGGGGTGATTTTATGACCTTGTAGCATGTAAAGAAAGGGTATTTCTTAATATCCTTTGAATGCACCTTATATATGTGATTTCCTATGGGTGGACTCCCCAAGATGGCCTAGCACCCTATACTAGAGACTATTTATACTAACAAAATATGGGCATCATTATTAAATTTGATCAAAATACCAAATATTTCAAGCACAAAATTTACTTCATGTTCGTCAGTAATAAATCATGCAATAGACTTCACACCTTTAAACAATACATACGCTTAGTGCGACTAAGGTGATCAAGGCTGTGGTTAGTGAGCCAAAATTATTTGATGATTGGAATGTTTCAATCTACATTAAGGTCTTTGAAAGGCAAATGCACTTCTTTGAAGTTTGGATCAACTGAGCAACTATTTCTTACAGCTTGGCACATCTGCTTTGCGGGTTAGAGTGATAGATTTGTTGACTCAAACGAGGATGCTTTTAAGAAAGAGGTCAAAGACAAATATTTTCTGGAGGATTATGGTATTGCTACACAAAAGGCATTCAAAGAGTGGGTTTATTAGCCCAACAAAGGACTTGTTGCGTCTAAATTGTTGCAGGAGTTTGAAAAGTGATACAACTAGTTGGATGCACTAGAGCAAAGAGCTCTGAACTTAGAGGAAGTGGAGTTATTCTTACGGGCAGCAAATCATACACTTCAAGATGAGTTGGGAGAGGTGCTAGAGATACGTAGCCTATGGGATTGAAGATGAATTGGCATGATGCTGTCCATGTGGTTTCTACATTGATAAAGAGGCAGAGATGGAATGCTCGCTTGTAGAATGCGATGCAGGCACCACCAAACAATGTCTTATCCTACCACAACTTCTCCTACTTCTCTTGTTGCACCATCCACTACTTCTCCTATTTCTCAATATGTGTCTATGCCTATGCCTTTCATGCTAGGGCTTCATAAAGAGGTGAAGATTGAAGGCTCACTTGTAGAACGGGATGCGCTCACCACTGGCGATGTCTTCTTCTACTACGACTTCTCCTATTGCGCCATCCACTACTTCTCCTATTTCTCAGCATGTGTCTATGCCCATGCCTATTCTTGCTGCGCTTGTCAAACCAATTGCAAAATCGATTGTTGAAGATATGGTAGAGGAGATATCAAACAACTTAAAAGATTTACAAATGAAGATGACTAGAATGGAGCAGCAGCCGCTTAGTCTAGCTCCGGTTTCAACCCCAACTTCTTCTATGCCTACAATTCTTATAGGAGTGATCGTGTCCGTCATTGCATGTGGTGTGATAGTGAAGATCATGAGTGAAAGGATTGTCAAAATTTTGAAGAGGCGACAAGGTTGAACTTGGTAGTCTAAAAAGACAAGATGATATGTTTTGGAGATACATAGTAGCCAATCAAACCAAGTTTCGGTAAGGGTTGTATGAGGAAATTGTTAGAGGAGTGTCTTTTTTACTCTTCTTATGTGATGGAAGAGTTGGCAAGAGAAGCCGCTGCCTATGGCCTTTAGTTAGAGTAGTTGCCGAAGTACAAATCTCCTTTATGGTCCTATGTACTACATGTAGAGAAAAAGGGAAAAGCTTCAACATCTAAACTTTCAGTCAATAGGTGATGAGATCAGGAAAGGGACTAGATGGGATGACTGAATTGATGTCTTTTCTATCCATGCCTATATGGAAAAATATCAGGGATTCAAAGCGTTTGTTGAGGAGAAGCGAAAAAGAGATGATGATCAACTTGAATGTTCAAAGAGAGTGACTAGGAGGATCGATCCAGTTTCTCTGCCTTCTTCTTCAGGACTAGAACAAAGTATGGCTGAAGTTTAAAAGATAGTAGTATAGGAAGATTAGAAAGCTCCAAAGACACAAGATTCAAAGCCGAAAAGTAACCTGGATTCAAGCTGCTTTTCGACATTGAAATGATTATGGACTTGAAGAAGGTGGTGGAGAATTTCATGATGTTATTGTTGATATCATTAAAAGAAAATGTCAGATTATTGAAGAACCGACATAGAATTACTATCTATTACTTGCAGATTGAGGTTAGCAGTTATTACTGAGGTTATTATCAATGGCTTGTAGATTGAGGAGATTGATTTTGATGAGGAGATTACTGAGGAGTCTACAGATGCAACTTTATGTATGCAGTTCGTGAAGTCTCTTCAGCCTTTACTTCAACGTGTATAGTATGCGGAGAGTAATGACACACCTAGATTGGTGCCTCGTAGCCATTTTTCTTGCACTCAATGGGCTCGTGCAACTACGAAGATAGTAGGCAAGAATGGTGAGACCCCTTGTGTTGCTCTTTAGGATCATGGCTCTGAGATTAATTTCATCGTGAGTGGATTGTATGATACCGGTAGATGGCCAGTTGATATGGATCATGGTTGGAGCATATGTGCAGCCAAAAACACTGCAAGAGATTTGTATGCTACTTGTCCGAACTTGAAGATTTCTATTGGAGATGTGGATGAGACTTATCATTTCTTTGTGCATAACCCTTGTTCCTATCCTATTATTTTGGGGCAGCCATTTATTCATGAGTCTCCGACGGAAACTAAGGTTCTAGATGATGGGTCTGTCCATACATGGATGTGAAGCAAGGATGGAATGAGGGCTTTCTAGTTCATGATAGTTTGTGTCAACCATGAAAGGAATAATGATTCTTTGATGGATTATCCTCTTCTAGTAGCAGGAGAGCCAGATATTTGTTAGGTATCATTGTCTTGCGAGATGACATTGGTACGAGACATGGAAAGCTCTCACCTCTTGGTAGCGGTAGTTTTTCCTCAAGAGTTTATGTATGTCTACTAAAAGTAATTTTTGCTTTCTGCATACTATGAATATGCTAGAGCTGCCAAGTAGTACTTGAAGAGAAAAGAAAAAGAATTGAAGCTTGTAGGTCTTTTATAGGATGAAGATAGGGTAGATGGTCTTTATGACGGGCTATCATGCTCGGATACTATGGAGGATCTTTTAGTATTTTTGAAAATTGAAAATCAAGAGTTGCCATATGTCTGACAAGTCCATTCTCTGGCGATGCATTGCGAAATTGTTGATTTCATGCTCCAAGAAGATTTGAGGGCTGAGAATTCTCAGCAAAAAGTGTTCTTTGGTAAAATATTTCAGCAAAAAAATTTACGAGGCACTGATTTACAACAGCAAATAGGATTTATAGCAAAAGTAAGTTGTGAGGCTTAGTGTTGGGATGTTCATATGCAATCTAAAAAAGATATGGCTGATTTTTGTCACTCAAACGAGTTGGGTGGTGTTTATAAGTAGCATAATTTGTGTTTACGAGGGTATTTATAGCAAGAGCTGAAATTTGCATGTTGTAGCAAAGAAGCCAAAGTACAAAAAAAATATAAGATAGTTGACGAGAAGGTCAGACCAGTTGCAGAATTGCTACCTTTGGATAGTGATGACATGATTAAAAGAGAAGGTATGGAGCCTCTTTTACGAGATCATGCAGATATTGGACACAGGTTTTTAGTTGAGACACTAAAAGAGATGAAGATTAGGACTGAAGTTTTTTTTTCTTCCAGCAAAGATGAAATGTTTTGAGGAGAGGTTGAGCAAACATGGGAAAGCCTTTGCTTTTTTCGCATATGAGATAGGTTGTGTTGATCCTAGGGTTGTGACGCCTATGGTTATTTTTACCATTCCGCACATCCCTTGGAGTCTACGGCCTATTCATGTGCATATGGCTCACTTGCTTAAATTGGTGGAGCTTCTAAGTGAGAAAATTAGGATGGGGATTCTAGAATCATCCTTAGCTCTGTATTCTAATAGATGGTTCACAATTCCCAAGAAGGATGGGACACTCAGATTCATACAACTTATGGCGTGCATTCAAGGCCTATTTATAAACATCTTTATCTATGAATTTTTCTTAAATAAAACAAAATTAATTTTTTTTGTAATTGAAAATTAATCATTTTATATGACATCCTTTTGTATGTGAAAAATATATGGAAATTATATTTTTTAAATCCCTTATTTTAAACCCACATAATATACACCTTCTTGGAGTCACTCATGAATATATATATATATCACACAAACTAAGAATAAGGGGTTTTGAAAGTACAATTTTTATACATTTCTTACATGCATAAGGGTGTCATATAAAGGGGCATGTAGCCTGAATTAAAAATGGTTGTATTTTATCCAATAAAGTTTCACAAATAAGGATACCCATCCAAGAAGGAATAGGTTTCCTGACCAACTACTTTATCCAAAATGCTATCAAGATAGAGCAACATAAAAGGATCTAGATTGGTTGTTTCATGTAGCTTTGGCTTGTAGTCCATACATGTTTGAAGCTTCTTATTCTTTTTTCAAACAATCACTATAGGAGAAATCAATTTTACTTGATAAGAACCCTATGATTGTAACAAATATTAATAAGTGTTATTGTTGGAGCTATATATAGCTCACTCTATCTAGACTATATCTCACCTCTATATATCTAGATTGTGATCAATATGATGTAGTCTTTGGGAGTGCATATGGTGTGTCTCTTCTCTCTTTGTCTCTCGCATCTCTACATATCTTCTCTCTTTACATTTCAACATATATAACATTTACTAATAATATTAATACATATGAATATTTTTACTTAAGCATTTACAATAACTTAGTAGAAAAAAGGGAACATGAAAAATTATTAACTGCCTATATAATATGGTTAGAATTCATCAAAGATGAAAAAAGAGAACATGAAAAATTATTAACTGCATATATAATATGGTTAGAATTCATCAAAGATGGAAAATACCATGTTTTCAAAGGGGAAGAAAAAAACTACTTTTGGGGTCATAGTTAGTCTACTCTTTTGATATGAATTTAACAGGAGTAATAGAGCATATATTTCAATATTTCAACTTGCAATAGGATTAAGTACCTTTCTTGGACATATATAGAGTGCTATTGCTACAAGGGGGAACTTAATGACAATCATAATGAGAAATATTGGAGCATGAGGAGCAAGCAGCCAATTGTGATTGGAGGGGAATGATATAGGAAAAAAAGAGGAAGCCATGGATGATATACATGGCTAAAAGTCAACATAATGGAGAAACATGCCTTTATTAGCACAACACAACCACTATTATAATTTTGAAATATGACGTGATGATCTTCAAACGAGAGACTGATGATCGATGGCTTCTTCAAGAGAAAAAATGAAAAGGAAATTTGTGCCAGTTTATAGGTCTTTCTCAAGACTTGTGAGGGTTGGAGAGAGTGTCAAAGTTTTGGAAAAGCCATTGTGCGTCTCTATTACCATCATCAAAAGCATCCCTATTTGTGTCGCTAATAAAATTAGCAATGCTAGTAGTGACACATATAGTCATTCTACTTTTTTGCATCACAAATGGCTATCGCTATTGTCCCATTCCCTTGTAGTGAATATTTGGGATTCATTCGAAGAAGATATGGAAGATAATTTTTTAGAGATAAATGTGGGTGAGCCACTTTGTGCTCATTTTTTGACATGATGAAGCTTGAGAGCTTGTAAAAGAGAAAATTTAGTGCCCAATGTGTTTATGTTGACATGTTGCTTTAAGCATATTGTGGATGGGCATGCTCAATATTGCCTTTCTAAATATGTACATTGAAGAGAAGGTGGCATTAAAGTAGGCTAAGAGAGAAGCTCCTAGGAAATCACAAAGTTCAAAATGTTCAAGAAAAATAAAGCTTGATTTTTATAAAAACTTTTAAAAAGTCATTTTTGGGGCAAAAGTAACTTCGAGTTTCTGATTTGGCACTTTCGGAAGAATGGTGATCCGATCTTGGAGGATGAAAAATGCTAGTTACGAGGGTGAAAAGAAATGAATGCCCCCTTCTTTCTAGGTAGGATCCACAAAAAGAAGTAGAGCAAGCCTAAGATGCCAAGGAAATTAAACACATGCAATGATGAGTACCATTGAAGAGAAACTAATCAAAGAGAAACACACTTCAATGGAAAATTTTTACATTTTGATCACAATTGATTACATTTCTTGTTGGACTGAAGTTGAAGATATAAAAAACATCAAAGACACTGATATGGATAAATTCATTTATGGAAAAATTTGTTGCACATTTGGGACATCACTTAAAAAATTTATTTTATACAAGACAAAGTTTTTAGGTGAGTTGATCGACCATCTTTGTGAAAAAATGCAAATAACTAAATTTTTATCCTCTTCATACTATTCACAGTGTATTTAAATGAAAGGTTCAATAGAAACTCATATGCATCATTACAAAGATAACAAAAAATCATTTAGAAATATGGGACTTAGAAGTTCCAAGTGTATTTTGGGCCTATTACATATCCAAAAATGAAAGCATATGAAATTTTCCTTTTTGATTGATCTAAAATTTGCTACCAATTGAAGCCCCGTTACAAACCTTAAAGATGTTATAAAAGTGGAGCAATGAGGGGAATATGAACTCTTTGAAAGAGATATTGCTGAAACCACAAGAAGCCAATTAGATAGGCAAGAACCATTTCATTCTTTTGAAAGGATTCATAAGATAAACCCTCAAAATATCAACCAAAAGATCAAGGATAAAAACATAAAAAAGGGACTTGGTTTTAAAATACAACATGAATTTATTCAACACATGCCCAAATAGGAAGGACCATTGAAAGTTAAAGAAACATATCGAAATGGAACACATTCACATTAGGAAACTTGTATGGGAAGGCACATAAATAAATATTCAATGGATATCAATTTAGGAAATATGTTTCTAGACTGATGACTCTTGGGTATGTAGTATATGAATGCTTCTAAGTTAGGGAAAGGGCTAAATATTTCACATGTTACCGAGAAACAAAAAATATCCCTAGATATGGAAGAATAAGATAATTTATAACACTTGATTGCAAGCACTTAAGGTAAAAAAACATAGCTCAAAATAACCAAATATCAAAACATGGAGCAAACCAAGTGCTTATGATCTACCCCTATGAATTTGTCAATCTCTTTGTACATGTCAAATCTTGTCCAAATTGGAGACAGTGAGGATTTCTATTAGTTGTACTAATGTGAGAATCCCACTCTCTTTGACATCAATTGATGGAGCTATAAGGGGAATGGAGATTACATATGTATATATATATATATACATATATAGAGAGAGAGAGAGAAGATGTTATGTTTGTGATGTCTCTAATAGCTTTGTCATTATGAGTTGCACCTTATTACCTTATCAATAAAAGAATAAAGAAAGATTTTCTACATGTATAGTTAGGGGTTAGTAAGGATGAGTAGCAAACCACATTGTTCTTTATCCTTGGGGAGTTCACTCTTTGTGAAGGAGACACATCAACTCCAATTGAACCATCCTAGAAAACACCCTATCTATGACAAGATTTTTTAAAACATATTTTCCAAAAAGTTAAAGAATCCACATGAATATCCTTTGGAAAAACATAGAACTTACCCAAAAGATTGGCAACTATGTTCAGTGTATCTATGACACTCAAAATCGAATTTTATGATAGACCAATTTATTTATAGAGACAATCACTAAACCTTAGTCTACAAAAAAACTTAAGGTTTGTGTGGTCACATTCAATATTTGATGCAAGATATTTATCATGTATAAGAGGTTGTGAATTGTGAAGTCAAAGTAGTTACAATTTCAAGATCATATCCATGGTAGAAATATCCAAGGTTTAGATTTGGTCACTATAAACAATTATATATAGTGGAAAATAATATCTCTTTAGTAGAAAATTTAGAGTCCATTAGAGCATTGCATACAATAATGTGAAAGATAGCTAAAACCAATGGCGCATCTTACCATGCAATTTGCCCAATTGAATTAGCACTGGAGATATTGAATTTAGTATAAATCTATTTTGTTAAATAATTGATTTGTCATTATGTGATTATGTATGTTACACTTGCTATATTTGATTAAAATACATATGAAAGGAAATATTAAACAATTCTCTAACTAGTTGAAATCTTAGACTATAACTTAGAAGATAAAAGATAAAGACATGGTTTCATCCACACTTAATTTTGAAATTCTAGTGTCTGAAAGAAATTTTGATGAGGTCATAATTTTCATCAAATATCACAAACTACTTATGAATTAAAAATGCACAATCATTATCTGTAAAGCTTAATTTGTTTAATCTCGCATATGTTTTGCATGATCAATACTCAAAGGATTAAAGTAAGTTTAGATATGATAAATGAAAAGAGCATCATGTCTCTACCTTGTCCGGGAAATGTTTAACTATTTCAAGATGTGGAGTTAATATGTAATTGTAAACCGACCTTCCTCAATGGCCCTATGATTGAAAGGGAGTTGTTCCATGAGGGACTAAAAGATTGGCAATGAAATACATGATTAGGTCAAATGCTCAAAATTAGAATTTTCTATTGGGTTTCCCTCATTGCAATAGATTTGTGACTTTTTTTCTTATATCATAAAACAACAAGGTTTTAAAAAAACAATATTATAAATTTATGAATCTAGAGATTTTTATATATTATACTACTGTAGATTTAAGGTAAAGATGTAGGAGCATGACCCATTTGTATAGCTACCAGTGATAAGAAAGGGACAAAGGCATCACCTTGTGATAGGCAAGACACAAGATGAGACCATGACCTTCCATATGAGAGATGTCATGGATGAGAGCTTTCATCCAGAAAGGACATCTAATTCCTCACCCACTATTCTTCTCCACACACACAAAGATGCTCCATAGGTTTCAAACAAGGTGAGATCATACAGAGATAAATTCCTCTTCATCTTTTTCTTTAGTCTCTCAATGATTAGATGTGTTTTCTTGGTGCACTCTTGCTATGTTGTTCCCAATCTACTTTTGATTAATATGAGCTTGAAAGAGCTTTCTATATAGCTTGTATGAAGCAAAAAGTGAATGTATCTATGCAAGTAAATAGACACAAAATTTGCAAACATGCAATGAAACCCCGAGGAATTCACTACATGTATACCCTCCATTTCACGTTTGTTCAAGGTCTATTTATAGATATCTTTACCTATGAGTTTTTCCTTAATAAAACATAATCATTTTCTATTCGATATGTAAGTAATCCCCTTATATGGGACCGTTATGTATGGAAAAAATGCGTAAAAATGGTATTTTTAAATTCCCTTATGTTGAACCTATGTGATACATACATATATTAATGATTGACCTCCACATGAGTGATACACATTTTTACACCGATAGAAATATGCCATTAAATTACTCCATCAAATAGTACATGTAAGAGATGATATTGAGATTCATGATTCAAGATTGATTAAAGGAGAGCTTTCTAGGTTCATGAAAAATGACAATAAATAGGTTTTTCTCTTAAAACAAATCTTGATGGTACCTACTAAGTTCTGTTTGTGTGTGTGTGTGTGTGTGTGTGCAAACATGCAAACACAACACACACATGCACACATATTATACATGTGTATACATGTAACACTTTTCATCTTGTAGATGTGTAAAAATGTAAATGTTTTACATGGATGGTCTAGGGTGATCATTTGACTACTAATGTGAAGAAATGTATTCAATCATCCACAAGAAATCAAGTGTCTCCTTGGCTATAGCTATTATTGGACATATCTTTGGGGAAAAACATGCATTTGGGTGTTTCGGTAGAAAACATGCATTTGGGTAGTAGTTTTTAAAGTGACATATTTCTAGGTAAGGGTCTAGCCTTGTTTACTTCTATGGTGGGCTAAATAGCTCATAGAATCGAACATCACATTAGGATCATTAGTCATCAAAATAATTGTGTATTCTCAATTATGAATTCTCAAACCTAAATGTTTGATCTCCCCCCACAAAACGATGGATTGATAACCATGAAGATAGCCTAATATTAACATTTTTAATGTAGAAATGTATGTGGCCCATTCGAGGGGTCCACCTTATAAAACATGTAAGATATCACTTGAGTTCGAAAGAAAGGTTATTATATTTAGTAAAATTTATAGGATTATATTTACAAAAGAGGCTTTTTAACTAAAACTTGAAAAAGAATCTTAAGTTTAGTAAAGTAAAAGGGGTCATTTTATGACCTTGCAGCATGAAAACAAAAGGTATTTCTTAATATCCTTTGATCAATGCACGTTATATAGATGATTTCTTATAGATAGACTTCCTGGGGTGGCCCATCACCCTGTTCTAGAGATTATTTAACCTAGGAAAAATGGGCATCATTATTAAATTGCATCAAATTACCAAATATTTCAAGCACAAAATTTACTTCATGTTCATCAATAATTAATCATTCGGTAGACTTCAAACCTTAAAGGATACATACACCTATTTCATTTCTACATTAACTTCATTCTTTATTTGACTTCTTGTAATGACCATTTCTCATTTTCTCTTTCTTACTAGCTCTCTCACACAAGTGACCTAACTAGCTCTCTCACACAAGTTTTTTGAACCTCACAATTTATCGATAGTCAATGCTAATATGTCGAATTGTAGAGAATACAATATTCTAGATTGCCATCAATGAGAGAAAGAGTAAAAGCGAATCAAATATATACACATTCTACATGTATGTCAATGGTCAACTATACATTATAAGGGAAGCCAATGAGCTTCTATAATTACCCTAACATGTAGAGGCCTCCACAAACACCTTCTAGAAACCGGAGTAAATGTATATCCATGAAGAGAAATAGCACAGCTCACTCTTACAACCACAATCTTCAACATGTTGGACATGAACCATGGTGCAATTGTTAGAGATCTATAGATTCATCAATATTGTCACAACCAATTTATGAACATCTATCACACCTCTCACACTACTACATACTCAAACCAATATCCAAGTAAGTAAAAACATGTATGTCCTACTCAAACAAAAGCCTCATAGGGCATCACATATAGAACCATTATTTTCTTTATCTTCTTGATGTTCAATCTTCTCTTCTTTCTAACCTTCCTAATAGAATGAGACATGCCTTTTAGAAAATCTAACAAAAGAAAAGATATCCACTTGATCCAACCAAGCCAGATATCAAAAGAGTGAAATGAGCGCTATCATTGCTACTCACACAAGCTAGTAGCCGTCCATCCATCCATCATAGTCCTAGCTAGAACCCATAAGGCTACATCTAGTGTGATAATCAAATAACAATCCACTATATTCCTCATCTTCGTGGCAGTCATCCATATAAGAAAGCAATTAACATCCCAACATGCATGATACATGTTGACCATGACATTTATATTCGTTTTGATATTTAGTATCAATAGACCTTATCATCATAATATTGGACCTCCATGCTATGGAACCTTGGTTTATGACATGAGCAACTATTTTGATCAAAAGAACAATGCCCTACACGTCGGTGTTCAGAAAAACCTCCCCATGGAATCTCAAAGCCTAGAAATCCCTACACATAGCTACATCCATCGGTAAATGCTTCCAACTAAATATCGCTATGTAGGCCATCCTCGTTCACAATTTTTACCCCATGATTTAGGTCCCAAAACAAATGCATTGTATCACGTACGCCACATGCCAACACTTGTTAAGCCTATCTTATAGTCCACACCCTCCATACGCAGAGCCTTGCGATTAGATTGCATTGTTTCTAAATTAAAAGGGCAAGACCAGAAGCGAACAAGGCCGAAACATGCGGACGCCAACGTCTCACTTTCCAGTTTTCGCAAGAGACGGCGTTCCGGATTCGTGATGATTCATGGAACGTAAGGGCAGTCTTACGCAGTGGAATAGCTCTCGTGCGATGCTATATTGCTCTCGATGCAGTGGAATAGGACGATAAAAGAAGCGTCGCGTTTGAATAAGTGAAATTAATGTGATGGAGGTCGATCGGGATGAGACTTACGTGCACACATGCATGGCGCAGGAGGTAAGTGATGATTTCATGGAACGTGAGGGTCTGTTTGCTGATAGACGTGCGGTGTATATAGCGTCGCATTTGAATACGTACGTGCAATTAATCTGATGGAGGTGGATCGTGACGAGACGTACACGCACGAATGCATGGCGCAGGAGGCCGACTGCAATATCAGAGGTAGGATGGTACTCCATTGCTTCGGACATTATTTAATACTTTTGTCAACGATAGAAAACACTAGAGTCGATAAGAGAGAGAGAGAGAGAAAGATTGTAACTGTTTGAACGATCGATCGGTCGACCACCTTCGACATTGGAATGGAGGATACGATACGGTTATACCTGTGAAAATAGATAGGTGGGATGGCGTGGTGTCTAAACGCCCCAAAAAGGAAGAGCCCACCCAGTACAAGAAGATCTAGAAGGCTTAGCACAAAAGTGGTCTGATCTGGAGAGACCCATCCGCTCCGCCGCCTGTGACGCAGAGTACCATTGAGCAATTATTAGCTAGGTAGAGGAGCGAGTGATGCTGCTGCGGAGGCTGCGTTAGTGGTGGTTATTACCACGGAGGGCGTCGAACCTGGGCTTCCAGACGCAGCCGATGGAGTTCACCATGGTTGGGTAAGGGCAGCTGGGGAGCCACCTCCAGAAAGGTTTGCCACGGCAGGACGTAACGGCCAGCACCTTCTTTCCGTCGGCCATGCTGCGGAAGCAGAGAGTAGTTTCAGCGGCATCTTTCATGGCAGCCGACACGGATGACACGGCGAAGCACTCGAGGCGCCGAAGGTCATGTTGTTGCCGAGGCAAACCTGGAGGCACCAATTGCTCCACGTACTGCATAGGCATGCGGAAAGGCTCCTTCCAGACGAGCTCGCCCCATGGCGGCTCGTTCACACGTGTCAGCGAGTAGATATGGATCTCCAGGGTTGACTCGATCTCCTCCTCCTCCTCTTCGGACTTATCCTCTAGGCTTGACTCAATCTCCTCCTCCACTTCGTCAGGCTCATCCTCTGATTCCTCGTCCTCGGACTCATCCTCTAATTCCTGTCGATGGTCTTCCAGCTCACCTTGTTCCTGCGGAGCTTCTTCGTCTTCCAAGTCCACCTCGTGCTCCTCGATCTCCTCCTCCTCCTCCTCCTCTTCGGACTCATCCTCTAGGCTTGACTCAATCTCCTCCTCCACTTCGTCGGGCTCATCCTCTAATTCCTCGTCCTCGGACTCATCCTCTAATTCTTGTCGATGGTCTTCCAGCTCACCTTGTTCCTGCGGAGCTTCTTCGTCTTCCAAGTCCACCTCGTGCTCATCTGATTCGTTATAAATGAAAGACCTAACGCCATACAAGAGGTACAAGGTGGTAGAATCCGGGCTCCCCACCAGCCTAATTAAGAGGCGGCGTGGGTCCGTTGGGATGTTTTGCACGGAGCCCGGCTCCCCGGGCACATCAGGAAGGGAAAAAAGCTTGCAATGCCAACCAGTAGCCCCGTCGATTTCAGTCCGTGGAGCAAAAAATACGCTGCCCTCTGGAGGGACCATGACCACTAGCTTGCGACGAAAGGCGTGTGGCACCCAGTAGCAGCCCTTCCATAGAACCAAGCCCTGCCCTGCACCCGTGTCCTCTTCAAGCACCTCCCAACCAGCTGCTGAACCATCGCTGCTAATGCATTCCAGGCCCGTGTGCAACACCTCCATCGTTCGTCCCCTCATCCTGCCTTCGTTTATGAAGGCGAGACTGTTTCGGTTGCGACCCAGGGCCAGCATTCTCTGGCTTGGGAAGTCGCCTCCCACGAAACAAGCCGCCCATCTGGAGCCTGCATCGCTGATGAGGTTGCACATTGGAAGCTCCTTGGTCTCGCCAGTGAGGGGATTGAAGGAGTACAGTCTGCTCCAGCTCTGGCCATTTTCTGCAACCTCCCGGCATGTCACCACCAGGGTTCCTGCGTGTGTGCAGCGGAACGTGCAGCTCCTCTTGGTGCGCCGGGGCACACCAACCTCACCATTAAGAGTAAACCTTTCGCTGGACGTTAGCTTTGCGTTGAGAGACACTCGCCCCCATCTCCGGGACTGGAAGTTGAATACAGCGAGGAAGCCCCAGCTTGGGTCATACACGGACAACAGCTGCCACGGAATATTCCCTCGTCCGTGCAGCCGAGGCCTATCGTTCAGCGAGCGAATCAAGGCAGATTTCAAATGAACATCTTCGTCGGCCTGGCCTGTACGATCGAAGAGAAGGTTGGGCTGGGACAGCAGCTCCCTCCATCGCTGGGAAACGCACCGTAGCCTCACCAGGCTACAAACGCATGGCAGCCTCTTCAAAATCTCGTGAGTGACTTCCGGTGGCAGGCCAGCAGGACTCACTGAGTAGTACGCATCAGGTATTCTGGTAGGATCACTAGCTTGCCTTGACCGCCGGCCCTGCAAGCCCGTCTCTAGGATAGTGTTGTGTTTCTGCTCCTGCACGACACTTAAGTTTTGTCTGCCTGTCATAGATCTCGATACTTCATCACCTAGTAATGAATAAGATGGGACCTGGAAACCCGAACCATTCAGGGCAAGATCATGAAGTCTTACATTAAGGCCGTTGAGATCCTCTTCTGTTCTCGGGACCCGCTGATCATTGACCTCTTCCATGCTAAATCTTCCCTTCTTCCACCTCTCGCTCCAGCCAGATTAACGCACCAGCTCGCTGATTCACAAATGTGGCACGAGGCTAACCACCGGCCATGCGCCACTGCGCATCCGCTCCTATATATGCATGACGGCAATATCTGCGTTTCTCGCGGACTCCTCTCGAGTCTCGACCGACCGGCCTAGAACCCGGACCCGGAACCCCATCCAAGAGAATCTCGTTTAAAGTCGAAAAATCATAATAATTAACGTCTCGTGTCTCAACCCCATCCAAGAGAACCTCATTTTAGCCGAAACAATCATAATAATTATTGCCTCGTGTCTCAACCCTAAGTCTAAGGGGCCTTACGCCAGCCCTAGCTGGAGGTTGCGTGAACCCATGGGTCCTTGGCACATGGCACAACAGCGAGGCCGGCTAAGCTATTTTAGAGGGGAACATATTCTTACGTCTCATATTCACGTGAAACCATATAGGAGGAAGGGTTTTGTACACCGCAGACTAGGATTCGAGAATCTAGAACTAGTTATTAACATATAAACTTTACCCCAATGATAAATTGTTTGAGAAGAAGGGTATAGTTTTTTGTGCGAACCTAAAAAAGGCACAACAATAAATGTATAAGACTATGCTCACTATTTTAATGTGAAGTCCCTCTTGATTACCCCATAAGGTCAACATCTTTTACATACCAACTGCAATTTTTTTAGACACTACACATATTCCATGATTATCTGAATATGAAAGCATATCACATCAACTACCATGCAAGCTCACCATGGATCCTAGCAAGTACTATTACTATATGGCCATGGTTATCTTTATGACAATGGAGTAGTCACTTGTACTCATTGTCCCCTTGCAATCATCTATCTAATGGACACCTCTTGACATGAATGTTCGATATATTTTTGTACTTATCTTTAATATGAACATGTAGCATCATTATGTGCATGGCAATAGCAAGAGTCAACTCATTTCCATGATGTTTCATGCAGTTGCACACATCTTACTATGAATTAGGCATAATAGCAACATATGTGAATCAACGAGACAACCCAAACATTTCTAGCTCATGTAGTTGTAAGGATGAGGCTTGAAATTGTGTAAGTTTTATAGATTGAGTTGATGAGATACTCAACATAAGAGTGATCACTTGATCAAATGACCTAGAATATGATAGAAATTTACATGTGGCTAGGTATACATCACAAAATGTTAGAGGATATGCTCGAGTATTGAGAATATAGAGCATATTGCCTACATACTCAAAATATTAACTCAACCATTCAAATGGGGAATATATTTCAATGCATGGAAAAGTAGAATGAAGTGAAATTAGACCTTGAAATGAACTAGGTGTGCCATCATCAAACTGATCACTCTCTAGTTGTCATTCTTTATCATAGTTCAATAAGAAATCTTTAATATTCACATTGTTGCTCTTAGCTATATATATCCCAAGTGTTTCTAAAAGCCCCATTCTACATGGTATTAGAGCTAAGCTGAAAGAATTCTACGCTTTTTCTTAGTGTGTATGAATAAAAAATACATTCTCTCTCTCTCTCTCTCTCTCTCTCTCTCTCTCTCTCTCTCTCTCTCTCTCTCTCTCAGCTCTCTCTTGATTCTTTCCCTAGTAAGATTGAAAAGGAAAAGATGAAAAATGAAAACTAGTGATCACATCTCTTACCATATGCTCCACGTTTAAAAGTGTAAAAGTTTTGTATGACAATTTTATATTTTAGATGGGTTATTCATTCAATGAGGGAATCTATTGGATAATCACATAAGGTTATATCTTGAAGTCCCATTATTATGCTCCAAGTTCTCTCACACTATGGTAGCTCCTGTCAATATGCATAAGCTTAAAAGTAATGTTAAGCCCATATGCTATGGGAATCCCCAAGTAGTGATTTACATGTTCCGAATGTCATGGTAGGGCATCCTAGGCATGCACATATGATTTCCTTATATATAACTAGGAAATTTTATTCTCCACATCTTAAACTAGGGATTTATAGATCATATAACTAGGGAATCATATTTCCCACCTAGCATATTAGGGAATTGTAGGCTATACAACTAGGAAATTAGATTCCCCACATTTTAGACTACGGAATTAAAAATATCTATATCAATAATATATACTTAATGGGAGATTACAAATAGTCATACCAAGATATAATTTGTGGAAAGTGGTCACCAAACAAATTAGGCTTAAATTAAGTGGTCACTTAATAATATGACATTTCTTCTCATCCCTTTTTACAAAATTTGGCAAAACTCTTCTACTTACTCCCCTAAAGATTATTTGGTGGTGCACCAAGCCCTATGAAGGTAACTATATTGATAAACAATTTAATATTGAGCACCATGCGACCTAGCTCGATATTTATGAAAATTAGGAGTCTATTGCATGTGCCATTTGTGCATCTTCTTCCACACATTTCTAGTGCATGTGCATTGCTAAAAGAGATGAAAAGGATCCTCTTTTCCATAAGGCTAATGTCCTAAAATAAGTATCCATCTACTTGTCTACCTCAATGGAAAACTTCAACATAACTAACCTCCAAAGAAACATATAAAACTTACAGAGAATGATGTTGCATTCCAACAGGTTAAAAGTCTTATAATAGAAAATGTGATAGATATCAAAACCCCAAACCAAATGGGTTAGTTTCTCAATGCACATGTGCAAAGAGGTAACCATTAAAAAATTAGATACAAAGGTACCTTGCTAATTTTTTGTAATTGTACAGGTTTTCCAAAATTTGATAGCCTTTTGAGAATTAATAGGAAAATTTAAGATTTTCATTAATAACAATTATATCTACTTTGAAGCCCAACGCATTCAATCGAAATAGAAAATTTAGGCGATGAATCAATTCTCATGACAACACCTAGCAAATCTTGAGTATCTCAAGCTATGGCTATTGTTTTTCATGTTTCTCATGGTCAAATACATTCCACAATGGGTCAAATACAAATTTATTAGAAAGGGCATTGTTCATGTTTAGTTGGGTTCAGACATACCCCAATATATTTCTTAGTTAACGAGCTTTTCTCTTGAGGAAGATAGTCTTATAATAACACAAGATCATGCACTTAGTTGGTATCAACACAAGGTAAAGTATAAATAACATAAATGAGGACTCTAATGAGCAAAACCACAATATACTTTATAGACACTGGGATGGATATTCCTAGCACCCCCTCTTCATACTTAATAAATGCTATAGTAACAAGTGATTGATGCTACAACCATGAATACTCAAGTTTCACACATAGACTAGATATGCTTCGAAGAGAACACAAAGAAGATTGAACAATTATGAAGTGTGGGATAAGAAAACAGCTTTCCACATGTGGTAGCTCATCAAAGTCCAACACGTTCTCAAAGCTCCAAGAAGACCATTCAATAGTTGTATTATATCAGATGCTACATATACCTCGAATCCAATTTAAATGTTAATACAAAGCAACTTGAGCTCCCCCATCTTGCTTTTATTCATAGACAAGGAGCTTTGATCTTTCTTGTGTAGGAAAGGCACAGTCTGAGGTTTTTGACACAATAAGTGGTCCCTTGTGAAGTTTTTACATCGTCCATTTTTCCTACATTTTTTGTCCACTTAGTTTCTGGGGGACGACACCTTGCTAAATTTCAACAACTTGTGGGTAAACTAGTGTGGTGTCAATCACACCATGAGCTTTAAGAATCTTGCCATGACAATCTTGGTGAGTTAGGTGTAGAGGCTAAGGAAAATGAATAAGGCTGTCATTGATTTCAATTGTGCATCAACTATTGATACTTATGTAGCACTTTCAACCTATTGTTCTAGAACTAGCATTCGTCCTATTGTGTTTGTGCTACCAAAAAAATTTTGAATTGCCAAGTTGGTGCAAGGAATTGCCAATGTGGTAGTCTTATTGAGCTTGGACACCAATTTTGATAGGTGCATGTGTCTAATTTGAGAAGTGACAGAAGCAATGTCCATATACTTGGCGAAGTCTTTATAAACCCTTCGCTTAGAAGGCTAGAAAACTACATCCATAGATGTTTTGGGTGGGAGGTTCCTGATTGGGTTATTGTACCTCGAAGCAATCTTGGAAACATGTATGCTTCTCGTGAGGGGTTTGTGATGCCAGGAGGTTTTTTCACGGTGGATTCCGTGAGGTTTTACGGTGGATTCCATAAACTTTGTTGACTGGCACAAAGTGGATTCTTTGTGCGAGAAGTCGATGGGGATGCCTATCCTTTTCGGGCGTTTCGTTAATTTAGTGTGCACATGGGTGATTCCATAGCGGGTGATTCCACAAAATACATATTAAATTAATAAACATTTATGAGTTTAGAGTGCGCTCTCGTGATAAATTAAGGTTAGGATTGATTTCTAACCAGTTGATTTATTTATGTAGCTGAAGACTGCTAGGTATTCACTTTTGTCGGTTTAATTGTATTATTTTACTAACGATTGTGAATGCTTCAGTTGATGTGTAGAGATAGCAGCAGTGGCGGAGGAAAGCATTGGAGGATAGCGTGTATTCGAGTTATTACTTATATTTTGATGGGCGCATACCTTAGACATGGCACCTATATTTTGTCGCGCCTATTTATTAAGGCGTTGGATATTTATTTATTATTTTGTATGCGCATGGGCGCACGATTATGATATTTGTATTTGGACATTGTATTGGGTATGCCTGACTCTTTGGGCACCCGTCCATTAGCTTTATTTCTATTTGGCACTAAAGCAAACTCAAAAGCCAAAAGCGTGCTATTTTGTAATTTGGGCTATTATTTGAGCTTGAAGATGATTAATACATAAAATACATGCTTTGTGGAGCGCTGACATAAGGCATGGGGGGAGATTGCACCCAATTGGTCTCTTGTTCATATCGTGCATACTTTTTACCTTGAGTTTTGTGCAAAAAGTAGAGTTCTTTTGTTGGGGACCTTCCGATGCTCACTACGTGAGTATACAGCATCCGATCTGTGCACCAATGGTATCAGAGCGAAGCTGAGATCAAGAGCTTCCAATCGCTACCCATCTTGTGCAAAGGCAGAGCTCCTAGAACGATCGAGCTCTACAGTCAATTTCATCGCGAACGGTCGATACGGGTGGATTCTTGGCGGTCAAGAACCTTTGTCTACAGCCTCTGATCGCAAAGGACCGACCTGAGGAAGCGGAGAACCATGTCAATATCTCCCTCTCCAAGTCGTTTTTTCTCAGACAAAACAGATAAGCTCCCATAAGTACCAAAAGTTAAGCTTAAGTTAAAAGCTTAAGAAAGCTTAAAAAGCTTACTTAAGAGCTTAAAGCTCACAAAATCGACGTTTCATAAATCGGCATGTCCTGAACGGATTCGGCGGCGGAAGAATCGCCCCCCCCCTCAGATTTCGACGATTCATTAATTGGCTTAAGTTATCTTAAGCCTAAGTCATTTAAGTTTCACAAAACTTCAATCATACAAGTTCTGCAAGTCTACAACTTCTGCAAGTCTTGCAAGTCAGCAGAGATTAAAACTGACTTATTTCAAAAACTCCTATAATAAGTGTTCCTACGCAGAAGCACAAAACTGCAAAGTTGTTCCCTGGAAGACTCTGTTCGCATATGTAGACTTGCTGAACCAGTTTCAGCAAACGCAGAAGGTCGTACGCGGATTTTACAAAGACTACAAACCCCGTAACAACAAAAGTCGAAGACCGTGAAAGCCAAACAAAAATCTATAAGCCTTGTATACCCGACTTTGAGCTATGCTCATCCCGCTAATTGAATTTTGAGAGTGTGAAGTCTTTTGAATTTTTACAGGATGATGGAACAAAACATGGACAATTTAATGGCTGAAGGCGATCTTCCTGAACCTACGATGGAACAAAAATTGGATTCAATTATGATGCAGCTGGAAGAAGAACGAAGAGCCCGACAAGCTTTGAAAGTTCAATTGGCCAATTTGCAACGATCGACTACCGACAAAGATGGACCACAATCTGAAGATCTTATCCGACGAACCATCGATGCAACTCTTGAAGCTCAATCCATCCGCAAGGAAACAAAGATAAGTAAAAGAAATTTCAAATTTCGTACTTTCAATGGAGCTCGAGATGGAAAGACTATTCTTGCATTCATCAGTCAGTTTGATGATTACTTTCATGAAGAGGCATATGCTGAAAAAGATAAAATTAAATGTGTCACTAATCACTTAGTCGATCGAGCATCTCTTTGGTGGACCGTGGTTCGTAAGAGCATAGATTGTCCTACTACTTGGGAGACTTTCAATCCATCCGCAAGGAAACAAAGATAAGTAAAAGAAATTTCAAATTTCGTACTTTCAATGGAGCTCGAGATGGAAAGACTATTCTTGCATTCATAAGTCAGTTTGATGATTACTTTCATGAAGAGGCATATGCTGAAAAAGATAAAATTAAATGTGTCACTAATCACTTAGTCGATCGAGCATCTCTTTGGTGGACCGTGGTTTGTAAGAGCATAGATTGTCCTACTACTTGGGAGACTTTCAAAAAGAAGTTTATGCAAAATTTCCTTCCTCCTCAATTCCATGAAAAAGCCATAAAGCTATGGGACCTTTTTCAGCAAAGAGATCGTGAGCCTATTTCTCAATACACCAAACGTTTTTGGAATGCCCTACTGCAACTCCGAATGCTTGAAGACGTACCTGAAGTGACTCACAAGCGCAAGTTTATGTCTGAATTACTTGGGCATTACTACGCTGAAGTCAATATGTTTAAGCCTACAACCCTTGAAGATGCAATCTCTTTAGCTCATGACACTGAAGACAAGATTCAAGGAAGTGACAAGCATACACAATAATTTCAAGCAAATGGTAACTATGGTTCTAAGCAATTCAATTCAAATTTTAGAAGATTCAATCAAAGTTGATTTCCTTCATCATCTTTCCATAAGTCTTGGACAACACCACCTGCTTTGCCATCAACTACCAATCAAAACCATAAGCCATCCTCACAGCCAAATCCTAATATTCCTAGACTTCCGACCATTGCCAACAATGTATCTAAAGCCAAGCCAATAGTTTGTTACAAATGCTATCAACCTGGACATCTAGCAGCCAATTGCCAATCGAAGAAGCCACCTGTCCATATCAACTATCTTGGAGCAATGGAAGATGAAGAACATGAAGAAAGGCCTGATTTTACGGAAGATGAGGAGGACATTGCTACTCCTTCGGATATATTTTTGCATGATGATGGTAGTACACATGATTTTATTTCTGCAAAGTTAGTGAAAGAATTGAAATTACAAACTGTTCCTACACATTACCGCATTAAAGCAAGATTCTTAAGCACAAGGTATAATGGAACACAAGAGGTGCACGATTTAGAAATTCAAATTGGTGAATACACTGAACGAAGGAATTTTCTAGTTGTACCTTTACAGTCCAGTGATATTATCCTAGGTATGCCTTGGTGTCATCAGCATAACCCTGACATAGATTATTCCACGCATTCAATTAAAATTCATTTTCAAGGAAAACAAATTACATTGCATGGTATGCACGCATCTAATAATTTTCCACTGCTTACTCATACTCAAGCTAAACGTGCATTACATAAAAGTAGTAAATCTTATTTAATTTGGGTCAATGAACTTCAAGCTAAAGAAAAACATATGCACCCTAGGCATAAAGAATTCCTTGCATAATTTAAAGATTGTTTTGCTGAAGATTTACCACCTGGACTACCATCTTCACGTCCTGAAGATCACAAAATAGATTTAATTCCTGGTACAAAACCACCATGTAAAGCACCATATAGGCTAACCAGATTGAACAAAAAGAAATTCAAAATCAAGTTGAGGAATTACTAAATAGAGGATTGATTAGACCTAGTAGTTCTCCATTTGGCGCACCTGTTTTATTGGTAAAGAAGAATAATAATACTTATCGCATGTGCATAGATTATCGTGCCCTAAATAAGATTACTGTAAAGAATAGATATGCAATTCCTAGGGTAGATGATTCTATAGATAAACTACAAGGTTCTGCCATATTTAGTAAGATAGATCCTAAATCTGGTTATCATCAAGTGAGATTAGATAAATCTGATATATTTAAAACTGCATTTAGAACACAATTTGGACATTATGAATTTCTAGTAATGCCTTTTGGATTGACTAATGCACCTACTACATTTAGCCGAATGATGAATCACATATTTTTGAAATATCAGCATTGTGTTATAGTATTCTTTGATGATATCTTGGTATTCAGTAAAAATGAGAAAGAGCATTATGAACATCTGTCTTTGGTTTTCAAGTTGTTGAAAGATAATCAATTGTATGCTAATCCGGAAAAGAGTGAGTTCTTTCAAAGAGAAATTGAATATCTAGGTCAGATTGTGTCATCAGAAGGTATTAAGGTTGATGTTGGGGGTAAAGGCGCCTCCGCCGTGCCGCCCCGTGTATTACTACACTGACAGTACCCGCCACTGCACACTGTAGGTGGCGGGCGCCCGTCACGTCACTTTATTCTTTATTCTTTTAGTGACAGTTTGAATAAAGGAAGGCTCGGTCACACATTGTGACTGTTGGAGTTCCCATTTCTTGTCTCTCTCTTTCTTGCTCTTGCTCTCCCGCCATAGCTCACGTGCAAGCTTCGATCCTTCTCACCTTTCAACTGGTATCAGAGCTTGGCATTCTCTTGCTCGAGCTCGACTCGGTGCTTCCCGACCTTCGCATCGACTCGCTTCACGCATTGGGTCTCCATCCCGGCAGCCATAGCCGACCTCTTGAGCTCCCGACTCTCCCCGGCTTCCCGAGCTCCATCCTGGCCTTCTTGAGCTTCATCAGGGCCTTTCCCTTGAGGTATTGCTTCAGCATTTGCAGGCATTTGAGTGTATTCTCAGATTGAAACAGGGCAGGAACAAAGGGCAGCCACTCTTCTTGAGCTCCATAGCTCATATCTTCCCTCCCCTTTGCATTGGGCCTTCATGGCTTGGTATGTGCCTACCTTGGGCCATCATTGAGCCCCCCATTATCCCCTTTTTAGCCCATGTGGAGCAACAGCAAGTTCAGCACCAACAGGGTAGATTGCATCATTTTTTCCAGGCTGTGAGCACTCATCTACTTCAGCTCCACACTTGGCCATTGCTTCTTGCTCTCTACCTTGATCAAGAGGGCTATAGACTTCATGTTTGATGTCATTCAAGCTTTGGGTATTGGTCTTGATCTTTCGGGGCTGATTTCTTCAGATTTGGGACTGTCATAAACTGTCATAACAGGCTGAAAACAGGGCAGCACCATTGGCATTAGCATTTGTTGCTTATACTCCATTCCGGTTGTGCTATTTGATGCCCGTATGCGGTCTACATGATGCCTAGTGCCTTGGGAATGTATGCACATGATTATGCCATGATTTTGGCTTGAAATATTGGCTGATTTGGGACTGTTATTTACTGTTATACAGTGCTGAAAACAGGGCAGCCACACTTGGCATTGGCATTTAATGCTTATACTCTACTCCGGTTACCTTGTTTGATGCCCGTATGCGGTCTACTTCCTACCCGAATGTATTGGGGATGTATGCATTTGGTTTGACCATGATTTTGGCTTGAATTTGGGGCTGAAATCTACTGTTTAGAACAGTAAATACATGCTGGAATAACAGTGGGCTGAAGGTACTTTACATGCTTTGGCACTTACCTACCGATACCGGATGTATGCTTTGAGCTTTGGCATGATATCTCTGACATTTGGGGACGACTTGGAGCATATGTATGAGATTATGGGATGCTTTTGAGCTTTGCATTAGCTCCGTCTTCACTGGTATTTGGACCGACTCGGCATGCTCGTGGACCGCCTATGCCTCATGTCTCTGCTTGACAATTAGGCTTTTGCATTACATGCTTTGGTTCGTGACATATGCTATTTGGTTCGTGTATGCCATACCGACATTTGGAGCTTGGATTTGGATGTATTTGAGCATTCCCGGCTTACTTGATCACTGATCTTGGTTGCTATTTGGATGTCATTGAGTTGACCGAGAGCTTATTTGGGCTTATGTATTGCTTCATGGTTAATACGACCGGTGCTTCATGTATGTCATGCTCTCTCGGATGCGCTTGATGCATTGACAGGGTCACTTATCACTGGTGCTTTCTCTTGGGTTGTTTGAGCTTCTGAGCTCGCTTTGTACGCCTTTTGTGCCAGTGGGAGCATTTTACATGCTTTCTTGACCTTTGACAGTTGCATGCTATTGGAGCACTTACATGTATTTGGAGCAGTTTATGTCTTGAGCAGCTACATACACATTGATACTTTGGGATCATACTCCGATCTTTATGGATATGCATTGATGTACTCTTGGTTCACAGGATGCTTATGAGCTGAGTCTCATATTTGGATCTTTCTCTTTGAGCATATACCTATTTGTGTCAGGTTTTGGCAGTTACAGGAACACTTTGCCTAGAGTGTCTGGGGGTGTGCCTTTCACTGGCATATGTTATTTTGACATGCTTGGTGTTGAGCTCATGTTCTTTTCACTGTCATTGGCCTTGCTTATGTCCGTTTCATGCCGGCTTTGGACCTAGCATTGTTTGCTTGACATTGGATCCTATTTTGGGACAGTTTGCTCTCTAGACTGCATACCTGCAATTTATTACAGCAAGCAATTATTGGTGGACTGAGGTGTACTTTTCATGCTGAAATATCCTGATTTGGTGTACCGCACCTAGTACTAAGTGGGCAGCAACTTTTGGCACACTTTGCTCACCCTTTGGACCCCGTTTTGGTCATTTTTGGGCAGTTTCTGCAGTAAAACAGCAAGCAGTTTTGGACTGTTTGGGCATTTCCAGCCTGCATAATGGCGTCATCTTCGCATGATAGTGCCATCTTTAACATTACAAAGTTGGATGGTACCAACTACTCTTACTGGAAGAGTCAAATATGGCAGGTTTTGGTGCAGAAATCTCAGATTAAGCCACTTCGGTTGAGTGGGGAGCAGCCTGAAACTATGGACATTGACGACTGGCTTGAACTTGATGAGCTATGCAAGTCCACGATTGTATTGTCTCTCACTGAACAGGTACATTATAATGTATTTGAGGAAGCACAGAGTGCATGGGATCTATGGAATAAGATCAAGAATCTTTATGATAAGAAAAGTCCGGCGAGTCAGATGTACTGGTTGAAGCAGCTTATGGATCTGCGCATGAAGGATAATGCGACTATGTCTGCTCACTTGAGCCAGTTCCATGCTATACTGAAGAACCTAACTTCGCAGGATATCACCTTTGGAGAGGAAGTAACTCCTCTTTTCTTGCTTGGAACTCTGAATGAGTCATGGGATGTATTCCGCACTGCTCTTTGTGCCTCTAGTGCTACTCTAAAATTGGCAGATGTTGAGAGTGCTCTTCTTCAGGAAGAGGTGAATCGCAAAAACTTGGATGCCTCTCGTGGTAGTCATGCTTTGACAGTTAGAGGCAGGAATGACAGGTATGACCGTGGTAATGGCCGAGGCCGTGACTCGCAGAAGGGTCGGTCTAAATCTCGTGGTGGCAAGTCGCGTAGTAAGTCGCGTGGACGCAATGCAAATGTCACTTGTCATCATTGTGGGAAAAAGGGCCATATTAGACCACAGTGTCATGAGTTGCGCAATGAGAAGCGCAAGGATAAAGGGAAAGATAAAGTGCAGGAGAAGTCCTCTGATCGCAGCATAGTACCTGCGAAGTCCAACGTCAAGATTGAGGAAATTAATGTCACGCAGACTGAAGAGTCCGATGGTGGTGATGAGTTTATACTTGCAGCTAGTTCTTCTGATGCTTCAAACTTGACTGAGACACCTAGTATTTATGCACAGTGCTGGTTATTGGATTCAGGTGCGTCCTTCCATGTGACGCCTTACCGTGAGTGGTTTCACTCTTACCGTACTGTATCTGGATCAGTCAAACTTGGAGATGACAGGTCTCTTGATATTGTGGGCTGTGGAGATATTCAGTTGCAGTTTTCCACTGGCAGTTCCTTTTTGCTCAGGGATGTACGTCATGTACCTGCGCTTACGCGTAGTCTTATGTCTGCAGGACAGTTGGATGATGCAGGATTTCATGTCTGTTTTGGGGATTCTACCTAGAAGATTACCAAAGGCAGACTTGTGCTTGCTAGAGGCGCCAAGGCTGGTAGCCTCTATCCTCTTGTTGTATCTGGGTCTTCTGTAGACCATGTTTTGGCAGTGGGCTCTATCCCACATGTATCACTTTGGCATGCCCGTTTGGGGCATATGTCTTTGAAAGGAATGAAAATGTTATCTGGTTTGCAGTATCTTCCGCCTTTCGATTATGCATGTTTTGACTCGTGTGATCATTGTCTTTATGGTAAGCAGAATAGGTCTACGCATAAGAAATCGGGTAGGCCACGCATGAGTGAGCCCTTGGCATTGGTGCATTCCGATGTTTGTGGGCCTATGCCTTGCATGTCTATGGGTGGCGCGAAGTACTTCGTTACCTTCATTGATGATTTTTCTAGGAAAGCGTGGGCTTATCCCATAAAGCAGAAGTCCGATGTCTTGGCAGTTTTTCAGAGATGGCTTGCTCTTGTTGAGAACCAGACTGGGTATAGGCTGAAATGCCTTAGGACAGATAATGGGGGAGAATATGTCTCGCATGCTTTTGAGCAGTTTTGTGATGACAGGGGTATTAAGCGTCAGTTGACCGCCCCTTACACCCCACCCCAGAATGGTTTGGCTGAGCGCATGAACAGGACTATTCAGGAGCGTGTGCGCTCTATGCTTAGCCATGCAGGCCTACCCCCGAGTTTTTGGGCTGAGGCAGTTAGTAAGTCAGTGCATGTCATAAACCGATCACCTTCCAGTGGATTGGATTTTCAGGTTGCAGAGGAAGTTTGGGTTGGTAAGCCACCCTCTTATGCGCATCTCCGTGTCTTTGGATGTGAGGCATTCTGCCATGTGCCCAAGGACAAGAGGAGTAAATTGGATCCAAAGAGCATTAAATGCATATTCCTTGGCTATGGTGAGTCAGGAGAGATGGGCTATCGCCTATGGGATCCGCAGGCGCGGAAAATAGTACGCAGCCATGATGTCGTCTTCCATGAAGACAAGATGCACAGGCAGCCTGAGAAGGTGGTTGAGATCCGCAGAGTGATCTTTCAAGAGGAGCCTAAAGCTCCAGCACAGTCAGTAGTACAGCCTGCAGCAGTTCCTCCACAGGGCCAGGATGTTGGACAGGTAGTTAGACAGGCAGCAGAGCCTGCGGTGAGATGGTCTGCTAGAGATAGACGTCCACCTGACAGATTTCAGCCCTCTATGCATTATGTTTTGGTTACAGATGTAGGAGAGCCTTTCACTTATGATGAGGCTATGCGCAGGGGTGACAGTCACTCCTGGGAGAGGGCTATGCAGTCTGAGATAAACTCCCTGCATAAGAATGAGACTTGGGATTTCGTTGCCTTGCCTAAGGGCAAGAAGGCTTTGCCATGCAAGTGGGTGTACAAGCTGAAAAGTACCCCTGGACACCCCAAGCCGGCATACAAGGCTAGATTGGTAGCAAAGGGTTTTAAGCAGGAACATGGTGTGGACTTTGATGAGGTCTTCTCTCCTATGGTTAAGATGACCACCCTGCGCTTAGTCTTGGCTTTGGTTGCACAGCTTGACTTAGATCTATATCAGATGGATGTCAAGACGGCTTTTCTACATGGGGACTTGCATGATAAGATCTATATGGATTAGCCTAAGGGCTTTGCAGAACCTGGCAGGGAGCACCTAGTGTGTAAGTTGAAGAATAGCTTGTATGGCTTGAAGCAGGCACCTAGGGAATGGTATCATAAGTTTGATGCCTTTATGCAGTCACAGGGCTACAGCAGGAGTGCTATGGATCCGTGTCTTTACTCGAAGAAAGCCCGTGATGGCAGTTTGCTTATCTTGGTACTCTATGTTGATGATATGCTGATAGTAGGGAAAGCTCATGATGAGCTAGATGCTCTTAAATCTCAGCTAAAGAAGAGCTTTGAGATGAAGGATTTGGGACAGGCCTCACATATACTTGGGATGCGCATTAAGCGCGATAGGCATCAGGGACTTTTGTATCTCTCACAGCGGGAGTACATTCATAAAGTCCTTGAGCGCTTCCGCATGCAGGACGTAAAGCCTATTGGCTGTCCATTACCTTCTTATGTGAAGGTATCACAGGTCGATTGTCCGCAGACAGATGAGCAGAGGGCCGAGATGGCCAAGATCCCTTATGCATCAGCCGTGGGCAGTTTGATGTATGCCATGATAGCCACTCGTCCAGATATTGCACATGCAGTTGGTGTTGTGGCACGCTATATGGCTACACCTGGCAGCAGACATTGGGATGCCGTGAAGGGTATCATGAGGTACCTGAAGGGCACAGCAGATATGTGTATTTGCTATGGCAGCCAAGATACAGGGGTCGTGGGGTACACTGACTCCGATTATGCAGGACATGCAGATAGTAGGAAGTCCACTTCTGGCTATGTATTCATCTATGCTGGAGGGGCTATCTCTTGGATGTCCAGGGTTCAGAAGTGTACGGCTTTGTCTACCACTGAGGCCGAGTATGTTGCAGCCACTGAGGCTTGCAAGGAGGCCATATGGTTAGGCCGTCTAGTTGCTGACCTTGGGATTGATGCTACACCTACACTGCATTCGGATTCTATGAGTGCCATTCAGTTGGCTAAGAATCCGGTCTTCCATGCGAAGACGAAACACATTGAGGTGAGGTATCACTTCATACATGGTGTCGTGGAGGACAGGTCTGTTGACCTTGTCAAGATCTCCACTGACGAGAATCCTGCAGATTCGCTCACGAAGAGCCTCACTACTGAGCGCTTTGCCTTCCTCAGGAGGTTGATGGGCGTTGGATGAGATGTCACCTTTCCTCACCTATGTACATTTGTACTATCTTTTCTTTTTCTTTTCTCTCTCACTAGGGCAGATTCGCCTTTAAGTGGGAGGTTGTTGGGGGTAAAGGCGCCTCCGCCCTGCCGCCCCGTGTATTACTACACTGACAGTACCCGCCACTGCACACTGCAGGTGGCGGGCGCCCGTCACGTCACTTTATTCTTTATTCTTTTAGTGACAGTTTGAATAAAGGAAGGCCCGGTCACACATTGTGACTGTTGGAGTTCCCATTTCTTGTCTCTCTCTTTCTTGCTCTTGCTCTCCCGCCATAGCTCACGTGCAAGCTTCGATCCTTCTCACCTTTTGTTGGGGGTAAAGGCGCCTCCGCCGTGCCGCCCCGTGTATTACTACACTGACAGTACCCGCCACTGCACACTGCAGGTGGCGGGCGCCCATCACGTCACTTTATTCTTTATTCTTTTAGTGGCAGTTTGAATAAAGGAAGGCCCGGTCACACATTGTGACTGTTGGAGTTCCCATTTCTTGTCTCTCTCTTTCTTGCTCTTGCTCTCCCGCCATAGCTCACGTGCAAGCTTCGATCCTTCTCACCTTTCAGTTGACCCTAAGAATATAGAAGTAATATTAAAGTGGCCCGTACCTAAAAATGTGCATGAATTACATTCTTTTCTAGGTCTTGCTAGTTTTTACAGGAAGTTTGTGCGAAATTTTTCATTACTTGCTTTGCCTTTGACTAAACTTTTAAAGAAAGGTATTGTTTATCATTGGTCTGATAATCAATAAAAATCTTTTGATTTATTGAAACATGCATTAACCCATGCTTCTATTTTACAACTACCTGATTTCAATAGACCATTCCTTTTAGTAGTTACTGATGCTAGCGGATCTGGAATAGGAGCTGTATTTATGCAAGAGAATCATCCCATAGCTTATTCTAGTTGTAAACTAAAACCATCCGAACTTAAATATTCTACATATGATAAAGAATTGTTAGCTGTAGTACAAGCTTTAAGACAATGGAAACATTACTTAATGGGTTCTGAGTTTATGATTAAGACTGACCAACAAAGTATTAGACATCTCCTTAGTCAACCCCAAATCTCTGAGAAACATATCCAATGGGCAGCTTTCATTCAAAGTTTTCATCCCCTTATCTAATATCAACCAGGTAAAGAAAATATAGTAGCCGATACTTTAAGTAGAAGATCGACCATTCATAATATCTCTGTCATATCATTTGATTCTCTTACCTCTATGAAAGATAGTTATCATCAGGACATTACTTTTCAATCTGATTGGAATAAATTAGTTGGAAATAACTGGATTCCTATTGATTCACTGTCTTACAATGATGGATTCATGTTTTATGAAAAGAGATTATGTATTACAGTTCCATTTAGATCTTTTATTTTGAATGAGACTCATTGTCCTCCATATCAAGGTCATAGAGGTATTATCTCTACTTTGCGTACATTGACTGAAGATTTTTATTGGCCACATATGGATACTGATGTATCTAACTTTGTTTCTGAATGTTTGGTTTGTCAAAGAGTTAAGAGACATCATGGTAAACAGTATGGTTTACTTATGCCTTTGTCTATTCCATCAAGACCATCACAAGGAACTTTCAATCGTTCCCCACATAGGCAATTTGGTGAAATATAGGAAATTCTCCAATATTTCCTATGTAGACAAGTACGTATTCCCCATCTATAACTAGGAAATTGCATTCCCTACATCTTATAATAGGGAATATAGAGCATTCCCTACATTCCTTTGAAATTCCCTACGTTCCCTACATCTTATAATAGGGAATATAGAGCATTCCCCACATTACTTTGAAAATCCCTACATAAGGAATTATAAGGATGTGATTCCCTACTTTTATGTAATAGGGAATTAAAGGTACAATGAGGATAAGATAAAGATGATGTTTATCACAATTCTCTATTTCTCAATTCAAGTTGATAATGATGGTTTCGAGAAGGTAAGGACAAAGGTCACAAGAAACTCTAAACCACTTACTATATAGAAGTTCACATTATAACTAGGAAGATTACTAACCAAACTAGGAAGAATGTAGAATTTTCTAGTTATAACTAGATAATTTTGCCATCACTAGTCTCTTCTAACTTGTAACATCTTTTTCCTAGATAGTATCTAGAAAATTGAAGCCCTATCTAGCAACATTATCTAGCAAGTTATTGTATAACTAGTAATAATATCAACCTAATTAGAAAATTTTACTTTTTATTAGTCATAACTAGCAAGTACTGTCCTCTAACTAGGGAATTATAGATATTCTATCAAGTTAACTTGGATCTCATGATTTTTCTAGGTATAATTAGTAAATAAATATTCATTGATTAGACATTTACATTTGTATAATACTTACTCACAGCTAAGCTTTTCACATTGACACAAAAGTAAGACCATAGTTGTTGAAAGGTAATCACAATAACAAAAAAGAAAATTAAAAGAAAGATGTTTAGTACACATGAATAACACAAACTGTGTGGCCCCAACATCAGAGTCATTGCAATATTTAGCAACAATAATACTTACAATGTTGAGCAAAGTACATGGCCACATTGACCAAGCATATATCATGGCCATGACATCTATCTTATTGCAAAGCTCATGATTATATTAGTGAGAAAAAAGCATATTGCACCAATGGATTAAATAGAAACTCCACACACTAACATCATATTCCCCACTGTCCAAATGAGCAACAAGAGCAAACATTCAAAGTGCATGGCAAGAAAACCACACAATCATATATACCCCATCATGAAAATTAGATAGCCATATTAAAAAGGAAAGCACATTACCAAGTGCATGACCATATTGGTCATGGAAGTGCACATGGAAAAAAAGAACCACCAAGGCAAAGCGCATAGCCATATTGAGAAAAAGCTAAATTGCATTGCCCAAAACATGTGGCTATAGAAAATAAAGTAAACTACATTGCTAGTTGTATGATGAAATATTATCACCTTTCAAACTAGCACTAAACTTATAAAGTTCATGTCTTAACACAAAAATATAAGTACCAAGGATTCTAGTGATTGCCAACTATTGTAGCTAGCTCTATGTGGAAGCTTGCAACATGAATGATAGGAAGCTACTTTAAGGTTCACTATGAGGTGACTTTAATAACAAGAAGGCTACACCTAAATAGCCTTACAAGGGTGGAAGTATATTACCCTTACAAAGAATTAGCGCTCCAAAACAAAGAAATCCTCATTGGATATCCTCATTTTATTAGGGTTTGAAGTTGAGAAATTCCATAGAAAAGTATCGATGGGAGTATATCAAATTCTTACCAATCTCAAAGGTAGGTGAAATAATTCAAACAATGTAGAAACTCTTGCAAATTCTCAATGGAACATTGAAAGTGCATCATAATAAAAGGAAAACACAAGAGGAAAAGAAGAACAAATTAAGATTGGAAAAATCTTGAATTTATCTTTTGAGAAAAAATAAGAGAGCTAAAAGAGAGGCATGCTTTTTGTGCTAAGAACATGCTCAACAAGGCCAATATTAAAATAGAGTACTGTAAAAAGCAAGGAGGGGAGGAAAGCATATTGGGCTATTCTCTCCTATACATCTTAAACCTTCCATGTTGGGTAAAAAACCATAGGTTTGAATCTCTACAAGAGAGGCTGAACCCCTAGAGGATCTTAATGTACTCTCCGTGAGGATTTCAATCATGCTATGCATTTGGCAATTCAAAAATTATGATGTGTGCAATCTTGTGTATTAACTTCTCCTATAGGCACCTATTTGGCTAGTATCATCTTGTGGTCATAACAAACATCAATTGTAACATCCATGACAAGTCTATTTACGCTCTAGCCCTTATTCCTATAAGTCAAGCCTTAGAGGTAATTCAAAGCTCCCAAAAATTTTGGAACAACTCAAGAAAATTCATGAGCACTATCATATCCCTTCTCTACCCTTAGAAATAATAGACACATGAATTTTTAGCAAGACCATTCATATATACTTGTGAAGATCATATCCGAACGACTATATTTATGGCCCCAAAAAACATTATTGTGAATATTTTAAACTTACTCTATGAAATTATCATTTTGTCTAATTATAACATATATTTTGAAATTATTCTCTAAAATTATTGTTTTTCATGGAACAATCTGACAAAATTTTTATCATTGTAGTTCAAGCCATTGGCATTTCCATCCCAATATGCCTTAGCATCCTATAAGATGCCAAAATACTCACTAGTGGGTTGGGATCCCATGATCTTTTAGGAGATAGGTTTTTTTGATTACATGAGTGCTTGAGAAGGCAAAAGGCCAAGTGACCCTGTTATATAGGATACCTTTAATGCTGAGGGAAGCTTATCATGGCTCTAAGTTAATAAGTTCCCTACTGTGTGTTGTTGACAGAAGTAGTGTAATCACATCCAACCCAATCTTATGGGGTTGGAAGCTCATATCCTATGCTAGACAATTGTTTTCTTTGTAGGGAGATGGATTTTATACTACTTCATGGAATGGTGTTTTTATATATTATCTTTTGTGCAATAGAATGTTGTTTTCCAAAGTGTTTGTCATGTGCTAGATGTTGTGTTAATGGACCCTATGTAACATGATAATAAAAGAAAGTTGCTTTTTTATGTTGTAATAGTATGGTACCTTTGCTAATTAGATAAGTAAAATAAATCCCATCAAGGAACGTGAGAATACCTCAATCCTAATGACCAATCATATATGGCTAGGTGGACCTAATAATTTGGGTAGCTTTCCTAAACATTAGATGGAGTTATTAATACATGATCCTCCAAATTCAGTAGGATATATATGAGGCTCAACTTCATTTTTGGGGGCCTAATGTGAGATGATGCCTTATTGGCAAGGGGATCAACATTTTATTCTCTTCCACTTCTCACTCTCTTTGAACCAAGTGCAATATTTTCTCTACTCTCACCTATGATTGATTACAAAGTAATATTTCTCAAGCAAGCATTATGTTGCTATTAGGGGTGACCTGCCTATGAAGTAGAATCGAGATTCTCATGCGCAACTAAGTTTGAGGTTTCTTGAGGGAAAATTGAGCAATGATGTGCATGGACATAAATTTTTATTGAACACTAGAGGACTTCTCTAGGTTTATTACATGAGACAACTCACAAGAATCCACAAACTAATTGTGATTTCTATCCTCTAGGTAGGCAAGTCCTAAGACTCCTTGGGTAAAATAAGAGCTTGTCTCAATCCCACATGGGACTTAAAGCAAATGTGTAGAACTTATGAGAACGTGGATCTATTGTGCTACACCTAGTTTCTTAATAAGGGACAAAATGTCTCAATATGGGACTTTCATGTTCAATGGTGTTACGATGATGTCCTAGGCTTCTTTACTTTCTAAAGGAGAGTGATTATAGCTATAAGTGCTCTTGCTGAGGGGTGTGTGTGTGTGTGTGTGTGTGTGTGCACTACTTACTTGGTGTAATTGATACCTAATTCATGTGTACTTAATACTTTTGGTGACCTAGCCTTGAGTTGAAATGACACACAAGATTTTTAAGGTTACAAGTGCAACTAGAGACCCTCCAAGGTCTCGCGTTGACCAACCTTAATATGAGTCCATCTATGTATGTCCTTGTATTTTTCTTGTAACTCCTTTTTGTCTTATGGTGCTTGCCTCAATTTCAAAGTTGGCAAAGAGTCACCTCTTTCCCACTCTAAATGTCTTAGTAGAGAGTTTGAGTTTAGGGTTCTTTGGGCACATGTTTCCTTGTGCGGAAATGCTTGGTAGCCAACAATGAAAACCCTAATTTCTATGGTCTCAATGCACCAATGGGCTGATCTAGGTGCGATGAACCCTAATTTCTATGGTCTCAATGCACCAATGGGCTGATCTAGGTGCAGTGAACCCATTGTCAATTATCACTCTCTTTTCTTACTTGCAAGGTTAACTCCTAGTGGTGACAAGAAGCTACCTTTACACTGCAAGTTTTGTTATTTAACCCTATCTGTGTCAATTGTCACTAGATTTTCATACTTGCAAGGTTCCAATCCGGTGACAAGAATATTCCTATAGTGCACTATTTTCTGTGTGTGTGAGACGGCAGCTTATAAGCCATCATGTCACCTAAAGTGTACCTAAAACCATGTATAACTAGCAAAATGGACCTATATGAGGTGCACATGTATTGCCTAGTGCAAATAGGTTGCCTTAAACTAGTGTGGAGCTCTTAAAAATGTGAGTGTAACTAGTTGGGAGCTTGATATCATATTTCAATGGAGTTCAATGCTAAGAATATTAAGAATATAAGCATTGAAATGAATAGAATGGACACAGACTTTCAAATTGGATTATATGGAATTGGAAATTGAATATTACATGTCTCTTGAGTAGCCTTGGTTTTGATTCAATCTTTAGAGTAGGCTAAAGAAGAGTTTCACAACTTTGTAACATAGGGGTTCAAGACACACACCACTACAATTCCTAGGAGTGATAAGAATATCCTACGATGTTGCAAATCACTCCCTTCCACCAATAGTAAGAGTTGAAAAGAGACTCTAACTTCTTCCAACATGTCTATATAGAAAGGTGAAGATAGTAGCATTGAATACCATTAGGGGGGTAAGAAACATCTTCGAGTCTATGATTTGACTAGTAAGACCAAGCTCCGATCCTCTTCCTAATCTTTACATGTCTTATGTATTAGCCACCACTCAAATATTTTTGAGACAAAATGTTGACTCTCAACCCAATGGGAGCACCCAACTGTCTAAAGATTTGACTAGTAAGACCAAGCTTGAGATTAGTTCTCTTCCTAATCTTTACATGTCTTATTTATCGGGCCACTCAAATATCTATTGGGTCACTTGGGTGCTTCATGGTAAGGACATGTTTACACCCCATGTGATTCATGGTAAGGACATGTTTACACCCCATGTTTGCATGGTTGGTTGATGACGTTCCATTATTTATAGCTTAATTTATGTTGAGATGAATGAAGAGAAACATATATATCATTATAGATATTGCATTTTTGTGGGTGATCATGGAGCTATGTGGGTGGGTAAGATGTGCTCGTGGAGGGGCATGTATATATTTGTAGAAACAAATAATTATGAGTCAAAAACTTGCATGGACTTACCCCAAGGAATAGATCTTGTATAACAATTGAATAAGTGAACTATATCCCCCCAACTAGCAACAACAACAAGGATAAATGGAGAGGCATAAACTCAACACTCCTTGTTTTGATTACTTGTCCCTGGAAAAGTGCAAAAATACACAATAACATAAGTTAAAGTATTGTATTGCTTGAAGCAATTGTCCCTTTTCTAAATTATTGATTACTATCCTAGTATGTCTAACCAACAAAGCACCATTCCAAGTCTATCTTGTAACCACCCACATCTAGCCAAGATTAGATAGAGCACCATTCCAAGTCTATTCATAACTCACACTTGTTGGCTTGTGGGGGCTAAAAACTTGTCTAACTTACAATTATCAAAAGTACAATGCAATTTGGTGATGAGGATACATCTAATGCAATATAGTTATCAAAGATACGATAGAGAAAATTGAATTACACCAATCAAAATACATCACCGAGAGAAAAAGTGGATGTGTGTGAAATAGGAACAAAGTTTGATTCTAGTTCCACTATTGTTACCTACCCTCTAATTAGTTCCCTACCTAACCTCTAATTAATTCCCGCCAAAGGATCGATGCCCTTAGTGTAGAGGAGGGAAACAGCTTGTCCGCCATCGAATCACCATCTCGTTTACAAACAGCTTGTCCGCCATCGTCGCGCCCGCCAGCTGCTGCTGCCCGATCGGGGTGAACCGTGGAGGCGATCGAACCGGGGAGCTTCGAGCCGAGCCACCACTTCTATCCGCGCATTCTGAATGCGCAGATACACCCCTTGGTGTGCTCCTTCTTGGGTCTCGGGAACCACCACATCGCCAAGCGCTACTGCCACCTCCACCCGAAAGCAAGCGTCGACGCCGTCAGTGCTGTCTTGCGCCGCTCCACAAGGTATCACTAATACGTTCTCTCTGATACGTGTGTAAAAAGCGAACGTTCTCTCTGATATGACTCCTTTGATACGTTCTCTCTGACCCGGAAGCGAACGGCGACACCCCCCCGGGTTCACCCACCAACACATGCATATATATATATATATAGACGCACGCAAACCGCACCCCTGTAGGGATGTTTTTCGTTCCTGTATCAGCGCACGAGAGTGAGACTACAGGAGTCGTATTAGAGAGATTAACGTGTGTAAAAAGCGACGCTCTCTTGCACATCCGTGCGCCCATCTCTCACACACACAAACGCAAAGACTAGACTAGGCTAGCTAGTAGGCCGACGCTTTGCCCCCTCCAGAAAGAAGGAGCAGACAAGCGACATTGGCAGACAAGGAAACACCCAGGATCCCTCTCAGCTTTAATGTCCCTTTCTTTTGCAAACACACACCCCCATCAGTTAACTGTTTCTTTGGACTGATTGATTGATTGATGGATTGGGTCGCGTCTACAGGAGAGATTCAACTTTAATTTAAGACATTCCTTTGGAATGAGTTTCTCTGTTTCGCTCCTATTCGTAAATCAGAAGTGAGGGTTTCTTGGCTTTACATGCATAATACTTGATGTCAGAGAAAGAGGACCATAGAGAGCTGTGAGAACCTGTCTTATTGTATATATCCCCATGAATTAGGCAAGAACTAGATGCCATTTACCTCCTAACCCTCTCATCAAGGGCATAATCTGTCTTAAGAGTAGCTTGAGCTGACGATTAGGTGCCCCATACCAGTTTTGCTTGAGAGAAAGGGCGTCATATAGACAAGCAAATGGAATTGCTGATTCTAGATTACTTGAGGGGCTCTGTGGGGCGGAGTGGTTTTTCCTTCTCTATGCATCATACATCAAAAGGTTTTGACAGTCTTATGTGGGAAAAGCAGTTTCTAAGAGCCACCACATACCTAGCTAGTTGCGGTCCCGTTACCCCCAACCGCAACTAGCCAGGTATGCAATCCCTCCCTTGTAGAAGCTTGACATGATGCTGTAGCTCAGAATGTGGCAATTATAATGAGGATCCGTTTAAGACTTACTACTGTGATGGTTTCATCAAGAAGAAGAATATTATTATGTGTAAGTGCCTTGCTTGTGGAGAGTCGAGATTGATAATATTGTGATGTGTAAGTGCCTTAGCTGTGAAGATGGGCCTGCCCCCAAGCGTACCTAACTAGGTATGCGGTCGAGTCTGATAATATTGTGATGTGTTTTGAGCTTGTTTGGGTTAGTTTTGATAGGCTATTCATTGTTGTAACAATGTGGGCAACAAGCCTTTTTACTAAGAATGTTTATGCCTATTGTGTCCACTAGTCTTTCTGGTATACTACATGTATACCATGATGTATACTACATGTATACCATGCTTGGGAAAGGATAACTGCTGTGATGGGTCTTATTTATAGCCCTAGGGACACGACCTTCCTATCCTAGCAGGGTTTTGTAATCTCTGACTTTGCTTGTTTTGAGGAGATGTCCAACCATGCTTGGGAAATGATAACTGTTGTGATGGGCCTTGTTAGCCCTAGGGACACGATCTTCCTATCCAAGCTGGGTTTTGTTATCTCTTGTTTGCTTTTTATCCTATGTTTTCTCGAGCATAAGTTTATTATAGTAAGCTCCAAGTATCACTTGTTCGAGGAGATGTTTAACCATACTAGGGAAATAATAAGTGATGTGATGGGTCTTTTTGGCCCAGCCCGGCCCAATCTTCCTTTCCAGGCAGGGTTTCGTAATCTCTCTCTCTGTAGCCTACTTATGTTTGTAGACTCAGAGTCAGCTTGAATTCCCCTTCAATTCACATGAACCAAGTGACACCTTTGCACCACTTCATAACGTACATCTAGCTATACTTTACTGGAAGATCTAGTTTATGTATGTGCCCATAATAAATATAGAACTTTGAGATAACAATATTAAGTGAACATAGCTTTCTTTCACCCTATGAATATGCTTGTAAACAATATAGCACTATCGTATCCCTGCTCTACCCTTAGAAATAATAGACACATGTTTTTGCTAAACTAAGTCTTATGCATCTTTGGAAGATTTTGATACGAAGGTATTCTATAATTAAATCTCCTTGCACTTTCTACTCTTTGTAGCTTTCTAATTAAATCTCCTTGACTATGCTTATGGTTCTTGAATATAATTTATTTCCACCATAGATAAAAGTCTACTTCCCTTTGAGTAATGCTTTTTTTTTCCCATTTGATGTATAACCTTTGATATGTAACTTTAATATATAGATTGATTATTTTTTATTTATGTCTATGTTTCAGGAAGCCATAATGAATAATTTAAGGAGATGTCAGTGCAATTATAAGTGTAGGCATTCAACCCTTGGTTATCAGAATGTTACTAGACAAACTTACTATGCACACAGTCGCAAGGATATGAATGGGATAATACATTCATCAATTCTGGCTCAACAAGAAGGTCAAAATTCTACTAACAATGATGTTTCTATGAGTGAAGATAACCCTCCTATTGATCAACCATCATCTCACTCTTTGCCGAGACGCAGGCGTTTGTGGTGTACATGCAGAACATATTGTGGAGGTGGATGTATGGTTCCTCACTCAACATATGCAAGACACATGAAAATTGAGGAAAGATTTAAGAGTCTCACTACTAATCTTGGTTTACGTGACTCTCAAGGACTACCACAAGATGACATTCTACTAGAGCATAATGACATGGGAGATGAGGTCCATAATGACCCATCAGATGAGATTGGAAATTTAGACGAAAGGGAGGATAATGAGGTGGAACCACAACATGAAGCGTTCGAGATGGATGATGTTGAACCATCTTTATTTGACAAAATCGTTCAAAGAATAATTTAATTGCAAGCACTTTGGGATGAGCATCAAGCTTCAATTGAGTTTCAAGATAAAATGCTTAAAATTCTTTTTGGTGATATGGTCAGTTCTGATCCCCCCAAGCACATATGGACAATATATATATGCCAAGCTTGGCCAAACTACTAGTGCAAATGCCTAACACATGGGATGGAGACTTGAACGGTATAAATATTCCTACTTGTTGGGAGAAACTTGGTATCATGTTCACACGGCTAGGTATGGTTAACTCCCAACATTACAAGGTATGCCAAGGAAGTGAGAGCTCTATTCATGCACCATTGCTTTATCAGCCAAGCAAGGAGGATAACTACATTAGAGACACAATTGAATGCTTGTGTAACACCAGAAAAGGAGGAAGGAAGAAGTTAAAGCATGATTGTTCACAATGTTGTGAAAAGTGTTCCAAGTGTTCTCTACCGAGAAAAGATATACTCTCTTTTGACTATGTCTCCATTAGAGAACAATTGCGTCTACTAACTAGAAGTAGAACTCTATGCCATGAATTGTTGGAAATGTGGAGAGATAAAAACAAATGGTTAATACAAGAGAATACACTTTGTGATTCTACAATAAATGAGTTTTGGGATGGTACAAAATGCAAAAGTGTAAATGTTTTTTGGAATCCTGAATCATACTTTGAGCTTCCATTGATATGTAATAACATGCATTGCAAACAAGTCCATACAGCTTGGCCTTCTGCCCAAAGGTCACCATTGCTTGATCATTCATGGGATGATATTGAGAGTGCCTATAAGTTTATCTGCAAATCATGTCGAACTCACATACATGGGTACAAAAGGATTTAAAAGGTACACTTTATTATCATGCTCGTCTTTTTAATTAATATAAATGAAATTTGATACAGGTTACTAAAATGTGGCGTGTTTTGTGATCAATAGGGTGATCCACGCAATTTCGCCTTGTTATTACATTGGGATGGATTCCAAGCCTCAAAGACAACCCAAAAGAATTGTGGAGTTGTTGAAATCAAAATTCTCAATGTTGGAAAGAGCTCCCTTATTGGAGTTATACCGGTTTTATTTATTCCATTCAGTTGCAAAAAAGTTATTGGAAGCTCTAGTAAAATCTTTCACATATTCATGCAGCCATTGATAGATGAATTAGAAAGTCTATTTGTTGATGGATTTGAAGTAGACTTCAATTATCCAGTTACACAGATTGTTGAGCATGAAAATTCTCTTAGTCGAAGATTCATTGCACGTGCTATGCTAATGATGGTAATTGGAGACCATCCAGCTCAGTGCAAGATTGGATCTTTCAAAGATGGTGGTCAATCGTTTTGTCATAGAGACAAAGCAATAGCCACTTTGGAGGGTGAGGGCTCAGGACGTTACTTGTATGGTCAAAATAAATTCCAGTTGAGATATAGACCAATTAAAAGATCAACCAATGAAATGCTTAGTTCTTTGACTATGGCAGAGCGAGCCCTCACCCAAGCAGAAAGAGAAGAGATTTTGAAAGATGTGGGACTTTCTGGTAGATCATGCTTGTGGAGACTATATGAACTCTATGGCTTTGATTTATCCCTGGACCTTGTATATGATTGCATCATATTTTGGCTCTAAATTTGTTCTCAAAATATATATGTGCTCTAGTAAGGACTGTGGATAACAGGATGAAAGTAAAAATTGATGAGACAACACATCGTGTCACTAAAGTAACACCATACTCTATTCGTTATGGTCGCTGGCCAAGATATCCTAGTAAGTATTGTGAGAGCTACAAGGCTGAGGAAAATCAAAAGTGGATTCAATGGTGTTTGCCTTATGTACTATGTGAGATTGAAGGTATTCCGAAGGTATTCTATGACCTAGGATTGATTCTGATAGACATTGCTCATGCTTTTTACAACTACACTCGTGACAATGGTTGGTCTAGAGAAAATATAGACACTTTGAGAGAATTGCTTGGTTCATGGAGAGTAAGCTCTGAGGAGCTCTTAGGATCAAACTCAGCTCCTTTGGAACATGTTGCAGGTATAAATATTTTTTATTTTCTTAGTTTTTTCATTTATATAGCAATTATATTTCATTTAATCGTATATATTTTCTTGCCTTACTAAATGTAGGTTTTGGAGAATTCTTGGATGACATTATTCGACATGGTAGTCATGATGCTTTTTGGTGTTATATTTATGAGCGTATGGTCTCAGTATATGTCAATATCAAAACAAATAACAAAGATAATGAGATTTCTTATGCAAACTACCAAAGACGAAGATTCTTTACATGGATATTTATGCATATTACAAAAGACCAACGTGACAGACTTATGCCGTATCAAAGGATGACAAGAGAACTCCACAAAGCTTTACTACCACCTGATGGATACTTAGTGGATTCTAATAGGTACGATGAATGTCCAGAATGGCATGCATCAGGTCTCATACATGTATCATGTGTGGAGAAAGCAAAAGAAATATGGAGTTTTTTAGAAAAGGCTAATGATTGTGCATGCAAAAGAGTAGCTCTAACAAAGGGAATAACCATAGGAGCAAAGAAGTTAAGACGCAGAGATGCAACTAATGAAGAAAAGAGATATGTTCATAATAGCTTCAACATAGAGGTGGAAACAGTGATAGAATATAAAAAGGTTTTCCTAAAGGGAGAATTTTATAAAGTAGGAGATAAAGTGGTGGTAAGATGCGATGAAGACTCTAGAGTGGACATAGATGTTGGCCATTGGAAAGCATGCATATCATCATTTTTTTCGTTTGAATGCAATGGTGAAGTGAAACTATTTTTTGGAGCTTATTACTACAGACAATGTATTGTGGTTGAAAGTGGCCATGAAAGTCTAGTTGTGGATACCACTACATGTATGAGTGTCTTGCAAAATGGTTTTGTTCCATTTTCATGGGATTGTATTAGACCAATACAATCATTGTTACAAAAATTTATTCCACTTCAACATGGAAACAATATCATCGCATATGAGACAAAAGATTTGAGACCAAGGTCACATTTGATTAAGATAGGTTGCATCGGTTGCATTCCTCCTTGGCTAGAGGAAAATGATGTTGTTTATATCCTGTCTCTGATCTGATGCTAGAGCCTGCGCTAGTCAAAACAATTTGCTGAATTTTCCCCTTGTTTGCAGTCTCCATAGCATAAGTCCATAGCGCGGACTGAGTCTCCAATCCCTTCTCAATCTGTACTCCATATGCAGAAGCATCACCTCTAGCCGTCACATAAGAAGTACGCGCAGCCATGTCCTCCACTAACTTCTTCATTCCACCTTTACCAAAGTTGGTAGCAAGTGGAGCTCCTGTCTCAGTCAACCAAATCTTACCATCTTGCCCCCAATATATCAAATTCTGCCTCCTTGCATCCTGGAAAGAGTCACAATCCCTGCAATGCTGATGCTCCGTACTATCACACCAAATACATCTCCGATCTCTCCTAGGTGCACTAGGAGCACTCCTAGGTGCAATAGGAGCACTAGAAGAAGTAGCAGGCGCAGTTGAAGCAAACTGCTCCTTCAACTTACCCACCAACTCCGCTTTGACTGACTCAAGTGTCAAATCTGTGATACCTTTGATTATGTCATCAAGAGAAGTAGGCACCGATGGAGCGGATGGTTTTGGAGCAGAAGGTGTAGGCATCGGTCGTGGAACAGGAAGAATAGGTGGAGTAGAAACAGTAGGCACTGGCATAGGCCAAGAAACTGGCTGAGGAGGAGAAGAAATAACAGGGATAGAAGTAGGCATAGGAGCAGATGATGGTGTAAGTGTCATGGAACCATTCTGTAGGCGAGTCTTCCATATTCTCCTCTTGGTCAAAGTCGAGACTGCATCCTGAGCATCCTGCCAATCAGTTTTAAGACCCATAGGCTTTGTGTGATCTTCAAGAAGCTCACCCAATTCTTCTTGAAGAGCAGGATCTGCAGCTTGCAAGAAAAGCTCAACTTTTTCAACATCCAATGCTCTTTGTTCAATAGCATCAAGCTGACTATACCTCTCTTCGAATTCTCGAATCAACTCCGAAGCAGCAAGACCTTTGTTTGGCATGTAGACCCACTCTCGGAATGACCGTCGAGTAGCCATACCAAAGTCCTCAAGGAAATATTCTTCTTTAAGAGCCTTCTTAAAATCTTGCCAATGTGTATTTTGAATAAATAAATCAGTCACCTTTGTCCTCAAAGCAGGTGTGACAAGACGAAGGAAGTACTTACTCATAAGTCCAGCAGGAACTCCAAAAAACCCCATCTTGATCTCATATGTCTTCAAATATGCTGAAACATTACGCTCGTCAAATAGCTTCTTCTCACTCTCAACTGCTTTAATAGCCTTAGTCGCGCTGTTTGCATTCTCTTGCTCCGAATAGAGTTGCCTTTGTTGAGACAACTGCTGTTGATGCAATTGTTGTTGCTGCTGCATATACATTTGTGTTTGCTGATTTTGGAGCTGCATATACATGGACATATTCTGCAAAATCTGTTTTAGATCCTCCGTTGAAGTACTTGACGCAGCAGTCATTGATGGAGCTGAAGTAGACGCAGCTGGAGTTGTAGAGGAAGCTGAAATAGAGGCTGAAGTATCTCCCATCCTGAAATTTCTGCGACGCTTTCACGTCGGGTTCACCAAAGATGTCAAAGGGTTTCGAAAGCAAAGTCACAACCACAGAGGTTCTTAAGAAATTCCAAGATAGAAGAGTTCTCAAGTCCAAAGGTGTTTAAATGTAGGCGCTTACTTCCTTAGGAGTTGGAAGAGATTAGGATGATGACAATAAAATTCATGTCACCGTTATACCTATCTCAATTTGCAAATTTCTCATAGATGCTTCTGGCCAAAAAGCAAGAAGTGTATTTCTGTTTCAGAATATCCTTTGAAATCTGATTAATGCATACAGGGTACTGAATATGCTCTGTTTTTGTGCCAATAAATCTGGATGTAAGGCCCCTGATCCAGCCATGTTTGCTGCTGTTTTGGATGTTGATCCAGCTTACAAAGCTGACATTCAGGTAACAGACGCTAAAGGGAGAAGCTTGTTTAAGGGGGATTGAACGGCAGATTCCTGGTACTGAAATTGTAAGACACTCCACAGGATGCTAATTAGGCAAAGATGGAGATACGAGAGAAGCATCCACGCTCCTTTTCTGCGCGAAATGCTGCTGGTCTTGAAACGAATCAGGCCTTGGCACGGAAGGTATCTGATTCCTTGCGCACGGAGGGAAGGCAGGAACAAGGAGGAGCGCCCTGACTTGAAAGCGATGCTAAGGTTGTGGATCAACCACAGCGAAGTCTCCTGCTCTTCGCAAATTGCTTGAACGGAGAGTATTTCACCACGGCGTATCTGAGAGATTTTCCCGTCGTCGCCATGCGCCAATAGTTAATCTACCAAGCTCCGTTGTTCCTTAGCTACATCACCGACAGACACGCAAGCACATTATCGGGCTTGGCTACATCCTCATCCAGCTGCAGCTGACGACCTGATCCTTTTCTGAGTAACTACCATCTTCAGACGACACCATAAAAGCTCAAGTGTGATCGAATTCCCTCGAGCATCTCAAGTGCCATCTTCTGGAGACAGATAAAAGCTCGGCTGTGATCATCGGCAGTACCAATGGTTGCCTACCAGGAATTCCAGTACGTAACACCAGGGAGCTTGGAGGTTCCTGCAGGTGTGCATGTACGCGCGCGCATTATCAGGCTTGGCCTTCTCTGGAAAGCCTGCTATGGTCTTAGGCATGCTGTTTGAGTTTATTAGGAATCAATCGGTGCAGGTGCTTCAGTGAACCGTTGCCTCTGCTTCGGTCGGGCCATGAATCTCCCGTACTCGATTGGATTGGAAGTGTTGCCACAGGTCCTATTGCAAGCTCTCTGGATCAGCTAAGGCTACGCTTTGTGCTTGCTAATTTTTTTCTTCATCATGGCAGACCAGAAAAACAAGGCTTCTGCCCCCCCAGTGCTCACAATCCAATAGCTCCGTTCATGGCGTTCCTCTCTCCTCTTCATCATCTCGACGTGACGATAATGCTCAAGGCCTTCCCGAGATCTTTCCTGGGTCCAATTCCTCCAAGTAGAACTCCTCCCCCATCTAGGAAGCCCTCGATGTCTTCATTTTCCTCTTTTTCTATTTCCAGCGTGATTCTCCCTTCCCGTAGCTCCTCCAATCCTCTCTCGTCCCTCAGTTGTCGCAGGAGCGTCCCCCCGTTGCTTTCTTCCTTTTTTATCTTCCTCCTTTTCTTGGCTTAATGCTCCTTTGATTAGCTTTGTCGTCTTCGTTTTTGCTTTCCTCCCTTTTCGGATTTCCCTCCTTTTTATTTAACCGGATCCATACAGTAGCAGAGTACTCCCACCTTTGCTGTGCCCAATTATAGCTTTCACAATACGCCCCCGCTGCATCCAATGAGCTACCACAGAACGAAGGTCCTCCACTTCTTTAGAATAGTTGCCAAATTGAAATTCACCCACACTTTCTCCGTTGCCTGAGAAGTCGAATCTGAAAACTGTTAGGCCTGCTTCAACTAGCATGGATATGATATTGGCATGGAGTTCACAATCCTTTGAGGAATTTAGACCATGGCAAAGGATAACAAGTTCTTGTCTGCCAGTCTCATGCAAAAAATTGTCCCCAAGGAACTGTTGTAGTCCCCTTAAAAAAAACCGACTTCCACAAAGAAGAATATAAGTAATAACTCCAATGCTCCCAAACGTCAGCCTCTGTGCTGTATGAGGTGCAACATAGTAGGCACTTCCCATGATGTCATTCAGTCTCTCCTCTGGCTTGACAAAAACCGATTGACCAAAATCAATAGCCTTCATTGATGCAGCTTCATCCTTCGTTGTGAAAAGAAAATTCTCTGGCTTCAAACCTCGATGAACAACACCTTGCAAGTGGCAGAAGGATATTATGTTCAAAATTTGCACCACAATAACCTTTGCATCCTCCTCAGAGTATCTTCCACCCCGTGAGAGAATGCGATCCAACAACTCTCCTCTCTCGCAAAGTTCCATAATCGGTATATCTTGAAATAAGTGTAGCCCATGAGATTGCATCTCAAGTTACCAGTCTACCAAATTCCTTATTCTTCTCCGTCTTCGGCATAGAATGAAAGATCAAACATAACAACTAAGTATGTACAAAGTATTAAATCACACACACAATTTTTGGGTGGTTTTCACACCTCGAATGCGCAGCAATACGACATCGTGTCCTGAACTCCCCTTTTCCCCAGTTGTCGAGATCCCCCTCCAATTCTTCAGTAGTTCTCTCTCTGTTTCCTCTTCGCTTTTTTTTTCTTTCCCCCCAAAAAACCTTCTTTCAAAAACAGTCCTTCATTTAAAAATAGCCATCCGTTAAAAAAAAAACTCACTACTTCTCCAGCATAACCTTGTTGTACATATCCTAGTATTAGCACACTCCATGTAGCCACTTCTCGGACAACTTCCAAAGACTTCTGGTACCTTTGCAACTAAGTCACATCTGGCATATATGTCGACTATAGCATTGCCAACAAAAAGATCTTTCACTAGCAAACCTCCTTTGATAATCTGAGCATTTACTTTTTGGCCCGTGTTTATAGCTCTTGCCATTCCACAAGCTTTCAAAATGCAACAAAAAACTGAAGTGCTTTCTCAACAACTCCCTGTTGGATGTATCCAGAAATTAACATGTTCCACGAGATTACGCTACAAAATCGATGCTTGTCAAACACTTTTTGTGCTTCTGCAAATAAACCACACATGGCATACGTACCAACCAATGCACTGCCAACAACAATATCCTTTTCTAGCCCTTCTTTACTATATTGCCCACATAGAATAAAAATGCAAACATAACGACTAAGTATGTACAAAGTATCAAATCCTACACACACAACTTTCGGGTGGATTTCACACCCTGGATGCGCAGCAGTACGACATCCACCCCCTCTAATCCTGCGCATCCTCCGGATGGGCCAACTACCCATGATCATTATCATCAAGATCCATGAACAGATCAATCTCTTCATTGTGTATTTCCGGTATATCAACAAGATAATCTGTCATATCATCTGTCTCTTCTATTGAAGTTTCTTCTTGTTGCTCTTCTCTTGCAAATTCTTCCACTGCATAATTCTCATCATCTCTTTTCTTGAAAATTTTGATTTTTTTTCCTGCAATAGGCACTCTAAGCACTGTCCCATCCAATTTTGACAGTCATATGTTGCATTATCAAAGACATGTCTGACTATGTACGGCCCAAACCATCTTTTCACCATCTTCCAAAGTGCAGTATACTGATTTTCAAGGCTGCTATCAAAGACTAATACCCAGTCTCCCTCTTCTATTGCTCTAGGCCGTAAGCGATGCCTGCTGTCAAACCTGTCCTTATTTCTTAGTCTAGCAACCTTCAACCTGTCAATAGCTAGCTGAATATCCTCTGGTCTTCTCTCAAACTGCCATATCCAAAGAGCTAAGAGCTCCTCTCTCGTCAAATCCTCCTGCCAAGGTAAAACTGACCAAGTCAAAGCACAAGTCTCAGTCGGCATAACTGGTTTCTGACCATACATCAACTCTGCGGGGCATATATCCTGTGGTAACACTGTGAGTCATACGATCAGCCCACAAAGCAAATGGTAGAAGTCTCGGCCATTCCCCAAACCATCCTCTGAATGCTTTGGCTAATGCTTTCACTATCGGCGGATGCCCTCTTTCACTCTTCCCATTTTCCTCTGGATTGTATGCTGTGGTTAGAGCCAACTTGATTCCTAGTTGAGAGAAAAACTCCCTAGCTTCATCTGCATCCAATTCACTGTGATCTGCAGTGATCTTACCCACACAGCCATACCTACAGAAAATCTCTTCCAATAAGAACTTACACACTGTACTAGTGGTCTTCGTTCTCAAAGATCTGCCCTCAACATGATTGGTAAGATCCTCTCTAGCCAAAACAATATACCTCATCTACCATAGACCCATAGGCATAGCAACCAAGTCAACTACCCACTTATAATGAATGCATAGCAGATAGGTCGGATGAAGCTCATCTCGATGACGCACTATCGAATATATCTCGCTGTCTCTGCAAGTCTCTACAAAGTGAGAAACATCTCTATACATGCCTTTCCACCAATATTTCTCCTTGATTTTCTCATAAGTAGCCCACACTCCTCTATGACTAGTCCAAGGACTCTCATGAAACTCCCTCATCACCTGTAACTGTGTCTCTCTATCGCAGACAACCCGCAAGGGTAATCCACCTCTTTTCTTCGGATGCTTTCAAAGAAATCCGTCCTTGAGAAAATAACCATAGGCTTTTCTTCTGATCTTCTTGAACTCTTCATCTGTCCATTCATCTCTTTTGCTTAGTGTACTAAGGTACTTGCCAATCTGCAACCAATCTCCAACATAGAGTTCTTCTATGAAAGCCACAATATCATAGACATGGCAAACATGATCAACCATAGCGGCTGAAATTTCTGCATCATCCTCTTCTGTAAGCAGTGTCTCCTCATCATCATAGCTGGCTCTAGACAGCATATCTGCCCCACTGGATTATTCTTTCCTGCTATGTGTTTAAATTCTGGATTTAATGACTCGATGTATGCAATCCATCTCAGCATAGCTATATCCGGAGTAGAGCAACTCGTAATCATACCTATCAATGGCAAGCAATCTGTCTCTACCACAACTGAGGCTCCAATAAAGTACTCCTTGTCACATTTGAGAGCCGTAACAATACCCAGTAATTCCCTCTTGATTTGCGGATATCTCCTCTATCTCTCGTTTAAGACTTTCGCCCCAAACCGAATAGCATACCTCTTTCCATCTGCATCATCTTGACCCACAGCCCAACCTATACCAATTGGACTAGTGTCAACTGTCAATACAATAGGCCTTCCGCAATTATAATCCGCTTTCCTGAGAGTAGGAGCAATCTGCAATAACTTCTTCAATTTTCGCATGGCTCTAGTGTGGCTCTCATCCCAATAAAATTTCTGCCCCTTTCGAAGCAGCTGATATAAACAATGCTATGTGTGCAAAATGGGGTATCCAAATCACATAAAACACACAAGCTCCAACGAATCTCCGTACCTCTGAAGTGGTAGAACAATACTCCGTAATCTTGCCTATAGCATCCACCTTCTCAGGTGAGGGTTTCCTGCCATAATACCTACACATATGTCCAACAATGACAACCTCATTTACTCCAAAAACAGATTTTTGCCCTAATAGTGTCAAGTTCACTTTTTCTAACCTGGTCAAAATCTTCTCACAAGTTGAAATATGATCAGCCACAAAGTATCTGCATCCTTGCTCTTTTAGACACTCATTCTTCTCTTCTTCTACACACCCCTTAATGGGCACATCATCCAAGAAAGGCATGGTAAGCTGAGGTATGTAATCACAAAGGACCTTATGCATGGCATTCATCATATGCACAACAGAATTAGTGGCACCTTGAGGCAAGGTACACATCATGACAAGCCCAATAGGAGTTCTCATAGTGGTTATGTCCGTGCTTTCCAAAGCCAGCTGAAACTGATCATATCCCAAATACAAATCACCTAAAGAATAGATGGCACGTCCAGCAAATTCTTTAGCAAACTCATCCACAACTGGACCTATACCAACATTCCTGATAGTAACTTTGTTTACTGGCTGCATGTCCTGTATAAATCGGAGAGTACCATTCTTCTTTGGAACCATAAACCACCTATGTGGGTATGGTGCAGATGAAGGCTCTAGGATTCCCATCCTGATTTTCTCATTCAACAAATCAATCAGCTTTGGCAGGTGTGCCTTAGGCACTGGAATAGGTCAGAGGTTCCATGGAATATGAGGAATAGTAAAGATCACCATAGGAGCAACAATATATGGATTCACACATCCAATCTCATGCGAGAAAAAAGCAAACCCCCTTCCATGTTGCTCAAGCATCTCCTGAAAGCATTGCTTCTCTGTGGGTAGCAAGAAATCACCATTTCCAATTTTTAATTCAGCAAGAGTCTCTGCTGAAAATTTATGGCCTATATGCTCTGGATTCCTCAAAATTGGCTGTTTGGCAGCCCTCTCTATTTGCTAATCACTGTTAGGTGGAAGCGGTACAGCTACCGGCTTCACCTTCTTATCGACATGCACTAATACATTACTGCGATAACTCTGCATATAAGTTTTCAGCATATTTTCCATCTCTGTCATCGTATCTGCACAAATCATACCATCATACATCCCATCTATGTGCTCATCATCCTCTAGAATTCTTACATTTTTCAAATTTTTCTCCTTCTTGCATATGTACCGCCTGGCAGCTCTAGGCAACTTAGAAGTCTTCTGATAACTCATCGAACTATTTGCTGTAATTTCAACAAAACTGGAGGAGAAAACACTGCTGCCAGGAGGCGAGAACTCCAATCTCCTCTGCTCTATACCACTGTTGTCTCGCGAAACAATGGTACCTAATGAAAACCCGAATCCCTCACAGTGGGCAAAGGTGCATCTCTAAGAGTATCCCTGTTTCTAACATGGTTCACACACACAGTCATAAACTGAACTGCTCTCATGCCATCTTTGCTGCGAATCCGTGCATAAGCAGATCCATAATCCATTACCTTTGTTTCCATGCGCATCTCTGTGATGAATGGCTGTCCAAGAATTATGGGATAAGAGCATGAATCCTGCACAAAGAAATGGAAATCCTCCTCTACATCACCAATAGAAACCCTGACACTGGGACGTTGGCGGCTCTCATATGCCACCCATGCTCTCTGTTACTTTCATAAACTCCACGAACTATGAGATTAATCTCTGAACCATGATCCACCAAAGCAACGGAAAGATATTTAATGCTTCTGGTTGAAGGTCTGAAGGGAGAGGTAGCTTCAGTTACCCCCGATTGTCTGCTTGACCCTAACCAAGGGGGTTGTTAGCTGCACCGGGTACGTGGACTGAACCCACCGCGTGAGATCTCTCCATTGGGTACTACTTGGAGCAGGAGGACGCTTGGGTACCAGGGGGCTCTGATCGTAAATCCCTTGTCTTCCGGGCCCTGCACAAGAGGCCATCATGACTCGGGATTGGATCTTGAGGCCTGCATACTAGTCTATGGGTGGAATCTTGGATTAGTGATTCGGGTGGATTATGGATAAGCCTGTGGGCTAGACTTTATCACTACAACAAAAAGGCCTCATACACGCACATTTGGACACAATTTTTGAATACAGAGAAAAACTTACAGGCGCATCTATCTGCCCGTCTATTTGCACGTCTATCATTTCGCGTCTATAATCGCATGTATCGACGAATTTACACGCACAAATAGACGCGCAATAGACGCACATATACACGTGCATATAGACAAGCTTTTAGACGCGCTTTTACAAGCATTGATAGACACGAACAGAAAACAAAAATGTCTTTTTTTTAAAAGATATTTAATTTTCTTTTTTAATTTTAATTATGTAGCACGTGTAGCCTGCATTATAGACGCGCGAATAAACGCGAATTACCTGCAATTTAGACGCGCTGATAGACGCGCAAAACAGAACTGGAAAAAAAAAACCAGAGAGTATCTCTGGTTTTTTTTTCCCCCTCCCATACATCAGATTGTGTATTTGGGAAAAAGACAATGTATCTTACGGGCATGAGAATTGAAAGTGAAAGTCCATGTATTCATTATATATCAAAGCATTTACAAGGGAAGTTTTGAGTGCTTGCGACCTAAAGCGTGGCCGCAAGCAGTAGACTCAAAGAGATATCATACATATACAAGAAAAGAAGGCCTCATGAGGAGGTATGGTGCTCCTCTACGAATCTGAAGAGGAAACATCCTCGCTAGTACCACCATGGCTACTAGCGTTGCTATCCCCCTTCTCACTGTGCTCCACATCCAGGTTCGCCTACACACACAAAAGATCAGGGTTGCTTACATAGACAAGGTGGAGCAAAAGTTATAATTAGTTATACTTTTAATAGGAAAGTAAGAAAAACATACCTCCTCTGGCTGTTGAATCCTCATGGCCCAGTTGTATTGGTCCTCAGTGATGAGACCCTTCTCATAAAAGTGAAGCCATGTTGCTGCGCGGTTATGGCCTCGATGGTAACCTACCTCTCTAGGGGTAGGTGTCCTACCAACGATGGTAGTCTGCAAAACATTTAGAGATATACAAACAATTAGATGTCACAATATATTAGACTAAAATATATAAAGAATTTAAAGAAATATATATTTTAAAAAACTAAAAATCAAAATATACTTACAAACTCTGCCTCCCACGACTCTCTGCCGCCCGATCCGTAATGCGACGATCCCACGGTTTCCATTTGGATCCGTCGCGCCTTTGCATGCTGGTGACTCTTCACTTTCTCAGCTGCTTTCTTCTTGGCTTTCTTCCACTCTACGTAGTGGCATATAGGTGGTTGGTTGTAGGCTCCACGCCCCTCCTCCAACCTCCGCAGTGAGTCCCTGGCCCGTGTCATGAGGTGGGATCTTTTGTTGTGAAGCATATCCCTCACTTTTGTACGTCCCCAATAATCCGAGAATCGCTGACCCTCAGGATTTGGGTACCTCCTATGGACTGCCCTCAACACCTCCTGCCACAAGCCGCTTTTTTTATTTTTGAAGGATATGAATCAATCTTTATACATCGCATGCACGATGCGCTTCAGGTACGTCTTCAAGCATGCATAGCTGGAGTAATGCATTACAAAAATGCTATGTATACTCAGGAATAGGCTCACGATCCCGTTGCTGAAGAAGATCCCATTGCTTAATAGCTTTCTCATGAAATTGTGGAGGAAGGAAATTTTGGACGCCCGAAAAGGACAGACGTCTCATCAACTTCTCGCACAAAGAATCCACTTTGTGTATGAACCCCGGTCATCAAAGTTTACAGAATCCACTGTAAAACCTCACGGAATTCCACTGTGGCACAGAATCCACCGTAAAATATGCCTCCTGGCATCACACCTTGGGTGTTTGGTGTGGCGGGTGGTGGCGCTTCTCCTTCTCCTTCTTCCTCTCCTTGGTAAGTTACCCTCCCTTGATGCTTGTTTGCTGCTTCTTCTTGTTCTCCTCTTTCTTGTTCTCTATTTCTTCCTCTCCTTGGCTTTTCTTTTTCCCTTCTTGTGTGTTTGAAATGAAAGAAGAGGTGAGTCATGAGGAGGTGAGGCATGAAGAGACTAGGTGAGGCATGAAGAGACTGCATGTCGGCTAAACTCAAGCTTCAAAACCGCAAAAAACACAGGAAAGGAAAGGCGCAGTTTGAAAAGAAATGATTTAAATATGGTTTGAATTTTGACGTGTGCGTCTATTTTTGCGTGTATATGTGCGTCTGTTGTTCAAATAGATGCGAGTATAGACGCGAATGTAGACGCGAAAATAGACGCGTAGGTAGACACGGATGTAGACACGCATTTGGGATTTATCATGATTTTTTGTTTTTAAGATAAGTTTTGATAGTGAATTCTTCTTAAGTTTTGATAAGTTAAGATAAGTTTTAAGATAATGATTTTTGTATATTTAAAATTAAGATCTTATGTAAACATATGAATGACAAATATTTTGATGTTGTCATGAATTAGGTTTAATCATGTTGACGTCCTCATCACCTAGTGCGGTGCAAGCTGGTGAGTCAATGAGTACATACTCAAGTGAGGATGAAACATTGCGTCTTCATAATCAAGATGCATGGCTACGACGAAAAATTAGATGCATGTGTGATCGTTGTCGAGGGCAACATATAGATAATTTGTTGCCCGTTTTCAAAGAAGAGCCAAGAAATTTGAGATTTGGTTTAGGTATGGATGGAATCAATCCATTTGGCATCAAAAGCACATCATACAGTGTATGGCTAGTGGTATTGGTGAACTATAATATTCCTCTATCCATGGCAATTAAAAAGGGACATGTGATATTGTCCCTTCTGATTCCTGGAAAGCACAAGGTAAAAGACATGGACATTTACTTAGAGCCTTTGATTGAAGAGTTAGAAATGTTATGGGAATATATTGAGGTGCAAGATACAAGTGCATCTGCATCCTCTAGAGATTTCACATTGAAGCCCATGTTGTTGTGGACCATGCACGACTTTCCAGGATACAGAGAGTGTTCACGTACATGTATATAACTCTATATTTGAAATTCAAGACTTGAATCAATTGCATTTTATTAATTCATTTTTTTTTTCAGGTTTAACCATGTCAGGATATCATGCATGTCCTATTTGCAATCCCTCTCTAGTTTCCTCTAGGCCGGCAGGTTTAAAGAAGGTTATCTATGACAATCATCATCGATTTCTTCCTATTGACCATCCCAAATATGTTCTCCCTACTAATGAAATGACTCCACAATCTCTAACCATTCGAGATTGGAAGGAGAGATGGATTAATGCCGACAGCCACCCTCCACATGGCATGAGTCGGTAAGAAGTGCATTTCTTTCGATTGACTTTAAAGTATTTAGCATGATGAAATGTTTACATAATATATTGTTTGTTTGTTAAGTTCTCTATATTCTTTCATCTTCCGTACTGGACTGAACTCAAGATCAATCACCTGTTGGACCCCATGCACATATTCAAAAATGTTGTATCTACATTATGGGATCACTTGATAGGGGCTCGCAATTCAGTTAATGTAAGGGGGGATTTACGTAACATTGGTCGCATGAGACGAGCCTGGCCACGAATTGGACCCAGAGGAAAGATTGAGCTACCCCATGCACCTTGGATATTGTTAAAGAATGAGGAAAAAATAGTGAAGGAACAAATATATAGCTTTTGAACACCCACAGGATGTATGAGATGTCTCAAGGGAGCCTTCATAAAGAAAAAGAAAAGAGGTGTGGAGCAACTATCTAGTTTGAAGTCCCACGATTGGCACAAAATGATTCAAGTAAGGGTATCTCTAACCATGAATATAGTAATTAGTGGCGTAACTATGTGTAAACTTTGGGGTATGATGACTTTTTCCTCTACTGACAATTTGCATCTATGAATATTGTTTACATTTAGTTCGTACTTCCTACTAGCATATCCCATTGTGCCTCCAAAGATGTACGTGATATCATTTACAAGATGGAGAGCTTGTGAGGTGTGTATACATTGTATTTTTTCATTATATATCTTTGAATTTCTACACAAAAGTAAACAATTCTCAAATACATCTTGATAGATACGTGAGCTCGAAGGAAATTGATCCAAACACATTGCAAGATGCTCGAGTATTATCTATTGAGGTGGTTTGTTTGGTGGAGAAAAGTTTTCCTCGATCCATTTTGACTACTCAATTACATTTACTCGTACATTTGATTGATGAGATCGCACTTTGTGAGGCAGTTCATGTAAGGTGGATGTTTTTTCTTGAGTGCTTCATGAAAACCTTGAAAGATTTTGTGAGGCAAAAAGCACGGCCTGAGGGAAGCATGGCTGAGGGTTGGTTAGTGCAATCATCCCTTGTTTATATCTCTGAATATATTGCTGAAGTGGATCCCTCTCAACCACGACTATGGAAAGATGATGAAGACTTGAGGATGACCTCTATAGTACCTCAAAGAAAAGAAATGAGTAAAGTGATAACAAAATAAGAACTTCGTAAGTTAAATAGTTTTTGTGTGCTCAATAGTGATGTTATGAGCAAATGGGTGACACTATATAATGAAGCAAGGGCAAGAAGAAAAAGCGAAAGATAAGAATTTCGCACTAGATATGGACGTAATGTCTCATTTCCAGATCATCTAAATGCGCTCCCACGTCATATTGACATAGATTGGTTACATGAGGAAATGGAGAGAATGGAAAAAGAGGAGGAAATTAATATATCTCAAGAAGAGTGGGAATACGCACGAGGTTGCTTATCAAAGGTGAGACATACTATCAATTAATTTGTTTCTATAAGTTTTTTTAAATATAAATAATTGACATGTTTGATCTTTTATCTTTTACTACTAGTGCACATTATTCAATGCACTTTGATGTGAGGGTAAACATCTTCGAACTCAACGTATAGATGAAAAGAGAAATACCCAAGATTGTGGTGTCCTTGCTCACTTCGAGGCTGCCAATGGTACCATGGAAGGTTATTGTGGCTTGATCCAAGATATTCTGAAGCTTGACTTCAGACGATTCTTTATATATGTACTGGATGTGAAGTGGTTTAAAGAAGTGGTAACAAATGGTGAGCATTGCACAATCAGACGTCATCCAAGTGGTTTTGTAATGATTGACTCTACAAAATTTCACCAAAACAAGAATGACACATTAGTACTACCTCAACAATGCGAGCACGTATATATGCAAAGGCTAATTTTTATATATATATACATGTGATATATATACACAATATAATAAGTACTTAAGTTTTTTGCTTTTGTTTTTCAAATACAGGTTGTGCATCATCCAATGGTAAACAATAACCGATGGTGGTATGTCATCCCTATATCTAATCGTTCAAAACCAATATATGGAGATAGCAGATGACAATCCAACAAATAATGATGATGTGCATGATGACACCATAATGGATGATATGCGTAATATAGTACAAGATGAACCTTACGATGATGTTCAAGGAAACACAAAACAAGACAATATTGTGATTGTCGATGATATTGATGAAGTTATTGAGCAATATAGCTACACATCTGATAGTGGGATAGACTTATTTGTTTCGTTACCTATTGGTTACATAGACCTGGAAGTGGATAGTTTAGCAAGGGCTGATCTCATTGAAGATGAGATGGATCATTCACTGTAACATACTTAATTTTCTTATTGATTCAATATATGTGTATTCCTAATTCTATGCTTTTTATCATGCGCACACGTGCATATTCAAGAATCAATAGTCAATTTTAAAGCAAGCATTGAATTTTCCATAATAAAAAGGAAGTATCTTTTATCATCTTCAAGTACATAGAGAAATTACGAGATACATATTGCAATGCTTGCTACTAATTGTAAGGTTTTTGTCACTTGCCGCTAATTACTTATATCAGGCTTGTCAACTAGAGGAACTGCCATTCATTAGAGAGCAATGAAAAAGTAATTATTAACTCTATTTTTTTAATTCAATGATTCAATGTGTATTCTTAATTCTATGGTTTTTATCATGCGCACATGTGCATGCTCAAGAATCAATTTCAGGTGGTTTAATAATTATTAACTTTGGTTTTTCAATTATGTGAATTGCTAATTTTAGGTGGTTAAATAATTGTGCATCTGATAGCGCATCTATATTAGCGTCTATTTGCGCGGATATATAAACGCAAAATTCGTATCTATTTAAATGCAGGTTTACATGCATTTATAGACGCTCTGATAGACGCACCCGACTTTGCGCGTCTAACGTGCGCATCTATGCCTCGTTTCTATTGTAGTGTATGAATGTATTCCAAAGATAAATATGATAACCTCTTGAAAAGGAACTTGATTAAAACTGCTTTTCTATGTCAAGTGCTAAGATTATGTGAAGGAACTTGTGTCTAACTGGCTAATTAATGAAGCTGCTTAATGCATGTCCAACTAAATGTGGTAGGTAATTAGACAACTAAAGCAATCTTGAGGAAAGTGCGGTGGATGTGGCCATGGGTCCGTCTTACAGATGGGTGGTCCTGGTTGGCCGGAAACTTTTCTCAATCGTAATGGACAGCAAAGAGATATTCTCAAAGGAAATGAATAGCAAGGGTGATGACCTAGAGTCTAGGGTACAATAATCCCAGTGTATGCTATTTTAGGGGAATGGAATGGGACTATACCTTATGGCAGAGAGGTCGAGCCTTTCATCCCTCTCGTTTCCCATTCTCCTTGAACCAAGTGCAGCGGCTTCGGCCCTGGCGTTTCTGCGTAAAGTAGTTTGCTTGGGGTTTGACGCTAGTTGTTGTTTAGGAAAATGACCATTAGGGGAAACCCTGATTCAGGTCAGTCCTAAGTGGGAATGAATGGAATACTTTCGCTACGTGGCAGACGCGGAAAGTCCTAGATTGCAAGCCCCGTAACATTCCATGGGAGTGCCGAGCGGAGCTTTCTAGACTCTCTTTCCGATGGACTGCTAAGACGTGTGCTGAAGGGAAGAGGTGGACACGTGACAAATGGGTTTAGTGGATACAATCAAGTCCAAGTTGTCCCAAAAGATCTTACGATGTGGAGAGTATTTGTTTACATAATCATGTACTCAAGGGATGAGTCATGAATATATATTCATATCTCAAGGGCTTACTAATAAAAATTTTCTATATCACATGCTTTTAAGGTCTATTTATAATTATCCTTATTTGTGAATCTTTCTTGAATAATACAACCACTTTTAATTCAAACTATACATAGCCTCTTTATATGACACCCTTATGCATGTAAAAAATATATAAAATTGGTTCTTTCAAAACCCCTTAGTTCAGGTCACGTGATACATACACACACACACACATATATATATATATATTCATGAGTGAGTGACTCCTAAAAGGTGTATATTATGTGGGTTTAAAATAAGGGATTTTAAAAATATAATATTTTTACATTTTTCACATACAAAAGGATGCCATATAAACGGATTATTTTTCAATAAAATAAAAATGAGTTGTGTTTTATTTAAGAAAAATTCATGGATAAAGATATTGATAAATAGGCCTTGAATGCACATCATAAAGAGAACATGTATATAGTAAATTCCCTGAGGTCATGTGGTTTAGACTCAAGAGCTCCCTAACATCCTTTTAGCGTTGTTGCATGGAATACGTGTGGGAGTTCGCGAAAGTCACTCATCACAAGGATGCTTTGCAAGATGAGAGTAAAGGAATATGAAGAGTACTCAATTCAAGAAAATAAGAAGAAGATAGAACAAGGCGTATGTGAAAGCAAGTTCATTGATCAAAGGTATGGTCAAGGTACATGTGCAAAAGCGTCTTGGTCAAGGGAAGGGATAGTGGAGTTAAAGGATATGTTGAAAAGACATTTCACGAGCTTGAGATGAATCTTGTGATGTCAAATTGCTCATTGATATGCTGTCACTCACCGAAATGACTTTCCCAATTGCCATACATGCTCATAAGTGCAAAGCCCTTAGCTCCGAAGGTTGAACTTTGAGAGAAGCCAATCTGACTATTTGTATTTACCTACCACTTTAATAAAAGAAGTAAACTATTCTCCTTTTGGAGAAGATGGGTACTTGATGGAAACGATCTTAGGAAGCGAATATTTCCCAACCACAAAAATATCACCACAATCCAATATTGAGGAAAGTAGTAAATCTCTACCATTCTCCTTTCAGAGAAGTAAACTATTCTCCTTTCGGAGAAGATGGCTACTTGTTGATGGAAACGATCTTAGGAAGCGAATATTTCCCAACCACAAAAATATCATCACAATCCAATATTGAGGAAAGCAGTAAATCTCTACTAATGTCATGCAATCATAATTCCTTACAAAGTCTTTGAGTTTGCCACCTTTTGGTTATTCACCTTACTAAAGAAGCTTCCACCACATGTAGTTGGCATTCCTTCCCTCTCCGATGCTGTTAAGCGCCACGCAAATGCATGTGGCCTTCAAACACGCATCTAGAAGGAGATTGTCTTTCATAATATCTGCATCCTAGTCTAGACGTCACTCCTTTTGGTTGATGCAAATTTTGCACTTCTCCTACTAGCAATTCAAGCGTGTATTGTGTAATGTGATTGTGACAACAACACGTTACCATGGCTCAAGATTGTGTGCTTCTTTAATGCTTGTGATGCACATTGCCACTACTTTTCTTCATTCACAGGTAGCCTACATCTCTAGTTTTCTTTGTTATGTGTGTTGTCCTTCATCGGTCTTTGTCAACTGATCTCTCTTCACAATTATGGCTAGCTTCAAGGTGGCTCCTTCCATCAGTTTGCTAAGGACCTTGTTTGTTTTCTTTACATTGGAATACATTGATTTTGATAAGCTCACCATAGCTCTTCTCCCATGACATTCGACATACATTTTTCTCCTTAATCTCCACACATGCTTGCCTTTACCATCTTTGGTACAATACTAAAGTAGAGTTCGTCCTCAATGCTCTTCCTTCCACCTAATTTGTAAGATCCTCTCATGCCAAAACAATGTAATACATCTGCCACAATCCAATAGGCATAGTAATCAAATCAAGTTTCCACTTGTAGTGAACACATAACGGGTAAGTAGGGTGAAGCTCATCTCTATGTATCACTGAAGAAAACAACTAACAATCAATGCATGTCTCAAAAGTTTCTGAGATATCTCTGTATATTCCTCTCCACCAGTAGCTCTCTCTAATCTTCTCATAGGTCGCCCGAACACCTCTATGTCCTACCCAAAGACTTTCATGAAACTCCCTCATGATTCGCACCCATGAAGCTCTTTCACATACACTTCTCAATGGCTATCCTTCTCACTTCCGTGGATGCTTCCAAAGTAGCCCACTCTGCAAGAAGAAACCATAAGCTTTCCTCCTAATCTTCTTGAAGTCTGCATCATTCCATCCATCCTATCTAGACATGATACTCAAATAACCGAAAATCTACAGATACTCTCCTGTATACAAAGACTCATCCACTCGCCTTCACTATTATTTGTGCTTGTAAATTTAGGAACACTATGTGTGAAAGGATTGTATGACCCAAAACTCACAAGAAATTTAAATAATGAATCAGGTTGAATTCATGGAGGGCGCAGCAAGCCACCCCCAACTAGTTGCCAACCCTAATCAAGGAGGTTCTAAATAATTGTGACAGGAACGTGGACCAAACTCACCATGACATGTCTCTCCGTGGGATAGTTTGAATGTAGGAGGATGCTTAGATGCAAGGGGGATCTAGTTGTAAATTCCGTGTCTCTCCAAAGTAGATGCATGACAACTATGATCAACATGCATGGCTAAAAGATCATCCCCATCATCAACATCATCAATGCAAGAAAAATCCATATCATTATACCTCGATCGTGAAAGCAAATTAACTACTAGGTTGTCCTTACCTACTATGTGCCTAAACTCGAGATTCATGGATTCTATATACACAATCCACCTAAGCATGGCAATGTCTGGAGTAGAACAACTCATGATCATACCTAGAAGAGGCAAACAATCAGTCTCGATCACCACAACACCACCAATGAAGTACTCTTTATCATTCTTGAGAGCCGTGACAACTCCCAAGAGCTCCCTCTAAACTTGTGGATACTTGAGATGTCCCAAGGGCTCCCTCTAAACCTGTGGATACTTGAGATGTCGCTTATTTAGGACTCGTGTCCCAAACCGGAGGTATACCTACTCCCATCTGCATGGTCTTGGTCAATAGCCCATCCAATACCAATATAACTAGTATCATTGGTGAGTACAATAGGTCTCCCACACTCATAATCTGCTTTTGGAAGACTTGAAGTAGCTCTCAACAATCTCTTGAGCTTTTGCATAGCTCTAGTGTGTCTCATATCCCAAAAAAACATTGCCCTTTCCTCAAGAGCTGGTAGAGATCATCTAGAATATCAAGGAAATGAGGAATCCAAATAAGATAAAATACACAAGCTCCAAGAAACCTACAAACATTCGAATAGAAGAGTAAGTCTCCACAATCTTCTGTATGGCATCAATCTTTGAAGGGGAAGGCCTCCTACCATAATATCCACACATATGTCCAACAATCAAAACCTCTCTGGCACCAAAAATAGACTTCAGCCCCAACAAGGTCAAATTTACTTCCCCTATCTTGCAAAGAATCCTCTCAACATCTCTAATATGGCGGCCACAAAGTACCTATATCCATGATCATCTAAAGTCACATCCTTCTCTTTCTCCAAACAACCCTTCATAGGCAGATCATAAAAAATGAAAGGCATGGTAAGATCTGGAATAAAATCCCATAAGATCTTGTTCATTCCATTCATCATATGGGCAACAGAATTAGTAGCTCCCTATATGGAAGCATTCATATTTGGACAAGTCCTAAAGGGGCCTTCATCGTAGTCAAATCTCTACTCTCAAGGGAAACCTGGAACTAGTCATAGCCGAAATAAAGATCACCAAGTGAATAGATAGCACGTCTAGCAAAAGCCTCTAGGAAATCATCCACAATAGGTCTTGCACCAACATTCTATATAGTGACCCTGTTCATCGACTATAAGTCCTATATGAATCTGAGTGTCCCATTCTTCTTGGGAACCGTGAACCATCTATTAGAATACGGAGCTGAAGATGATTCTAGAGTCCCCATCCTGATCTGCTCATTCAAAAGCTCCACCAATTTGGGCAAGTGAGCCATAGGCATAGGAATAGACTGTAGATTCCAAGAAGCATGCAGAATGGTAAAAATAACCATAAATGTCAAAACCCTAGGATGAACACAACCTATCTCATGCAGGAAAAAAGAAAAGGCTTTCCCATGTCTGCTCAACATCTCCTCAAAACATTTAATCTCTTTTCTTGGAAGTAAAAAATCTTCAGTTCTAATCTTCATTCCTTTCAATGTCTCAACTAAAAACATGTGTCCAATATTTGCACGATCTTGCAAAGGAGGCTCCATAGATGCTCTCTTAATCATCTCATCACTTTCCAAAGGTAGCGGTCCTACAACTGGTCTGACGGTCTTGCCAACAGTCTTATATTTTGTATGTACTTTGGCTTCTTTGCTACAACTTGTAAATTTTATCCCTTATTGTAAATACCTTGGTAAACACAAATATTGCTACGTGTAAACAACACCCAACTCTTTTGATTGACAAAAATCATTCATATCTTTTTTGGACTACATATGAACATCTCAACACCGAGGTTCACTACTTACTTTAGCTATAAATCCTGTTTGTTGATGTAAATCAGCACATTTTAGCAATGAACACTTTTTGTTGAGAATTCTCGGCCTCCAAATTTTCTTGCAACATGAAATCAACAACTTTGTAATACATCGCCAGAGAATGGACTTGTAAGACCTATGACAACTCTTGATTTTCAGTTTTCAACAATGCTGAAAGATCCTCCATAGTATCTCAGCATGATAGCCCATCGTAAAGACCATCTACCGTATCTTCATCCTATAAAAGACCTACAAGCTTCAATTCTTTTTCTTTTCTCTTCAAGTAATGCATGGCAACTCTAGGAATATCCATAATATGTTGAAAACACAAAGCACTTTCAGCAGACATGCATAAACTCTTGAGGAAAAAGTACTGCTACCAGGAGGCGAGAGCTTTCCTTATCTCGTACCATTGTCGTCTTGTAGGACAGTGGTATCTAACAGATATCTAGCTCTCCTACTGTTGTTGGAAGAGGACAATCCCTCAAAGAATCCTTCTTATATTGATGGTTGACACAAACTGTCATGAACTTGATAGCCCTCTTTCCATCCTTGCTTCGCATCCTTGCATGGATACACCTATCATCCAGAACCTTAGTCTCCATCCAAGACTTAGGAAGGAGTGGCTACCCCAAAATAATAGGATAGGAACAAGAGTTCTGCACAAAGAAATGATAAGTCTCATACATATCTCCAATAGAAATCTTCAATTTTGGAACAAAGCAGTATACAAATCTCTTGCAGTGTTGTTGGCTGCACATATGCGCTAATCATGATCCATATCAATTGATCATCTACTAATATCATACAATCCACACACTATGACATTAGTCTCAGAGCCATGATCCAAAAGAGCAACACAAGGGGTCTTCGTCTAATCAATCTTGATTACTATCTCCATAGTCGCAGAGTCCATTGACTGCAACAAAATTGGCTATGAGGCACCAATCTAGGCATGTCATTACTCTCTGCATACTATTCAAGCTAAAGAGTCTTCACGGACTACATATATAAAGCTCCATCTGTAGACTCCTCAATAATCTTCTCATCAGAATCAATCTCCTCAATCTGCAAGCCATAGATAATAGCCTCACTAACTACTAAAGCCTCTCGATGGATCATATCCTATGTTGATCCTTCAATAATTTGTCATTTTCTTTTAATGATTTTGATGATAACATCATGAAATTCTCTTTTGGAAATTCCCAAGACTTCTCCAAGAGTGAATTCAATTTTGTAGTTAAGAATCCAATCCTCAAGCACCTTCTTCAAGTCCATAGTCGTCTCAATGTCGGAAAACAGCTTGAATCCAAGTTACTTTTTCATCTTTCAATCCTTTGTCTTTGGGGCTTTTTGATCTTCCTATACTTTCAACTTCTGATTTGTAGCCATACTTTACTTTGGTCATGAAGAAGAAGGCCGAGAAACTGGATCGTCTTCCTAGTCACCCTCTTTGAACCTTTAGGCTAATCATCATCTCTTTTTCCCTTCTCCTCAATAAGTACTATGAATCCCTGAGATTTTGCCATATAGGCATAGATAGAAAAGACATCAACTCAATCATCCCATCCAGTCCCTTTCCTGATATCATCACCTATGGTTGAAAGTTCGAATGTTGAAGCTTTTCCCTTTTTCTCTGCATGCACTGCATAGGACAATAAAGGAGATTTGTCCTTCGGCAATTGCTCTAATTGAAGGCCATAGGCAACAACTTCTCTTGCCACCTCTTCCATCACATAAGAAGAGCGGAAAAGTGACTCCTCTAACAATTTCATCATACTACCCTTACCAAAATTTGGTTTGATCTACTGCTATATATCTCCAAAACATATCATCTTGTCTTTCCAGACTACCAACTTCAACCTTCTCACCTCTTCTAAATCTTGATAGTCCTTCCGATCACAATCTTGGCTATCACACCACATGCAACGACGGACATGATCACTCTTGGAAGAATGTGCAAGAGTGGAAGAAGTTGGGGCTGAAACCGGAGCTGGACTAAGCACCTCTTGCTCCATTCTAGTCATCTTGATTTGTAGGTCTTTTGAGTTCTTTGATATCTCCTCCACCATATCTTCGAAGTAGAAGAAGTCGTGGTAGGAGAAGACATCATTGGTGGTGACTGCATTCCATTCTACAAGCGAACCTTCCATCTCCATCTCTTTGTCAAACCATAGCAGGAATAGGCATAGGCATAGACACATGTTGAGAAATAGGAGAAGTAGTGGATGATGCAACAAGAGGAGTAGGAGAAGTTGTGGTAGGAGAAGACATCACTAGTGGTGATTGTATCTCATTCTATAAGCGAGCCTTCCATTTCCGCCTCTCTTACCCTATTTAGTGATGTCTTCTCCTACCACAGTTAGTGTCCTATACAAACAAATTTGTCACTCTTACCCATAGAGTAGGCATGACAAGCCATAGGAAATAGTTGCTCAGTTGGTTAGAACTCTAAAGAAGTGCATCTGGATTTCAAAGACCTTCATGTAGACTAAAACATTATGGTCATTAAATAATTTTGGCTCCCTAGCCAGAGCCTTGATCGCCTTAGTCGCACCAAGCGTATATATCATTTAATGTGTGAAGTCTATTGAATGATTTATTACGGATGGACATGAAGTAAATTTCGTGCTTGAAATATTTGGTATTTTGATGAAATTTAATAATTATGCCCATATTTTGTTAGTATAAATAATCTCTAGAATAGGGTGATGGGCCATCTTGGGGAGTGCACCTATAAGAAATCATCTATATAATGTGCATTCAGAGGATATTAAGAAATACCCTTTCTTTACATGCTATAAGGTCATAAAATGACCCCATTTACTGTACTACACTTATGAATTTTTTCAAGCTATAATTAAAAATCCTCTTTTGTAAATATAATTTTGTAAATTTTAGTAAGCATAGTACCTTTTCTTTTTAACTTACTTCGTATCATACATGTTTTATAAGGTGGATCCCTCGGATGGGCCACATATATATATGTACATTAAAAAGGTTGATATTAGGCTCTCTTCATGGTTATCAATCCATAGTTTTGGGGGGAGAGAAAAAATTTAGGTTTAGGAATTCATAATTGAGAATACACATTTATCTCGATGACTAATGATCCCAATGTGATGTCCAAATCTAAGAGCTATTTGGCCCACCCTAGAACTGAACAAAGCTTGATCCTTACCCAAAAATATGCCACTTCGAAAACTACTACCCAAATGCATGTTCTCTCCCCAAATAACCAAATGCATGTTTATTTCCCAAAGCTATGCCCAATAATAGCTATAGCCAAGGAAACACTTGCTTTCTTGTGAATGATTGAATACATTTCTTCACACTACTAGTCAAATTATCACCCCAAACCATCCAAAGTAACCATATGTGTAGAATGTTTAGCTCTTTACACATCTATAAGATGAAAAGTGTTATATGTATATGTAGTATGTGCGTATGTATTTGCATGTGTTTCCATGTTTGCATACATATGTAGGTTTACACACACACACACACACACACACACACACACATAGATACATATCTATAAGATGAAAAGTGTTACATGTATATGCATGTGTTGTGTGTGTGTGTGTGTGTGTGTTTCCATGTTCGCACACACATATATATATATATACACACACACACACACACATATATATATATATATATATATATATATATATATATATATATATATCTATATCTATATATATACATATATATATATATACATACATACATACATACATACATACATACATACATACATACATACATACATATATATATATATATATATATATATATATATATATATATATATATATATATATAGAGAGAGAGAGAGAGATAGAGATACCTTCGTAGGTACAATCAAGATTTCTTTTAAGAGAAAATCCTATTTATTGTCATTTTTCATGAACCTAGAAAGCTCTCCTTTAATCAATCTTGAATCATGAATTTCTATATCATCTCTTACATGTAGTATTTGATGGGGGATTTCAATGGCATACTACTCTCAGGTAAGTTACTCATGAGTATATGTGTGCATTACGTGGGTTCAAAATAAGGTATTTTTAAAATACTATACATATATATATTTACATACAAAAAGGTGTAATATAAAGAAGTTATTTATAGATTGAATAGAAAAGGGTTATGTTTTATTCATGAAACTTTCATAGATAAGGATATTTATAAATAGGCCTTGAACACACGTGATGTAGAAGATATATATCTAGTAACTTTCCTGAGATATTGCTATTGGTGTAAAAATGTGTTTTACTCATGGGAAGGTTAAACATTAATATATGTATGTATCATGTGGGTTCAACATAAGAGATTTCTGAAATACCATTTTTACGCATTTTTTAAAATACAGAATGGTCCCATGTAAGGGGATTACTTATAGATTGAATAGAAAAGGTTATGTTTTATTAAGGAAAAGTTCATAGATAAGGATATTTATAAATAGACCTTCAATGCACGTGATATGGAGGATATACGTGTAGTGAATTCCTTGGGGCTTTCACCACATGTCTGTTGATTTTGTGTGTAATTACTTGCATAGATACATGCACTTTTTTCTCCATACAAGCTATGCATAGGGCTTTTTCAAGCCCATCTTAATCAAAAGTAGATTGGGAAAAGCATAGCAAGAGTGCACAAAGAAAACACATCTAATCATTGAGAGACTAAAGAAAAAGAAGAATAGGAATTTATCTCTCTATCATGATCTCACCTTATTTGAAACCTATGGAGTATCTTTATGTGTGTGCAGAAGAATTATAGTGAGTGAGGAATAAGATGTCCTTCCTCGATGAAAGATCTTATCCATGACGCCTCTCATATGGAAGATCATGGTCTCATATATTAGCATTCATAGAGAAAGAGATGTGGACAAAAGGCACAGGGCTGAAAGGGTAGCAGACATGCTCCCTTCACTTCATTCCATCAACACAATCACTAAAGTCAACTGTGTGTACTATACACACAAAAGATCGAAATGACCTAGATCTATAAGTCAGTGGGACTTAACCTTATTCAACTAAAGTAGACAACTGTGAGCTTGAATCTCAACACTCCCCCTCAAGCTCAAGTGGGGTACTTCACTCCAAGTACCTCTCTAAAGTGAACAAACTTATCTTTACCCAATGACTTGGTAAAGATATCTGCAACTTGGTCTTCTCTCCTCACATGGACCAACTCAATGTCACCTGCAATCACTTTTTCTCTGATAAAGCCTGACTTCCTGCATGCCCAAATCATCAAGAAGCTTCATAAGCCATGCTGCCTCACATGCAGCTAATGCAGCACCTCTATACTCTGCCTCAGTACTAGAGAGTGCAATAGTAGTTTGCTTCTTACTGCTCTAGCTGACTATACTACTACCAAGGGAAAATGCATACCCACTAGTAGATCTCTGTCATAGGTACTTCTTTCCCAGTCTACATCTGTATATCCCTGTAAGCTTTAAAGGCTTATCATGCTCACAGAATAGACCATAATCAGATGTAGCCTTCACATATCTCAAGGTTCTCCTCACTACATCCAAGTGCGACTTCATAGGCTCCTGCATGAACTGGCTAATTAGTCCAACTAAATAGCTAAGATTCGGTTTAGTAATGGTAAGATAGATCAGGCTACCCACCATTTGTCTATACATAGTGACATTCTCAATCTTATGGCCAACATCTACAAGTAGCTTAACATTTTTCTCCAATGGAGTGCTCAAGTATTTGCAATCCAACATACTATACTTGGTCAACATGTCTTGTACATATTGCTTTTACAACAATCAAGTATCATGTGGTGTAGAGACAACCTCAATCCCAAGCAAATACTTTAGTTCACCCAAATCTTTGACCTGAAATTCAGCATGTATAATTTCCTTGATCTCTCGAATTCTTGTGACATCATCACTTGTAATGATCAAGTCATCCACATAGATGACTGATATCACATAACTAGCCCTTGTCCTATTTGTGAATAGGCTATGAGCAGCCTTGCCCATAGTGAAACCAAGTTTTTGTAAGCATGCACTTATCTTAGCATTCCAAGTTCTAGGTGCTTGCTTTAGCCCATATAATACTTTCTTCAATCTACACACATATGTAGGAAATTCTAGATGTACATAGTCCTCAAGTTGATCCATGTATACTTCCTCAACCAAATCACCATTGAGAAAAGCATTCTTCACATCCATCTGATACATACTCCATCCTTTAGATCTCCTCATATTTTAGCAACAGGGCTGAATGTCTCCTCATAATCAAGACCATATTGTTGTGCATATCCTTTTGCCACAAGTCTTGCCTTGTATCTTCCCAATGTGCCATCTGATTTACACTTCACTTTGTATAGCCATTTGCAACCAATAGCCATTTTTTCTTCAGGCAAATCAACCAAATCCTAAGTGTCATTTTCAGCCAGTGCTAAATATTCCTCATCCATTGCCTTACACCAATGATCATCCAAAATAGCTTTGGAAAACTTTGTGGGTTCCTTAAAGCTAGTGAGTTTTGCTATATATGCATAGTGCCTCACTTTATAACCACTATATGTAAGCCTATCCATAGGCTTCTTGACTCTTTCTGATCTTGTCAGCTAAGGTGCAGTATGAGACTCTCCTCTCTCATGAGGTGGTATGCATCTATGTCTCACAGTAGGAGTCACATACAAATTTGATTATTGAGATTGTGACCATGATTAGGGAGGCAACGGTTTTATGCATGCCTTGCAAAAGACGATCAACTCAATTTCTTTCTTGATGTATTTTCCATGCGTAAGGATGAACTTGATTGGCACACTCTTTGAGAAAAAGCACAGAAAGATGCATCTGATCAATGTATGTGAATCCATTCGTTTAGACAAGGATGTGAGAGTGTCTTGAAGCTGGATTGTTTCCATACCTGACCCGTATAGTTACACATGCCTTTGTAGACTTGCCAATGGAGCTTTCCCACAAGAGCTCTATAACCTAATAAATTTCAACCCCTATGGTTGCTAGGATGAGAGCAAGATTGAGAAACATTGCTAAAGACCATGTCCACATCCTTGCCCACAAACACATCCATCATCCACGCCTCTGTTTAGGACATCCTTGTATGGCCTTCAACTGATAGTGGGACAGATTTCGTGAATACATTTTCTCTACCCATAGTAGTGGCTATTAATTAGAACACTATCATAACCTTAGCACCCTCCAACCTAGTTGAAAAAGTATTGGTAGTTTGCAATGTTCTTCCACATGGATCAATGTAGCATTTTCTATTAGGATTTTGAATTCTAGAAGATTATTTGATGCTTCGTATTCTTCTCAAACATGATTTTTGTGATGATGTCAATTTATCACCCTAAACCAGATACTATGAAAACATGTCATGAAAAGTGAAGTGTTTTAGAAGATTCTTCCTTGTCCTAAAGCTATAAAAATGGTAGCTTGCTATCTTCAAACCAAAGTGTCTAAAAGATCATGTTGGTGTATGGATCATGCTATACATAGTGAGGTAATACACAATTATCTTCAAATCGAAGTATCCCGAATATCATGTGATGCATCAATCATGATATATGTGGTGAGACCTCACGTATGTATTGAATGCTCAATACTAAGAGGATTAAAGTAACTTTAGATTTATCGATGAATGAAAAGAGCATCATGTCTCTACCCTGTCCATCTCACGTCAAGGAAATGTTTAAACTATTTCAAGATGTTGAGGAAATATGTAATTGTAAACCCTTCCTCAATGGCCCTATGATTGAAAGTGAGTTGTTCCACAAGGGACTAAAATATTGGCAATGAAATATGTGCTTGGGTCAAATACTCAAAATAATAATTTTCTATTGAGTTGCCCTTTTCCATAGCAATATATTTGTGAATTTTTTTCTTATATCATAAAAAAAGAAGGAAAAAAAGAAAATATTTTAAATTATAAATTTAGAGCTTCTTACAGCTTATACTACAATAGAAATAGAGCAAAGATGCAGGAGTGTGACACATTTTTATAGTTACATATGACAAGAAAGGGACAAAGGAAGCACTTTATGAAAGGCGAGACACAAGATGAGACCATGATCTTCCATATGAGAGACGTCATGAATGACAGCTTCCATCGAGAAAGGACATCTATGTAACGTGTCCACTAGCATCATCCAGGACACGTCTTAGCAGTCCATCGAGAAGGATGTCTAGAAAGCTCCGCCCGGCACTCCCATGGAACGTTACGGGATTTGCGATCTAGGGCTTCCCACGTCTGCCATGTAGCGGAAGTATTCTGGCCATTCCCACTTAGGATTGACCGGAATTAGGGTTTTCTTGATTGGTCATTACCTAACAGCAACTAGCGTCGGACCCAAGCGAACTACTTTACGCAGAAACACCAGGTCTGAAGCGGATTCACGCTGCACTTGGTTCAAGGAGAATGGGAAATGAGAGGGATGCAAAGCTCAACCTCTCTGCCATAAGGCATAGTCCCATTCCGTTCCCCTAAAACAGCGTAAGACATAACTCTAGGTCAACGCTTTTGTTGTTCCTGTCCTTTGACGATCATTCCGCTATTCTTCAAGATTTGAGAAAAGTTCCCAGCTAACCGGGACCACCCAACTGTAGGACGGACCTAGGGAGTCTTGCGACTTGGCAAGTTCCCTTATATTCTGGGTTAGGGCGTACCCTATTAACCCAACTTGGTCAACCCTAAAGTTCATTGGATACTTTAGTTTCCGATTTTTAACCTTCCTTATTTAGAAGGATATCAAAGAATACATCCTTTTGCAAGATAACTTGCATAAGGATCTGCCATCCTTGCTGAGGGTATTTAACCTTCCTTCTTGTGAATCAATCACAAGACCATATGATTTTTTGGTTTAAGGTATAAACGTTTCTTGGTTTTTAAATCATTCCCAATACATATTTCGCAGCATAGGTATTTCTAGGCTTACATTAATTCGGTTAACTTTTAGAAGGTAATATTGAGATCACCTCGGCATGATTTGTTATCCTTGTGACAATTGATTTTTCAGTCCTAAACTTTTTTAATTAAACTTCCTTTTTCCTTGCTAAGATATGCAGTTAGAAATGATAACTTCCTAGAGTTCAAGCAACGTAAGAAACCTTTAATGAATTTCATCTTCTATGATGATTCGTTGCAAAAAAAAAAGAATAGGGGTTAATGGTGCAAGATGCAGTTTTTATACCTTCAAGATTTAAGTGAAATATACTACTAAAGTAGGTAGATAATCTTGCTCGTAATTTGTTTCAATGCATGATTCTATTTGGAGGAAACTATGTTTTATACATTATCATTTTTGCATGTTCAATTAAATTAAACTTCTTCATCGTAAATAACTAGGACAAAATATATCTTATCCCTAACAATTCATCTTTCCATGATTGAATTAAAACCCATATAAAACCAAGAAGGAAAAACCTGGTTTTGGGGTGAGATATCCACATGGATACCGGGAGATGACCCTCCCACAACTACTCCTTGGACTTTCTTAGGCAGCATCGCAGTTGTAATCCTTCGGATGTGAAGGCAGCTTTTACTCTCCTTTTCGGATTTCCACCGTCTCTCTTTTGAGGCAAGGAGCCGTTCAAAAGATTGACCACAAGAAGGGATAATAAGACCTTTAAAGTCTTAGCTTCTTCGGAGAGGGAAAGATTTATAAAGCCTAAAAAGGCCCTATAGGGTATATACATAGCAAAAAAGGTTGTGCGTGAGTGTGGCTTCGCAACATATGAACCTTGGGAGATTTTTGGGTACGGGAGTTAAAGGACTTAGGGGTTTTCAAACCCAGGGGGGAAATTTGAAGGGTAACATAAGGGATTATAGCACGGGGAAAAAGGTGTGTAAGGAAAAAGGGTACACGGGGGTTTGTTGAGGAGAAGCGAAAAAGAGATGATGATCAACTTGAATGTTCAAAGAGAGTGACTAGGAGGATCAATCTAGTTTCTCTACCTTCTTCTTCAGGACTAGAACAAAGTATCACTACAACAGAAACCAGGCATAGACGCGCATGTTGGACGCACAAAGTCGAGCGCGTCTATCACAGCGTCTATATACGCGTGTAAACGTGCATATAAATAGACACGCACTTTGCGTCTATATATCCGCGCAAATACACGCGCTTATACACGCAAAAATAGATGTACACGTAAAAATTCAAATCATACTTAAATCATTTCTTTTCAAACTACGCCTTTCCTTTCCTACGTTTTTTTGCGGTTCTGAAGCTTGAGTTTAGCCGACATGCAGTCTCTTCATGCCTCACCTCCTCATGACTCACCTCTTCTTTCATTTCAAACACACAAGAAGGGAAAAAGGAAAGCCAAGGAGAGGAAGAAAAGGAGAATAAAAGAGAGAAGAACAAGAAGAAGCAGCAAGAAAGTAAGCAACCATCAAGGGAGGGTAACTTACCAAGGAGAGGAAGAAGGAGAAGAAAGAAGCGCCACCACCCGCCACACCAAACACCCAAGGTCAGTCTCTCTCTCTCTCTGTCTCTCTGTCTCTCTGTCTCTCTCTCTCTCTCTTTCTTTCTATCTTCCTCTCTCTGCTTTGTCTATGTATTTAGGATTTGTGATTCCATTATGTATTGCATTTTGTAAATCAATAATGGCGGTCGTCTGCTAAAATCAGCCGACCGAGCGCGTCTGATAGCGCGTCTACATCTCAGTGTAGACGCAGATATAGACGCGAAAAATGTTTCTCTGGGGGTGCATCTTTGAGCGCGTGTGCTCTGCAGTGTACACGCGAGGATACACGCGCTGACAGACGCCCGCAGAGACGCAGGTATAGACGCGCACAGAGACGCATGTATAGACGTTGTATGTAATATGTTTTATCTACACAAGGTAATATGATTTTTATTGTGTAGATGTGGAATCCTGGATCCTCTAGCACTCCATTCAATAAGGAGCAATTCATGGGGGAGATGACCAATTATCTTGGTCGCCCTCCCACTGCAGATGAGGTTTTCAGTGTGATGTCTGGGACACCTATCACATCTTTGCCTGCACAGGGATCAGCTGAGGTATATGGATCAGCCGAAGCACGTACATTTGCAAAGGCAATTGTATCGAGTGAGGTAGAGGGTAGTGCACGTCGAGGGAGGAGGGAGAGTGGTGCGAGAGGACGAGGAGGTCGAGGGCTTTGTGGGGGTTGCCTAGGTGGTGGCTCTCGATCACCCTCACCGGAAAATGAGAGAGGTGAGCCTCCATAAATGTACTACTCTATCACTGATGTTGGTGGTATCTTGCATGACTTTGAGGGGAGGGGAGTGATAGCCTACTTGAGGAGTGTCGTGCATGCCACATACAAAGATTGCATGATTCCCTTCAAGCACCAAAAAAATAGTTTGTGGCAAGAGGTGCTGCGGGCAGTACATAAAAGGTACCCTAATCCCGAGAATTCATGATTCTCAAATGATTGGGGACGGTCAAAGGTGAGAGACGCGCTTCATAATAAGAGGTCTCACCTTATGACGCGCACCAAGGAGTCATTGCGGAGACAAGAGCAGGGGCGCCCTGGATATGGCCAACCACCCAATTGCCACCGCAAGGAGTGGAAAGAGGCCAAGAAGAGAGCAACGGAGAAAATGACAAGTCGCCAGGATGTAGAGGTGCGACGTATCCAGATGGCAACCATGGGATCGTCGCATTATGGATCGGGTGGCAAGGAGTCATGGGAGGCTCAGTTTGTAAGTATTATTTGATTTTTTTAAAAAAATTAAATTTTGTAATTTGTTTCACTTCATTATGTAGTGTGTTTTAATATGTTGTATGTTCAAATTGTTTTGTAGTTCCATATCGTTGGTAGGATGCCTACTCCTAGAGAGGTAGGCTACCATCGAGGTCATAACCGGGTGTCCACTTGGCAACATTTCTACGAGGGACTCATCACGGAGGAGCAATATAATCGCGCCATGAGGATTCCACCACCAGAAGAGGTATGTTTTATTTTTTACATGAAAAGTATAGATAACTCTAATTTATTGTTTGTAATGGTATTTATATACCTTAATCCTTTGTGTAGGCGAACCATGATGCAGTTGAGGATAGCGAAGGGGGGACTAGCAGTAGCAGTGGCGGCAACGACAGCGGCACATGCAATGGTGGTGGTAGCAATGATGATGCCTCTTCTGAGGAGATATAGAGGAGCCCCATGCATGCATGCCTCCCCTTGGCTTGTAATTTTCATTTTTGATATGTATTACTTTCAGCTAGTGCTTGCGACCATGATGTCACAAGCACTAGAACTCAAAATGTAAAAATGTTTCATATATATGAAATTTCGTGTGCTACATACATTGTTTTGTTTTTAGTATCCAATCTTCGAAATAATCTTTCTCTGTTTTCCCTAAGCATACAATTTGATGTTGATGGGGGAGAAAAAACTAGAGAGCATGTGGCTTTCAAGTTTTTTTTTCATACCTCTATTTTGCGCATTTATCAGCGTGTCTAAATTGCAGGATAAATGCGCGTTCAAAGCCACATGCTCTCTGGTTTTTTTTTCATACCTCTATTTTGCGCATTTATCAGCGTGTCTAAATTGCAGGATAAATGCGCGTCTATTCTCGTCAAAAACTTTCAAAGTAAACGCGGTTTTAGATGCGTAGATACACACTGTATAGACGCACAATATGAATATGTCCACTTTTTTATACATATGATTATATATTTACGTAGCGCGTTTATACACGCGTCTATAGGCACGTCTAAGTGTGCGTGTGACTCTAATCATAAGCGCGCTTTTAGACGCGATTTTGTAGACGCGTTAATAAACACGCCCGATATTTTTTTTCACAATTCAAATATTGCGTCTACAAGCACGTCTATGAACCCTTTTTGTTGAAGTGTATGGCTGAAGTTTAAAAGATAGTAGTATAGGAAGATTAGAAAGCTCCAAAGACACAAGATTCAAAGCCGAAAAGTTACCTGGATTCAAGCTGCTTTTTGACATTGAAATGATTATGGACTTGAAGAAGGTGGTGGAGAATTTCATGATGTTATTGTTGACATCATTAAAAGAAAATGACAGATTATTGAAGAACTGACATAGAATTACTATCTATTACTTGCAGATTGAGGTTAGCAGTTATTATTGAGGTTATTATCAATGGCTTATAGATTGAGGAGATTGATTTTGATGAGGAGATTACTGAGGAGTCTACAGATGCAACTTTATGTATGCAGTTGGTGAAGTCTCTTCAGACTTTACTTCAACGTGTATAGTATGTGGAGAGTAATGACAAACCTAGATTTGTGCCTCGTAGCCATTTTTCTTGCAGTCAATGGGCTCATGTGACTACGAAGATAGTAGTCAAGATTGGTGAGACCCCTTGTGTTGCTCTTTAGGATCATGGCTCCGATATTAATGTCGTCGTGAGTGGATTGTATGATACCGGTAGATGGCCAGTTGTTATGGATCATGGTTGGGGCATATGTGCAGCCAAAAACACTGCAAGAGATTTGTATGCTACTTGTCCGAACTTGAAGATTTCTATTGGAGATGTGGATGAGACTTATCATTTCTTTGTGCATAACTCTTGTTCCTATCCTATTATTTTGGGGTAGCCATTCATTCATGAGTCTCCGATGGAGACTAAGGTTCTAGATGATGGGTCTGTCTATACATGGATGTGAAGCAAGGATGGAATGAGGGCTTTCCAGTTCATGATAGTTTGTGTCAACCATGAAAGGAATAAGGATTCTTTGAGGGATTATCCTCTTCTAGTAGCAGGAGAGCCAGATATTTGTTAGGTATCATTGTCTTGCGAGATGACATTGGTACGGGACATGGAAATCTCTCGCCTCTTGGTATCGGTAGTTTTTCCTCAAGAGTTTATGTATGTCTACTAAAAGTAATTTGTGCTTTCTGCATACTATGGATATGCTAGAGCTGCCAAGTAGTACTTGAAGAGAAAAGAAAAAGAATTGAAGCTTGTAGGTCTTTTATAGGATGAAGATAGGGTAGATGGTCTTTATGACGGGCTATCATGCTCGGATACTATGGAGGATCTTTTAGTATTTTTGAAAATTGAAAATCAAGAGTTGCCATATGTCTTACAAGTCCATTCTCTGGCGATGCATTGCGAAATTGTTGATTTCATGCTCCAAGAAGATTTGAGGGCTGAGAATTCTTAGCAAAAAGTGTTCTTTGGTAAAATATTTCAGCAAAAAAATTTACGGGGCACTGATTTACAGCAGCAAATAGGATTTAAAGCTAAAGTAAGTTGTGAGGCTTAGTGTTGGGATGTTCATATGCAATCTGAAAAAGATATGGCTGATTTTTGTCACTCAAAAGAGTTGGGTGGTGTTTATAAGTAGCAAAATTTGTGTTTACGAGGGTATTTATAGCAAGAGCTGAAATTTGCAGGTTGTAGCAAAGAAGCCAAAGTATAGAAAAAATATAAGACAGTTGACGAGAAGGTCAGACTAGTTGCAGAATTGCTACCTTTGGATAGTGATGACATGATTAAAAGAGAATTTATGGAGCCTCTTTTACGAGATCGTGGAGATATTGGACACAGGTTTTTAGTTGAGACACTAAAAGAGATGAAGATTAGGACTGAAGTTTTTTTTTCTTCCAACAAAGATGAAATGTTTTGAGGAGAGGTTGATCGAACATGGGAAAGGCTTTGCTTTTTTCGCGTATGAGATAGGTTGTGTTGATCCTAGTGTTGTGACGTCTATGGTTATTTTTACCATTCCGCACATCCCTTGGAATCTACGGCCTATTCATGTGCATATGGCTCACTTGCTTAAATTGGTGGAGCTTCTAAGTGAGAAAATTAGGATGGGGATTCTAGAATCATCCTTAGCTCTGTATTCTAATAGATGGTTCACAATTCCCAAGAAGGATGGGACACTCAGATTCATACAACTTATGGTGTGCATTCAAGGCCTATTTATAAACATCTTTATCTATGAATTTTTCTTAAATTAAAAAAAAAAAATTGTAATTGAAAAATAATCATTTTATATGACATCCTTTTGTATGTGAAAAATGTATGAAAATTATATTTTTTAAATCCCTTATTTTAAACCCACATAATATACACCTTCTAGGAGTCACTCATGAATATATATATATATATATATGACACAAACTAAGAATAAGGGGTTTTGAAAGTACAATTTTTATACATTTCTTACATGCATAAGGGTGTCATATAAAGGGGCTACATATAGCTTGAATTAAAAATGGTTGTATTTTATCCAATAAAGATTCACAAATAAGGATATCCATCCAAGAAGGAATAGGTTTCATGACCAACTACTTTATCCAAAATGCTATCAAGATAGGGCAACATAAAAGGATCTAGATTGGTTGTTTCATGTAGCTTCGGCTTGTAGTCCATACATGTTTGAAGCTTCTTATTCTTTTTTCAAACAATCACTATAGGAGAAATCAATTTTACTTGATAAGAACCCTATGTTTGTAACAAATATTAATAAGTGTTATTGTTGGAGCTATATAGAGCTCACTCTATCTAGACTATGTCTCACCTCTATATATCTAGATTGTGATCAATATGATGTAGTCTTTGGGAGTGTATATGGTGTGTCTCTTCTCTCTCTGTCTCTTGCATCTCTACATATCTTCTCTCTTTACATTTCAACATATATAACGTTTACTAATAATATTAATACATATGAATATTTTTACTTAAGAATTTACAATAACTTAGTAGAAAAAAGAGAACATGAAAAACTATTAACTGCATATATAATATGGTTAGAATTCGTCAAAGATGAAAAAAGAGAACATGAAAAATTATTAACTGCATATATAATATGGTTAGAATTCATCAAAGATGGAAAATACCATGTTTTCAGAGGGGAAGAAAAACGCTACTTTTGGGGTCATAGTTAGTCTACTCTTTTGATATGGAATTTAATAGGAGTAATAGAGCATATATTTCAATATTTCAACTTGCCATAGGATTAAGTACCTTTCTTGGACATATATAGAGTGCTATTGCTACAAGGGGGATCTTAATGACAATCATAATGAGAAATATTGAAGCATGAGGAGCAAGTAGCCAATTGTGACTGGAGGGGAACGATATAGGAAAAAAAGAGGAAGCCATGGATGATATACATGGCTAAAAGTCAACATAATGGAGAAACATGCCTTTATTAGCACAACACAACCACTATTATAATTTTGAAATATGACGTGATGATCTTCAAATGAGAGACTGATGATCGATGGCTTCTTCAAGAGAAAAAATGAAATGGAAATTTGTGCGAGTTTATAGGTCTTTCTCAAGACTTGTGAGGGTTGAAGAGAGTGTCAAAGTTTTAGAGAAGCCATTGTGCGTCTCTATTACCATCATCAAAAGCATCCCTATTTGTGTTGCTAATAAAATTAGCAATGCTAGTAGTGACACATATAGTGATTCTACTTTTTTGCGTCACAAATGGCTATCGCTATTGTCACATTCCCTTGTAGTGAATATTTGGGATTCATTCGAAGAAGATGTGGAAGATAATTTTTTAGAGATAAATATGGGTGAGCCACCTTGTGCTCATTTTTTGACATGATGAAGCTTGAGAGCTTGTAAAAGAGAAAATTTAGTGCCTAGTGTGTTTATGTTGACATGTTGCTTTAAGCATATTGTGGATAAGCATGCTCAATATTGCCTTGCTAGATATGTACATTGAAGAGAAGGTGGCATTAAAGTAGGCTAAGAGAGAAGCTCCTAGGAAATCACAAAGTTCAAAATGATCAAGAAAAATAAAGCTTGATTTTTATAAAAACTTTTAAAAAGTCATTTTTGGGGCAAAAGTAACTTCGAGTTTCTGATGTGGCACTTTCGGAAGAATGGTGATCCGATCTTGCAGGATGAAAAATGCTAGTTACGAGGGTGAAAAGAAATGAATACCCCCTTCTTTCTAGGTAGGATCCACAAAAAGAAGTAGAGCAAGCCTAAGATGCCAAGGAAATTAAACACATGCAATGATGAGTACCATTGAAGAGAAAGTAATCAAAGAGAAACATACTTCAATGGAAATTTTTTACGTTTTGATCACAATTGATTATATTTCTTGTTGGACTGAAGTTGAAGATATAAAAAACATCAAAGGAACTGATATGGATAAATTCATTTATGGAAAAATTTGTTGCACATTTGGGACATCACTTAAAAATTTTATTTTATACAAGCCAAAGTTTTTAGGTGAGTTGATCGACCATCTTTGTGAAAAAATGCAATAACTAAATATTTCTCCTCTTCATACTATTCACAGTGTATTTAAATGAAAGGTTCAATAGAAAGGTTTCCAAAAAGTTAAAGAATCCACATGAATATCCTTTGGAAAAACATAGAACTTACCCAAAAGATTGGCAACTATGTTCACTGTATCTATGACACTCAAAATAGAATTTTATGATAGACCAATTTTTTTATAGAGATAATCACTAAACCTTAATGTAGAAAAAAACTTAAGGTTTGTGTGGTCACATTCAATATTTGATGCAAGATATTTATCATGTATAAGAGGTTGTGAATTGTGAAGTCAAAGTAGTTACAATTTCAAGATCATATCCATGGTAGCAATATCCAAGTTTTAGACTTGGTCACTATAAACAATTATATACAGTGGAAAATAATATCTCTTTAGTAGAAAGTTTAGAGTCCATTAGAGCATTGCATACAATAATGTGAAAGATATCTAAAACCAATGGTGCATCTTACCATGCAATTCGCCCAATTGAATTAGCACTGGAGATATTGAATATAGTATAAATTATTTCGTTAAATAATTGATTTTTCATGAAGATAGTTGTGGTAGAGTTAGCTGTAGAAAAAGAGTTGGTAGTTGCTTTTCAGCTTGAAAAGACTGGACAAATAGCCATGTAACAAAAGGAGATCTTTGATCTCAAATAGGACCTGAAGGCTAAGGACGACAGGGAGGGAAGCTGGAGGCAGCGGCTGGAAGATGAGAATCAGGAGTTGGGCTTTCCTTAGCTTCTGTAACTCCTCAAACAGACCGTTCCTCAATTCAAAAGGCATACGCCTTACCTTCTGACGCACAAGATGACTGCCTTCTTTTACAGGAATAGTATGAACAGCTAGACTGGGAGGGATGCCTCTTAGCTCATCATAGCTCCAAGCAAAGATATCGTGGAATTCTTGAATCAAGGACACATAGTCCTCCCTTTCTGCTGAACTGAGCATAGAACCTAATTTAATTGGCTGCGAATCATTCGGCGTGCCAAGGTCTAACTCAATCATATCCGCATCTCTTATCCTACCTTGAGGCTCTTTCGGCTCATTTAGAGTTATCTGATAGATATCCTCTATAGTGGACCCCTCTTTAGATTCGTCATTGGATGATGTCTCACTACCAGATGGATCCTCTGCTAATTCTGTATGTTACACTTGCTATATTTGATTAAAATACATATGAAAGGAAATATTAAACAATTCTCTAACTAGTTAAAATCTTAGACTATAACTTAGAAGATAAAAGATAAAGACATGATTTCATCCACACTTAATTTTGAAATTCTAGTGTCTGAAAGAAATTTTGATGAGGTCATAATTTTCATCAAATATCACAAACTACTTATGAATTACAAATGCACAATCATTATCTGTAAAGCTTAGTTTTTTTAATCTCGCATATGTTTTGCATTATCAATACTCAAAGGATTAAAGTAAGTTTAGATATGATAAATGAAAAGAGCATCATGTCTCTACCTTGTCCGGAAAATGTTTAACCATTTCAAGATGTGGAGTTAATATGTAATTGTAAACCGACCTTCCTCAATGGCCTATGATTGAAAGGGAGTTGTTCCATGAGGGACTAAAAGACTGGCAATGAAATACATGATTAGGTCAAATACTCAAAATTAGAATTTTCTATTGGGTTTCCCTCATTGCAATAGATTTGTGACTTTTTTTCTTATATCATAAAACAACAAGGTTTTAAAAAAACAATATTATAAATTTATGAATCAAGAGATTTTTATATATTATACTACTGTAGACTTAAGGTAAAGATGTAGGAGCATGACCCATTTGTATAGCTACAAGTGATAAGAAAGGGACAAAGGCATCACCTTGTGATAGGCAAGACACAAGATGAGACCATGACCTTCCATATGAGAGATGTCATGGATGAGAGCTTTCATCCAGAAAGGACATCTAATTCCTCACCCACTATTCTTCTCCACACATACAAAGATGCTCCATAGGTTTCAAACAAGGTGAGATCATACAGAGATAAATTCCTCTTCATCTTTTTCTTTAGTCTCTCAATGATTAGATGTGTTTTCTTGGTGCACTGTTGCCATGATGTTCCCAATCTACTTTTGATTAATATCAGCTTGAAAGAGCTTTCTATATAGCTTGTATGAAGCAAAAAGTGAATGTATCTATGCAAGCAAATACACACAAAAATTGCAAACATGCAATGAAACCCAGAGGAATTTACTACATGTATACCCTCCATTTCATGTTTGTTCAAGGTCTATTTATAGATATCTTTACCTATGAGTTTTTCCTTAATAAAACATAATCATTCTATTCGATATGTAAGTAATCCCCTTATATGGGACCGTTCTGTATGGAAAAAATGCGTAAAAATGGTATTTTTAAATTCCCTTATGTTGAACCTATGTGATACATACATATATTAATGATTGACCTCCACATGAGTGATACACATTTTTACACCGATAGCAATATGCCATTAAATTACTCCATCAAATAGTACATGTAAGAGATGATATTGAGATTCATGATTCAAGATTGATTAAAGGAGAGCTTTCTAGGTTCATGAAAAATGACAATAAATAGGTTTTTCTCTTAAAACAAATATTGATGGTACCTACTAAGTTGTGTGTGTGTGTGTGTGTGTGTGTGTGCAAACATGCAAACACAACACACACATGCACACATATTATACATGTGTATACATGTAACACTTTTCATCTTGTAGATGTGGCAAAAGGTAAATGTTTTACATGGATGGTCTAGGGTGATCATTTGACTACTAATGTGAAGAATTGTATTCAATCATCCACAAGAAAGCAAGTGTCTCCTTGGCTATAGCTATTATGGGACATATCTTTGGGGAAAAACATGCATTTGGGTGTTTTGGTAGAAAACATGCATTTGGGTAGTAGTTTTTAAAGTGACATATTTCTAGGTAAGGGTCTAGCCTTGTTTACTTCTATGGTGGGTTAAATAGCTCATAGAATCGAACATCACATTAGGATCATTAGTCATAAAAATAATTGTGTATTCTCAATTATGAATTCTCAAACCTAAATGTTTGATCTCCCCCCACAAAACTATGGAGTGATAACCATGAAGATAGCCTAATATTAACATTTTTAATGTAGAAATGTATGTGGCCCATCCGAGGGGTCCACCTTATAAAACATGTAAGATATCACCTGAGTTCAAAAGAAAGGTTATTATATTTAGTAAAATTTATAGGATTATATTTACAAAAGAGGCTTTTTAACTAAAACTTGAAAAAGAATCTTAAGTTTAGTAAAGTAAAAGGGGTCATTTTATGACCTTGTAGCATGAAAACAAAGGGTATTTCTTAATATCCTTTGATCAATGCACGTTATATAGATGATTTCTTATAGATGGACTTCCTGGGGTGGCCCATCACCCTATTCTAGAGATTATTTAAACTAGCAAAAATGGGCATCATTATTAAATTTCATCAAATTACCAAATATTTCAAGCACAAAATTTACTTCATGTTCATCAATAATTAATCATTCGGTAGACTTGAAACCTTAAAGGATACATACACCTATTTCATTTCTACTTCATTCTTTATTTGACTTCTTGTAATGACCATTTCTCATTTTCTCTTTCTCACTAGCTCTCTCACACAAGTTTTTTGAACCTCACAAATTATCGATAGTCAATGCTAATATGTCGAATTGTAGAGAATACAATATTCTAGATTGCCATCAATGAGAGAAAGAGTAAAAGCGAATCAAATATATACACATTCTACATGTATGTCAATGGTCAACTATACATTATAAGAGAAGCCAATGAGCTTCTATAATTACCCTTGCATGTAGAGGCCTCCACAAACACCTTCTAGAAACCGGAGTAAATGTATATCCATGAAGAGAAATAGCACAACTCACTCTTACAACCACAATCTTCAACATGTTGGACATGAACCATGGTGCAATTGTTAGAGATCTATAGATTCATCAATATTGTCACAACCAATTTATGAACATCTATCACACCTCTCACACTACTATATACTCAAACCAATATCCAAGTAAGTAAAAACATGTCTATCCTACTCAAACAAAAGCCTCATAGGGCATCAAATATATAATCGTTCTTTTCTTTATCTTCTTGATGTTCAATCTTCTCTTCTTTCTAACCTTCCTAATAGAATGAGACATGCCTTTTAGAAAATCTAACAAAAGAAAAAGAGAAAACTCTTTTACTTCTTCAAGATATCCACTTGATCCAACCAAGCCACATATCAAAAGAGTGAAATGAGCGCTATCATTGCTACTCACACAAGCTAGTAGCCGTCCATCCATCCATCATAGTCCTAGGTAGAACCCATAAGGCTACATCTAGTGTGATAATCAAATAACAATCCACTATGTTCCTCATCTTCGTGGCAGTCATCCATATAAGAAAGCAATTAACATCCCAACATGCATGATACATGTTGACCATGACATTTATATTCCTTTTGATATTTAGTATCAATAGACCTTATCATCATAATATTGGACCTCCATGCTATGGAACCTTGGTTTATGACATGAGCAACTATTTTGATCAAAAGAACAATGCCCTACACGTCGGTGTTCAGCAAAGCTCCCCATGGAATCTCAAAGCCTACAAATCCCTACACATAGCTGCATCCATCGGTAAATGCTTCCAACTAAATATCGCTATGTAGGCCATCCTCGTTCACAATTTTTACCCCATGATTTAGGTCCCAAAACAAATGCATTGTACCACGTACGCCACATGCCAACACTTGTTAAGCCTATCTTATAGTCCACACCCTCCATACGCAGAGCCTTGCGATTAGATTGCATTGTTTCTAAATTAAAAGGGCAAGACCAGAAGCGAACAAGGCCAAAACATGCGGACGCCAACGTCTCACTTTCCAGTTTTCGCAAGAGACGGCGTTCTGGATTCGTGATGATTCATGGCACGTAAGGGCAGTCTTACGCAGTGGAATAGCTCTCGTGCGATGCTGTATTGCTCTCGATGCAGTGGAATAGGACGATAAAAGAAGCGTCGCGTTTGAATAAGTGAAATTAATGTGATGGAGGTCGATCGGGATGAGACTTACGTGCACACATGCATGGCGCAGGAGGTAAGTGATGATTTCATGGAACGGGAGGGTCTGTTTGCTGATAGACGTGCGGTGTATATAGCGTCGCATTTGAATAAGTAAGTGCAATTAATCTGATGGAGGTGGATCGTGACGAGACGTACACGCACGAATGCATGGCGCAGGAGGCCGACTGCAATATCAGATGTAGGATGGTACTCCATTGCTTCGGACATTATTTAATACTTTTGTCAACGATAGAAAACACTAGAGTCGATAAGAGAGAGAGAGAGAGAAAGATTGTAACTGTTTGAACGATCGATCGGTCGACCACCTTCGACATTGGAATGGAGGATACAATACGGTTATACCTGTGGAAATAATTAGGTGGGATGGCGTGGTGTCTAAACGCCCCAAAAAGGAAGATACCACCCAGCACAAGAAGATCTAGAAGGCTTAGCACAAAAGTGGTCTGATCTGGAGAGACCCATCCGCTCCGCCGCCTGTGACGCAGAGTGCCATTGAGCAATTATTAGCTAGGTAGAGGAGCGAGTGATCGATGCTGCTGCGGAGGCTGCGTTAGTGGTGGTTATTACCACGGAGGGCTAACGCAGTGGTTATTACCACGGAGGGCCTCGAACCTGGGCTTCCAGACGCAGCCGATGGAGTTCACCGTGGTTGGGTAAGGGCAGCTGGGGAGCCACCTCCAGAAAGGTTTGCCGCGGCAGGACGTCACGGCCAGCACCTTCTTTCCGTCGGCCATGCTGCGGAAGCAGAGAGTAGTTTCAGCGGCATCTTTCATGGCAGCCGACACGGATGACACGGCGAAGCACTCGAGGCGCCGAAGGTCATGTTGTTGCCGAGGCAAACCTGGAGGCACCAATTGCTCCACGTACTGCATAGGCATGCGGAAAGGCTCCTTCCAGAGGAGCTCGCCCCATGGCGGCTCGTTCACACGTGTCAGCAAGTAGATATGGATCTCCAGGGTTGACTCGATCTCCTCCTCCTCCTCCTCCTTCTCTTCGGACTTATCCTCCAGGCTTGACTCAATCTCCTCCTCCACTTCGTCAGGCTCATCCTCTGATTCCTCCTCGGACTCATCCTCTAATTCCTGTCGATGGTCTTCCAGCTCACCTTGTTCCTGCGGAGCTTCTTCGTCTTCCAAGTCCACCTCGTGCTCCTCGATCTCCTCCTCCTCCTCCTCCTCTTCGGACTCATCCTCTATGCTTGACTCAATCTCCTCCTCCACTTCGTCGGGCTCATCCTCTAATTCATCGTCCTCGGACTCATCCTCTAATTCTTGTCGATGATCTTCCAGCTCACCTTGCCCTGCGGAGCTTCTTCGTCTTCCAAGTCCACCTCGTGCTCATCTGATTCGTTATAAATGAAAGACCTAACGCCATACACGAGGTACAAGGTGGTAGAATCCGGGCTCCCCACCAGCCTAATTAAGAGGCAGCGTGGGTCCGTTGGGATGTTTTGCACGGAGCCCGTCTCCCCGGGCACATCAGGAAGGGAAAAAAGCTTGCAATGCCATCCAGTAGCCCCGTCGATTTCAGTCCGTGGAGCAAAAAATACGCTGCCCTCGGGAGGGACCATGACCACTAGCTTGCGACGAAAGGCGTGTGGCACCCAGTAGCAGCCCTTTCATAGAACCAAGCCCTGCCCTGCACCCGTGTCCTCTTCAAGCACCTCCCAACCAGCTGATGCACCATCGCTGCTAATGCATTCCAGGCCCGTGTGCAACACTTCCATCGTTCGTCCCCTCATCCTGCCTTCGTTTATGAAGGCGAGACTGTTTCGGTTGCGACCCAGGGCCAGCATTCGCTGGCTTGGGAAGTCGCCTCCCACGAAACAAGCCGCCCATCTGGAGCCTGCATCGCTGATGAGGTTGCACATTGGAAGCTCCTTGATCTCGCCAGTGACGGGATTGAAGGAGTACAGTCTGCTCCAGCTCTGGCCATTTTCGGCAACCTCCCGGCATGTCACCACCAGGGTTCCTGCGTGTGTGCAGCGGAACGTGCAGCTTCTCTTGGTGCGCCGGGGCACACCAACCTCACCATTAAGAGTAAACCTTTCGCTGGACGTTAGCTTTGCGTTGAGAGCCACTCGCCCCCATCTCCGGGACTGGAAGTTGAATACAGCCAGGAAGCCCCAGCTTGGGTCATACACGGACAACAGCTGCCACGGAATATTCCCTCGTCCGTGCAGCCGAGGCCTATCGTTCACCGAGCGAATCAGGGCAGATTTCAAATGAGCATCTTCGTCGGCCTGGCCTGTACGATCGAAGAGGAGGTTGGGCTGGGACAGCAGCTCCCTCCATCGCTGGGAAACGCACCGTAGCCTCACCAGGCTACAAACGCATGGCAGCCTCTTCAAAATCTCGTGAGTGACTTCCGGTGGCAGGCCAGCAGGACTCACTGAGTAGTACGCATCAGCTATTCTGGTAGGATCACTAGCTTGCCTTGACCGCCGGCCCTGCAAGCCCGTCTCTAGGATAGTGTTGTGTTTCTGCTCCTGCACGACACTTAAGTTTTGTCTGCCTGTCATAGATCTCGATACTTCATCATCTAGTAATGAATAAGATGGGAGCTGGAAATCCGAACCATTCAGGGCAAGATCATGAAGTCTTACATTAAGGCCGTTGAGATCCTCTTCTGTGCTCTGCTTCCACGCACGTCTCCGGACCCGCTGATCATTGACCTCTTCCATGCTAAATCTTCCCTTCTTCCACCTCTCGCTCCAGCCAGATTAACGCACCAGCTCGCTGATTCACAAGTGTGGCACGAGGCTAACCACCGGCCATGCGCCACTGCGCATCCGCTCCTATATATGCATGACGGCAATATCTGCGTTTCTCGCGGACTCCTCTCGAGTCTCGACCGACCGGCCTAGAACTCCGACCCGGAACCCCATCCAAGAGAATCTCGTTCAGTCGAAACAATCATAATAATTAACGTCTCGTGTCTCAACCCCATCCAAGAGGTGGTGCAATTTCTAGTGCATGTGCATTGCTAAAAGAGATGAAAAGGATCCTCTTTTCCATAAGGCTAATGTCCTAAAATAAGTATCCATATACTTGTCTACCTCTATGGAAAACTTCAACATAACTAACCTCCAAAGAAACATATAAAACTTACAGAGAATGATGTTGCATTCCAACAGGTTAAAAGTCTTATAATAGAAAATGTGATAGATATCAAAACTCCAAGCCAAATGGGTTAGTTTCTCAATGCACATGTGCAAAGAGGTAACCATTAAAAAATTAGATACAAACGTACCTTGCTAATTTCTTGTAATTGTATAGGTTTTCCAAAATTTGATATCCTTTTGAGAATTAATAGGAAAATTTAAGATATTCATTAATAACAATTATATCTACTTTGAAGCCCAATGCATTCAATCGAAATAGAAAATTTAGACGATGAATCAATTCTCATGACAACACCTAGCAAATCTTGAGTATCTCAAGGTATGGCTATTGTTTTTCATGTTTTTCATGGTCAAATACCATCTAAGAAGGAGGTTCCACAATGGGTCAAATAGAAATTTATTGGAAAGGGCATTGTTCATGTTTAGTTGGGTTACCCAAATATATTTCTTAGTTAACGAGCTTTTCTCTTGAGGAAGATAGTCTTATAATAACACAAGATCATGCACTTAGTTGGTATCAACACAAGGTAAAGTATAAATAACATAAATGAGGACCCTAATGAGCAAAACCACAATATACTTTATAGAGTGGGATGGATATTCCTAGCAACCCCTCTTCATACTTAATAAATGCTATAGTAACAAGTGATTGATGCTACAACCATGAATACTCAAGTTTCACACATAGACTAGATATGCTTCGAAGAGAACACAAAGAAGATTGAACAATTATGAAGTGTGGGATAAGAAAACAGCTTTCCACATGTGGTAGCTCATCAAAGTCCAACAGGTTCTCAAAGCTCCAAGAAGACCATTCAATAGTTGTATTATTTCAAATGCTACATAATGTCAAAGAAGATTCAAGCCTTGAGCTATTGATCATACCAGCAACTAGACTCACAAATCATCCATAAGAACATGAAGACCATTCAATAGTTGTAGCATTTGGAAGGCTACATAATGTCAAAGAAGACTTAAGCCTCGAGCTATTGATCATAGCAAAGATGATACTCACAAATCATCCCTAAGAATATGCAGTTGACTACATTAAATCAATAGTTGTAGCATTTGGAAGGTCACTTAATGTCAAAGAAGATTCAAGCCTCGAGCTATTGATCATAGCAATGATGAAACTCAAAATCATCCCTAAGAACATGCACTTGACTTCATGAAACCAAATACAACAAATATGTACTTGAGAAGCACCAATCAACCAAGAACATTAAGTGGGAAATTAAGTTGACTATATGAAATTAAGTGAAACAAATTTACACTTGCAAAGCACCAATCAAAAAGTATTCCTCAAGATGAATGTAAAATATTTTATGGGAAGGCACTAATTTCCCCCCTCAATTACTAGTTTCCACATCAAATCTCACATCCTCTGTGATTGTGTGTCCTTTACTACTTGCATGCACATCTAGTGTAGAACATACTAATGCACCTTTGGTTTCTACTCTATTATGCATCATTCTATGGTTAGACATATCTTCTATTTAAACATATATAATGATTTACACATACATAATCATGAGCATAGATAATTAGTAGTTACAGGCACAAGCTCTGACTGCTTCAAAGCTCTCCCTTCTCCTACTAAGGCATTACGAAATGAAAAATATAGTGACAATGAGTATTATTTTATGATATTTGATAGGATTTGTATTATTCGAGCATTAAAAAATAAAACAATAAGTGGTAAAAGTAAATTATTTCAATGACTAGGTTTAGGAACCTTCATCTTGGTACCAAAGTGATGAATCTCTCTCTCTCTCTCTCTCTCAAGATGGGAATGGCATCTCAACAGTTGGATGAATAGGAAGAAAGAGAAAAAAATAATCAACAAGAAGGATTCATCCCATGCTAGGATATTTTTCCTGGACATAGTTACAGTCCTTAGTAGCCTTGACCCTAAACATTGTCCTCTCCTTTGTCCTCCACACTACACCCCCCTCCTCATTGATTTGATCCCTCCTAAATTGACACTTATCTCATCTCTTTGATGTTTTCCTCGATCAATGGTATGACCCTCCAATTAGTAAGCTCCAATTATAAGGCCGATGGTTGAACGTCATCAATGTTGGAGCCTTTGAGCTCGATAGATAGAGAGGAAGAGAAAGAAAAAGAAGAGCCTTCGGAGTCCACTCCATGAGAAGATGGCCATGACAAGGGGCAGGAATATGAGAAGTCCACATCCGAGATGAGATCCTTGTCCCTGATCCAAGCTAAGTTAGGTTTCTCATTGGTCACTGATGTGTGTCAGGTCCCAATAGACAAAAATATAAGTTATGCTTCTATGAATACATTTAAGGATATGAATCTATCATGCCTGCTCCTCGAACGACTCTACTCTGAGATGAACTTTGTGAAACCTAGCAGAATATAATCAATTACTTTGCCTATGATCCTCACTCCACTATACTGCCATCTTATTGCATAAACTCACAATGGGTCCGGAAAGACTACATGTTTCGTCCTTGGAATGTTGAGTAGGGTCTATTGTGTTTTGAAAGCACCTTAGGGATATATGAGTTTGTCATCCAACAAAAGAATTGGCTATTGAGGTATTTTCATATGTACTTTGAAGGAAGTTCCTTTTCAAAATTTTCATAAATTGGATTTGAGAGGCCAATGTAAATTATAAACAATATTAATGGAGGAAAAATAAAAAGGAACCTAATAAAGATAGAGATCACACAATAGTTATCCCAAAGTGAGCCACGAAGAATGATCACAACAAGTTGGATCCAAGAGTGGAGCACCAATCAAGAGTGAGCAAACAATGATTTTAGCATACAATATGGACAATCCCAAATAGGGTTGCCTTTGTGTAGGCTACAAGTGGGATGAGACTCAAGAGGAGGATACCCAAGAGGAAAAGACTTAAGAGTATGCAGTATAATAAGAGGGTCACCATAGAAACCACAATAGCACTTTATAGAGCATCATACATATTTCTAACATGCCCTCTTGATATGATAAGAGTATGAGATATAAAAAGTGGGTCACTTGAGAAACCATACATATATCTAACACGTCGTCTTAATACTCACTAAACGCTATAGTAACAAGAGATTTCAACAGTGGAAAGTAGTCAAGAAATGCTAGGACCATGGACGCTTTATACATAGACTAGAAGTGCTTGAAGAGAACACAAAGAAGACTCATCAAGTAGAAATCATGGGATAAAGATACAACTCCCCACATGTGGTAGTTCACCAATGTCCATGAGAGTCTAAGTGTTTCTCAAAGCTCCAAGAAGACCATCCAATGGTTCTAAATCATGGGAACTCACAAAAACTTGGATCTCAGAGTGAAGGACCAACCAAGAGTGAGTAAATGAAGATTTTGGTACCCAATGTGTGGGGTGTCAAATACAATAGTCTTCGTATAGGCTACAAGTGGGATGGTGCCCTAGAGGACAAGACTTAAGAGGATGAGACCCAAAAGGACAAGACTCAAGATGATGAGATATAACAAGAGAGTCATGAGTGAAACCACAATAACACTTTATAGAGTAGAATGCATATTCTTAATACACCCTATTGATACTCAATAAATGCTATAGGAACAAGGGGCTACAATTTCACAAAGACGACAATAAGATGTTGGACCCCTGGATGCTCAAGTCCTACACATAGACTACATGTGCCTCAAAGAAAATGCAAAGAAGACTCCTTAAGTATAAAGCAAGAGATAATCCAACAACTCCCCACATGTGGTAGCTCACCAATCTCCACTATAGTCTAAGTAAAAGAGATTCTAAAAGTTGTAGAAAGACCATTCAATAGTTCTAAACCCTATGTAGATTTTGGAGGGCCACACAACAGATATCTACATTGGTAACATTGTCCTCCTTTGTGCATTCTTGCCTCAATGATAATAGGATCAGTGTTCGGCGGAGCCTTGATGGATCATCAAGTGAACATGCCTAATAACATGGAAAACAAGAGATAGGGTAGGATTGGAATCTCTAAATGTTACAAATGTCATGACAATTGTTATGGAGCTCAATAGATGAATTATCTCACCATAATAGCATGATGCAAACACCACATGATATTTGAGACACTTTGGTTTGAAGATCATTATGGATTATCTCACCACATGGAAATAGTTTGGAGCTCAATAGATGAATTATCTCACCCCATATATCATGATTCATGCATCACATGATATTTAGGATACTTAGGTTTGAAGATAATTGTGTATTACCTCACTAGATATAGCATGATCCATACACCAACATGATCTTTGAGACACTTTGGTTTGAAGATAATGAGTGACCATTTTTATATCTTTAGGAAAAGGAAGAATCTTCTAAACACCACTTTTCATGACATATTTTGATAATAGTTGGTTTAGGGTGATAAATTGACATCATCACAAAAATCATGTTTGAGGAGGACAAGAAGCATATTATAAGCTTATAGAATTCAAAATCCCAATAGGAAACACTACATTGAGCCATGAGGAAGAACATTGCAAACTACTAATACTTTTTCAAGTAGGTTGGAGGGTGCTAGGGTTATGATAGTGTTCCAATTAATAGCAACTACTATGGGCCAAGAAAATATATTCACAAAATCTGTCTCGCTATCAGTTGAAGGCCATACAAGAATGTCCTAACAGAGGTGTGGATGATGGTTGTGTTTGTGGGCAAGGATGTGGACATGGTTTTCAGCAAGATTTTTCAATCTTGCTCTCGTCCTAGCAACCACGGGGGTTGAAAATTATTAGGTTATAGAGTTCCTGTGGGAAGGCTCCATTGCCAAGTCTACATAGGCAGGTGCAACTATACTTGTCACATATGGAAACAATCGAGCTTCAAGACACTGTCACATCCTTTTGTTAATGAATGGATTCACATACATTGATGATCAGATGCATTTTTCTATGCTTTTTCTCACAGAGTGTGGCAATGAAGTTCATCCTTAAGCGTGGCAAGTGTATGAAGCAAGAAATTGTGGTGATCCTCTTTTCTAGGGCATGCATAAAACCATTGCCTGCCTAATCATAGTCACAATCCCTATGCTTGTCTTAAAATTCCACACATATACCTCAAATCCAATTTAAATGTTAATACAAAGCAACTTGAGCTCCCCCATCTTGCTTTTGTTCATAGACAAGGAGCTTTGATCTTTCTTGTGTAGGAAAGGCACATTCTAAGGTTTTTGACATAGTAAGTGGTCCCTTGTGAAGTTTCTACGTCGTCCATTTTTCCTACATTTTTTGTCCACTTAGTCTATGGGGGATGGAACCTTGCTAAATTTCAACAACTTGTGGGTAAACTAGTGTGGTATCAATCACACCACGAGCTTTAAGAATCCTGCCATGACAATCTCGGTGAGTTAGGTGTAGAGGCTAAGGAAAATGAATGAGGCTGTCATTGATTTCAATTGTGCATCAACTATTGATACTTAATTAGCACTTTCAACCTATTGTTCTACAACTAGCATTCCTCCTATTCTGTTTGTGCTAGCAAAAAAATTTTGAATTGCCAATGTGGTAGTCTTATTGAGCTTGGACACCAATTTTGATAGGTGCATGTGTCTAATTTGAGAAGTGACAGAAGCAATGTCCATATAATTGGAGAAGTGTTTATAAACCCTTCACTTAGAAGGCTAGAAAACTGCATCCATAGATGTTTTGGGTGGGAGGTTCCTGATTGGGTTATTGTACCTCGAAGCAATCTTGGGAACATCTATGCTTCTCGTGAGGGGTTTGTGATGCCAGGAGGCATATTTCACGGTGGATTCCGTGAGGTTTTATGGTGGATTCCGTAAACTTTGTTGATCGGCACAAAGTGGATTCTTTGTGCGAGAAGTCAATGGGGATCCCTATCCTTTTCGGGCGTTTCGTTAATTTAGTGTGTACATGGGTGATTCCATAGTGGGTGATTCCACAAAATACATATTAAATTAATAAACGTTTATGAGTTTAGAGTGCGCTCTCATGATAAATTAAGGTTAGGATTGATTTCTAACCAGTTGATTAATTTATGTAGCTGAAGACTGCTAGGTATTCATTTTTGTCGGTTTAATTGTATTATTTTACTAACGATTGTGAATGCTTTAGTTGATGTGTAGAGATAGCAGCAGTGGCGGAGGAAAGCATTGGAGGATAGTGTGTATTCGAGTTATTACTTATATTTTGATGGGTGCATATCTTAGGCATGGCGCCTATATTTTGTCGCGCCTATTTATTAAGGCATTGGATATTTATTTATTATTTTATATGCACATGGGCGCACGATTATGATATTTGTATTTGGACATTGTATTGGGTATGCCTCACTCTTTGGGCGCCCGCCCATTAGCTTTATTTCTATTTGGCACTAAAGCAAACTCAAAAGCCAAAAGCGTGCTATTTTGTAATTTGGGCTATTATTTGAGCTTGAAGATGATTAATACATAAAATACATGCTTTGTGGAGCGCTCACACAAGGCATGGGGGGAGATTGCACCCAATTGGTCTCTTGTTCATATCGTGCATACTTTTTACCTTGAGTTTTGTGCAAAAAGTAGAGTTGTTTTGTTCTTAGGGACCTTCCGACGCTCACTACGTGAGCATATAGCATCCGATCTGTGCACGAGTGGTATCAAAGCGAAGCTGAGATCAAGAGCTTCCAATCGCTACCCATCTTGTTTGAAGGCAGAGCTCCTGGAAGAATCGAGCTCTACAGTCAATTTCATCGCGAACGGTCGATACAGGTGGATTCTTGGCGGTCTAGAACCTCTGTCTACAGTCTCTGATCGCAAAGGACCGGCTTGAGGAAGCGGAGGACCACGTCAATATCTCCCTCTCCAAGTCATTTTTTCTCAGACAAAACCGATAAGCTCCCATAACTACCAAAAGTTAAGCTTAAGTTAAAAGCTTAAGTAAGCTTAAAAAGCTTACTTAAGAGCTTAGAGCTCACAAAATTGACATTTCGTAAATTGGCATGTCCTGAACGGATTCGGCGGCGAAAAAATCGGCCCCCCCCTCAGATTTCGATGATTCATTAGTTGGCTTAAGTTCTCTTAAGCCTAAGTCATTTAAGTCTCACAAAACTTCAATCATACAAGTTCTGCAAGTCTACAACTTCTGCAAGTCAGCAGAGATTAAAACTGACTTATTTCAAAAACTCCTATAAGGAGTGTTCCTATGCAGAAGCATATAACTGCAAAGTTGTTCCCTGGAAGACTCTGTTCGCATACGTAAACTTGTTGAACCAGCTTGAGCACACGCATAAGGTGGTACGCAGATTTTACAAAGATTACAAACCCCGTAACAACAAAAGTCGAAGACCGTGAAAGCCAAACAAAAATCTATAAGCCTTGTATACCCGACTTTGAGCTACGCTCATCTCGCTAATTGGATTTTGAGAGTGTGAGGTCTTTTGAATTTTTACAGGATGACGGAACAAAACATGGACAATTTAATGGTTGAAGGCGATCTTCCTGAACCTACGATGGAACGAAAATTATGATGCAGCTGGAAAAAGAACGAAGAGCCCGACAAGCTTTGCAAGTTCAATTTTCCAATTTGCAACGATCGACTACCGACAAAGATGAACCACAACCCGAAGATCTTATCCGAGAACCATCGGTGCGACTCTTGAAGCTCAATCCATCCGCAATGAAACAAAGATAAGTAAAAGAAATTTCAAATTTCGTACTTTCAATGGAACTCGAGATGGAGAGACTGTTCTTGCATTCATTAGTAAGTTTGATGATTACTTTCATGAAGAGGCATATGCTGAAAAAGATAAAATTAAATGTGTCACTAATCACTTAGTCGATCGAGCATCTCTTTGGTGGACCGTGGTTGGTAAGAGCATAGATTGTCCTACTACTTGGGAGACTTTCAAAAAGAAGTTTATGCAGAATTTCCTTCCTCCTCAATTCCATGAAAAAGCCATAAAGCTATGGGACCTTCTTCAGCAAAGAGATCGTGAGCCTATTTCTGAGTACACCAAACGTTTTTGGAATGCCCTACTACAACTCCGAATGCTTGAAGACGTACCTGAAGCGACTCACAAGCGCAAGTTTATGTCTGAATTACTTGGGCATTACAACTCTGAAGTCAATATGTTTAAGCCTACAACCCTTGAAGATGCAATCTCTTTAGCTCATGACACTGAAGACAAGATTCAAGGAAGAGAGAAGCGTCCACAACAATTTCAAGTAAATGGTAACTATGGTTCTAAGCAATTCAATTCAAATTTTAGAAGATTCAATCAAAGTCGATTTCCTTCATCATCTTTCCGTAAGTCTTGGACGAAACCACCTGCTTTGCCATCAAATACCAATCAAAACCCTAAGCCATCCTCACAGCCAAATCCTAATATTCCTAGACTTCCTGCCATTGCCAACAATGTATCTAAAGCCAAGCCAATAGTTTGTTACAAATGCCATCAACCTGGACATCTAGCAGCCAATTTCCAATCGAAGAAGCCACCTGTCCATATCAACTATCTTGGAGCAATGGAAGATGAAGAACATGAAGAAATGCTTGATTTTATGTGAGATGAGGATGTCATTGCTACTCCTTCGGATATTTTACCAGGTATGCCAAATCCACATCCTTTGTTGACAATGAAATGTTTAGTGCATGGAAAAGAAAAGATTATTTTGCATGATGATGGCAGTACACATGATTTTATTTCTACAAAGTTAGTGAAATAATTGAAATTACAAACTGTTCCTACGCATTACCACATTAACGCAGCATTCTTAGGCACAAGGTATAATGGAACACAAGAGGTGCATGATTTAGAAATTCAAATTGGTGAATACACTGAACGAAGGAATTTCTTAGTTGTACCTTTACAGTCCAGTGATATTATCCTAGGTATGCCTTGGTGTCATCAGCATAACACTGACATAGATTATTCCACGCATTCAATTAAAATTCATTTTCAAGGAAAACAAGTTACATTGCATGGTATGCACGCATCTAATAATTTTCCACTGCTTACTCATACTCAAGCTAAATGTGCATTATGTAAAATTAGTAAATCTTATTTAATTTGGGTTAATGAACTTCAAGCTAAAGAAAAACATATGCACCCTAGGCATAAAGAATTCCTTGCACAATTTAAAGATTGTTTTGCTGAAGATTTACCACCTGGACTACCATCTTCATGTCCTGAAGATCACAAAATAGATTTAATTCCTGGTACACAACCACCATGTAAAGCACCATATAGGCTAACCAGATTGAACAAAAAGAAATTCAAAATCAAGTTGAGGAATTACTAAATAGAGGATTGATTAGACCTAGTAGTTCTCCATTTGGCGCACCTGTTTTATTGGTAAAGAAGAAGAATAATACTTATCGCATGTGCATAGATTATCGTGCCCTAAATAAGATTACTGTAAAGAATAGATATCCAATTCCTAGGATAGATGATCTTATAGATAAACTACAAGGTTCTGTCATATTTAGTAAGATAGATCCTAAATCTGGTTATCATCAAGTGAGATTAGATAAATCTGATATATTCAAGACTGCATTTAGAACCCAATTTGGACATTATGAATTTCTAGTGATGCCTTTTGGATTGACTAATGCACCTGCTACATTTAGCCGAATGATGAATCACATATTTTTGAAATATCAGCATTGTGTTATAGTATTCTTTGATGATATCTTGGTATTCAGTAAAAATGAGAAAGAGCATTATGAACATCTGTCTTTGGTTTTCAAGTTGTTGAAAGATAATCAATTGTATGCTAATCCGAAAAAGAGTGAGTTCTTTCAAACAGAAATTGAATATCTAGGTCATATTGTGTCATCAGAAGGCATTAAGGTTGACCCTAAGAATATTGAATCAATATTAAATTGGCCCGTACCTAAAAATGTACATGAATTACGTTCTTTTCTAGGTCTTGCTAGTTTTTATAGGAAGTTTGTGCGAAATTTTTCATTACTTGCTTTGCCTTTGACTAAACTTTTAAAGAAAGGTATTGTTTATCATTGGTCTGATAATCAATAAAAAACTTTTGATTTATTGAAACATGCATTAACCCATGCTTCTGTTTTACAACTACCTGATTTCAATAGACCATTCCTTTTAGCAGTTACTAATGCTAGCGGATCTGGAATAGGAGCTGTACTTATGTAAGATAATCATCCCATAGCTTACTCTAGTTGTAAACTGAAACCATCCGAACTTAAATATTCTACATATGATAAGGAATTGTTAGCTGTAGTACAAGCTTTAAGACAATGGAAACATTACTTAATGGGTTCTGAGTTTATGATTAAGACTGACTAACAAAGTATTAGACATCTCCTTAGTCAACCCCAAATCTCTCACAAACATATCAAATGGGCAGCTTTCATTCAGAGTTTTCATCCCCTTATTCAATATCAACCAGGTAAAGAAAATGTAGTAGCTGATACTTTAAGTAGAAGACCGACCATTGATAATATCTATGTCATATCATTTGATTCTCTTATCTCTATGAAAGATACTTATCATCAGGACATTACTTTTCAATCTGATTGGAATAAATTAGTTGGAAATAACTAGATTCCTATTGATTCACTATCTTACAATGATGGATTCATGTTTTATGAAAAGAGATTATGTGTTATAGTTCCATTTAGATCTTTTATTTTGAATGAGACTCATTGTCCTCCATATCAAGGTCATAGAGGTATTATCTCTACTTTGCGTACATTGACTGAAGATTTTTATTGGCCACATATGGATACTGATGTATCTAACTTTGTTTCTAAATGTTTGGTTTGTCAAAGAGTTAAGAGACATCATGGTAAACAGTATGGTTTACTTATGCCTTTATCTATTCCATCAAGAACATGGGAACAGATTTCTATGGATTTTATTACTGGTTTACCTAACACTAAAGCTAACCATGATATGATTTGGACTGTTGTAGACAGGTTTAGTAAACAAGCATATTTCATTCCATGCAAGAAAACTTTAACAGCATCTCAAGCAACACAATTGTTTTTGAAATTTTTTTTCACTAATCATGGATTACCAAAAGTTATTATTTCTGATCGTGATTCTAGTTTTGTAATAATTTTTGGATTACTTTGTTTACTAACCTAGGAACAAAGATTGATTTCTCTTCTGCATTTCATCTTGAAACTAATGGTCAGGCAGAAGCCACTAATAGTACTATTTAAGATCTTTTACGTGCTTACACTATTTCTAAACCATAGACATGGGATATACATCTAGATTTACTTCAGTTTGCATATAACAATACACCACACACAGCTACAAAGAAAGCACCATTTGAAGTGATTTATGGTTATAGATTATCTACACCTGTTGCATCTTTATCAAATAGAATTCAGAGTGCTGATGATATTGCTAACATGCACGTTACTATTTTTGATGAGGTTAAAGACATGATTGCCAAAGCCCAGCAATCATATACAAAGTAAGCCAATAAGAAAAGACAGGCCATGAATTTCAAAGTTGATGACTATGTTTGGTTAAGAATAGAGAAACGTAGATTACAAAGTGTAGATAAACACCCAGTTGTGAAATTAGCACCTAGATTTTATGGACCATTTAAGATCACTCACAAAATTAATGACAATGCATTTAAGTTAGAACTACCACCACATTGGAAAATTCACAACACCTTTCACATTAGTTTATTACGACCCTTTAGAGGCCAATTACATGTAGACCCTGTTTATGAAAATCCACCTTTGTTATATGAAGAGACTTAAATCCTTGAGCCTGAAGCTAACATAGATACTGACTTTATGACCACTAGAATTGGCCGTAGATATTCTAGATATTTGGTCAAGTTTAAAAACCATTCTGTTGAAGAGGCCCAATGGATGTATGCTAGAGACTTAAATGCTTTCCCCACTCTGTTAGCTCCATATTGAGCTAATAGCAATTGAGGACAACTGCTATCCCACCCCGGGGGTATGATGCCAGGAGGCATATTTCACAGTGGATTTCGTGCCACGGTGGAATCCGTGAGGTTTTACGATGGATTCCGTAAACTTTGTTTACCGGGGCTCATACACAAAGTGGATTCTTTGTGCGAGAAGTCGATGGGAACGCCTATCCTTTTCAAGCATTTCGTTAATTTAGTGTGTACATGGGTGATTCCATAGCGGGTGATTTCGCAAAATACATATTGAATTAATAAACGTTAATGAGTTTAGAGTACGCACTCGTGATAAATTAAGGTTAGGATTGATTTCTAACCAGGTGATTTATTTATATAGCTGAAGACTGCTAGGTATTCACTTTTGTTGGTTTAATTGTATTATTTTACTAACGATTGTGAATGCACAAAGTGGATTCTTTGTGCGAGAAGTCGATGGGAACGCCTATCCTTTTCAAGCGTTTCATTAATTTAGTGTGTACATGGGTGATTCCATAGCGGGTGATTTCGCAAAATACATATTGAATTAATAAACGTTAATGAGTTTAGAGTGCGCATTCGTGATAAATTAAGGTTAGGATTGATTTCTAACCAGGTGATTTATTTATATAGCTGAAGACTGCTAGGTATTCACTTTTGTCGGTTTAATTGTATTATTTTACTAACGATTGTGAATGCTTCAGTTGATATGTAGAGAAAGCAACAGTGGTAGAGGAAAGCATTGGAGGATAGCGTGTATTCGAGTTATTACTGATATTTTGATGGGCGCATACCTTAGGCATGGCGCCTATATTTTGTCGCGCCTATTGATTAAGGCGTTGGATATTTATTTATTATTTTCTATGCGCATGGGCACACGATTATGGTATTTATATTTGGACATTGTATTGGATATGCTTGAATCTTTGGGCGCCCACCCATTAGCTTTATTTCTATTTGGCACTAAAGCGAACTCAATAGCCAAAAGTGTGCTATTTTGTAATTTGGGCTATTATTTGAGCTTGAAGATGATTAATACATAAAATACATGCTTTGTGGAGTGCTCACACAATGCATGGGGGGAGATTGCACCCAATTGGTCTCTTGTTCATGTCGTGCATGCTTTTTACCTTGAGTTTTGTGCAAAAAGTAGAGTTCTTTTGTTCTTGGGACCTTCTGGTGCTCACTATGCGAGCATACAATATCTGATCTGTGCACCGGTTTGTTATGTGCAAACAACTTGGCTTGACTAATCAGATTCCCGTGATAGTCGGTGCACAAGATGGAAATACCAAGCTAGTGTATCTGTATCTCAACAATTAATCGTGTGATCTCAGTCCTCTTGAACTGCTTTGTAGAAGGAACAAAATGCTATAGAATGAAGATGCTTCATTCGACTTGATTAATAGCAGCAACTTCATTATCTTGATTAGATAAGAACCTCAAGCATGCTAGCTAGGCAATCACATGTCTATTATAGCAAGTTAAGATGCCCTACAAATGGTCTATAACACCATATTGGGGAATATGGGAATTTTCCATAAGTTGAGGACACATGATCAAATCTTTAGATTGGTCATAACTTAAACATTATAACTACAAATTGAGCGCTCTGTAGATCAATAGATTCCATTTTTCAAGTACTTTCCAATGATAGGCCACATCATATGGTTTTAAGAAACTTATGGGCATTGATTCAGGTGCCACCTTTTTAGTATTCAAAAAATGGAAATTAGGAGATCCCCAAACTCACTAATGTTTTGTTCCATGAAGTATGTCCTCCATTTGTATGACTCTATGGGAGGTAACATCTATCAAAAGTGTGGAAGTGATGGAAGCACGGCCTTTCATTGTCCAATGATTTTGACACAGCTAGATACTATAGGGACTTCAATAGCTAATGACAGTGTAGAATACCAACGCATCTCCCATGTTATACCCCTATAGTCAGCAGACTAGCATGGTACTCAATCTGACATTGAGACACATCTATTATAAGTTGGGACTTGTCAATTTGTGTGCGGAAATCGGTACATGCCTAAAAGTAATGAATGGCCTAGATAGGTAGAAAAAGTTTTCATGTCATTGATCAGTGTATTTTGTTTATGTTTGCTTTTTCCCTACACCATGAGTAGCGCTACTCTACATGTAAATTGCATGTGTTGTGCTTGAAAAAGTGTGATAAGTGTTGACAATGTTTTATCATAGGATTTGGCCTCTAGATCTTTAGTAAATGGTGGATAGTTTACTAGATTGGGATTTAGTCTCTGGTTCTCTAGTGATTGGCAATTGATGTTTAATCTGAAATGACACTTTCCTAGCTTGGGTAACTGGCTTGAATGAGGGTTCTGTGACTTACTTGATGACTACTATAGCCATATTGTCGGTAGGGATTTAATAGCTATTGTATTATTGTTGGAGGAAGTGCCTAAGTCTACTTCTAGTTTAAGGATCTTATAGTTAACCTATATTAACACAAAGTGTGAGTGCTACCACTGTCCATAATGATAAAGACATACTTCCCATGAATACTACCACAAGGTACTTTTAATCCTTCCCTATATAGGAAAAAAAAATGGAATTCCCTATCAATTGTCTAGTTAAAAATACACGTAAGTAGGAAAAGTAAATGATAGGGAAATTTGAACATTTCCTAGTTAGAGAAACTATGGAATCACATAGGAAATTTCCTACATAGGGAGATTTCCCAGTGGGAAAATTTCTTGCGTAGAGAAATTTTCCTAGGAAATACACAATGAATTTTCTCTAACTAGGAAATGTTCCATTTTTCCTATCAGTTACTTTCTCTACTTATGTATATTCTTACTAGAAAATTGATAGGGAATTTTCTTTTTTTTTTCCCATGTAGGGAATGATTGAAAGTTGCTTGTGATTTAAGGGCCGGAATTGGCCACAGAAGCTAGAGCAATCTATCTATAGCTATTATAACACACCTACTATAATACTATAAACGCATCTAAACCTACATTTTTAAACTAATAAGACAAATCTGAAGCTTCATTCACTCTAAAAGAAATGATAAATTGTCACCACTCAAAGCATGAGAAGCACAACTAGACAAATAGATATGTTTTTTTATTGTAGTCCCAACCTCTTCCAAAGGGGTTGCACAACTAGACAACTAGATATATTTCGAAACAGAATACCAACTTTCTTTGATGATGAAGAAGATTCACATTCTAGTCCCCTGGAAGGTTTTTCCATAGTTGTGTTGCATCATGCACATTGTCTCTTACTAGTTTCACCTAAGTAAGGAAATAATCTAAAATTATATATTCATAGATAAAGCATGTCTTTTAAGAATGCAAAAAAAAGCATCAAAAGTAAATCATAGAATGGTAAAGCAAAAACCTTGTCAAACCGACAAGACTCAAGGACACTCAAGGTGGTTGACTTGAAAGACACTAATGCAGGACCAAGATTGGAACCAATCTGAGAAAGTGGTTTAGTTGCTACCTTGTTGCCCAATCACTATTCTCCAAACCTTCATGTATGCATTGCATCAACATAGCCAAATGTTGTTGAGTGAGGGCTGCAACTTGTTACATAGAATATGCATGTTCAAATGAACCGATATCTCAATGCACAAATATTAGAAGAGAGGCCATGTTCTTGATAGTAGCTAAGGGTTTTTTTAGCTGAAGACCTAGAGCAATTAGGACTTGATGAATTTGAGCTAAGTGTATGTTCACTTCCAAGGCCATCTACTCCTACAGCCATGCTTGAAATTTGGAGCTCTAGATTTTGCATTGATAGAGCCAAATCCTAGATATCTAGGATAAAACTGATCAGTGATTAGTAAATTTAAAAGAAGATGCCAATTAAAAAACCCTCTCTCTTGTAGTTGCACAATCCATCTACCATAGGAGACATCAACAAAAAATAAGTATATGAATGAAACGACCCTATCACAATATATCTTCTACATGTTTTGTTATTTATAACACTCACTAAACATCATATGCATACAGTTATAGTCTATGAATCCAACAACACTTATAAAGTGTACCTAGGGGTTAATAATTTCTAGTTCAGTACTCTCAGAACGGCTAGAACTTCACATCGATATTGAGGTTGCCAATGCCCTATCAACCTCCATATCACTATAAGATTCCTTCATATTCTTTCCTATGATCGGCACCCACATTACCTCCTTCTGCCTTCCATTAGATGTTTGAAATGCAGTTGCTTAAATCCTACCTACCTGTGAACTAGAAAAAATAACCATAGAAGAGTTTTCATCTTTTATTTTATTTCCATTTGAAGGGAATACAGAATTATAAATAAAAATCCTAGACTGGTCAACATTTGTAATCATCAAGGAACTATGCTGTGAGGACTTGTTAACAAATCAATTACCAACATAAAGTCAGCATGGCAAGCAAGTTGTAGTCAGTAAGGAAATGTGCCAAGGACTTGTCAGCATTCCATAATCAACTTACAAGCCAAAAATGATTAAAAAGTTATACCAATGTGTACCTTACAAGAAAAGTTATTCATGTAGGAATGGCAAGTATACTGACACCCCAATATCCACCTAAAGCTTCTCTAGAACCTATATCAAAACTTTAATCTAATCTTAGGACCAACTAATGGTCAATATAAAGAAGTGAACCCAACGTTGTTGGAGTCTTCACTAAAAAAAGAGAATATGAGGCTTAAAATGAGTGGTTCCATTAATTGATACATTCCTTGAGTGTGCACATCTACAAAGTTAAGCATCATCCCAATGTATTCAAAGATCTACATAAATTAACCTCCCTTAAGTGCAACAAACAGATAGTATTCCCCTATGTTCAAAAGTTCAGCAATCACAAACAGCTCAACTACAAAAAAAAGAGCACAAGGACGAGTTCACTTGTAGGTTTGATCATGCTAAAAGGTGGTTGCAGAAGAGCAGTAAAGATTGTTTTATTTACTAGCCATAATTTGATCTCAAACACGATACTACTCAACAACATGAGAACGTAGGACAATGATGTGTGGATGTGAGCAGTAAAGATTGTTTTCTTTACTAGCCATAATTTGATCTCAAACACGATACTACATCTCAACAACATGAGAAGGTACGACAATGACATATGGATGTGAGTGATACCATCCTATGACTCTAGTTATTCTCCTAGTGTCAACAGATATCAGGTGCTTGGATGCAGGTCTATCTTCAAGGTTGCTGCCCTCTGCCCCTTAAGGACTATGCCCTAGATTGTGCCTACTACAAACCCAAAACCCTAAAAGAATCTATAGTAGAAAACATGCTTTTATATAAACTATCTGTCCCTTTGTGTCTTTGCAAATTTCTCTACATTCAGCACCAAATTTTATAGACCTTATATGCATGGTTGCTCTTGATAAAATAGGGTCTAGCAGCCTCCACCTACGACTATCCAGTTTTAATAGCTCATATGCAGAGTTATGCTTGCCCAAAGCTTGTATTTTACACCAATAGGTTCTATTTGTGATTCTCCCAACCTATGCATCAATCCTGTCACATCAAGATTGACACAGGTGCCATGTCTCTTGCGTAGGTTGTTTATCTAGATGATGGCATCACTTGGGATGTTGAGAAAAAAACACAATAGAATCTCTTTTTTTTTCTCGTAATAGGTTATTGTATTAATTACAAAAAAAAGTACAAGATTACATGATTACAAGATTTAGGATGGCTCTAGGCCATCGTGCATAATCAAAAGGGTTATTCAAACCTAAGTCAACTCTCTTGTTTATGTTGTCCCTTGAGTTGGGAATCCAAGGTATTCTCCACTTTCTCCCTATCTACCAAGCGTGGTGTTGCCTATCATAAAGACATGAAAATCAAGACCATGGCAAATAGAAAACTAGGCAATAGCCAACCAAAAAAGCACAAGCAAAGAAAAACACATTTTCTACACAGTGTTTACCTGAGAAAGGTTAATCAATCATGAGTTTGATAATGCATTATGTGAGTTTGACTTGCATCCATTAACAATATGGATGGGCATGACCATGCACCTCCCTCCTCTTCCTCCTCATGGGCACAAGCTTGCATTTTCATCCCACAGTGTCGAGGGCTTTACATTTACACCTATCATTTTACTTGCAATGTGATTAAAATTGCACTCGCACTAACTTGCAAAAGGTTAAGTCTCTAGTCCTAATTTAGCAAGCATCTCCCTACCATTTTCTAACGCTTCCATAGTGGCATAGGATTTCAATATACAAACAAACATGTCACAATCAAGAGATAGGATGTAAAGCAACATTTGCTATAGACAACTTCCTCCTATTGTCCTTGTTCATCATATCCAGCAATGAGGAAGTGTAGGAAACTGCATCATTTGAAGGCAGTCTTTCATAAAAATGGCAAGTTTATACAATAGAACAATCATTCAATGTATACAACTACCACAACGCTACCCACATAAAGGTTACTTTGTTTCAACATATACTCCTTGACCTCTTTCCAATGACCGTGTAGAGCAACATGCTTTCAAGTGAGAGACAAACATAGTAGAATCAACACACATATCCTCCAACAACGTTTGTTGAAATGGAGTCTCTGCTTCTTTTCCAAGCTCATGCTCAGCATAAGTTGTAAATAGTGCATTCCATGAAACCACATCCTGAACCACCAACCTCTAAAGTACTAGGTAGTCTTCTACAATTCAGTAACATGTCATGTACATCTGAACAACATCACCCATTTCTAAATCGTGCCTATTGGTGCAAGATTTTAAGGTGCAAGTGAATGTGACATGAGTAGAACCTACGGCCTCCATCTATATAATTAAAGAATAGTTGGAAGCTTCTACACTAAGTCCATGTGATGCATATCTTATAATCAAAGGATTCCACCTTATATCCACCTTATATATAGGTTAACTATAAGATCCTTCAACTAGAAGGAGACTTAAGCACTTTCTCCAAACAACATTACAATGCCTATTAAATCCCTACTGACAATATGGCTATAGTAATCATCTATTAAGTCACAAAACCCTCATTCAAGCTAGTTATCCAAGCTAGGAAAGTGTCATTTTAGGTTATACATCAATTTGCAATCACTAGAGAACCAGAGACTAGATCCCAATCTAACAAACTATCCACCAATTACTAAAGATCTAGAGACTAAATCCTATGATAAAATCTTGTCAACACTTACCACACTTTTGCAAGCACAACACATGCAATTTACATGTAGAGTAGCCCTACTCATGGTGTAGGGAAAAATCAAACATTAAACAAACTACATTGATCAATGACATGAAATCTTTTTCTACCTAACTAGGCCATTCTTTACTTTTAGGCATGTACCAATTTCCACACACAAACTGACAAGTCCCAACTTATAATAGATGTGTCTCAATGTCAAACTGAGTACCATGTTAGTCTGTTGATTGTAGGCATATAACATGGGAGATGCATTGGTATTCTACACTGTCATTAGTTGTTGTAGTCCCTGTAGCATCTCGCTGTGTCAAAAGAATTGGAGAGTTTTCTTTGGTTGTGCACCCACCAGCAATAGCACAATGAAAGGCAATGCTTCCACCACTTCCACACTTTTGATAGATGTTACCTCCCATAGAATCATACAAATGGAGGACATACTTCATAAACCATTTGCAAGGCATATTTACTTGCTATGAAAGACATGTGATTGCCCAGCTGGCATGCTTGAGGTTCTTATCTAATCAAGATAATGAAGTTTCTACTATTAATAATCAAGTCTAATGAAGCATTTTCATTCTACAGCATTTTTTTCCTTCTACTGCAGTTCAAGAGGATTGAGATCACCACATTAATTGTTGAGATACAGATACACTGTATCTGTATTGGCATTTGTAGCTTGTGCACTAACTAGCTTGGGAATCAGATTAGTCTAGCCAAGTTCTTTGCACATAACAAACCCCTCACAAGAAGCATAGATGTTCCCAAGATTTCTTTGAGGTACAATAACCTAGTTAGGAACCTCCCACCCAAAATATCTATGGCTATAGTTTTCTAGCCTTCCAACAAGCGAATCGTTTATAAAGACTTAGCCAAGTATATGGGCATTGCTTCTCTCACTTCTAAAATTAGACACATGCACCTAACAAAATTGGTGTCCAAGCTCAATAAGACTACCCCATTGGCAATTCCTTGCACTAGGTGGGCAATTCAAATTTTGGTGCTGGAAAAAACACAATAGGAGGAAGGCCACTTATAGAACAATAAGTTGAAATTGCTACATAAGTATCAATAGTTGATGCAAAACTGACATCAATGACAACCTTATTCAATTTCCTTAGCCTCTGCACCTAACTCACCAAGACTGTCATGTCAAGATTCTTAAAGCTTCTTTGTGATTGATACCACAGTACTTTAATTGACAAGTCGTTGAAATTTAGCAAGGTGCAGTCCCCCATAGACTGAGTGGAAAAGAAATGCAAGGCAAATGGATGATGTAGCAAATTCACAAGGGACCACTTACCGTATCAAAAACCTCAAACTATGCCTTTCCTACACAAGAAATATTGAGGCTCCTTGTATGTGAACAAAAGCAAGATGAGGGAGCTCAATCTGCTCTGTATTAACATTTAAATTGGATTTGAGCTATATGTGTGGAATTTCATGACAAGCACAGGGATTTACCTTACAAATTTGATTATTGAGATTGTGACCATGATTAGGCAGGCAACGGTTTTAAGCATGCCTTGCAAAAGACGATCACCTCAATTTCTTTCTTAATGTATTTGCCATGTGTAAGGATGAACTTGATTGCCACACTCTTTGATAAAAAGCACAAAAAAGTGCATATGATCAATGTACGTGAATCCATTCATTTACACAAGGATTGAGAGTGTCTTGAAGCTCGATTGTTTCCATACCTAACTAGTACAGTTACACATGCCTTTGTAGAATTGCCAATGGAGCTTTCCCACAAGAGCTCTTTAACCTAATAATTTTCAACCCCCGTGGTTGCTAGGATGAGAGCAAGATTGAGAAACATTGCTAAAGACCATGTCCGCATCCTTGCCCACAAACACATCCATCATCCACACCTCTGTTTAGGACATCCTTGTATGGCCTTCAACTGATAGTGGGACAGATTTTGTGAATAGATTTTCTCTACCCATAGTAGTGGCTATTAATTAGAACCCTATCATAACCTAAGCACCCTCCAACCTAGTGGAAAAAGTATTGGTAGTTTGCAATGTTCTTCCTCATGGTGTCAAAGGGTTTCGAAAGCAATGTCGCAACTTCAGAAGTCCTTGTTAAATTTTAGGATAGAAGATCAATCAAGTGTGACATTTACAACCTTAATCAACATCAACAGCTTCAATTTCATAAGGGAAACAAATTCGATTTCTAAATTGGCTGTTCAAAAACTGAAGTCCTTCATGTCCCTTTGATATGCCCTCAAGGCCTCTTCTTATGGTCAAAGCTCACAAAGAATAAAGATAGTCCATCATTTCACAAGTTCTTATTAATCTCTGTATCATGTCAATTTTGACATGTGTACACTCCACCAAGTGGCTTGTAGTACTGGTAGAAGCTATACAGGGAGCTGCACCTGAAAAATCTGTCCAGTGCATGCAATTACAGACTGTGTTATTTCCTCATTTACAAGGCAAGGCATGGAATACAGATTGTGCTACTTGGCTGATTACAAGCTGATAAATAGAATATGGAAAGTAGCAAAAGCAAAGAATATGGTTAGAACATGATTTTCCTTAGGTGGGCATTCAACATGATTAGTGGCTTTAACAACTACTGCATCCAGATCCTTGTAATCACTGTTGATCTGTACAAGACCAACAGTTGTGGAATCCTTGATGGCACCTAAGACCTTTCTTTAAACTGTCTTGAGTAGAACCTCTTGACATGATATTTGGCTAAGAGAGTGCAGACCACCACAAAGAAACCTTGAATCTGTGTCTAGACTATTTTAGCTGCCTGCAAAAGATCTCCTTTGGACGATATATTGAACTAAACAGCTCTTTCTGTTTGTGGATCCTTCACGCATGCTTTTCCCTTTTAAAATCGGGATGACATTCTAGTTCTCTTTCTCAGCATTTCCATTTTCTGGGAAAGGAAAAGAGGAGCCTGCATCATCATCTGAAAAGTTGTCACAGAAAGGTAAGGACTATCGTTTTTGCCATTCAATGATGGTGATGCCGAGGAAAGCTACTGTTTACCCATATTCGTTGATAAAGCCCCATTTTCTACTCAGTATATTGTACGGCTTTTCATGGGTATCATTGTGAATGATCTCAAGGTTCTTGTGCCTACTGTCAAGGCTATGCAGGCAAAGGTAGACTGTCCTCAGTGGACAAAGGTGAAAGTCGAGAAGCAGATTTAGGGGTTGGAGATGTTTTGAAGATCGAAGGAGGCACAGTGTATTACATCTTTAACAGAGATGAAAGCCAAAGGTTACAGATCTTCAGTATATATGGCACTGAAGATGTGTATGATGATCAAATGTTCCATAATTACTTCGTTGCTGGATCCAAAGCTGTTTTTTTTTCCGACTTTAGTGAAGAGGCTTGAGCTATATGCAAAGGCCTAAAAGATTCAGTTACTGCAGATCCATTCTCCGTTTTCCACAGGATCGATTGTTCCCCTCTCGTCGACTGAGAAAAACATTCCCCTTCTCCCCGTTTTCTTCAACGTAATGAAGTTTTATGGCCACCCAACATAAGACACGAGATGCCCAACACAGTGCTCCAGACCACGTCATTAGGTTTAGAAGGCATATTTTCTGCTGATACAACAGCCTCGTCTAGCTGGCCAGCACGGCCAAGCAGATCAACTAAGCAATTCTGACGCTTAATACTTGGACCAATGCCATACTACTCATCAACTCAAAATATTTCTGACCCTGGTCCACAAGACCCATATGACTGCACACAGTAAGCATATTAAGAGATGTAACTCCATCCGGTTGAATATTGTCTTCCCTCATTCTCTCTAACATAAGGAAAATAACTTCACTCTCACCTAGGTGAGCATAACCAGTAATCAGTGCATTCCACATTACCAAGTCCTGTTTAGACATCCCATCAAACACACTCTGAGCATCAACCATGCTTCCACATTTACCATACATGTCAATAAGAGCTGCAGCTAGATCAACTTCAATGTTGCTGGGTGCAGCCTTGAGAACTTGAGCATGTATGTTCTCCCCAATTTCCAAAGCTGCTACATTACCGCAAGCTTTCAACATTGAGACAAGAATTGTGCTATCAGGTAAGTGGCCCTGTTCTTGCATTTTGGAAACAAGTTTGCACACTTTATCACACTCTCCTTGCTCAGCATAATCCATGATTATGACATTCCACGAGATTGCATTTGGACACACACCTTCCAACTGCATCTCTTGAAAGTGACTCAATGCTTCTTCATAAAGCCCTTCAGCTTGGTACCTAGCAATTACTGAGGTCCATGAGACCACATCCCGGAACAGCAGATTCCCAAACTCTTCCTGAATTTCTACAAGCAAACCGCATTTGGCATACAGACCACCAATGTACTTCGATTTGCATCTCTTGGAAATAGTTTAGTACTTCCTCACAAAGCCCATAATCGGCATATCTTGAAATAAGTGTAGCCCATGAGATTGCATCTCGAATTACCAATCTATCAAAAACTCCTTGTTCTTCTACAAGCATGTCACATTTAGCATACAAGTCAACCAGAGCATTGTTGATTAATTCCTCTTGCTCCAAACCCTCTTCACTATATTTTCTGAATAGAATGAAAGAGCAAACATAACGACTAAGTATGTACAAAGTATCAAATCACACATACAACTTTTGGGTGGTTTTCACACCTCGAATGCGCAGCAATACGACATCCACCCCCTCTAATCCTGCACATCCTCCGGATGGGCCAACTACCCATGATCATTATCATCAAGTTCCACAAACAGATCAATCTCTTCATTATGCATTTCCAGTATATCAACAAGATTATCTGTCATATCATATGTCTCTTCTATCGGAGTCTCTTCTCGTTGTTCTCTTGCAAATTCTTCCAATGCATACTCTTCATCATCTCTTTTCTTGAAAATCTTGATTCTTTTTCCAGCAATAGGCACTCTAAGCATTGTCCCATCCAATTCTGTCAGCTCATATGTTGCATTATCAAAGACATGTCTGACTATGTACGGCCCAAACCATCTTTTCACCATCTTCCGAAGTGTAGTATGTTGATTTTCAAGACTACTATCAAAGACCAATACCCAATCTCCCTCTTCTATTGCTCTAGGCCGCAAGCGATGCCTGTTGTCAAAATTGTTCTTATTTCTTAGTCTAGCAACCCTCAATCTGTCAATAGCTAACTGAATATCCTCTGGTCTCCTCTCCAACTGTCAAATCCGAACAGCTAAGAGCTCTTCTCTCGTCAAATCCTCCTGCCAAGGTAAAACTGACCAAGTCAAAGCACAAGTCTCATTTGACATAACAAGTTTCTGACCATACATCAACTCTGCAGGTATATATCCTGTGGTAACACTGTGAGTCGTACGATCAGCCCATAAAGCAAATGGAAGAAGTCTCGGCCATTCTCCAATCCGTCCTCTACATGCTTTGGCTAATGCTTTCACTATCGGCGGATGCTCTCTTTCACTCTTCCCATTTCCCTCTGGATTATATGCTATAGTTAGAGCCAACTTGATTCCTAGCTGAGAGAAAAACTCCCTAGCTTCATCTGCATCCAATTCACCACGATCCGCAGTGATCTTACCCACACAACCATACCTGCAGAAAATTTCCTCCAATAAGAACTTACACACTGCACTAGTGGTCTTCGTTCTCAAAGATCTGCCCTCAACATGATTGGTAAGATCCTCTCTAGCCAAAACAATGTATCTCATCTGCCATAGACCCATAGGCATAGTAATCAAATCAACTACCCACTTATATTGAATGCATAGCAGATAGGTCAGATGAAGCTCATCTCGATGAGCACTACTGAATACATCTGACAGTCACTGCAAGTCTCAACAAAGTGAGAAACATCTCTATCCATGCCTTTCCACCAATATTTCTCCTTGATTTTCTCATAAGTAGTCCACACTCCTCTATGACCAGCCCAAGGACTCTCATGAAACTCCCTCATCACCTGTAACTGTGTCTCTCTATCGCAAACAACCCGCAAAGGTAATCCGCCTCTTTTCTTTGGATGCTTCCAAAGAAATCCATCCTTGAGAAAATAACCATAGGCTTTCCTTCTGATCTTCTTGAACTCTTCATCTGTCCATTCATCTCTTTTGCTTAGTGTACTAAGGTACCTGCCAATCTGCAACCAATCTCCAACATAGAGTTCTTCTATGAAAGCCACAATATCATAGACATGACAAACATGATCAACCATAGTGGCTGAAATTTCTGCATCATCCTCTTCTGCAAGTAGAGTCTCCTCATCATCATATCTGGCTCTAGACAACATATCTGCCACTGGATTATCCTTCCCTGCTATGTGTTTAAATTTCGGATTTAATGACTTGATGTATGCAATCCATCTCAACATGGCTATATCCGGAGTAGAGCAACTCGTAATCATATCAATCAATGGCAAGCAATCTGTCTCTACCACAACTGAAGCTCCAATAAAGTACTCCTTGTCACATTTGAGAGCCGTAAAAATCCCCAATAACTCCCTCTTGATTTGCGGATATCTCCTCTGTCTCTCGTTTAGGACTTTCGCCCCAAACCGAATAGCATACCTATTTCCATCTGCATCATCTTGACCCGCAGCCCAACCTATGCCAATTGGACTAGTGTCAACTGTCAATACAATAGGCTTTCCATAATTATAATCAACTTTCCTCAGAGTAGGAGCATTTTGCAATAACTTCTTCAATTTTCGCATAGCTCTAGTGTGGCTCTCATCCCAATAGAATTTCTGCCCCTTTCGAAGCAGCTGATACAAACAATCTGCTATGTGTGCAAAATGAGGTATCCAAATCATATAAAACACACAAGCTCCAATGAATCTCCGTACCTCTGAAGTGGTAGAACAATGCTCTGCAATCTTGCCTATAGCATTCACCTTATCAGGTGAGGGTTTCCTGCCATAATATCCACACATATATCCAACAATGACAACCTCATTCACTCCAAAAACAGATTTTTGCCCTGAAAGTGTCAAGTTCACTTCCAAAATCTTCTCACATGCTGAAATATGATCAGCCACAAAGTATGTGCATCCTTGCTCATTTAGACTCTCATTCTTCTCTTCTTCTGCACACCCCTTAATGGGCACATCATCCAAGAAAGGCATAGTAAGCTGAGGTATATAATCTCGAAGGACCTTATGCATGGCATTCATCATATGCGCAACAGAATTAGTGGCACCTTGAGGCAAGGTACACATCCTGACAAGCCCAATAGGAGTTCTCATGGTGGTTCTGTCCCTGCTTTCCAAAGCCAGCTGAAACTGATCATATCCTGAATACAAATCACCTAAAGAATAGATGGCACGTCCAGCAAATGCCTCTGCAAACTCATCCACAACTGGACCTATACCAACATTCCTGATAGTAACTCTGTTCACTGGCTGCATATCCTGAATAAATCGGAGAGTACCATTCTTCTTTGGAACTGTAAACCACCTGTTTGAGTATGGTGCAGATGAAGGCTCAAGAATTCCCATTCTCATTTTCTCATTCAATAAATCAATCAACTTTGGCAGGTGTGCTTTAGGCACTGGAATAGGTCGGAGATTCCATGGAATATAAGAAATAGTAAAAATGACCATAGGAGCAACAATATCAAGATTCACACATCCAATCTCATGTGGAAAAAAAGCAAATCCCCTTCCATGTCGCTCAAGCATCTCCTGAAAGCATTGCTTCTCTATGGGTAGCAAGAAATCACCATTTCTAATTTTAAATTCAGCAAGAGCATCTGCTGAAAATTTATGACCAATATGCTCCGGATTCCTCAAAATTGGCTATTTAGCAGCCCTCTCTATTTGCTGATCACTGTCAGGTGGAAGCGGTACAGCAACCAGCTTCACCTTCTTATCAACAGTTTTATATTTCGTGTCAACCCTGGCTTCATTATGCTCTTTTGCATTACTCAAATCTTTCTGTAAATCAGCAATTCTGCACTTCAGTGGCTGAATATCCTCAGCCCTCTGCTCTATGGACTGCATAGAAACAGCCCTAAACTCTGGATGCTGAAATACTTCAGTAGTAAACTCTGTTGGCTGAAAGTTTTCAGCCCTCTGTGTCTCTGAAAGTTGATCATAACCAGCTGGAAACTCTGTTTGCTGAATTTTTTCAGCACTCAACACTCTTTGCTGAGTTACCTCAGCCTCTGACTCAATCTGTGACACAAAATCTGCAATTTCATGAAACATGTCCAGGGACTACACTAATACATTACTATGACAATTCTGCATATTAGTTTTCAGCATATCTTCCATCGTATCTGCACAAATCACACTGTCATACATCCCATCTATGTGCTCCTCATCCTCTAAAATTCTTGCATTTTTCAAATTTTTCTCCTTCCTGCATATGTACTGCCTGGTAGCTCTAGGCAACCTAGAAGTCTTCTGATAGCTCATCGAACTGTTTGCTGAAATCCCAACAAAACCGGAGGAGAAAACACTGCTGCCAGGAGGCGAGAACTCCAATCTCCTCTGCTCTGTACCACCGTCGTCTCGCGAAACGGCGGTACCTAATGAAAACCGGAATCCCTCACAGTGGGCAAAGGTGCATCTCTGAGAGTATCCCTGTTTCTAACATGGTTCACACATACAGTCATAAACTGAACTGCTCTCATGCCATCTTTACTGCGAATCCGTGCATAAGCAGAACCATCATCCATTACCTTTGTTTCCATGCGCATCTTTGTGATGAATGGCTGACCAAGAATTATGGGATAAGAGCATGAATCCTGCACAAAGAAATGAAAATCCTCCTCTACATCACCAATAGAAACCCTAACACTAGGATAGGAAGCATACAAATCACCTACAGTGTTATTGGCAGCTCTCATACGCCACCCATGCTCTACATCCATAGGCCATCTGTTACTCTCATAAACTCCACGAACTATGATATTAATCTCTGAACCAAACTTGGAATTCTTTCGCTTCGCTGGACATCCTCTCCTTCTCTGCTGAAAGGCTAGTAACCTGTGACTGAGCCTCGAATAACTGGGTCTTCAATGAAGAAATCTCATCGCTTTGAGTGGCAACCAGTTGGGTTTGCTGTTCCATTTGCTTAAATAGATCTGCTAGGGTATCCTTAGCAGATGCTAACTCAGATGTTGCCTTATGCAACTGGTCTTTGGACTGCATGAGCTCCTCATAGAAAGATACGTACAGCTGTTGAACACAGGCTGTCACTGACAACTCAATGGAACTTTGAATATCCTTGCAGAGGAAAGGAATGGCATCTCCTGAAACGAGACTGTTCAGGGAAGGAACTGAGATCTCCAAGGATCCTTCTCTATGTGCGCGGAATAGATTATTGCAAGTGAGATACCCAGGGAGTTCACTGCCAGAAGTAGCAGGGATAGGCACTGAGGGAAGTACAATAGGGGCTTTATCCGCTACCCTCTTCAAGCGTTTGCGCTGTATGACCAAGGGAGGCGGAGAATCATCATCCTCAATGTCAATAGGTGTTGACTCTTCTAAAGGTGGAGGAGGAGGTACTGGATCTGATGGAGGAGGTGGAGGCACAGTCTTCTGTAAACCTGAATAGGTCAAGAAGGCAGACAAATATGATCCGTAGGTAACATTGGTAACATTACCCCGCGTGACTTTAACAAAATGCTGATCCATTTTAGTAAGGAGGTAAGTGCTCCAATCAATGGCAACTCCTTTCAGCACCATCCTGGAAGCTGTGAAAAGTTCTTTGGACAAATAGTGGGATGGCGTTTTGGCAGGCATAAACCTGTCCTGAAGGAACTGACAGATCGTCTTCCAGACGGGATCAGTGATCATAGAAAAAGAAACTCCTGAAGAGTTTATCACTTTCTTAACATCAAGGACTTCCCTTGTCTGCTTCTGCAACAGTTTGAGAATCTCTTCATTAGAGAAGAGCTGACGAGTGGTCACAAAAGGTTCTCCTTTGGAGGGTAAGGACAGAGCCTTCCCTAAGCCTCGAGATGTCAATGTCATAGACATGCCTTGGACTACTCCTGTTTTCTTGCTGTAAGAGGCCAGGAACTCATCACATACGGACGGGTCCTCTGGAAGTAATGGAAAAGGAGTGGCCACAAAAGCAGCAAGTCCTGCCTTCGTGAGGGGCTCAAAAGTAAGTAGGGAAGAGTAATCCCTACTAACTAGTGGGACGTACTGAATAGGGGGAGGAGCATGAGAAGGCGCCATTCAGATGGTTACACACACACCACAAACACAGACAATCAAGGAGAATGCCTGCAAAGCAACAGACAAAAAACCAAGGATATGAGAATTACCAATCAAAACATGACCCGACCTACTAACCCCAAGCAAACCACATCCTAGAAAAAATTTGACATGACCTCAAGACAAATGCGACCGAAAGCTTCATGCGATGCATCAGACAAACACCCTGAACCCCATATCAGGCAAGAAAAGAAAAAAAAACTACATACCGTACCCGTAACCGTAACTAAGACAGGAAACCAAAACCATACCATATCCGACACATATCAATACGACATCTGTGATAGAACCAAGACTGGACCGTGGAAAATAACACTAAGAACTGCGTATACCCATCCCACGAAACGGTTCATTAATAAGGGGATTAAGTGCAGTGAGGGGGGATTTAATTTAATGAAGGGTTGATTTTAATTAATTATTAAAAATGGGTGAAGTTTTATTAGGTGATAAACCTTAACAAGAAAACGACGGTTCCTTATTATAAATTTATTTACCAATTATTAGGTTAAGCGGTGCAGTTATGCGATTCCCGGACTTCGATTTCCGACTGGGTCTCTAAATGCAATTCATTGATTATAATTAAAGTGATATGGAGCGCTTTTTTGCCAGCGCGTGCTCATGTGACGGCTGGTTTATTTTAATTAAAAATTTAAAGTGCCTCTTTAGCGCACGTAGCGCGTGCTAAGTGAACGGCTGGTTGATTTTAATTAAAATTTTAGAGTGCCTCTATAGTGCACGTAGCACGTGCTAAGTGAACGGCTGGTTGATTTTAATTTTAAAAAAAATGTGTGTTGAGCGCGAATGCACGTGGAAACGGTGGGTGAATTAAAGGGTTTATTTTAACAATTAATTGTGAGTAAGGGGGAAAATAAATAAATAAATAACATAAAATAAATACCTGGAAGGGTGTGTATGAAATGCAGGAATGCGCACTTCTCAATCCAAAAATATCTAGATTTGTTTCGATATTTTTCAGGTTGTGTTTTGAAGGAAAAAGGATTTTGTTTTAGTTTTAATGAATTTAGGTGTTTAATGAAATATTTTGACAGCTTAGAAAATATGCCAAAAATAAGTAAAAATGTCAATAGAATTTTTAGGAATTTTTCGGTAATTAATTTGGAATTTTTAAGCATTTTTAATGATTTGTTTTCATTTTTGGTATTGTGAAAAGAATTTTGGAATTTTAAAATGGTCTGAAATTTTTTTTTTCTGAAATTGCAGTGTAGAAAAAATAGGGCAATTTTGCTGCCAAAAAGATTGGAAATTTTTCAAGATTTGTATGTATTCTTTTAATGAATTTGAAGTGTTTTTTAATGTTTTTGTGTTAATTTTCAATGTTTTTAAAGGTTGTTGGGTATTTGTAATTAACAATCCGGGAAAAATACCCAGAAATAGGCTGCGTGGCAGCTGCGTGGTCAGCAACCAATGATCAAAAGCTGACAGCCGCGTACAATCAATCACGAACAGTTTCCAGCTCCCACACGTGCGTACACACTTGCGCGTGTGTCGACGTCTCGAGGGAGAACGGGGGGGTATGTGGATGTCCGCGGGGGGGACGGGGGTGGTAGTGTGATAGGGAGTTCTGCAGTTTTGCGGGGGGGGACCAGGGCTTAGGGGGGGATTTATTGTGTTTGGGCCTTGGGGGGGGAAGGGGGGCCTGTGTGGGGGTAGGGTAGGGTTTGTGTGATTGTGGGGGGGAAGGGGGGTTTAGATGGGGGGGTTTAGTGGGTTGCAGTGGGGGGAATGGGGGTTAGTGGAGGGTTAATGGGGGGTAATGGGGGGTGGGTGGGAATGGGGAAATGGGACGGTGGAAATGGGGGAATGGGAGGGTGGTGGGAATGGGGAAATGGGACGGTGGAAATGGGGGAATGGGAGGGTGGAAATGGGGGAATGGGAGGGTGGTGGGAATGGGGAAATGGGACGGTGGAAATGGGGGAATGGGAGGGTGGTGGGAATGGGGAAATGGGACGGTGGAAATGGGGGAATGGGAGGGTGGTGGCCGGCGGTGGTAGGGAGGGGGAGGAAGATAAAGGAGGAGGAGGGCGGGGAGTGGCAGCGGGCGGCGGCGGATGGCGCCAGGCAGCGCGTGAAGGGAGGCGCCAGGCGAGTGGCCAATAGGCCAGCGTGGGCGGCCAACGGGCCAGCGGGCGCGGCGGGGCGGCGAATCCAGCGTGTGGCGCACTAGGCGGGAGCCAACGGGCGACGGCATCTCCAGCGTGGCGGCATTGGGGCGACACCAGGGCGGGCGGGTGGACGAAGGGAGAGGCGGGCGGGTCTGAGGCCATCAGGAAGGCGAAGGCCGGCAGGGCGAGCAGCGATGCCGCAGGCGGGCGGCGCAGGCGCCCTGGGGAGAAAAGGGAGAGGGAGGGATAGAGGCGGGAGGGAGCAAGAGGAAAAGGGGATGGGGGGAAGATGGTGGCGGGAAGGAGAAGGAAGCGGGGGAGTAGGGGAGGAGAAGGAAGGGGGAGGGAATGGAGGAAGGAGAAGAGGGAGGGAGCAGGAGGTAGGTGTTGCAGGAGGGGAGAGACGGGAGGGAGGAGATGGAGTGGGGAAGGCGCAGAGAGGAGAAGGAGGAAAGGTGGAGAAGAGGAGGAGTGGGGAAGGCGCAGAGAGGAGAAGGAGGAGAGGTGGAGATGGAGGAAGAAGAGGGAGAAGAGAACGCGTAGAGAGGGAGAGAGAGAGAGAGAGAGAAGAAAGAAAAAGAGAGAAAAAGAGAGAGAAGAGAGAGAGAGAAGGGACGGTTGGCGGGAGGGGGCGTCATTTTTGTTTTTTTTTTCTTTTTTCTTTTTTTCAAAAAGAGGTGGGCGGGCAGGTTGGGGTGGGCAGGGGGTGGTGGGCAGGTTCAATGGGCGGGTGGGTGCCCACGGGGGGTGGGTAGTGGAAATAGGGGTGGGCAAGGGCAATGGGCGGGGGGAAGGGTGGATGGGCGGGGTTTAAAAGGGGGCGTATCCTCGTCCCGCGCACGTGCGCGGGGCGGGGTAAAAAAATTTGCCGTGACGGGATTGAAACGACGCTGGGATGAGGGTACGGGGTACGCGGACACGACCGGGGCGCGTGGAAATGCGTAAAATCGAAAACGGGCGCGTTCATGCGCAAAACGGGCGCGAGAAAAAACGGAAAAATAAAGAAAAATGAATAACTCCCAATCCGGACGTCAAACCAAAATACCGTAAAAACGAAAAGTGGGCAGGACGACAGGGGGGAAACAAGAAAAATACGGGACGGGGGTTCCGGGAGGGGTAAAGGGCGGTCACGTGCAAAAACACAAAAAACGAACCAAAAACGCAATTGAAAAATTAATATCGAAAGATCCGTGCATCGGAATGAGGTGTAGCAAAAAGGAAAACTAGGCAGAAAGATGTGCCCGACAATCCTATCACGTCAAAACATAATCTCGACTGAGATAAGACTCGTTCACATGGGAAAAACCCAAAAAACAAACCCGAAAATGGGATCGGAAATTAATATCTGACAAACCGTTCACCGGAATGACATGCAGTAAGAAGGAAAAATGTCCGCAGGAAGGGGTGGCACAGGGTTGTCACGTTAAACCGCAGTTCCGGTGGAAGTAGGAGGGGTTCACATGTGAAAAACTCCAAACATACTCCCGAAAAGTCATTTAAAAATTAATAAGTAAAAATCCGAAAGTCGAAAAAGGGTGGAGGAAAAAGGAAAAAGGTAGGGGAAGGCACGGGGGACACGACTGTCAAGTCAAATTGGAATTCCGATGCAAAAAGAGCAGGTTCACATGGAAAAATGTCAAAAATACGCACGAAAAAGTCGTGAAAACCCGGAAAATTAATAACGGACAAACCATGTATCGAAATGATGCGGTATAAAAAGGAAAAATGTCAAGGAAAAAGTGGTTGTCAGGGCTATGACATCAGATCACGGTTTTGAAACAAGAAAAGTGCGTTCACATGGAAAACCGTCTAAATTGCGTAAAATGCTTCAAAAATTAATAACTCGAAAACCGTGCACCGGAACAGGGGTAGGTAAAAAGGAAAAATGGTCAATTAAAAGGGAGGAACAGGGCTATAAGGTTGGATTGGGACTTTGGTGAACGTAGGACGTATTCACATGGCAGGACCTCAAAATCAAGGAATGAAGGAAAACTGCAAGGAAACAGCCCCAAGGATGGGTGGAACATAATCGGGTGGGTGGGAAGGGTCCCCAGGAGGGTAAAAGCAAGGCAAGGCATTCATGCATGAGCAAGATAAGGCATATGCAGATGGGTATGCAATGTAGACGCGCAGGGACGCGTCCCCACACTTAAGACCTTAACGGATAGGGTTAACCGAACAACAGGGACCTAGGACCACGTCTCAGACCATCCACTAACTTCCCCACACTTAAAACATGACCGGCACGAAAAAACCAAAGTGTAGGGTTAGAAGAACTTGGCCCATTTCGTCAAGAATCAAGGTTGAGTGTCGATGGCACGTCCAGTGTTGTTGTCGGCGCTGGAGGGACCAAGGCATCTTCTCGGCACACGTTCGTCATGGCAGGGACCACGCCACAGCACCCAGGGAGGTAGCTAATGGAAGGAATCACAGGAAATTCGTCGATGATGAGGAATACTACACTCAACTCACAGTCACTCAAATGAAATGAAAGAACAGTCACTCGCCCCATGACTAATATCACTTAAGGAAAAAGGATTGAAACCCGTATCTCATACCCGGTTGAGGAATTGACAAGGGGGGAATGGTGTAGAAAGGAGTATGCCAGGGTGCACAGTTGATGGTGCATTAGTGCGTCCAACCCGTCTGGCATAGGTGCAAGAAGAAAGGCAAGGGAGCCTTACAGTGCCGTGTACAGAACAGGGTGATGTGTTTTGTGTTGACGGTAAAGACCCATCCCGTGGGTGCATAGAGAAACGGGAACATACCTGACTCCAAGTGTCGTAACGTCCCTCAATCGCACCTCTCGGTAATTGATTGAAGAAACTCCAGTCAAACTCAACCCACCCTCTGTCTCACGCTCTATGGATAGATACAGAAGGGCAGCCTTTTCCTAAAACCCATTGATGTAATCCTCACGGTCACTTGTGCAAAGGTTGTATGCCTTGTGCGCAGTTGATGGTGCAACAGTGCATCCCGCCCTGTGCCGGCATACGGTGCGAGAATGAAGGCCAGGGAGCCTTATGGTGCAGTGTACCGAAACAAATTGTGCGTTGTGCTTTGAGAGGCCCATCCCGTGCGTGCAACACTTCATTCACACTTCTCACCTCTCATTCGATTTGAAGGGAAAAGACTGGTCTCTCGCCCCACCCTCTGTCTCACGCTCTGTTGATAGATACAGAGGGCAACCATACTCACTTCCCCATCCGGTTAGGATGAAAGCTCACATCACTCAAGGGGTTGTCGATAAAGATCGTGTCATCAGTTGTTGAGGAGGCGTACCCAGGGAGGTAGCCATCAAATTCGAACATTGTGTTGGATAGGAATATGTCGTCTGCTAGAGGACAGTTAGTTACTTTGCAAAGAGACCCATGACACATCGTACCAAGGGAGGCAGCGTCGGAATTGGATCCGAGGGATATCAATCAATGAATCCACTTTCTGGACTGCTGGGTGTTACCACCTTTTCCACAGCCAGCTTCTCGCCCAAGGGTGTTTATCACCTTTTCTTGGAATGAGGCCTGCTATGACAGGGAATTGCTTCCTTTTCTCTCATAACAGATTTGTTTTGTTTTGTTTTTTTTTCTTCTTTTTCTTTTTCTTTTTTCTTTTTCTTATTTTCCCCTATTCCCGAGGGTGTTTCCACCTTTTCCCGAAGAATAGGTCGGCATGACAGGGACCTAAGTCCTTTTCTCCCATGACCGATATGTTTTGTTTTTCTTTTTCTTTTTCTCTTTTCTTCAAATTGAACAAGGAAATGGTAGAAAAACCATGTGTCAAGACCCACCTTGCCACTGTCGCTGGTGGAAAATAGAGGATAAAAGATCAAGGTTGGAAGGGGGTTTTGAGGGGACAGAGGGTTGCGTCCACTTCATCAGGAGTGATTGAAGAACGGCTAACAGAAGTATCATCATAAGAAGTATAGTGCCGCGCCAATGAGGGAAAGAATCAAGTGGCCGTAATTGTCAAGATCCCCAAGGAGGGAAGTACTTCTTCAGGCGATATCCGTTGATCAGAAAGGGATCATTAGAGGCATCAACGGTCTGTATTTGGACAGAGCCATTAGGGTTGACTGCAAGTACCTTATAGGGGCCCATCCACCGCTGTTGGAGCTTGCCAGGAAACTTGCCAAAGCGTGAATCATAGGCTAGGACCAAATCACCTTCTTTGAACTCCTTGTGCTTGATGAAACTGTCATGGTAAGCCTTGCGTCGAGCTTGCGTGGCTTCCATGCACTGTAGAGCCATCCTGCGAATTTCGTCCAAACATTCCAAGTGCAGGAGACGGCGTTGCAGTGAATCGTCATCCCCCAAACGCTCTTTGATCGCTACTCTCAACGAGGGTAGTTCCAGTTCAACAGGAAAAACTGCTTCTGTACCATACACCAACTGGAAGGGTGTCTGTCCCGTTGCTGCTTTATGGGAGGTTCTGTACGCCCAGAGGGCCTCTGTAAGTCGATCGTCCCAATCACGACGATGTGCGGCAATTGTTCTTGTCAGAATCGAGCAGAGGATGCGATTGGTGACTTCAACTTGGCCATTGGCTCTGGGGTAATAAGGAGTGGACTTGCGATGGCGGATCTTATACAACTCTGTCAACTCTTCCATGACTTTGTTGAGGAAATGAGTGCCTCTATCACTTACCAACTCTAAGGGACTGCCAAAACGGGTGATGATATTCTCATACATGAACAGGGCCACGCTGTTACCATCGTCCCGCTTGAGGGCTTTAGCTTCACACCACTTTGTAACATAATCCGTACATACGAGGACGTATCGGTTCTGTTTCCTTCTGGTAGGAGGATCGATTGGACCTACAAAGTCAATGCCCCACTTCTCAAACGGCTTCAAGGGAAGGATAGGTTGCAGTGGCATGGCACTTGTCTTGGTGGGTTTTCCCATTCTTTGACAAGCATCACATCTTTTACAGTAATCATAGGAATCCTTATGAATGGTAGGCCACCAATATCCTGCTAGCAGAGCCTTCCTGGCTGTAGCTTCTCCTGCAAAGTGACCTCCACATGGCTCGTTGTGGCAAGCCTTTAGAACAATCCCAATCTCTTCTCCTGCAACACATCTTCGGAGCACTTCATCTTTGCCCTTCTTGTACAGTGCACCGCCGAGCAGGGTGTATGGGGCTGATTCTAGCATTAGCTTCTTCCTTTCCCGACTAGAAATACCAGGAGGGTACTGTTGGATTACCAACAGATTAGCAATATCTGCATACCATGGAGTTACAGTTTCCACCAAGAATAGGGAAGCATCAGGGAGGTCTGGATCATCCTGCTCCTCGTCTGCAGTTTGTGGGATACGCGACAGATGATCAGCCAGGACATGGGAACGACCAGGCTTAGTAATCACCTCAAAATCAAACTCCTGAAATAAAAGGAGCCATCTCATCATTCGTCCTTTCACATCTGCTTTGTTCATTAAGAAGGATAGGGCCTCATGATCCACATAAAATTTAAAGTGGGTAGATAGGAGGTAGTGGCGAAACTTCTCTAGGGCAAACACCATTGCCAAGCACTCCAACTCTGTCACTGTATAGTTCCGTTCCCTATCAGTGACTTTTCGGCTTGCATAATAGATCGGTTGATCCAACTTCGAGGAGCCCTTTTGGCAAAGGACAGCACCTAAGCCTTCAATTGATGCATCAGTGTGTACATGGAACTCTTTCGTCCAATCAGGAGGTTGCAGAATGGGTGCCTCTATCAAACACTGCTTCAGAGTGTGGAAGGCTTTGTCACATTCTTTTGTCCAAGTAAACTCTGCATCTTTCCTCAGGAGCTTATGCAAGGAGGTTGCCTTTGTAGCAAAATGGGCTATGAACCTTCTGTAGTAACCCACATGGCCTAGGAATCCCCTCAACTGTTTGAGGTTGGTGGGTGCTGTCAGAGCTGCGATCTTTTCGATCTTTGCAGGGTCTGTTGATATCCCTTGTGCAGAGACAATGTGGCCCAACAGAACTCCAGAAGAAACCCCAAAGATGCATTTGTCGGGGTTGAGGGAAATCCCATACTCCCGGCATCGGTCAAAGCATTGTTCCAGATGTCCCCAGTGTTCACTGATCAAACTATAGACACAGAAGTCATCCAAATATACTTCGATAAAGTCATGCAGATGATTTTGAAATGCAGCCATCATGACTCGTTGGAAAGTAGCAGGGGCATTGCAGAGCCCAAATGGCATCACTCGGTAAGCGTAGGTCCCCCATTCTGTGGTGAAGGTTGTTTTGGATTGGTCTTCTTCTGCGATTTGGACTTGGTTGTATCCGCTGAATCCATCCAGAAGGGAATAAAGCTCATGTCCTGCCACTGTGTCCAACAGTTAGTCTGTGAAAGGGATAGGAAAATGATCCTTCTTCGTCTTGGAATTAAGCTTTCGAAAATCCACACATATTCGCAATTTGCCATTCTTCTTGGGTACAACCACGATGGGTGAAACCCATTCACTGTTTGCCACTGGATAGATGAACTCGGCTTCCAGAAGCTTCAGCAGCTCCGCTTTCACCAATGTGGAATAATTCGGGTTCATTCGCCTCTGTCGTTGCCGTACTGGCTTGGCATCAGGCTCCAAGTCAATATGATGTTGGCATATTGTGGGATCAATCCCCTTTAGATCTTTGTAAGACCATGCAAACACGCCCAAATTTTCTTTCAACAAGTTGTACAAGGTTGACAACTCCTCTTCTGGGAGACTGCTACCCACCTTCAAGTGGCGTTCAGTGCCTTCTGCATCCACAAAGGTTAACTGCCTTTCACCTTCTACTTCACGGATGAAGGTCCCACGGACTGCTTCTGGATACAGATCCGACTCCTTCAAGGGAGTGATGTCCTCTTCTGATGTCCCACTAGAACCCACTTCTTCTTTTGGTGGAGACTTAGGTTGCTCCTTAAGACGTTGGAATGGAATTAGAGCTGTTTCGGGTTTGGTTTCAAAATTAATTACCTCATGGCTTGAAGACTCATCTTCTGAAGATGACACATCCAGAAACGTCACATAATAGGGACCCTCTGATGCCTATTGGGTTGGTGGGACTGGTGCTTGTTGGCACGGTGCATCATCATCATCTTTCTTGGGCACGGATGGGTTAGGACGACATGAGCCACTGCTGAAAGACGGCTTGTTCTTCTTAATCCATGTCTTATAAAAGTTTTGCATATGAGAAGATTCATTTACTAGACCAAATGGTACCAGCACCATTCTGTCCCGTAGCATGAGCTCATCGGCTTCTGATACTTCTGGAACTTCTTCCTCAAATGTATCCTCTTCAAGTGGGATAGACTCTTCTGGCTCACTTTCATAATCATCTTCGTCCATATCATATCCATCCTCTTCTGTCTTTGTCTCTGCTTCTGCTTCTGTCTCTGTTGCTCCTTCTTCTTCTGCTTCTGCCTCTGTAGGAGCTCTGTAACAGAAGAACAGATTCTCTGGTTCCTCTTCTGTCTCTGTCTCTGGCTCTGCTATGGCCATGTAACAGGGAGAACAGTACATCCATGCTTCTATCTCACTGTCAGAAGTGATTTCCGAAGTCATTTCTGGTTCAGGCAAAAAGTATTCACCCATTGATAATGGCTTTGCATCTTTTGGAAGTCGGCTTACAGTATCCACTGTTAAGGAATGTGCCACTGTTTTCTTGGGAAGTATTTGTTTGACAGCATCTTCATCTGTTGATGTTCCATCTATAGCCTCATTAGGGGAATCAGAAGATAATTCCAAGGAGGTGGATCCATGTCCTTTTTGAGAACCATACAGTTTCAGCACCACTTTGTTGGGTCCTCTGCCCAAGGTCAAAGTGCCTTTGAACCAATCCGTCCTTGCTCGGGCTTCAAAAAGCCATGGTCTGCCTAGTAACAGAGGATAGGATGTACCATAAGAGTTTGGCTTCACCACCAAATAGGTCAGCCAATAATCTTTTCCAGCCACTGTGGTCTTCACATATAGGAGAATTCCCAAAGGCTTGATTCTGCTCTGATCCGCCAGTCTGATGAGCCATTGGGTTGGTTGCACACCTTGTAGGCCTAGATCCTTCATTGTCACATCCGTCATAATGTTCACTGATGAGCCTCCATCAATCAGTGCATTTGCAATAAAGCAACCTTCTATCCATACGCCAGTCTCTGGAGTACCCGGATCTAGAAAAGCATTAGCCACATCCACTTCTTTTACAGGCTCTGGAGCCTTGTTGGGCTTTGTTGCTGTTGAGGGAGCAATCCTTAAGCCACGTCTTCTTGTCAGTATACTTTTAAATCTTTTCCGGCAACTGGGAGACAACATCAATAATTGTCGGAATGTGAGGTTTGGTTTAAAGGTATCTAGATCTCTAACTAGATCGTATTCCTTAATAGGATCCACTGGCTTTTCTAATCGATTAGGGAATGGGGCAACACCCATTTTCATTTTCCCTCTTTCTTCCATCAGAGGAATTACATGAGCTTCTTCTGCCACTTGTGGCACGTCCTCCTCTTCTGTATCCTGGACCTCTGGTCCTGTCTCTGTAACTCTCTGTGGCACTGTAGGGCTCTGTACGGCACGGTTAGGCTCTGTGCTGTTCTGTTCTTCTGGTGGAAGATTGAACTTCACTGTTCTGGCAGGAGGGGTATTCTCTTTCTGGACAGGTGGTTCCTTTTGCTTTGCACGCGTGATGGCAGCAACTTCCAATTCTACCAAATTGGAGGTAGGCTCTTGGGCCTTGGATAGACTATCAGTAGCACTGTTTTTCACTGGGGCTGGGCTTGGACAGTCTTTTGCAGTGTGGCCTTCTCCTTTGCATCGATTGCATAAGGGCTTGTAATCCACTGACCTTCGAGGATTTGGACAATTTGGTGAGATGTGTCCCTTTTCTCCGCATCTGTAACACTCCACTTCTGATCTCTGACCACCGCCAAAATGTCTTCCTCTGTAACTTTGAGAAGGAAATCTTCTGGGTCCGAAATTAGGACCAAACTCTCTAGGCTTGGGTCCAATATCTTGTGTTGTCATTTTGGATTCCAGCAGGTTGAATCTTGCGTCTTCTTCCTTTCTTCTCCTATCATGCATCTCTTTCAGGGAGCAAATGTCCTCTGTATGGTTCTTCCGCAAATAGTAGGAACAGAAGGCTCCAGGGATGGTTGGTTTCCGTGTACATTCAGTGGCTAAATGGCCTGCTTGATGACACTTACCACACCAAGTATTTGACCGCATCACATCTCTTCCTGCTCCTGCAACGTTGGATATGCTTGCGGTATTCACTTTCAACGTCTGTAGTTGCTCTGTAATCACATCCATCAACTCCTTTTTGATGTTTGCAACTGAGTTGGATAAATAATCCTTCAAGCTTTCTCCTCCTGCCGTACTGGTAGGAGGGTTTTGAGGAGGTTCTGTAATCACTGCATAAACGGGTTGAGCTGGTACAGAGGGGTCTCTGTTCTGGTTCTGATTCAGAGCTCCTGTTTGAACTGTTGGCTGTTGACCCCAGTTGGTAGGGTTCCACTGTTGCTGCTAATTTTGCATTGAGGAGATTGGTTGGGACCATTGTTGTTGTGGTTGAACCATCATTTGAGGCATGGATTGTGGCCACTATGGATTTGGTGCACTGTACTGTGATACCGGGGGCATCTGTTGGTAGGGGTAGGGAACAGTCCCTGGGACTGCATTTGATGGGTACATCATTCCTGGCACCAGAGGAGGTAGGACTCCTCTTCCTATATTCATTGCTAGTCTAGCTTCCACTTCATCGTACAGTCTGGCACCTTCTGTTGCAGCTTGCAGGGTGGCTGGTCTTTGTAGCTCCACAAACTTATGGACTTCTGGTTGTAATCCTCTGAGAAACACTCCCTTCTGAATGCCATCGTCTAGATTATGGTTAGTCCACCTCTTCAGGATGGATTCCATTCGTGAGACATAAGCTTCTACTCTTTCTCCAGAGGACTGACTTAGGTTCATAAATTCCTCTCTCATCTGCTTTTCAAAACCTTCACGCCTGAATTTAGTGAGGAAGGCCAACTTCAGGTCGTCCCATGTGCCAAAAGTTCCTGCTGCCTGTCTCTCATACCACTGAAACGCCGCGCCCTTGAAAGTGGTGGGGAATATTGCTAACCAATGCTCAGGGGTTCTGGCATTGTTAGCCACACACGCTACCATAAACTCTGCTACATGAAGATCAGGGTCTTCATTGTACTCTCCCTTAAAAACTGGCAATGGGACTACATTCGCTGGTCTGTCATCAATATTTCCAGGATGGATCTGGCTTGGAAGTGGACCTCCAGCAGGAGGAGGAAGGGCTTGATGTGCCATTGGGACTTCTGTAAAGAGTTCCGCAAGGGCGTCCAAGGCGGCTTCTGCTGCGAGCTCGCTCTCGGCTCTGATTCTTGCTTTCTCTCTTCTCACGTACCTCTGGACTCGTTCCAACGCTTGCCTTTTTATTGCGTCATTCATCAGGGGGTTGACTCCACTATGTTGTTAGTGCTCCACAGAGGGTTAACAGAAGGCTTCAGTCTCTGGAGGACTCTCTTGCCAACATTTCTTCTACTTCTTTCTTCTCAACGTCCCTAAATTCTGCTTTCATGCCACTGCACAGAGGAAGGTATTCGGTTCTGAAGGTGTCAAAATGCATACGTCTGAGCATTGTGGTGGTGCCATCATTATAGTAATGCCAGCTTCTGATGGTTTCAATAGTGTATGTTGTGAAAAACACTCTGTCTACCAACTTCCAGTGGGTTGCTAATTGAACAAACAGGATATTATCAGTACACCAAGCATCCCATGTATCTTGCTGTTGAGCATCCACGAACAAATTCCAACTCTTTTCCTTCTTGTCCCTGTGAACCTCTACAGACCAAGACTCCTGAAGCTTCTTCACAATCTCCCACTTGATGTTGTCTGGAAACTTCTCAATGAATGCCAAATCTTCCATGGATGTTCATTCTCTCTGTTTCTGCTCTTCAGTTTGTTCCCAAACAGTTTGCCACCAAGATGCAAGTTTCTGCTGCTTCAATAGGAAGAGGAAACTGTCCACCACATAGAGCATGCATCATGATGGTGATGTGTTTCCGCCATTGTGGGATAAACTTCTTGTGAAAAGTGGCTTTGATTATGAGGAATTCCAACTCTTCAGTGGAAGAAGAAATTTTACAGACATCCATTGAATTCTTCTCTTCTTGGCAATGCCAATTCCTTCATTTTCAGCCTCTTTTGGTGCTTGTTGATGGCAAGTTTCCCCGGCTGCGCACCAAAAACATGGAGCCCCGAGAGGAACACCAAGGAAAAGGGAATTCTCTTGCAAGAAAATCTATCTTGTAACATCAACAAGCTTGTTTATTATGTTTCATATTGTCACAATGAAGAAAAGAACACCAGGCACAACAAATCTTCATGCAGCATCATGTAAATCTCCCACGGTTTTTAATAGAATCAACCATATTCTTCAACATCTTCATAAAATCCATCAATAGAACAAAGAAAGCAAAGAAGTACACCATCTTTGAATGGAAATACATCACATAGTATTCATCTTCAATATCTTCATAGTCTTCTCTCTCAATCTCTCATATACAATCACTCTGTTTCAATAGAATTGGCTATCTCTGACTCTCTCTCTCTCACTCCATCAATAATACATCATATCCTCACTACAATCTCTCAAAAATTACTCTCAATAATCACTCTTAGGTCGTGGATACCCCTCCCAAGAGGTATGTCTGATATGAAGAGTCACCAGAGCCACTACAGTGTCTCTTCACAGCTCACTACTGTCACTTCACTCTAGTCTTCTCTTGAGTCTTCAACAGCTACTTCTTTCACTTCTTTCAGCTCTTTTGCACTTGTATTCACCTCTTTCCAAGGCTAGAAAACTTTCCCAAAATCACACATACATTCCACAGAACACTTACAGAACAGTCTACAGAACAGTACCAGAACAGTTACAGTACAGAACAGAACAGAAACAGAAGCTCTACAGAAGACCTACAGAAGGTTACAGAAGGTCAACAAAACCACATAACTCACTCTCAAACTATTCAAAACTCTCACAAACCATTCAATAAACTTTCACAATATCTCATTCTTCATCAATCAATACTCCATCCCTCCTTACAGAAAACAATCAGAACAAAACAAACCAAAACAGAACAAAACAGAAGGTATACAGAACCATTCAGAACCTATCAGAACATCACAAAACCATCAACAATCATCATGAACTTCCAAAACACAATCAATATCATCCAAAACACTCTCAATCCACTTCCAAATCAATCAATCATCCCTTGAAATCAACCATTCAGCTCTCAAAAACAACAAAAATCATCCAAAAAACAAGTCATTTCAACACTCAACAAGAGTTCTTCTATGAAAGCCACAATATCATAGACATGGCAAACATGATCAACCATAGCGGCTGAAATTTCTGCATCATCCTCTTCTGTAAGCAGTGTCTCCTCATCATCATATCTGGCTCTAGACAGCATATCTGCCCCACTGGATTATCCTTTCCTGCTATGTGTTTAAATTCTAGATTTAATGACTTGATGTATGCAATCCATCTCAGCGTAGCTATATCCGGAGTAGAGCAACTCGTAATCATACCTATCAATGGCAGGCAATCTGTCTCTACCACAACTGAGGCTCCAATAAAGTACTCCTTGTCACATTTGAGAGCCGTAACAATCCCCAGTAATTCCCTCTTGATTTGCGGATATCTCCTCTATCTCTCGTTTAGGACTTTCGCCCCAAACCGAATAGCATACCTCTTTCCATCTGCATCATCTTGACCCACAGCCCAACCTATACCAATTGGACTAGTGTCAACTGTTAATACAATAGGCCTTCCGCAATTATAATCCGCTTTCCTGAGAGTACGAGTAATCTGCAATAACTTCTTCAATTTTCGCATGGCTCTAGTGTGGCTCTCATCCCAATAAAATTTCTGCCCCTTTCGAAGCAGCTGATATAAACAATGCTATGTGTGTAAAATGGGGTATCCAAATCACATAAAACACACAAGCTCCAATGAATCTCCGTACCTCTGAAGTGGTAGAACAATACTCCGTAATCTTGCCTATAGCATCCACCTTCTCAGGTGAGGGTTTCCTGCCATAATACCTACACATATGTCCAACAATGACAACCTCATTTACTCCAAAAACAGATTTTTGCCCTAATAGTGTCAAGTTCACTTCTTCTAACCTGGTCAAAATCTTCTCACAAGCTGAAATATGATCAGCCACAAAGTATCTGCATCCTTGCTCTTTTAGACACTCATTCTTCTCTTCTTCTACACACCCCTTAATGGGCACATCATCCAAGAAAGGCATGGTAAGCTGAGGTATGTAATCACAAAGGACCTTATGCATGGCATTCCTCATATGCGCAACAGAATTAGTGGCACCTTGAGGCAAGGTACACATCGTGACAAGCCCAATAGGAGTTCTCATAGTGGTTATGTCCGTGCTTTCCAAAGCCAGCTGAAACTGATCATATCCCGAATACAAATCACCTAAAGAATAGATGGCACGTCCAGCAAATTCTTCTGCAAACTCATCCACAACTGGACCTATACCAACATTCCTGATAGTAACTCTGTTTACTGGCTGCATGTCTTGTATAAATCGGAGAGTACCATTCTTCTTTGGAACCGTAAACCACGTATTTGGGTATGGTGCAGATGAAGGCTCTAGGATTCCCATCCTGATTTTCTCATTCAACAAATCAATCAGCTTTGGCAGGTGTGCCTTAAGCACTGGAATAGGTCAGAGGTTCCATGGAATATGAGGAATAGTAAAGATCACCATAGGAGCAACAATATATGGATTCACACATCCAATCTTATGCGGAAAAAAAGCAAACCCCTTCCATGTTGCTCAAGCATCTCCTGAAAGCATTGCTTCTCTGTGGGTAGCAAGAAATCACCATTTCCAATTTTTAATTCAGCAAGAGTCTCTGCTAAAAATTTATGGCCTATATGCTCTGGATTCCTCAAAATTGGCTGTTTGGCAGCCCTCTCTATTTGCTGATCACTATCAGGTGGAAGCGGTACAGCTGCCCGCTTCACCTTCTTATCCACATGCACTAATACATTACTGTGATAACTCTGCATATAAGTTTTCAGCATATTTTCCATCTCTGTCATCGTATCTGCACAAATCATACCATCATACATCCCATCTATGTGCTCATCATCCTCTAGAATTCTTACATTTTTCAAATTTTTCTCCTTCCTACATATGTACCGCCTGGCAGCTCTAAGCAACTTAGAAGTCTTCTGATAACTCATCGAACTATTTGCTGTAATTCCAACAAAACTGGAGGAGAAAACACTGCTGCCAGGAGGCGAGAACTCCAATCTCCTCTGCTCTATACCATTGTTGTCTCGCGAAACAATGGTACCTAATGAAAACCCGAATCCCTCACAGTGGGCAAAGGTGCATCTCTAAGAGTATCCCTGTTTCTAACATGGTTCACACACACAGTCATAAACTGAACTGCTCTCATGCCATCTTTGCTGCGAATCCGTGCATAAGCAGATCCATCATCCATTACCTTTGTTTCCATGCGCATCTCTATGATGAATGGCTGTCCAAGAATTATGGGATAAGAGCATGAATCCTGCACAAAGAAATGGAAATCCTCCTCTACATCACCAATAGAAACCCTGACACTGGGACAGGCAGCATACAAATCACCTGCAGTGTTGTTGGCGGCTCTCATATGCCACCCATGCTCTCTGTTACTTTCATAAACTCCACGAACTATGAGATTAATCTCTGAACCATGATCCACCAAAGCAACGGAAAGATATTTAATGCTTCAGGTTGAAGGTCTGAAGGGAGAGGCAGCTTCAGTTACCCCCGATTGTCTGCTTGACCCTAACCAAGGGGGTTGTTAGCTACACTGGGAACGTGGACTGAACCCACCGCGTGAGATCTCTCCATTGGGTACTACTTTGAGCAGGAGGACGCTTGGGTACCAGGGGGCTCTGGTCGTAAGTCCCTTGTCTTCCGGGCCCTGCACAAAGGCCATCATGACTCGGGATTGGATCTTGAGGCCCGCATACTAGTCTACGGGTCGAATCTTGGATTAATGATTCGGGTGGATTATGGATAAGCCTGTGGGCTAGACTTTATCACTACAACAAAAAGGCCTCATACACGCACATTTGGACACGATTTTTGAATACAGAGAAAAACTTACAGGCGCATCTATCTGCCCGTCTATTTGCACGTCTATCATTTCGCGTCTATAATCGCATGTATTGACGAATTTACACGCACAAATAGACGCACAATAGACGCACATATACACGCGCATATAGACAAGCTTTTAGACGCGCTTTTACAAGCACTGATAGACACGAACAGAAAATAAAAAATGTCTTTTTTAAAAAAAGATATTTAATTTTCTTTTTTAATTTGAATTATGTAGCGCATATATGAGCACGTGTAGTCTGCATTATAGACGCGCGAATAAACGCGAATTACCTACAATTTAGATGCGCTGATAGACGCGCAAAACAGAACTGGAAATTTTTTTTTCCCCCTCCCATACATCAGATTGTGTATTTGGGAAAAAGACAATGTATCTTACGGGCATGAGAATTGAAAGTGAAAGTCCATGTATTCATTATATATCAAAGCATTTACAAGGGAAGTTTTGAGTGCTTGCGACCTAAAGCGTGGCCACAAGCAGTAGGCTCAAAGATATATCATACATATACAAGAAAAGAAGGCCTCATGAGGAGGTATGGTACTCCTCTACGAATCTGAAGAGGAAACATCCTCGCTAGTACCACCATGGCTACTAGCGTCGCTATCCCCCTCCTCGCTGTGCTCCACATCCAGGTTCGCCTACACACACAAAAGATCAGGGTTGCTTACATAGACAAGGTGGAGCAAAAGTTATAATTAGTTATACTTTTAATAGGAAAGTAAGAAAAACATACCTCCTCTAGCTGCTGAATCCTCATGGCCCGGTTGTATTGGTCCTCAGTGATGAGACCCTTCTCATAAAAGTGAAGCCATGTTGTTGCGCGGTTATGGCCTCGATGGTAACCTACCTCTCTAGGGGTAGGTGTCCTACCAACGATGGTAGTCTGCAAAACATTTAGAGATATACAAACAATTAGACGTCACAATATATTAGACTAAAATATATAAATAATTTAAAGAAATATATATTTTAAAAAACTAAAAATCAAAATATACTTACAAACTCTGCCTCCCACGACTCTCTGCCGCCCGATCCGTAATGCGACGATCCCACGGTTTCCATTTGGATCCGTCGCGCCTTTGCATGCTGGTGACTCTTCACTTTCTCAGCTGCTTTCTTCTTGGCTTTCTTCCACTCTACGCGGTGGCACATAGGTGGTTGGTTGTAGGCTCCACGCCCCTCCTCTAGCCTCCGCAGTGAGTCCCTGGCCCGTGTCATGAGGTGGGATCTTTTGTTGTGAAGCATATCCCTCACTTTTGTACGTCCCCAATCATCAGAGAATCGCTGACCATCAGGATTTGGGTACCTCCTATGGACTGCCCTCAACACCTCCTTCCACAAGCCGCTTTTTTGATTTTTGAAGGATATGAAACAATCTTTATACGTCGCATGCACGATGCTCCTCATGTACGCCATTACATCCCTTTCCTCATCATCATGAAAGATGCCACCGGCATCTGTAACTCTATAGTAATGGCATACAACCTCCTCTACATGATCTACTGGTGAGGGTGATCGCTCGCCAACTCCTAGGCAACCCCCAGACAACCCTCGTCCTCCCCCTCGACTCTCCCTCCTCCCTCTCTGTCCACTACCCTTTGCCTCGCTGGACGCACGAGCTTCTGCAGATGCACGTGCTTCTGCAGATGCTTGTGCTTCAGCCGATGCTTGTGCTTCAGCCGATGCACATGGAGCACGTGGAGTACTTGCAAATGGAGTACCTGCATATGGAGTACCTGCATATGGAGTACCTGTATGTGGAGTACCTGCATGTGGAGTCTGGGAAGTAGTGCCAGGCAAAGACGCTAGAGGCGTCCCAGACATGACACTGAACACCTCATCCACTGTGGGAGAGTGGCCAAGGTGTCTGGTCATCTCTCCCATGAAGTCTTCCCTACTAGGAAAACCTCCAAAAAATGCATTGACCCCCCTGCCAAAGGAGGCCAATGTATCATTCATGCAATCCACATCTGGGTCATTGCTAGATGAACCAGGATACGACATCTGCAAAAAAAACACAGGAAAAATATAAATTTATTTGCATACAAAAAATATAGGAGGATATTGTGCAGTAGAAGCAACTCATGGATGAGGGGTGGAGGTGACTATCCATAGACTAGAGGGCACATTAAGGCCTATATGCCTAGGTGAGGGCTCTAATTCACGAGATCCACATATAGAACACACAAGTTTCAATCTCACTTTATGTAAAGAATGTAATGGGTGTATAAATGTGTATAAAAGTATACCATTTCTTAATTTGTCACTTTTAGATCTAACTAGACTTGTTTTTATGAGTTAATCAATACCGCGAAACAAGATTCTGCTCTAAGTGATGTCACACAATAGGACCTTGCAGTTTTTAATGTGTATAAAAGTATAACATTGCAATTTTTAAGCCTTTGACATAACATTGCAGTTTTTAAGCCTTTGACATAACATTGCTATTCATCTTCTATCCAGCGCATCTATTTGCGCATCTAACATGCAGCACAAACGCGCTGCCAGACGCGTATCCCAGGTCAATGTGCATCTATTTGCGCATCTAACGGCAGTACAGACGCGCTGCCAGACGCGTATCCAAGGTCAATGTGCGTCTAAAATCGTGTGTAGACTGCAGGTCAAACTTCTGTGCAGCGCGTGTGCATTGCAGAGCACACACGCTAGCACACGCGTTGTAAGACGCCCTCTCAGACGCACTGAGAGGAGACAATTTTTGTGTGTCTATATCCGCGTCTACACTGAGATGTAGACGCGCTAGCAGACGCACTGGGTCGGCCGATTTTAGACCGACGATAGCCATTGACGATTTACATAATGCAATACATTATAATCGAATCACAAATGAGCAATACACAGACAGAGCAAAGAGAGGAAGAGAGAAACAAAGAGAGAGAGAGAGAGAGAGAGAGAGAGAGACTCCCCTTGGTGCGCAGATCGGACGTTGTATGCTCGCGTAGTGAATGCCGAAAGGTCCCCAAGAACAATGGAACTCTACTTTTTGCAAAAATTACAAGGTAAAAAGCATGAACGACAAGAGCAAGAGACCAATTGGGTGTAATCTCCCCCCATGCATTGTGTGAGCGCTCCACAAAGCATGTATTTTATGTATATTTCATCTTCATGCTCAAATAATAGCCCAAATTACAAAATAGCAAGCTTTTAGCTTTTGAGTTTGCTTTTACACAAAAATAAGGATAAAGCTAATGGACGGTGCCCAAAGAGTCTGGCACGCCCAATACAATGTCCAAATAGAAATACCATAACCGTGCGCCCATGCGCATACAAAAAAATAATAAATAATCGATGCCTCAATAAATAGGCATGAAAAAAATATAGGCGTGGCACCTATCAAAATATAATCCATAAATTGAATACTCGCTATCCTCCAATGCTTTCCTCTGCCACTGCTGCTATCTCTACACATCAACTGAAGCATTCACAATCGTTAGTAAAATAATACACTTAAACCGATAAAAGTGAATACCTAGCAGTCTTCAGCTACATAAATAAATCAACTAGTTAGAAATAAATACTAACCTTAATTTATTACAAGTGCACACTCTAAACTCATAAACGTTTATTAATTTAATATGCATTTTGCAGAATCACCCGCTATGGAATCACCCATGTACACACTAAATTAATGAAATGTCCGAAAAGGACAGGCGTCCCCATCAACTTCTCGCACAAAGAATCCACTTTGTGTATGAGCCTCGGTCATCAAAGTTTACGGAATCCATCGTAAAACCTCACAGAATTCCACCGTGAAATATGCCTCCTGGCATCATACCCCCGGGGTGGGATAGCAATTGATCTCAATTGCTATTAGCTCAATGTGGAGCTAACAGAGTGGGGAAAGCATTTAAGTCTCTAGCGTGCATCCATTGTGTTTCCTCTACAGGATGGTTCTTAAATTTAACTAGATATCTAGAATATCTTCGGCCAGTTCTAGTGGTCATGAAGTCAGTGTCTATGATAGTTTTTGGTTCAAGTATTTCAGTCTCTTCCTCTAATAAAGGTGGGTTTTCATAAACAGGGTGTACAGGTAATTGGCCTCTAAATGGTCTCAATAAACTAATGTGAAATGTGTTGTGAATTTTCCAGTGAGGTGGTAATTCTAACTTGAATGCATTATCATTAATTTTATGAATGATCCTAAATGGTCCATAGAATCTAGGGGCTAATTTGACTACTGGGTGTCTATCTACACTTTGTAGTCTACGTTTTTCTATTCTTAACCAAACATAATCATCAAGTTTGAAATTCATTGCTTGTCTTTTCTTGTTGGCTTGTTTGGTATATGATTGCTGGGCTTTAGCAATCATATCTTTAACCTCATCAAAAATAGTATTATGCATACTAGCAATATCATTAGCACTTTGAATTCTATTTGACAAAGATGCAACAAGTGTAGATAATCTATATCCATAAATCACTTCAAACGGGGCTTTCTTTGTAGATGTGTGTGGTGTATTGTTATATGCAAACTGTAATAAATGCAAATGTGTGTCCCATGTCTGAGGTTTAGAAATAGTATATGCACGTAAGAGATCTAAAACAGTGTTATTAGTGGCTTCTGTTTGTCCATTAGTTTCAGGATGAAATGCAGATGAGAAATCAATCTTTGTGCCCTAGGTTAGCAAACAGAGTAATCCAAAAGTTTTTACAAAATCTAGAATCACGATCTGAAATAATAACTTTTGGCAATCCATGGTTAGTGAAAACCGTTTTAAAAAACAATTGTGCTGCTTGTGATGCTGTTAAAGTTTTCTTACATGGAATGAAATATGCTTGTTTACTAAATCTATCTACGACTATCCAAATCATATCATGGTTAGATTTAGTATTAGGTAAACTAGTAATAAAATCCATAAAATTTTGTTCCCAAGGCTTAGATGGAATAGATAAAGGCATAAGTAATCCATACTGTTTACCATGATGTCTCTTAACTCTTTGACAAATCAAACATTCAGAAACAAAGTTAGATACATTAGTGTCCATATGCAGCCAATAAAAATCTTCAATTAACATACGTAAAGTAGATATGATACCTCTATGACCTTGATAGGGAGGACAATGAATCTCATTCAAAACAAAAGATCAAAATGGAATTGTAACACACAATCTCTTTTCATAAAACATAAATCCATCATTATATGACAATGAATCAATAGGAATCAAGTTATTTTGAACTAATTTATTCCAATCAGCATGAAAAGTAATATCGTGATGATAAGTAACTTTCATAGCAATGAAAGAATCAAAAGATATAACAGAAATATTATGAATAGCAGGTCTTCTACTTAATGCATCAGCCACTACATTTTCTTTACCGGGTTGGTATTGAATGATAGGATGAAAACTTTGAATAAAGGATGCCCATTTGATATGTCTGTCAGATATTTGGGGTTGGCTAAGTAAATGTCTAATACTTTGCTGATCGGTCTTAATCATAAATTCTGAACCCATTAAGTAGTGTTTCCACTGTCTTAATGCTTGTACAACTGCTAATAGTTCTTTGTCATATGTGGAATATTTCAGTTCAGAGGGTTTCATCTTACAACTAGAATAGACTATAGAATGATTGTCTTGCATAAGTACAGCTCCTATTCCTGATCCACTAGCGTCGATCACTACTAGAAAGAATGGTCTATTAAAATCAAGCAACTGTAGGACAGGGGCATGGGTTAATAGATGTTTCAATAAGTCAAAGGATTTCTGTTGATTTTCGGACCAATGATAGACAATACCTTTCTTTAGAAGTTTGGTTAGTGGTAAAGCAAGTAATGAAAAATTACGTACAAACTTCCTATAGAAACTAGCAAGACCAAGGAATGAGCGTAACTCATGCACGTTTTTAGGTACAGGACAATTTAATATTGCATCGATTTTCCTAGGATCAACTTTAATTCCATCAGATGATACAATATGACCTAAATACTAAATTTCTGTTTTAAAGAATTCACTCTTTTCAGGGTTTGCATACAATTGATTATCTTTTAGTAGCTGGAAAACCAATGACAAATGCTCATAATGTCCTTTCTCATTTTGACTAAACACCAAAATATCATCAAAGAAGACAATTACACAATACTAATATTTCAAAAATATACGGTTCATCATTCTACTAAACGTAGCAGGTGCATTAGTCAATCCAAATGGCATCACTAAAAATTCGTATTGAGCAAACTGTGTCCTAAATGCAGTCTTGAATATGTCTGACGTATCTAATCTCACCTGATGATAACCAGACTTAAGGTCTATTTTACTAAATATAGCAGATCCTTGCAGTTTGTCCATAAGGTCATCAACTCTAGGAATAGGATACCTATTCTTTACAGTGATCTTATTTAAAGCTCGATAGTCAATGCACATACAATAGGTATTATTCTTTTTCTTGACTAACAGGACAGGTGCACCGAATGGAGAACTACTAGGTCTAATCAATCCTCTATTTAGTAATTCCTCAACTTGACTCTGAATTTCTTTTTGCTCTATCTGGTTATGCCTATATGGTACTTTGCAAGGTGGTTGTGTGCCAGGGATAAAATCTATTTTATGGTCTTCTGGACGTGAAGGAGGTAAACCAGGTGGTAGGTCTTCTGCAAAAAAGTCCTTAAAATATTCAAGAAATTCTTTATGCCTAGGGTGCATATGATTTTCTTTTACTTGCAATTCATTCATCCAAATGAGATAAGATTTACTACTCTTACGTAATGCATGTTTAGCTTGAGTATACGAAAGCAGTGGAAAAACATTAGATGCATGCATACCATATAATGTAATAGATTTTCCTTGAAAATTAATATTCATTTAATGTGTGGAATAGTCTATATCTGGGTTATGCTAATGACGCCAAGGCATACCTAAAATAATGTCACTCGACTGTAATGGAACAACTAGGAAATTTCTTCTTTCAGTGTATTGACCAATTTGAATCTCTAAGTCATGCACTTCCTGTGTACCATTATACCTAGTGCCTAAGAATGCAGCTTTGATGTGGTAATGCATAGGTACAGTCTGTAACTTCAATTCTTTTACTAATTTTGCTGAAATAAAATCATGAGTGCTACCATCATCATGCAAAATAATCTTTTCCTTTCCATGCACCAAAAATTTCATAGTCAATAAAGAATGTGGAATTGGCATACCTGGCAAAGTATCCGAAGTAGTAGTAGTGTCATCCTCATCTTCAGTGAAATCAGGCATATCTTCATGTTCGTCTTCATCCATTGCTCCAAGGTAGTTGATATGGGCAGGTGGCTTCTTTGAATGACAATTTGCTACTAGATGTCCAGGCTGGTGGCATTTATAGCATACTATTGGCTTGGCTTTGGTTACATTGTCTGCAATGGCGGGAAGTCTAGGGACATTAGGGTTTGGCTGTGGAATAGGCTTGGGGTTTTGATTGACATTGGATGGTAAAGCAAGTGGTCTTGCCCAATTTGTACAGAAAGATGATGAAGAGAAACGACCTGGATTAAATCTTCTAAAATTGGAATTGAATTGCTTAGATCCATAATTACCATTGGCTTGGAATTGTTGTGGACGTCTGTCTCTACCTCGTAACTTATCTTCAGTGTCGTGAGCTAGTGAAATGGCGTCTTCAAGAGTAGCAGGATTGAACATGTTAACTTCAGCGTAGTAATGCCCAAGGAGTCCAGACATATACTTGCGCTTGTGTGTCGCTTTAGGTACATCTTCAAGTATGCGTAGCTGGAGTAATGCATTACAAAAATGCTCTGTATACTCAGGAATAGGCTCACGATCCCGTTGCTGAAGAAGATCCCATTGCTTAATAGCTTTCTCATGAAATTGTGGAGGAAGGAAATTTTGGATGCCCGAAAAGGACAGGCGTCCCATCAACTTCTCGCACAAAGAATCCACTTTGTGTATGAGCCCCGGTCATCAAAGTTTACGGAATCCACTGTAAAACCTCACGGAATTCCACCGTGGCACAGAATCCACCGTAAAATATGCCTCCTGGCATCATGACCTTGGGTGTTTGGTGTGGCGGGTGGTGGCGCTTCTCCTTCTCCTTCTTCCTCTCCTTGGTAAGTTACCCTCCCTTGATGCTTGTTTGCTTGCTTGCTGCTTCTTCTTGTTCTCTCTTTCTTCCTCTCCTTGGCTTTTCTTTTTCCCTTCTTGTGTGTTTTAAATGAAAGAAGAGGTGAGTCATGAGGAGGTGAGGCATGAAGAGACTAGGTGAGGCATGAAGAGACTGCATGTCGGCTAAACTCAAGCTTCAAAACTGCAAAAAACGCAGGAAAGGAAAGGCGCAGTTTGAAAAGAAATGATTTAAATATGGTTTGAATTTTGACGTGTGCGTCTATTTTCGCGTGTATATGTGCGTCTGTTGTTCAGATAGATGCGAGTATAGACGCGAATGTAGACGCGAAAATAGACGCGTAGGTAGACGCGGATGTAGACGCGCATTTGGGATTTATCATGATTTTTTATTTTTAAGATAAGTTTTGATAGTGAATTCTTCTTAAGTTTTGATAAGTTAAGATAAGTTTTAAGATAATGATTTTTGTATATTTAAAATTAAGATCTTATGTAAACATATGAATGACAAATATTTTGATGTTGTCATGAATTAGGTTTAATCATGTCGACGTCCTCATCACCTAGTGCGGTGCAAGCTGGTGAGTCAATGAGTACATCCTCAAGTGAGGATGAAACATTGCGTCTTCATAATCAAGATGCATGGCTACGACGAAAAATTAGATGCATGTGTGATCGTTGTCGAGGGCAACATATAGATAATTTGTTGCCCGTTTTCAAAGAAGAGCCAAGAAATTTGAGATTTGGTTTAGGTATGGATGGAATCAATCCATTTGGCATCAAAAGCACATCATACAGTGTATGGCTAGTGGTATTGGTGAACTATAATATTCCTCTATCCATGGCAATTAAAAAGGGACATGTGATATTGTTCCTTCTGATTCTTGGAAAGCACAAGGTAAAAAACATGGACATTTACTTAGAGCCTTTGATTGAAGAGTTAGAAATGTTATGGAAAGATATTGAGGTGCAAGATACAAGTGCATCTGCATCCTCTAGAGATTTCACATTGAAGCCCATGTTGTTGTGGACCATGCACGACTTTCCAGGATACGGAGAGTGTTCATGTACATGTATATAACTCTATATTTGAAATTCAAGACTTGAATCAATTGCATTTTATTAATTCACTTTTTTTTTCAAGTTTAACCACGTCAGGATATCATGCATGTCCTATTTGCAATCCCTCTCTAGTTTCCTCTAGGCCGGCAGGTTTAAAGAAGGTTATCTACGACAATCATCATCGATTTCTTCCTATTGACCATCCCAAATATGTTCTCCCTACTAATGAAATGACTCCACAATCTCTAACCATTCGAGATTGGAAGGAGAGATGGATTAATGCCGACAGCCACCCTCCACATGGCATGAGTCGGTAAGAAGTGCATTTCTCTCGATTGACTTAAAAGTATTTAGCATGATGAAATGTTAACATAATATATTGTTTGTTTGTTAAGTTCTCTATATTCTTTCGTCTTCCGTACTGGACTGAACTCAAGATCAATCACCTGTTGGACCCCATGCACATATTCAAAAATGTTGTATCTACATTATGGAATCACTTGATAGGGGCTCGCAATTCAGTTAATGTAAGGGAGGATTTACGTAACATTGGTCGCATGAGACGAGCCTGGCCACGAATTGGACCCAGAGGAAAGATTGAGCTACCCCATGCACCTTGGATATTGTTAAAGAACGAGGAAAAAATAGTGAAGGAACAAATATATAGCTTTTGAACACCCACAGGATGTATGAGATGTCTCAAGGGAGCCTGCATAAAGAAAAACAAAAGAGGTGTGGAGCAACTATCTAGTTTGAAGTCCCACGATTGGCACAAAATGATTCAAGTAAGGGTATCTCTAACCATGAATATAGTAATTAGTGGCGTAACTATGTGTAAACTTTGGGGTATGATGACTTTTTCCTCTACTGACAATTTGCATCTATGAATATTGTTTACATTCAGTTCGTACTTCCTACTAGCATATCCCATTGTGCCTCCAAAGATGTACGTGATATCATTTACAAGATGGAGAGCTTGTGAGGTGTGTATACATTGTATTTTTTCATTATATATCTTTGAATTTCTACACAAAAATAAACAATTCTCAAATACATCTTGATAGATACGTGAGCTCGAAGGAAATTGATCCAAACACATTGCAAGATGCTCGAGTATTATCTATTGAGGTGGTTTGTTTGGTGGAGAAAAGTTTTCCTCGATCCATTTTGACTACTCAATTACATTTACTCGTATATTTGATTGATGAGATCGCACTTTGTGAGGCAGTTCATGTAAGGTGGATGTTTTTTCTTGAGTGCTTCATGAAAACCTTGAAAGATTTTGTGAGGCAAAAAGCACGGCCTGAGGGAAGCATGGCTGAGGATTGGTTAGTGCAATCATCCCTTGTTTATATCTCTGAATATATTGCTGAAGTGGATCTCTCTCAACCACGACTATGGAAAGATGATGAAGACTTGAGGATGACCTCTATAGTACCTCAAAGAAAAGAAATGAGTAAAGTGATAACAAAAGAAGAACTTCGTAAGTTAAATAGTTTTTGTGTGCTCAATAGTGATGTTATGAGAAAATGGGTGACACTATATAATGAAGCAAGGGAAAGAAGAAAAAGCGAAAGATAAGAATTTCGCACTAGATATGGACGTAATGTCTCATTTCCAGATCATCTAAATGCGCTCCCCCGTCATATTGACATAGATTGGTTACATGAGGAAATGGAGAGAATGGAAAAAGAGGAGAAAATTAATATATCTCAAGAAGAGTGGGAATACGCACGAGGTTGCTTATCAAAGGTGAGACATACTATCAATTAATTTGTTTCTATAAGTTTTATTTTATATAAATAATTGACATGTTTGATCTTTTATCTTTTACTACTAGTGCATATTATTCAATGCACTTTGGTGTGAGGGTAAACATCTTCGAACTCAACATATAGATGAAAAGAGAAATACCCAAGATTGTGGTGTCCTTGCTCACTTCGAGGCTACCAATGGTACCATGGAAGGTTATTGTGGCTTGATCCAAGATATTCTGAAGCTTGACTTCAGACGATTCTTTATATATGTACTGGATGTGAAGTGGTTTAAAGAAGTCGTAACAAATGGTGAGCATTGCACAATCAGACGTCATCCAAGTGGTTTTGTAATGATTGACTATACAAAATTTCACCAAAACAAGAATGACACATTAGTACTACCTCAACAATGCGAGCACGTATATATGCAAAGGCTAATTTTTATATATATATACATATGATACATATACACAATATAATAAGTACTTAAGTTTTTTGCTTTTGTTTTTCAAATACAGGTTGTGCATCATCCAATGGTAAACAATAACCGATGGTGGTATGTCATCCCTATATCTAATCATTCAAAACCAATATATGGAGATAGCATATGACAATCCAACAAATAATGATGATGTGCATGATGACACCATAATGGATGATATGCGTAATATAGTACAAGATGAACCTTACGATGATGTTCAAGGAAACACAAAAGAAGACAATATTGTGATTGTCGATGATATTGATGAAGTTATTGAGCAATATAGCTACACATCTGATAGTGGGATAGACTTATTTGTTTCGTTACCTATTGGTTACATAGACCTAGAAGTGGATAGTTTAGCAAGGGCTGATCTCATTGAAGATGAGATGGATCATTCACTGTAACATACTTAATTTGCTTATTGATTCAATATATGTGTATTCCTAATTCTATGCTTTTTATCATGTGCACACTTGCATATTCAAGAATCAATAGTCAATTTTAAAGCAAGCATTGAATTTTCCATAATAAAAAGGAAGTATCTTTTATCATCTTCAAGTACATAGAGAAATTACGAGATACATATTGCAATGCTTGCTACTAATTGTAAGGTTTTTGTCGCTTGCCGCTAATTACTTATATCAGGCTTGTCAACTAGAGGAACTGCCATTCATTAGAGAGCAATGAAAAAGTAATTATTAACTCTATTCTTTTAATTCAATGATTCAATGTGTATTCTTAATTCTATGGTTTTTATCATGCGCACATGTGCATGCTCAAGAATCAATTTCAGGTGGTTTAATAATTATTAACTTTGGTCTAGATATTTGGTCAAGTTTAAAAACCATTCTGTTGAAGAGGCCCAATGGATGTATGCTAGAGACTTAAATGCTTTCCCCACTCTGTTAGCTCCATATTGAGCTAATAGCAATTGAGGACAACTGCTATCCCACCCCGGGGGTATGATGCCAGGAGGCATATTTCATGGTGGATTTCGTGCCATGGTGGAATCCGTGAGGTTTTACGGTGGATTCCGTAAACTTTGTTTACCAGGGCTCATACACAAAGTGGATTCTTTGTGCGAGAAGTCAATGGGAACGCCTATCCTTTTCAAGCGTTTCGTTAATTTAGTGTGTACATGGGTGATTCCATAGCGGGTGATTTCGCAAAATACATATTCAATTAATAAACGTTAATGAGTTTAGAGTACGCACTCGTGATAAATTAAGGTTAGGATTGATTTCTAACCAGGTGATTTATTTATATAGCTGAAGACTGCTAGGTATTCACTTTTGTCGGTTTAATTGTATTATTTTACTAACGATTGTGAATGCTTCAGTTGATATGTAGAGAAAGCAACAGTGGCGGAGGAAAGCATTGGAGGATAGCGTGTATTCGAGTTATTACTGATATTTTGATGGGCGCATACCTTAGGCATGGCGCCTATATTTTGTCGCACCTATTTATTAAGGCGTTGGATATTTATTTATTATTTTGTATGCGCATGGGTGCACGATTATGGTATTTATATTTGGACATTGTATTGGATATGCTTGAATCTTTGGGCGCCCGCCGATTATCTTTATTTCTATTTGGCACTAAAGCAAACTCAATAGCCAAAAGTGTGCTATTTTGTAATTTGGGCTATTATTTGAGCTTGAAGATGATTAATACATAAAATACAAACTTTGTGGAGTCCTCACACAATGCATGGGGGGAGATTGCACCCAATTGGTCTCTTGTTCATGTCGTGCATGCTTTTTACCTTGAGTTTTGTGCAAAAAGTAGAGTTCTTTTGTTCTTGGGGACCTTCTGGTGCTCACTACACGAGCATACAGTATCTGATCTGTGCACTGGTTTGTTATGTGCAAAGAACTTGGCTTGACTAATCAGATTCCCGTGATAGTCGGTGCACAAGATGGAAATGCCAAGCTAGTGTATCTGTATCTCAACAATTAATCGTGTGATCTCAGTCCTCTTGAACTGCTTTGTAGAAGGAACAAAATGCTATAGAATGAAGATGCTTCATTCGACTTGATTAATAGCAGCAACTTCATTATCTTGATTAGATAAGAACCTCAAGCATGCCAGCTAGGCAATCACATGTCTATTATAGCAAGTTAAGATGCCCTACAAATGGTCTATAACACCATATTGGGGAATATGGGAATTTCCCATAAGTTGGGGACACATGATCAAATCTTTAGATTGGTCATAACTTAAACATTATAACTACAAATTGAGCGCTCTGTAGATCAATAGATTCCATTTTTCAAGTACTTTCCAATGATAAGCCACATCATATGGTTTTAAGAAACTTATGGGCATTGATTCAGGTGCCACCTTTTTAGTATTCAAAAAATGGAAATTAGGAGATTTCCAAACTCACTAATGTTGTGTTCCATGAAGTATGTCCTCCATTTGTATGATTCTATGGGAGGTAACATCTATCAAAAGTGTGGAAGTGATGGAAGCACGGCCTTTCATTGTCCAATGATTTTGACATAGCTAGATACTATAGGGACTTCAATAGCTAATGACAGTGTAGAATACCAACGCATCTCCCATGTTATACCCCTATAGTCAGCAGACTAGCATGGTACTCAATCTAACATTGAGACACATCTATTATCAGTTGGGACTTGTCAATTTGTGTGCGGAAATCGGTACATGCCTAAAAGTAATGAATGGCCTAGATAGGTAGAAAAAGTTTTCATGTCATTGATCAGTGTATTTTGTTTGATGTTTGCTTTTTCCCTACACCATGAGTGGCGCTACTCTACATGTAAATTGCATGTGTTGTGCTTGAAAAAGTGTGATAAGTGTTGACAATGTTTTATCATAGGATTTGGCCTCTAGATCTTTAGTAATTGGTGGATATTTTACTAGATTGGGATTTAATCTCTGGTTCTCTAGTGATTGGCAATTGATGTATAACCTGAAATGACACTTTCCTAGCTTGGGTAACTGGCTTGAATGAGGGTTCTGTGACTTACTTGATGACTACTATAGCCATATTGTCGGTAGGGATTTAATAGCTATTGTATTATTGTTGGAGGAAGTGCCTAAGTCTACTTCCAGTTGAAGGATCTTATAGTTAACCTATATTAACACAAAGTGTGAGTGCTACCACTGTCCATAATGATAAAGACATACTTCCCATGAATACTACCACAAGGGACTTTTAATCCTTCCCTATATAGGGAAAAAAAATGGAATTCCCTATCAATTGTCTAGTTAAAAATACACATAAGTAGGAAAAGTAAATGATAGGGAAATTTGAACATTTCCTAGTTAGAGAAACTATGGAATCACATAGGAAATTTCCTACATAGGGAGATTTCCCAGTGGGAAAATTTCTTGCATAGAGAAATTTTCCTAGGAAATACACAAGGAATTTTCTCTAACTAGGAAATGTTCCATTTTTCCTATCAGTTACTTTCTCTACTTATGTATATTCTTACTAGAAAATTGATAGGGAAATTTTTTTTTTTTCCATGTAGGGAATGATTGAAAGTTGCTTGTGATTTAAGGGCCGGAATTGGCCACAGAAGCTAGAGCAATCTATCTATAGCTATTATAACACACCTACTATAATACTATAAACAGATCTAAACCTACATTTTTAAACTAATAAGACAAATCTGAAGCTTCATTCACTCTAAAAGAAATGATAATTTGTCACCACTCAAAGCATGAGAAGCACAACTAGACAAATAGATATGTTTTTTTATTGTAGTCCCAACCTCTTCCAAAGGGGTTGCACAACTAGACAACTAGATATATTTCGAAACAGAATACCAACTTTCTTTGATGATGAAGAAGATTCACATTCTAGTCCCCTAGAAGGTTTTTCCATAGTTGTGTTGCATCATGCACATTGTCTCTTACTAATTTCACCTAAGTAAGGAAATAATCTAAAATTATATATTCATAGATAAAGCATGTATTTTAAGAATGCAAAAAAAAGCATCAAAAGTAAATCATAGAATGGTAAAGCAAAAACCTTGTCAAACTGACAAGACTCAAGGACACTCAAGGTGGTTGACTTGAAAGACACTAATGCAGGACCAAGATTGGAACCAATGTGAGAAAGTGGTTTAGTTGCTACCTTGTTGCCCAATCGCTATTCTCCAAACCTTCATGTATGCATTGCATCAACATAGCCAAATGTTGTTGAGTGAGGGCTGCAACTTGTTACATAGAATATGCATGTTCAAATGAACCGATATCTCAATGCACAAATATTAGAAGAGGGGCCATGTTCTTGATAGTAGCTAAGGGTTTTTTTAGCTGAAGACCTAGAGCAATTAGGACTTGATGAATTTGAGCTAAGTGTATGTTCATTTCCAAGGCCATCTACTCCTGTAGCCATGCTTGAAATTTGGAGCTCTAGATTTTGCATTGATAGAGCCAAATCCTAGATATCTAGGATAAAACTGATCAGTGATTAGTAAATTTCAAAGAAGATGCCATTAAAAAAACCCTCTCTCTTGTAGTTGCACAATCCATCTACCATAGAAGACATCAGCAAAAAATAAGTATATGAATGAAACGACCCTATCACAATATATCTTCTACATGTTTTGTTGCCCTATCAACCTCCATATCACTATAAGATTCCTTCATATTCTTTCCTATGATTGGCACCCACATTACCTCCTTCTGCCTTCCATTAGATGTTTGAAATGTAGTTGCTTAAATCCTACCTACCTACGAACTAGAAAAAATAACCATAGAAGAGTTTTCATCTTTTATTTTATTGCCATTTGAAGGGAATACAGAATTATAAATAAAAATCCTAGACTGGTCAGCATTTGTAATCATCAAGGAACTATGCTGTGAGGACTTGTTAACAAATCAATTACCAACATAAAGTCAGCATGGCAAGCAAGTTGTAGTCAGTAAGGAAATGTGCCAAGGACTTGTCAGCATTCCATAATCAACTTACAAGCCAAAAATGATTAAAAAGTTATACCAATGTGTACCTTACAAGAAAAGTTATTATGGTAGGAATGGCAAGTATACTGACACCCCAATATCCACCTAAAGCTTCTCTAGAACCTATATCAAAACTTTAATCTAATCTTAGGACCAACTAATGGTCAATATAAAGAAGTGAACCCAACGTTGTTGGAGTCTTCACTAAAAAAAGAGAATATGAGACTTAAAATGAGTGGTTCCATTAATTGATACATTCCTTGAGTGTGCACATCTACAAAGTTAAGCATCATCCCAATGTATTCAAAGATCTACATAAATTAACCTCCCTTAAGTGCAACAAACAGATAGTATGCCCCTATGTTCAAAAGTTCAGCAATCACAAACAGCTCAACTACAAAAAAAAGAGCACAAGGACGAGTTCACTTGTAGGTTTGATCATGCTAAAAGGTGGTTGCAGAAGAGCAGTAAAGATTGTTTTCTTTACTAGCCATAATTTGATCTCAAACACGATACTACTCAACAACATGAGAACGTAGGACAATGATGTGTGGATGTGAGCAGTAAAGATTGTTTTCTTTACTAGCCATAATTTGATCTCAAACACGATACTACTCAACAACATGAGAACGTAGGACAATGATGTGTGGATGTGAGCAGTAAAGATTGTTTTCTTTACTAGCCATAATTTGATCTCAAACACAATACTACATCTCAACAACATGAGAAGGTAGGACAATGACATATGGATGTGAGTGATACCATCCTATGACTCTAGTTATTCTCCTAGTGTCAACAGATATCAGGTGCTTGGATGCAGGTCTATCTTCAAGGTTGCTGCCCTCTGCCCCTTAAGGACTATGCCCTAGATTGTGCCTACTACAAACCCAAAACCCTAAAAGAATCTATAGTAGAAAACATGTTTTTATATAAACTATCTATCCCTTTGTGTCTTTGCAAATTTCTCTACATTCAGCACCAAATTTTATAGACCTTATATGCATGGTTGCTCTTGATAAAATAGGGTCTAGCAGCCTCCACCTACAACTGTCCAGTTTTAATAGCTCATATGCAGAGTTATGCTTGCCCAAAGCTTGTATTTTACACTAATAGATTCTATTTGTGATTCTCCCAACCTATGCATCAATCCTGTCACATCAAGATTGACACAGGTGCCATGTCTCTTGCGTAGGTTGTTTATCTAGATGATGGCATCACTTGGGATGTTGAGAAAAAAACACAATAGAATCTCTTTTTTTTTCTCGTAATAGGTTATTGTATTAATTACAAAAAAAAGTACAAGATTACATGATTACAAGATTTAGGATGGCTCTAGGCCATCGTGCATAATCAAAAGGGTTATTCAAACCTAAGTCAACTCTCTTGTTTATGTTGTCCCTTGAGTTGGGAATCTAAGGTATTCTCCACTTTCTCCCTATCTACCAAGCGTGGAGTTGCCTATCATAAAGACATGAAAATCAAGACCATGGCAAATAGATAACTAGGCAATAGCCAACCAAAAAAGCACAAGCAAAGAAAAACACATTTTCTACACAGTGTTTACCTGAGAAAGGTTAATCAATCATGAGTTTGATAATGCATTATGTGAGTTTGAATTGCATCCATTAACAATATGGATGGGCATGACCATGCACCTCCCTCCTCTTCCTCCTCATGGGCACAAGCTTGCATTTTCATCCCACAATGTCGAGGGCTTTACATTTACACCTATCATTTTACTTGCAATGTGATTAAAATTGCACTCGCACTAACTTGCAAAAGGTTAAGTCTCTAGTCCTAATTTAGCAAGCATCTCCCTACCATTTTCTAACGCTTCCATAGTGGCATAGGATTTCAATATACAAACAAACATGTCACAATCAAGAGATAGGATGTAAAGCAACATTTGCTACAGACAACTTCCTCCTATTGTCCTTGTTCATCATATCCAGCAATGAGGAAGTGTAGGAAACTGCATCATTTGAAGGCAGTCTTTCATAAAAATGGCAAGTTTATACAATAGAACAATCATTCAATGTATGCAACTACCACAACGCTACCCACATAAAGGTTACTTTGTTTCAACATATACTCCTTGACCTCTTTCCAATGACTGTGTAGAGCAACATGCTTTCAAGTGAGAGACAAACATAGTAGAATCAACACACATATCCTCCAACAAAACTGTTAGAAACATGATTGTCAGTACAAAGGATATTTGAAAAAAATAAACAAGCAAAACAAAAGAAAAACTTAAAAAGTCCTCCAAATATGTCATGTGGCCGCCACTCCCAAGATGATGGACCACTCCGGGGTCTCGAGTCGTGCCCTCGCCGCCTCGCGCTACTGACTCCAACATCCTGGAGAATTTGTAGCCTCCTCCATCAGTCGGTGCCAATCGTCTTCATCTAACCACTCGAGCTTTGCAGCCCCACTCTTGATTGCCTTGCGTGCGTCGGATCATCTATGTGACATGTATGCACGCATGCAATACATCATCCAGCCCGTAGAGAATCTATCTACTACGGCTGGCACTGGAAACTCCTCGTGCAAGGATGCTACTATGTAGTCCTTGCTCCCCTGTGGTATGTTCTTCCAATGATCCAAGACATTGTGTAGAAAAACTTGTTAGCACAACTCTCTCATGCGAGCCATCACTCTCCTCCCCTCATCATTCATGATGATGGCTCCTGACCTACTATCGACTAGATATCCATAACCCCTAGGAGTATGCCTAAGATGGGTCCTCTCCCATCTGTGTCCACGCTCCTGGGCATATCTAGGAGACCCTTGTGCATCCGGTGTACCGATGGGGGTAATCTCTCTCGGAGTGGCACCCAAAGGGGTGCCACCTGCGCAAAAGCTGGAATAAGTGGAGTAGATGTCCCCACACGTGTGACAAATCCTGGAGCTGATGCAGCTCCAGCTGAATGACGAGACGGAAACATCGCGTCCGCGTCTCTACAACATCCACCTAAGCCACGAGAGCGAGGAGTCGCACACCTGTATCCTGTGTCGACCACAGGCTCACTACCTTTGTATCTCTGCAGCATCCCCTTGACCGTGATCCCGATGCACTCCCTCCCTCTGGCCCAAGTCGTGAGCCTCGAGATCATCTGCTCAAAGCCAAAGCATCCGATCGGGTTGATGTAGATCTCTTAGAGCGTCCTGACGAAGAAGAGACAGCTCTTGGTCTGCCATCTCTCTGAATCTGGCGATCTGGTCTGGAGACATGCATGCGAAGATGTCCTGTAACTCCTCATCGCTCATCCCTTGACTCATCTTGAAAATGTCACCTGCACAGACAAAAAATGATGTTATAATAATCAATTTAAATAATACAAAGCATAGTAATATAAATCATTAAAAAAAATCTCACTTAAAATGCATATCTTATGTACCCTTATAAGCGATTGGTCAACGAATTGAGTAAGTGGATGCTCCAAGTATGAAGTATCCTATGGTCCCGTGTTAATCTCCTGACACAACTCTGCATACACTAGAAGGTCGATAGACATGTCACCACAAAAGAATGAGTCTACCTCGTTCTCAAAGAATTCTTGGACTCCTCTATTTCCATCATTGTTAGCCGATGCTGGCTCCAAGCTTTCGATGGCCTCCACCCCTTGCAATATCGACCCCTGTATTTGCATATTATCTTCATGTATGCTCGGAACATCGCTTTGATCATATACTCTCGCACTTCGGGGAGTTGAAGGTATAACATATACCACCATCGAGGTTATCGAGGGTTTGGATAGAAGATTACCTGTTCACAAACACGTACAAGAGAACCGTCACATTCCATTTGGATGTGATTCTGCATGGACCATTTTCAGCTTGTACCTGCTTGCAGCGTTCATACGTGTTGGAGCTCGTCCAAGGAAACCTTCCCTAAGTTCATGATCCTTTGGCAAGAAAGCAGCGTATCCTTGATATACCATCTTCTTCATGGTTCGCGACCTTCGGTAGTCTAATTGTGGCCCGCACAATGGACATGCATGATAACCTGAGGTAACCAGACTTGTTCCAACACCACGACCTAGTGAATACTTGATTGAATGAGATAAAATATAGATATTACCAGCGAGGATGGAGGCCTGCTCACCTGAGCACTCTCCCAATCCCGAAAATTCATGCATCGTCCACATGAGAATGGCTCGAATATTGGCTGATCTCGCCGACCATCGTGCCTACTCATATCTTGCATAGTGACCCCCTTCTCCCACAAAATCTTAAGCTCATCGACTAATGGACGAAGATACACGTCCATATTTTTTACTTTATAGCGGCTTGGGACGAGCAAGCTAAGGATGAGACGTCATTTCTTCGTAGAAAGCCATGGAAGGATGTTATAGTTGACTAGGACTATAGGCCACACACTATAAGAAGTTGAGCGCAGACCGAATGGGTTCATGCCATCCATTGCAAGATTGAGTCGAAGATTCCTTGGCTCTCGCGCAAAGCCTGGGAAGGTAGAGTCAATGTGGCTCCATGCGCGCGAATCCGATGATATTCGTTGAACTCCATTCGTGGACCTATTATGCGCATTCCATGTTGTCAAGCTCACCATGCCGGATGTACGAAACATGTGGTTTATGCGGGGGATGAGCGAAAAGTGTCTGAGAACTTTTTGAGGGATGGGTTGCCTTGCAAGTCCTGTCGATAATTTTGAGCACCACACTTTGAACATGTCTCCATAGTCTTGTATTCTCCTCGAAACAAACAGCAATCGTTGATACATGCATGGATGTTATTATAGTCCATGCCAAGCTTCCGTAAAATATGTTATGCATCATCACGAGACTCAGGCATGGTATTTGCAGGTGGTAATATATGATATTTCAATAACTTGAAAAAAATCATAAAACACCTTGAAAAAGCACAAATGTTTGTAATAATAGTGTGGAAAAAAAAATCAATGAAGCGTATGTAGAAGGTACCTGAAAAACTCGGTCACACTCGTATCGCTTCACCCGTATTTTGCTTGCACACTTAGGAGTGCAAGCAGTGTCTTCAGTCGAGATACTCGGCACCCATCATATAATGGTATGGATGCTTCCTCTCTAAGTGGATCAAAAGTCTCAACATCCATGGGAATCAATGCATCGATCATTGCCTCCATCTCAGGCTCCAAGATTGTAGGTAGGTCTAGAAGGTTTTTTGTCTCCTGTGGCATTGATGGTATAGATTGGCCTTGCGAGTGGTGGATTGGCTCCTGCACTCCATCCATCGCACGCCCACAATTTCTTCTAATTGGCCGCAAATGGTGCACTCCCCCTTGGGATGAGACATCACCTCCCTGAATAGAAAATTTGCCAGCAAGACCCAATCTTGTTGTATATGGTATTCAATTAGCTTGCGAGTACAATGCATGATTGATATTAACTTCAAATTATTGTTTGCTGAAAATCCGCAATCGCCTGATCAATGATCTCAGATTGAAACTCGCCAAATCGTCGTACGTGTTCTATAGACAATCGACGTTTTTGTCTAATTGCCAACTTGCATTGAGAGCAAGGACATGGGACACGCTGATTAAGATATGCATCGTGATCTTGAACAATAGGACCTTCTTCGTTTTCCATCTTGTCTATGTTACAAAAAACAATTTAATGACTTGTAATACAATTTGGGAAAACGAGGCTCAAATGGATAGCTTTATGGAGATGTATATCAAGTTGCAAGTTGACGATAAGCTCTTGCTTGAGAGGTTTTAGCCTCTACAAGAGGTTGAGAAGCAAATTTTGAAAAACATTGAGGTTGATATTGATGCATCCATGGTGTTGAAATCTAAACTTCAAGATATAAGAAATGCTTTACTGATTGATGTAGAAAATGCATGGGACATAGTAGTTGAGAGATTTATTAATGTTATATCTTGGCCATATACCATGCTCAAGGATTTGTTTGTCCTGGTAGATAATTATTCATTATTGTATAAAAAAAAGGCATTGGTTCATAAGGTTCATGAGTTGGAGACTAAATGTTTGGACTTGACTAAAAGATTGGATAATGCCTTAGATGTTAAAAGGAAAAGTGATGAATATGTTACTTCATCATTGCAACAAAAAGATTGGAGACAAGGATGCTATGATTAATGAAGTTCTTCACGAGGTGAATATAGAGTTGAAGGGGATGAAACACGATTCTTCTATGGGATTTAGTGATGATCAGTCAATTATTGAGGTGTCTTCTTGTATGGCCATTATACCTTATATACCTAGCTACGGTCTCTAGGTTATGTACTTTGAGTATCTTATCCACGCTCTACTAGGATTACTTATAAAACTGCACTAGAGGGCTTTGAGTATAAGTAATCTTAGTCAACAAAATACAATTTTGTCAACAAATCCTAGTTGTATAAGTAATCCTAGGTGCCATTGATGAATATCACTTTCCACTTCATCATAGTTCTTTCTTAGTCTCATTTTGTTGACACCTAGGATTACTTATTCATCATAGTCTCTTTCTTAGTCTATTGAGGCCATAAAATAAACTAAAGAAAATAATCATAAATTAAAGAGAAATACAATAGGGAACATTCATACTCATCCCTCAAATGTTACATATATATCATAATATGCATTAATCATGCATGTGTGTGTGTGCGTGTGCGTGTGCATGTGTGAAGTAATATCATGAAGTAGCGATATGTGTCAATGTACACCCTAGTTATGGAATATCAAGATGTCAAGTAAATTCTATATGCTTATGCACACTTACCCATATATTCATATATTCTTTCTAGCACAACATCAACATTGATGGTATAGAAAATTTATGAGTATCATTGAGGATCTCTTAGTCTAATAATAAACCAATCTCAACAAAAAGCATCTTAGTAATGTGGTTTTTTTGTCCTAGGTCCATGTATAAAAATTAATGCCGTCTATGAAATTTATCAACTTTTATTGTAATGATTGGAAGATATCAAATGCAACAATGTAATACAAGGTTACCATGTCAAAGACAATATCAAATAGTAAAAATGTTTGTGCCTGTGTGGGGATGTGTGTGTGTGTACCATAGTTATAAAATTTGTTCCAATCAATTATACTCATAGTCATAACCTTTGAAGAAAATAGCCTATCCTCAATTTAAGGGATTCTTCTTCTATGGCAACACTTTTGGGTTCATTTTGATGAAGTACCATAATGACCATTAGCTAGGGAATCATTTTCTTTTAGTCCTTCCGTTGACTAGTTGGCATGATTACTAATTTGTTATGCCTATAAAGTAAATACTAAAACAAGGAATTATGCATATCACAATTAGATCCCCTACTTGGACATTATGAAAGATATGACCAATTTTAAGCCATCTTAAAGAGTCACCAATGTACGTGGCCCATGGTAAAGCACATTGCATACCATTATCGATAAGTCCATTATCGTGCATCTTAAATCTCCTAATTAGAATTTATAAAGTGTATGACCAATTTTTAGCCCTCTTAAGGATTCGTTGATGTAATGGTACCCATAAAAAAAGTAATGTGCATACCATTACCATAATCATGGATATGTTATCGTTCCAATATATACACACACAGGTGGACTACATCTTGAGTAGACAAAAGCTATCCATTTGAGTAGACTTACATCTCCATAAAGCTATCCATTTGAGTATACATCTCTTTCTCTTTCTCTCCCTCTCTCATTTCCTTCCCCTCAGAGAATGCACTCTCCCTCCCTCTCCCTCTCCCTCTCCCTCTCCCTCTCCCTCTCTTCCTCTCATTTTCTCTCCCTCTCACAATATATTCTAACACTCTCCAAAAGAAAAAGGGAGAGGGAGAGAGAGAATGCACTCTCCCTCCCTCTACCTCTCCCTCTCCAGCCCTCTCCCTCTCCCTCTCACAATATATTCTAACACTCCAAAAGCAAAAGGGAGAGGGAGAGAGAGAATGCACTCTCCCTCCCTCTCCCTCTCCCCCTCCCTCTCCCTCTCTTTCTCTTTCTATTTCTCTTTCTCTCCCTCTGTCTTTCTCTTTCTCTCCCTCCCTCTCCCTCTCCCTCTCTTTCTCTCTCATTTCCTCTCCTAAACAAGCAAAAGAGAAAGTGATTTAAACCCTAAACAAGCAAAAGAATGAGAGAGGGAGACTCACCGATGAGATATGGCGACTGTGGGGTGGCTCTTCTTCCCGATGAAGGCTCCTCCTCTCCTTCGCAAACAATGGCGGTGGTGGCGGCGGCAAGCCTTCTTCCTCTCCCTCTCTCACAATGATCGCTCTCTCTCTCACTCTCGCTCTCAAAACAAAAAACGCAAAAACGCGAAATAAACCCGCGCTCGGTTTCGGCCTGTTTTTTTTCCCTGTGGAGTGTCGCTATTTGCATCGCTATTTGCGACGCAAATAGCAACGCCGGTACCCGCATCGCTACCCGCCGTCGCTATAGGCTTAAATCCTTGTAGTGTAGGCCCAAAATACACTTGGAACTTCTAACTCCCATATTTCTAGATGATTTTTTGTTATCTTTGTAAGTATGCATATGGGTTTCTATTGAACCTTTCATTTAAACCAATACACTGTGAATAGTATGAAGAGGAGAAATATTTAGTTATTTGCATTTTTTCACAAAGATGGTCGATCAACTCACCTAAAAACTTTGGTTTATATCAAATAAAAATTTTAAGTGATGTCCCAAATGTGTAACAAATTTCTCCATAATTGAATTTATCCATATCGGTTCCTTTGATGTTTTTTATATCTTCAACTTCACTCCAATAAGAAATGTAATGAATTGTGATCAAAATATAAAATTTTTCCCTTGAAGTGCGTGGTAGTACTCCAATGGCATCTTCTTGTCATTTTTAAAAAATTAGGTGTATCTCAAATGTGCAACAAATATTTCCATAAATGAATTTCTCCATATCAATTTCTTTGATATTTTTTATATTTTTAGCTTCAACCCCATAAGAAAGGTAATCACATGTGGTCAAAAAGTAAAATTTTTCCCTTGAAATTTGTAGTAATAGTCTAATGGCATCTACTCCCCATTTTTCTAAAATAACATAAGCAAGAATTGTTTTCCTCAACTCAAGTTTCAATATCCTCTTACTCATTCATTGAAACTAATGGCAAGATCTACACTAGTTATATATATTTTTGCAAATTTTCTTACAATTTTCTAAAGCATATTCTTATAGAAATAATGTCCCTAATTACTCTACATAATCTTTTGAGACATAATCTTATAGCCATAATGTTCCTAAATTACTATTTAGGATATGATAAATTTCTTCTTTTCATAGTACTCATCAAGGGGAATATGGACTCAGAATGGTCCCCATAACAAATTTATTAGGAATCCTTACTACGCTTTGATTACAAATCCTTGATTAGGATTCCTTAATCTTTGATTAGAAAGAGAGGGAGGGAGGGAGGGAGGGAGAAGAAGCAAGGGAGAGGAAGAGAGAAAGAGGAGAGAAAAGGGAGAAAGGAAACAAAGAGAAAGAGAAAGAGAGAAATGAGAGATGAAGGGAGGGAGAGAGGAGGATGAGTGAGAGAAACAATGAGGGAGAGAGGGGGGAGAAACAAAGAGATTGGAAACAAAGAAAGGAAAATAGAGAGAGAAAGAGAGGTGTGTTACAACTATATATATCATCTCTCACTTGACTTGGGTCTCACCTATATATACTAACTCTACATCAATATGAATCATTCTTTGGGAGCATGTCTTGTGTATCTCTCTCGTACTTTCTCTCTCTCTCAACATGGTATCAGAGCTATGGATGCGTAGCAACAACAAGGAAGATAAGTTGTTTCATTGTTTATACTTGATTGAATTCTTTGCACAAGTGATGATTTGATACATGAACTTGTTCAAATTATAAGTATTAGTTGATTTTGTCTTTAAAAACAAAACCAGTCCAAGTGCGTAGCTCTCGTCCTGCTCTCAAATCCTGTCAAAACCCCTTGTCAATCAGAATTCTGGATCAAAAGTTATGACAGTTTAGGATTCAAGATAGTAATTCTGCTCGAATCTGCGATTCTTTATTTAAAACTGTATTTCTAATTACAGTTCGTTAATCCCCAATTACAATTTATTAATCGCTCATCTTCGTTAATGATGATTACGACAAGCAAACATCTTGCTATTTTTAGCGATGTTTTATTATCGTTCACGTTCTTTGCTCGACCGAAATAGCACTTTTCTTATATGCGTCATCTCGTCTTGCATGTTACGCCTCTCTATTTCGGGCTTTCTTTTTAGTCACTCAATACTTTTTGTCGTTCTTACGTGCATATCCCTATTTTGATTGTCATGCGTCTCAACTACGCTCATCTTGATCATGGTTTGCAGATTCTGCGATCTCATCTTATTTGTTTTCTCTCGACATACAGGCATGGCCAATTGCGTAATTGTTAACGGATATCCGTCTGGCCAACGTTTGGTTCCCTTCTTCCAAGGACAAGGCTTTCCTGGGTGGAAAGCAAAGTTGATGCTAATTCTTGAAGGTGATGAATTATTTAATATTGTTTTGGGCGACCTGTCTTGCCCAGTTCAACTTATTGATGTGATGAATAACAATTCTGTGATTACTGATGGTCCATTATTTGAACAATGGAAAATTGATCATACTGATTGGATTCATCGTGACAAAGCGGCTCGTTGTTATATATTGTCTGCACTTCCTGACTCACTTATGTTGGATGTCTTTCATCTGGAAACCTCTCATGCTATTTAGGAGTATCTTATCTCAACGTTTGAGAAGAAATCGGTCACCGAAATTTTATATCTCCAAACTTGTTTGAAGAATCTTCAATATAAGGTTGGTACTTCTATGCACTCTCATATCGAGGCTTTTAAAGACATTATCAATCAGCTTGGTGATGCCGGCGCTCCTGTTGCTAAAAATCAGATTGTTACTCAACTTCTTCATAACATCAAAGATCCTTTATATGACAATATCATCACTATTTTGTCTAACAAGGATGATATCCACTTTGACAAAGCATGTATATCTCTTATTGAATATTCTCAACGTCATGAGCATCATTTGGAAAAATCTGATGCTGTTTTGGTCACTCGCGAACAAAGGGATTTTGATGCTGCTTTTGTTGCTCGCAAGCATCCTGCTTCACATTTTCAGCAGGGTGGACGCCCTAATCCAGGTAGTAAATCTTCTCATCTTGCTTATCCTAACAAACATTGTTCTTATTGTGATAAGAAAGGTCATGTGGCTTCTGATTGCTGGGCACGTCAATATGATGAGGAGCATGGAGTCACTACAAAGCAACCTCGCTCGTCCAAAAGTTTTCCTCCTTGTGATTATTGTGCACATACAGATCATCCATCTCGTCGTTGTTATAAACGCAGATATGATGAAGAACGTTCTCGAGCTTATATTGTTCAACAAACTACAACTGATGATGATCATACTCATCAGGAGCTCAATTTTGTCCATTATGATATCTCTCTAGAAAAGGTACTTCATGTTCATGATGGTTCTCTATTCATCGTTGATTCAGGTGCCACTGGAAACATGACATACCAATCACAGTGGCTTCACAATTATCATTCTCTTCTTGTCAAGAAGTTTGTTTACCTTGTGGATGATACGACTTGTCAAGTCAAAGGAGTGGGTGATTTATATCTGGGGACTGTTTCATCCACTAGAATATTAAGAGGATTTCTTCATGTTCCAGATTTGCAAAGAAATCTTCTTTCTGTTGCTCGTCTAGTTGATCTTGGTTTGTTTGTTGGCTTTGATCATAATCAATGTCGTATAGAGAAAGACGGGTATACTATAGCAGTGGCTCCTCGACATGGTAATCTATTTGAGCTATGATTGAACGATACAGTTGCAAATGTTGTTACTGCCCCTGGAGATGCAGATTGCAAATTATGGCATCAACGATTTGCACACTTCGATTTTGCCAAAATTCTTGATCTTCATCGTCATGTTCTTGTGCAAGGTATGGATCTTAAATCTCATCCACATATGGGAATATGTGAGTACTGTGCACTTGGAAAACACCATCGTTCGCCTTTCCACACTTCTACTTCATCACATTCCTGTGCTCTCTTGGATTTGGTTCATACCGATATTTGCGGTCCTTTTCTTGCCTCAAAGTCTCAATATCGATATTTTATAACTTTCATTGATGATTTCTCACGGTACACACATGTCTATCTTCTTCGACATAAGTCTGAGGCTTTATCTATATTTAAATAATACAAGATAAGTGTGGAGCTTCAAACTGGATTCTTTATAAAGACGCTTCGCCGTGACAATGGCGGTGAATATGTATCCAATCTATTTGATGACTTCTGTAAGGATCAAGGTATTCATCATGAGTTTACAGTTCCTTATTCTCCTCAGCAAAATGGTGTTGCTAAGCGCAAAAATCGCACGATTCTTAATGCTATACGTTGCATGCTTATACACTCTGGTTTGTCTCGAAAGTTTTGGACTAAAGCACTTCTAACAGCTGTTTTTATTCAAAATCATCTTCCAACTACTGCACCTGTTGGTAAAATTCCTATAACAATTTGGACAGGGAAGACACCTTCAATCTCTCACTTTCGCACATTTGGCTGCATTGCTTATATTCATGTGCCCAAGGACACTCGACATAAGTTGGAACCTCCAGGTTTGAAGGTTATTTTTCTTGGTTATTCAGATCATTCCAAAGGTTACAAATTTTATGATCCCTCTTCTCAAAAGGATATCATTAGTCGTGATGCTATATTTGATGAGAAGACTATGGGTGGCACATGGTCGTCAGATGTTTCAGATGATACACAGTCTTTGCTTAGTGCATTTCCTTACTTTCTTTATGATTCTACTAATTCTGATGATCATAAACCTCCTTCACCTCCAAAGAAGATTAACATAATCTTATCACGTGACATAGAAAAACAATATCAGACAAGTTCTTTATTAACATATCATCATAGAAAGTGCAAATCATGAAAGGATTCGTGCGATGCTTAAACTCTAGGAAGTTATCATTGTTAACTGCATAACTTAGCAAGGGAAAGATTGCTTATTTAGCATGAGTTTGTTCGCAAAGAAAAGGGAAGATTAGTTGGATTTAACCTAACCTCAAGTCGATGAAGTATAAGATTGAAAAGTCAATTGACACGTAGATAACAAATCATACGGAAGTAATCTCAAAATTACCTTCTAGAGTTAACCAAATTAAAATGCTGCGAAATATTCGTTGGGAATGAATTAAAATTCCAAGAAACGTCTATACCTTAAATACTTGTCCACATTCCCTGAATATAGGGTCAGTAAATTGTAACCGAAAAAAGAACTAGGGTTTGTCCCCGAGTTTCTTAAAAGAAAATAATAAACTAGGAAACCCTAGGTCTGACAAACATCAGCTTAAAGAAACTGAAACGGATTGTTTCGTAACTCCATTATCGCATAGTACGATGCAAGACTTACGCGGCAAGTACGAAGTCATATGGTCTTGTGATTGATTCACAAGAAGAAAGGTTAAATTCCCCCAACAAAGATTGTTGATCCTTACGCAAGTTATCTTGCAAGAGGATGTATACTTTAATATCCTTCTAAGTAAGAAAGGTTAAAAACCGGAAACTGAAGTATCCAATGAACTTTAGGGTTTGACCAAGTTGGGTTAACAGGGTACGCCCTAACCCAGAATGTAAGGGATCTTGCCAAGTTGCAAGACACCCCGGATTGAGTGCTGGATGCATTCAAAAGGAAAGATTCCTTCCTTAGCAGTTTGCCAACAACAAATTCGATCAATGGAAATGTTTGTGCTTGCTAGAGATTTTAGAGCACTGTTTGATTTATGAATTACAAATTAAATGAGTATCTATACTTCAGGTTGAAGGCCTGAAGGGAGAGGCAGCTTCAGTTACCCCCAACTGCTTCCTTGACCCTAACCAAGGGGGTTGTTGACCGCGCCGAGGATTGTGGACCGAACCCACCGCGAGAGGTCTCTCCGTGGGCACTACTTGGAGCAAGAGGACGTTGGGTGCCAGGGGGGGCTCTGGCTGTAAATCCCTCACCTTCCGGGTCCTGCACAAGAGGCTAGTGTGACTCGGGATTGGATCTCGAGGCCCGCATACTAGTCTATGGGCGGAAACTTGGAATAGTGATCCCTGTGGATTGCTGGATAGCCTTCGAGTGGATTGTGGACAAGCCTACAGGTGGAACTCCTTGTATTTCAAAGATAAATATGATGATATGTTAATAAAGAACTTATCTGATATTGTTTTTCTATGTCATGTGATAAGATTATGTGAAGGAACCAGTGCTTAACGGATTAATTAAAGAAGCTGGTTGTTACATGTCCAATTAATGTGTTATATAATTACATAACAAAAACAAACTGAGGAAAGTGCATAGGATGGGCCATGGGTCCGTCCTACGGTTGGGTGGTCCCGGTTGGCCGGGAACTTTTCTCAAATCTCGAAGAACAGCTGGATGATCGTCAAAGGACACGAACAACGAAAGCGTTGACCTAGAGTTATGTCTTACCCGATTTACATTGTTTTAGGGGAACGGAATGGGACTATGCCTTATGGCAAAGAGGTTGAGCTTTGCATCCCTCTCATTTCCCATTCTCCTTGAACCAAGTGCAGCGTGAATCCGCTTCGGACCTGGCGTTTCTGCATAAAGTAGTTCGCTTGGGTCCGACGCTAGTTGCTGTTAGGAAATGACCAATCAGGAAAACCCTAAATTCAGGTCGATCCTAAGTGGGAACGGCCAGAATAATTTCGCTATGTGGAAGACGTGGAAAGCCCTAGATCGCAAATCCCGTAACGTTCCATAGGAGTGCCGGGTGGAGCTTTCTAGACATCCTTTCCAATGGACTACTAAGACGTGTCCTGGATGATTCTAGTGGACATGTTACAACTTCAGGAATATACTGGATAAGGCCCTCCTCATCTATGGGTGGTAGCTCCTCTACATGATCTTTGGGAGTGCCAATGAAAGGTTTCAATTGGCTCACATGGAAGACATTATGGATCTTCGTAGTGGGAGGGAGTTGGAGATGGTAAGCCAAATCCCCAACCTTCTTAATTATTTTGTAGGGTCCATAGTAACGGTGTGATAACTTGTTGCAAGAACCGTCCTTTAGTGTAGCATAACGGGACTTGGGGACCTTGAGGAGTACCAATTCACCTTCTTGAAAGTCAAGGGGTCTTCTTTTTGCATCAACATGGAGCTTCATGTGCTCTTGAGCCCTTTTGAGGTTTACCTTGCATTGTTGAAGTAGAGCTTGCATGCGGTCCAACTCTTTTTTTTCAAGGGGGTTGAGCTTTTCACTGAAGATCACGATAGGAAGGGGCACCCAATAACCATACAATACTTCGAAGGGAGAGACTCCAATGTTCGAATGAGTGGAGTTGTTGTAAGGAAATTCAACCAAGTGCAGCCATACATCCCAAGAATTCTGCAGGTCATGACAAAAATATCCCAAATAGCTTTCAAGCCACTTGTTGACTCGCTCAGTCTGCCCATCTGTCTGGCTGTAGAGGGAGCCAAACTGGTCCCCATAGAGAAGAAATTTTTTTGCCAAAACTGACTCATAAATTTGGTGTCTCGATCATGTACTATGACATGGGGTAAGCCATGCAACTTAAAAACATGCTCCATAAACTGAGTGGCAACTTGAGATGCTATAAACTGAGATTTTGTAGGGATGAAATGGGCTGCTTTAGTGAGTCAGTCAACTACCACATAGATGCTATCCCAACCCTTCTTGGTTGTAGTGGGTCCATTTTCCTTTAGGGATAGGTAAGGGCTGCAATAATCGACCCGGTTTAAGAGTGCTATCTTTATTTTGTTGACAAGGCACACATCTAGACACAAAGTCTTTAACATCCCGCCATAGGCCTTTCCAATGGAAGGTTTTTGAAACCGGTCATATGTTTTGAAGACCACTAAGTGGCCAGCAATCGGTGAAGAATGCATCTCTTCAAGGATCCTTTGGGTGAAAGGAGAGGCATGGGAAATCACAATACTAGAATTTTCCTTTTACCGTTCATGACAGTATTACATAATTTTCCATTGTATCATCGCCCTCGGCTTGCGTCATGTGGAGCACCGTGTTGAGAAAGTGTTGAGTGTTGAAATGACTTGTTTTTTGGCTGATTTTTGTTGTTTTTGAGAGCTGAATGGTTGATTTTATGAGATGATTGATTGGTTTGGAAGTGGTTTGAGAGTGTTTTGGATGATATTGATTGTGTTTTGGAAGATCATGATGATTATTGGTGGTTCTGTGATGTTCTGATAGGTTCTAATTGGTTCTGTATACCTTCTGTTTTGTTCTGTTTTGTTCTGATTATCTTCTGTAAGGAGGGATGGAGTATTGATTGATGAAGATTGAGATATTGAGAAAGTTTATTGAATGGTTTATGAGAGTTTCGAATGGTTTGAGTATGAGTTATGTGGTTTTGATGACCTTCTGTAGGTCTTCTGTAGAGCTTCTGTCTCTGTTCTGTTCTGTACTGTAGCTGTTTTGGTATTGTTCTGTGACTGTTGTGTATACTTCTGTATGTGTTCTGATGGATGAGAGTGTAGCTTGGGAAAGTTTTCTAGCCTTGGAAAGAGGTGAATGCAAGTGCAAAGGAGCTGAAAGAAGTGAAAGAAGTAGCTGCTGAAGACTCAAGTGAAGACTATAGTGAAGTGACAGTAGTGAGCTATGAAAGGACACTGTAGTGGCTCTGGTGACGCTTCATATCAGACATACCTCTTGGGAGGGGTATCCACAACCGAGGAAGGATTATTGAGAGTCATTTTGAGAGATTGTAGTGAGGATATGATGTATTATTGATGGAGAGAGAGAGAGAGAGAGTCAGAGATAGCCAATTCTACTAAAACAGAGTGATTGTATGTGAGAGATTGAGAGAGAAGACTATGAAGATATTGAAGATGAATACTATGTGATGTATTTCCATTCAAAGATGGTGTATTCCTTTGCTTTCTTTGTTCTATTGATGGATTTTATGAAGATGTTGAAGAATATGGTTGATTCTATCAAATCCGTGGGAGATCTACATGATGCTGTATGAAGATTTGTTGTGCCTGGTGTTCTTTTCTTCATTGTGATCATATGAAACATAATAAATAAGCTTGTTGATATTACAAGATAGATTTTCTTACAAGAGAATTCCCTTTTCCTTAGTGTTCCTCTTGGGGCTCCATGTTTTTGGTGCGCAGCCGGGGAAACTTGCCATCAACAAGCACCAAAAGAGGCTGAAAATGAAGGAAATGGCATTGCCAAGAAGAGAAGAATTCAATGGATGTTTGTAAAGTTCCTTCTTCCATTGAAGAGTTGGAATTCCTCATAATCAAAGCCACTTTCCATAAGAAGTTCATCCCACAATGGCGGAAACACATCACCATCATGATGCATGCTCTATGTGGTGGACAGTTTCCTCTTCCTGTTGAAGCAGCAACAACTTGCATCTTGGTGGCAAACTGTTTGGGAATAAACTGAAGAGCAGAAACAGAGAGAATGACCATCCATGGAAGATTTGGCATTCATTGAGAAGTTTCCAGACAACATCAAGTGGGAGATTGTGAAGAAGCTTCAGGAGTCTTGGTCTGTAGAGGTTCACAAAGACAAGAAGGAAAAGAGTTGGAATTTGTTCGTGGATGCTCAACAACAAGATACATGGGATGCTTGGTGTACTGATAATCTTCTGTTTGTTCAATTAGCAACCCACTGGAAGTTGGTAGACAGAGTTTTTTTCACAACATACACTGTTGAAATTATCAGAAGCTGGCATTACTATGATGATGGCACCACCACAATGCTCAGACGTATGCATTTTGACACCTTCAAAACCGAATACCTTCCTCTATGCAGTGGAATGAAAGCAGAATTCAGGGATGTTGAAAAGAAAGAAGTAGAAGAAATGTTGGCAAGAGAGTCCTCCAGAGACTGAAGCCTTCTGTTAACCCTCTATGGAGCACTAACAACATAGTGGAGCCAACCCCCTGATGAATGACGCAATAAAGAGGCAAGCGTTAGAACGAGTCCAGAGGTACGTGAAAAGAGAGAAAGCAAAAATCAAGGCTGAGAACGAGCTCGCAGCAGAAGCCGCCTTTGACGCCCTTGCGGAACTCTTTACAGAAGTCCCAATGGCACATCAAGCCCTTCCTCCTCCTCCTGGAGGTCCACTTCCAAGCCAGATCCGTCCTGGAAATATTGATGACAGGCCAGCGAATGTAGTCCCATTGCCAGTTTTTAAGGGAGAGTACAATGAAGACCCCGATCTTCATGTAGCAGAGTTTATGGTAGCATGTGTAGCTAACAATGCCAGAACCCCTGAGCATTGGTTGGCAATATTTCCCGCCACTTTCAAGGGCGCGGTGTTTCAGTGGTATGAGAGACAAGCAGCAGGAACTTTTGGCACATGGGACGACCTGAAGTTGGCCTTTCTCACTAAATTTAGGCGTGAAGGTTTTGAAGAGCGGATGAGAGAGGAATTTATGAACCTAAGTCAGTCTTCTAAAGAAAGAGTGGAAGCTTATGTCTCACGAATGGAATCCATCCTGAAGAGATGGACTAACCATAATCTAGATGATGGCATTCAGAAGGGAGTGTTTCTCAGAGGATTACAACCAGAAGTCCGTAAGTTTGTGGAGCTGCAAAGACCAGCCACCCTGCAAGCTGCAACAGAAGGTGCAAGACTGTACGATGAAGTGGAAGCTAGATTAGCGATGAATACAGGAAGAGGAGTCCTACCTCCTCTGATGCCAGGAATGATGTACCCACCAAATGCAATCCCAGGGACTGTCCCCTACCCTTACCAACAGATGCCTCCAGTATCACAGTACAGTGCACCAAATCCACAGTGGTGAGAGCGAAATTTAGGTGACGGGAAGTGCTTAAAAATAGCTAAAAATTATGAATATCTAGGGAAAAATATTCACCGTCAAAGGCGGCGGCTCGATCTAGGACGATTTTAAGCGCCAAAGTACTCTAAAGGCGCCCGAGCGACACTTGTTGATTTTTCATAATTTTTCAGATAGTCGTGCGGGTTAACATGAGCTACTGGCCAATGCGGGATGCTAAGCCGGACGCCCAGGATTTTTCAGAGCTCGATTCCGAGTCCGGACAGGAAAATGGCCAAGAAACCGGTCAAGATACGAAGGGGTGGACAAAATTTGGCCAAAATGGGCAAGTGACCCTTGGGAGCCCAAATTTAAAATGTAGCATGAAACTTTGGAGGAGAGAGAAGATGCAAATCGTGGAGGAAGATGGCGCCTTCATCACGCCGATTTTTGCGCCCACATGTTGATGCCTCAATCCTTAGCCTGCAAACAACCCCTCCCCAATGATCATGGGCATTGATTCCCCTCTGTATGCTGACTCTATCACTACCCTTCGCTTGCGCAATGATGCCCTCTTTGAAGATCTCTGATTTTAGTCTTTCTCTCTCCTCCTTCTCTCTCTTCTAAAGGCAAGTTCATGTGGGAAGAAGGAGGAAGAAGAAAGAATGATGGAGGCTTGTTCGGCATGGATCGGATTGCTCCACGGGCTCGAAATGGTGATTGGTGATTGTGCTGGACATGAAGTGCTGTTGATTTCCAAATTTGCAGCCATGGACATGAAACCAGAAACACGCAAATAAGCGGTAATTTAAAATTTTCAAAGGAAATTTGAGCTTTTATGGCTTTTGATTGATGAAATGCTGTTCATGTGGAATAAAAATTGTTCACGTTGCTGTTTTCCATGAGTTCTTGCTGGTCATAATCAGAAAATCAGAAAAATATACATCTTGTGGTTCAAAATAATACATTAAAACACAAAAAACATGAAAAGACAAGGGAAAATGATGGTTTTTGGCATAAAAATGGAAAAGTAAATAGGAACGTCAACTAAACTTTCATTTTTCTGCAAGAAGGAACTAAGGGCCACAGTCCCTAATCTGTTCTTAATTTTCAGTAATTAAATAATGCAGGAAAATAAGGAAAAATACAAGAAAAGGGTGGAAAAATCCTAAAAAATAGGGAAAAAATACATTTTGGGTTCCAAAAAATAAGGATAAATAAGAGCAATGTTTGTGAATGTTTTTGGGGACTGAAGCATGAGGATTTGCCTCAGTTCAACCCCACCTTATTGTTCTAGTGTGTCTTTTTCCGTTTTTTTCACATAAAATGATGTCAAAATACGCTATAAATCTATCCAATGATGCAATATTTAAACGGGGAAGGGTAGAGGAGTTGAAATATGTCTAAATTCCGTGTGAGATGATGGGAAAGTTTCTGATTTCTATGCATAGCATTTAGGACGGATGATAATTAAAATTAAGAGCTTAATAGCACGAGGATCACCTCGGTGCAAAGCCCATGCAACGAAGTACGAACGGTAGTTGGAAACCATTAAAAGAATGTTTTTGCACTTGTGCACGATACTGTTTTGCTAAATGTTTGAGCACTAGGCATCCATCAAATGCATGGAGCATGAAAAAGAATTTAAAAATATCAGTGATCAGCTCCTGGACATGGATTGCAATTGGTTCATTAGAACATGACCTACGATGAGAGGCAGTGAGGTACCCATGCTGTAGGCTAGTCGTGGGGTCTAGGGGAAAGAGAAGTAAGGACAATGGTACATTCCTGGACACGCTTATTTGGTACCTTGAGTGACGTTTGTGCGAAATGTCTAAATGTTGAGCGACGCATCGAGGGGCCAATCCCCAAGGTGTAGGAGAGTCGCAGAGGGTTGACGGCATTCAGCCGTAGGAGGAACCCCATGTGTATGTGATTCGAGCCTATTTGGCTATGTGAAAGGGACTCCCTCTGAGGAGTAATATTGGGTTAGGATCAGTTGGACTACATCGTATTACAAACCCAATGTTTAGGAAGCCAGAGATTTTGATAGACGCTCTTGGCCGCGAGGCCGAGGGGTTGTCTTGTGCGTAGTGACGAGGCCTGGCTAGTGCATGAGCCAGTGCCAGCCCGTTTTTAGGTCCATCAGTGGTGCGTCTGCCAAGAGCCGCTTACAAGTGGCCGTTCTCAAAGCCTGGTTGTTTAGGGACCAACTAGCAGTTTATGCCAAAGGATACTGAGATTGATCCGTTATTTATTGATAAGCATCGTCTAGCAGAAATCCAAAAGCAAGAAAGAGACGAAAGAGCTAGGCGACGTGCTGAAATTTTTAGGAGATATTCTCCTAAGCGTAGCGGCGCTGAACCCTTACGAGGGAATGGATCTAGTGGTCTTGGGGCCACAAGCAGTAAGTTAGGAGAAGGTGGAAGCTCTAGTACTCCCCTTCCTTCTATAAGCCAGTCCACGTCAAGTACGGGAGGTGTAATCCCACCGTCCCCTATTCCTAGTGCAAATCCAATCCTTGTCATGGCGCAGCCTATTGCAATTCCAGTAGGAACGACAGATTTGCCGGCTCTAGGTTACCCGCTACCCATTTTTAATGGGTTAGTTGAGGAAGATGCGGAACTCCACATTAGGGAGTTTCAAAAGCTGATGTTTAACTGTCGCATTCAAGAGGAAGGACATTTAATGATGTTCTTCAATATGACTCTCAAAGGAAGAGCCGCTATATGGTATCATGGTTTAGAAGCCGGAACCATATTGAACATTGATGCATTTTATGGAGCTTTTCGAAGGGAGTTTGCCCCCGAAAGGGGTGGACAATATTGGTTGCGTGTACTTAACGTGACCCGCCAAGAACCACACGAGGATATTCGTGCTTATGCGAAGAAGATAAAAGAGGTTTTCCGTAAGTTGGACACCTCTATTCCTATCCCTGCAGCTGCCCAATTGCAATATTTCCTACATGGTTTGGACTTTAATATCCAATTGCAGTTGAGTAGTGTCCCCTTGGGGGATATAGATACTGCCATTACACGAGCACAAGAGGTGGAATCCCGACTACAAGCAGCGTATGCTTCTGGAGGCTATTCGAATATGGGTTTAGTATTGGGAAACAATATGGCAATAGCCAATGGCAGTAGTGGTCAAGGGATGGCGATGGCTAACCCTAATGGGAGAGGAAGCATGATGCAGAATGTCCCTTTATTACCAGCTCCCCCTAGCATATCGATGCCTACGGGCAGTCAAATGGCTCCAAGTGGTGGAGGCCAGGCGGTCAATTCTAATACCATGCCTGTGGCTCAACAACCAGTGCCTAATCGAATTGTTAGGCCGATGGAACGACAGGGTAATGACCAAGGCTATGAGTCGAGTTCTTCCAATGTTCTTGGCGAGGTTAAGGACATGATGAAGCATTATACCGACATGATTACGGAGCAGTATTGGCAAATAGCCATTGATGTCAACTTCCTTAAAAAACAACAAAATTTGATAGGAAGTAGATACCCAGAGGAGGGTGCGCCGTCGAGGTTTAGTTGCAAATGGTGTGGTGGGCAGCACTATCCAAGAAATTGCCCAAATGTTAAGTGCGACATTTGTGGAAAATCTGGCCATTTAGCAGCTACTTGCTGGAGTAAGATCAGTTCCCTCCAGCGAGGAAGTCGGCAACCAGGGCCTGTTAATCATCGTGCCCAAGGAAGTGATTCCCAGCGAGAAGATGGGCCTAAACAAATACTTCAATGACCAAAAACTACAGTAGAGGAGCTACCAAGTGGTAGTGGGGTCAGTTTGATTGAGGCTGTACGCGTAAACGATGCTGAAACCTCTAATCTGCGAGCTGTCCTTACAAGAGGTCAAAAGGGTAGAGAGGCCGACAAGGATAAGCCTGTCAATGGAAACCCTAAACAAGGCGACAAAGGAACACAAGTCTTGGACCCTTCCATGGAAGGGGGACCTTTGAAGCCCGTAGAAAGTAAAGCCGATAAGGAACCACCAAAGAAGAAGGTGAAAGTTAAGAAAGAGGCAATAAAGCCAGTTCAGCGACCTAAAGAGCGGATGGTTTGGCGTGAAAAGCGAGCTCTATCGAACTATCATGAATTCGATTTGGCGAGCTCTCTTTGCGAAGTCAAGCCGGATGTGAATCTCTTACAGCTTATTAAGCTTTCCCCAGGAGTACGTAAGGAATTTAGAAAGATCCTACGTACCGGGTATATCGTAGAATCTTTGGGTATTGCGCGAGTTGGTGATGACTGGTTCGAGCATGCTGAGAAGCATTGCCCAAGGGTTGCAGCCTATGTCGATGGGATATTAGTAGATTATGCCATTGTCGACACGGGATCATCTGTTAACATTATGAGTTCTGAACTGATGGAAAGGTTGGGTCTTGCGATCCAGAAAGATACCTCCACAATTCTCAGAATGGCAGATGATAGTTTGAGACAGCCAGAAGGCTGCATTACTAAGGTCCATGTTATTGTTGCAAATGTAGAATGCATGTTGGACTTTAGGGTGATTCGTTTTGCAGGCCGGCCAAGTTACCAGGTATTACTCGGACGACCTTGGATCTTGCAAGCGGACTGTCAAGTGGATATACCCGCCGGTCGACTGATATTCGGTAGAGGTGCCCAACGTGTGGTGGTTGATGCTTATCCTGAGTCCCCGCAGAGTGAGAGAGCTCCTCTATCTTCTACAGAATTGGAGACATTAGAAGATTTATCTGCCAGTGAGACATCATCGAGTGATGAGTCCAAAGAGGGATCCACCACGGAGGACATCTATCAGATCACTTTGAATGAGCCGATAGAGGGCCAAGATCGTATAAGAGATGCAGATGTTATCGAGCTAGACCTTGGTATGCCTGATGATTCACGGCCAATCAAATTAGGTTCTATGCTCAGTACAGCAGAAAGGGAGGACTATGTGGCCTTGATCCAGGAATTTCGTGATATCTTTGCCTCGGGTTATGATGAGTTGAGAGGCATCCCTCCTAGCGACGGAGTAATAGGGCCCACAAAGTCTATTCCCCACTTCTCAAATGGAAGTATCGCCATAATAGGGGTGAGTGGTCGTTTCCTATTCTCTCGACTATCATGTCGTTGGCAAATATCGCATCTCTTAACATATGCAAACGCATCCTGGAAGATGGCAGGCCACCAATAACCTGCTCTTAAAGCCTTTTGTGCTGTAAGCCATCCAGCAAAATGGCCACCGCAAGCAGAATCATGGCACTCTTCCAAAATGAATGGCACCTCGTCAGGCATCACACACCGGTGATAGATATCATCAACCCCTTGCCGATATAATGTACCTGCGATCAAAGCAAACTTTAACACTTGCTGCTTAATTTTCCTTCTCTCAGCTTTAGATAATTTGGATCCCGCCTCTCCTGATCGACTACGCAAAAGAGGTACATCATTGTCGCAACTGACTACTTCACAAAGTGGTCAGAAGCCCGTGCAACAAGGAAAGATGATGCTAAAGAAACTACTAGTTTCCTTTTAGAGCAGATAATATGCCAGTTTGGTCCGCCGAAAGAATTAGTGTCGGACCATGGAACCCATTTCCTGAATAAGGTGATCAAAGGTTTGACAGAGATGTGGCAAATCAAGCATAACAAGACAACCCCATATAATCCGCAAGCCAATGGGCAAGTTGAAAACACCAACAAGCAGCTTGTGGGCATCCTGTCCAAAATTGTGTCGGAAAAGAAACGGGATTGGGATAAAAAGTTATACGTGGCAGTGTGGGCCTACAATACGACTTTCAAACGAGCCACTGGCCATACCCCGTTCAAGTTAGTATATGGGGAGGAGTGTGTCTTGCCTTTAGAGATTGAGCTGCCGACTATTCGGTTTGCCATCAATCATTCTTTGAGCGATGAAGACGCACTTTTTGAGCACCTAACGACACTAGCACATTTAGATGAGCTTAAGCTGCAGAGCTTATTGTACCAAGAAGTGGCGAAGCGCCGAATGAAGCAGCTACACGACATCAAAACCAAGAAATACACCTTCAAGAAAGGACAGCTTGTTCTGTATTATGACGCACGACGAGAATTATTTCCAGGCAAGCTAGAGCCCAAATGGGATGGGCCCTATAGGATTGTTAGAATAGGAAAGAATAAATCCACAGTCTTGTTAGCTGACCTTGAGGGGATAGAATTTAAAAATAAGGTTAATCTTAATAAGATTAAACCTTATTACTTCTGATTGCACTAAAGCTATGATTGCCTTGCAGGTCTAGGTGAGATCGATCAAACATCTGCAAGGAAATCGTGATAAAGGTTGATGGGTCGTCTAATCCCTTATTTAGAACACCCATATTTAGAACAGAGGTATCATCAGGGAAAGCTCATTTGGTGGGGCAAAGGATACAAGGTGATTGAGCAAGAAGGCGGGACATTTATTTGGGAGATCAAGGTCTTCTGCCATCACTGCCTACAAATTTTGACGAGCATCCCTGTTGAATTCAATGATGATGGAGGGACGGAGTCCACAGTCCACCCGTTGAATATGATGAATTTCGATTACCATAATTACGAGTAGAGTTCCGGATGGCGGGATATGTAAACCCTTTATGGATGTACACCTTGTACTTTGATGGGGCGTCCAGGGGTGCATGCAAAAAAGGAAGTGTAGGAGTTGTCATCCGAGACCCCCGACGACGCATTGTCATGAAGTTAGCTGCTTATCTCGGGGTGAATTTTACCAATAATATGGCAGAATACAAAGCCCTGATTATGGGTTTGAATATTGCGAAGAAGGGTGGTATTCGTCAGTTGTTGGTGAAAGGGGACTCTCAATTGGTTTTAAATCAACTCAATGGGACGTACATGGTACGAAACCCCATCCTTTGCATGTACCATCATACTACCATAGCCCTGCTAGACGAATTCGATAGAGTGTCTTTTCAGCTGATTCCACGGAATTGGAATCAGTTTGCCGATTCATTGGCTAATTTCGCGTATGAAGAAGACCTCTTCTTTAATTGTGGCCCTTGTCTCGATATATCTATTGATGCTGAGACAGGACCTGGTCGTTTGTGGGGTATGCTTTCTGAACATGCCCTCTTTGGCAGACGATGGTTGATTTGGGTGATGCAGAGGGTAAGCGAGACTCATCTGCCTTTATTATCTGGGACCCATAGACTGATTCGACGACATGTGATGCGAACACCTCTTGCAATATACACAGGAGGGATAGGTCATAATTTAATGCACCTAGTTTAGGGCTACAAGTCCTATTCCCCTGGGTATGCTTTGATGTCTATCATGGTTGTTTCTAGGAGGATGTTATGCAAAGTCATGTCTGATTTCATTAGGCCAAGAGGGCCATTTCCCTGTCTAGTGCCGGTGCGTTTAATCGGGTTTTTGTTTTAAGTGTTGTGCTGGACAGATTTTGTGGTTCGTGGAATTTGGTGGAGCCTGGAGGAGCCTTTGCTGCGATGGAAGCTTCTTGTGGCCAATCCAGGTGATACCTCTCCTTTACGAGTACCTTTCTTTCCTGTTATATGTGTATTTGTGCTTGTCAAGGGGATATATTTTTGTTGGGGACCGGCAACCAAGGCATGAAGTCCCAGGATTAGGCTAAGTATGTTTGAGGGAGGTTGGAGTAGTCATTGCCTCCTGTAAAGACATTGTCAGGCATCGAAAGACCTGTTTTAGAAGGACGTCCTAGTGGCCCTGTTCTGCTAGCCTGCTAGGCAGCCATTCTAGGAGTTCTTGTTAGTAGTGAGGCAGTTAGAGAAGCCTGCCAGAAGATAATCATAATGATGCCAAGAAATCCTGAATATCCTAACAGATGACTATAAATACGAAGGTATGTAAAAAGGGGTTCTAACCCCTCTCAAAGAAAAGAAATGAAAATATATAAGCACTTGATCATTGCCTTGCGAAGGCCTGGTAGGTTCCTGGGGACGAATCAGACCTGGGGCCGATACCTTGTCTTCCTAGGGGTGGCTTCTTGCTGGAAAAAAAAAAGACAAAACAAGGAAGGTTGGATCGAAAATAAAAGTGAGCATTAGAAAAGGATTAAGTGTCGCCTTGCGAGGGCTTGGTAGGTTCTTGGGTGCCGAGACAGGCCCTGAGCCCGATGCCCTGATCTCCTTGGGTCACTACGCTCAGCTCCCTCCTTTTTACATGCCCAAGTATGTTCATCCAATAAAAACCCTAAAAGAAGAAATGTGCTGAAAGAAAATACTCTTTGATCAGGCTATAGGAGTCCTCGCCTTGTAGGATCTCCTAGTTGTGTTGTCTTTAGTTGGTAAGTAGTGCAGACTACCACTTAGGGCAACCTCTTTGATAGGTTTTTTAGTTTGGCTGTGTTGGAGCAGCTGGTTAGTGACTCACTTCGGATCTTCTATTAGATGATGCTAGGCCTACTCCTTGTGGATGTCATGCCTTGGTTTTGCCCAGGGGTAGGGGAGCATTGTGCTGAGTTTTATTATATATTTGTTTTGTATCAGTTTGATGCTTCTTTGGTTGTTTATGTGCAGATATGTTCGTGGATTCGACGGGCTGAGTCGCCCTATCCCGTGGTCGCCAATGAGAGCGGAATTTAGGTGACGCGAAGTGCTTAAAAATAGCTAAAAATTATGAATATCAAGGGAAAAATATTCACCGTCAAAGGCGGCGGCTCGATCTAGGACGATTTTAGGCGCCAAAGTACTTTAAAGGCGCTCAAGCGACACTTGTTGATTTTTCATAATTTTTCAGACAGTCGTGCGGGTTAACACGAGCTACTGGCCAATGCAGGATGCTAAGCCGGACGCCCAGGATTTTTGAGAGCTTGATTCCGAGTCCGAACGGGGAAACGGCCAAGAAACCGGTCAAGATACGAAGGGGTGGACAAAATTTGGCCAAAATGGGCAAGTGACCCTTGGGAGCCCAAATTTAAAATGTAGGATGAAACTTTGGAGGAGAGAGAAGATGCAAATCGTGGAGGAAGATGGCGCCTTCATCACGCCAATTTTTGCGCCCACATGTTGATGCCTCAATCCTCAACCTGCAAACAACCCCCCCAATGATCATGGGCATTGATTCCCCTCTGTATGCTGACTCTATCGCCGCCCTTCGCTCGCGCAATGATGCCCTCTTTGAAGATCTCTGATTTCAGTCTTTCTCTCTCCTCCTTCTCTCTCTTCTAAAGGCAAGTTCATGTGGGAAGAAGGAGGAAGAAGAAAGAATGATGGAGGCTTGTCCGGCATGGATCGGATTGCTCCACGGGCTGGAAATGGTGATTGGTGATTGTGCTGGACATGAAGTGCTGCTGATTTCCAAATTTGCAGCCATGGACATGAAACTCGAAACACGCAAATAAGCGGTAATTTAAAATTTTCAAAGGAAATTTGAGCTTTATGGCTTTTGATTGATGAAATGCTGTTCATGTGGGATAAAAATTATTCACGTTGCTGTTTTCCATGAGCTCTTGCTGGTCATAATCAGAAAATCAGAAAAATATACATCTTGTGGTTCAAAATAATACATTAAAACACGAAAAACATGAAAAGACAAGGGAAAATGATGGTTTTTGGCATAAAAATGGGAAAGTAAATAGGAACATCAACTAAACTTTCATTTTTCTGCAAGAAAGAACTAAGGGACACAGCCCCAATCTGTTCTTAATTTTCAGTAATTAAATAATGCAGGAAAATAAGGAAAAATACAAGAAAAGGGTGAAAAAACCCTAAAAAATAGGGGAAAAATACATTTTGGGTTCCGAAAAATAAGGATAAATAAGAGCAATGTTTGTGAATGTTTGTGGGGACTGAAGCATGAGGATTTGCCTCAGTTCAACCCCACCTTTTTGTTCTAGTGTGTCTTTTTCCGTTTTTTTCACATAAAATGATGTCAAAATACCCTATAAATCTATCCAATGATGCAATATTTAAACGGGGAAGGGTAGAGGAGTTGAAATATGTCTAAATGCTGTGTGAGATGATGGGAAAGTTGCTGATTTCTATGCATAGCATTTAGGACGGATGATAATTAAAATTAAGAGCTTAGTAGCACGAGGATCACCTCGGTGCTAAGCCCATGCAACGAAGTACGAACGGTAGTTGGAAACCATTAAAAGAATGTTTTTGCACTTGTGCACGATACTGTTTTGCTAAATGTTTGAGCACTAGGCATCCATTAAATGCATGGAGCATGAAAAAGAATTTAAAAATATCAGTGATCAGCTCCTGGACATGCATTGCAATTGGTTCATTAGAACATGACCTACGATGAGAGGCAGTGAGGTACCCATGCTGTAGGCTAGTCGTGGGGTCTAGGGGAAAGAGAAGTAAGGACAATGGTACATTCCTGGACACGCTTATTTGGTACCTTGAGTGACGTTTGTGCGAAATGTCTAAATGTTGAGCGACGCATTGAGGGGCCAATCCCCAAGGTGTAGGAGAGTCGCAGAGGGTTGACGGCATTCAGCCGTAGGAGGAACCCCATGTGTATGTGATTCGAGCCTATTTGGCTATGTGAAAGGGACTCCCTTTGAGGAGTAATATTGGGTTAGGATCAGTTGGACTACATCGTATTACAAACGCAATGTTTAGGAAGGCAGAGATTTTGATAGACGCTCCTGGCCGCGAGGCCGAGGGGTTGTCTTGTGCATAGTGACGAGGCCCGGCTAGTGCATGAGCTAGTGCCGGCCCGTTTTTAGGTCCATCAAGTGGCCACAATCCATGCCTCAAATGATGGTTCAACCACAACAACAATGGTCCCAACCAATTTCCTCAATGCTAAACCAGCAGCAACAGTGGAATCCTACCATCTGGAGCCAACAGCCAACAGTTCAAACAAAAGCTCTGAATCAGAATCAGAACAGAGACCCTTTGTACTAGTCCAACCGGTTTATGCAGTGATTACAGAGACTCCTCAAAACCCTCCTGCTAGTACCTCCGGAGGAGAAAGCTTGAAGGATTACTTATCCAACTCAGTTGCAAACATCAAAAAGGAGTTGATGGATGTGATTACAGAGCAACTACAGACGTTGAAAGTGAATACCGCGAGCATATCCAACGTTGCAGGAGCAGGAAGAGATGTGATGCGGTCAAATACTTGGTGTGGTAAGTGTCATCAAGCAGGCCATTTAGCCACTGAATGTACACGCAAACCAACCATTCCTGGAGCTTTTTGTTCCTACTATTTGCGGAAGAACCATACAGAGGACATTTGCTCTCTGAAGGAGATGCATGATAGGATAAGGAAGGAAGAAGACGCAAGATTCAACTTGCTGGAATCCAAAATGACAACACAGGATATTGGACCCAAGCCTAGAGAGTTTGGTCCTAATTTCGGACCCAGAAGATTTCCCTCTCAAAGTTACAGAGGAAGACAGTCTGGCGGTGGTCAGAGAACAGAAGTGGAGTGTTACAGATGCAGAGAAAAGGGACACATCTCACCAAATTGTCCAAATCCTAGAAGGTCAGTGGATTACAAGCCCTTATGCAGTCGATACAAAGGAGAAGGCCACACTGCAAAAGACTGTCCAAGCCCAGCCCCAGTGAAAAACAGTGCTATTGATAGTCCGGCCAAGGCCCAAGAGCCTACCTCCAATTTAGTAGAATTGGAAGTTGCTGCCATCACTCGTGCAAAGCAGAAGGAACCACCTGTCTAGAAAGAAAATAACCCTCATGCAAGAACAGTGAAGTTCAATCTTCCACCAGAAGAACAGAACAGAACAGAGCTTGACAGTGCCATATAGAGCCCTATAGTGCCACAGAGAGTTACAGAGACAGTTACAGAGACAGGACCAGAGGTCTAGGAGACAGAAGAGGAGGAAGTGCCACAAATGAAAGAAGAAGTTCCTGTGATTCCTCTGTTGGAAGAAAGAGGGAAAATGAAAACGGGTGTTGCCCCATTCCCTAACGGATTAGAGAAGCCAATGGATCCTATTAAGGAATACGATCTGGTTAGAGATCTAGATACCTTTAAACCAAACCTCACATTCCGACAATTATTGATGTTTTCTCCCAGTTACCGGAAAAGGTTCAAAAGTATACTGACAAAAAGACGTGGTTTAAGGATTGCTCCCTCAACAGTGACAAAGTCCAACAAAGCTCCAGAGCCTGTCAAAGAAGTGGACGTAGCTAACGCCTTTCTAGATCCGGGTACCCTAGAGACTGGCGTGTGGATAGAAGGCTGCTTCATTGCAAATGCACTGATTGATGGAGGCTCATCAGTAAACATTATGACGGATGTGACAATGAAGGATCTAGGCCTACAAGGTGTGCAACCCACCCAATGGCTCATCAGACTGGCGGATCAGAGTAGAATCAAGCCTTTGGATATTCTCCCATATGTGAAGACTACAGTGGCTGGAAAAGATTATTGGCTAACCTATCTGGTGGTGAAGCCAAACTCTTATGGTACATCCTATCCTCTGTTACTGGGCAGACCATGGCTTTTTGAAGCCCGAGCAAGGACGGATTGGTTCAAAGGAACCTTGACCTTGGGTAGAGGGCCCAATAAAGTGGTGTTGAAACTGTATGGTTCTCAAAAAGAACATGGATCCACCTCCTTGGAATTATCTTCTGACTCCCCTAATGAGGCTACAGATGGAACATCAGCAGACGAAGATGTTGTCAAACAGATCCTCCCTAAGAAAACAGTGGCACGTTCCTTAACAGTGGATACTGTAAGCCGACTTCCAAAAGATGCAAAGCCATTATCAATGGGTGAATACTTCCTGCCTGAACCGGGAATGACTTCTGAAATCACTTCTGACAGTGAGATAAAAGCATGGATGTACTGCTCTCCCTGTTACATGGCCATAGCAGAAGCCGAGACAGAGGCAGAAGATGAAATAGAAAACCTGTTCTTCTGTTACAGAGCTCCTACAGAGACAGAAATAGAAGCAGAAGCAGAAGCAGAGACAGAGACAGAGACAGAAGAGGATGAATATGATATGGATGAAGAAGGTTATGAAAGTGAGCTAGAAGAGTCTATTCCACCCGAAGAGGATACAGTTGGAGAAGAAGTTTCAGAAGCATCAGAAGCAGACGAGCTCATGCTATGGGACAGAATGGTGATAGTACCATTTGGTCTGGTAAATGGATCTTGTCATATGCAAAATCTTTATAAGAAATGGATTAAGAAAAGCAAGCCGTCTTTCAGCAGTGGCTCATGCCATCCTCACCCATCCTTGCCAAAGAAAGATGATGATGATGCACCGTGCCAACAAGCACTAGTCTCACAAACCCAACAGAAATCAGAGGATCCCTGTTATGTGACATTCCTGGAGGTATCATCAGATGATGAGTCTTCAAGCCAAGAGGTAACTACTCTTGAAACCAAACCCGAAACGGCCCTAATCCCATTTCAACATCTCAAGGCGCACCCTAAGTCTCCACTAAAAGCAGAAGTTGGTTCTAGTGGGACATCAGAAGAGGACACCACTCCCTTGAAGGAGTCGGATCTGTACCCAGAAGCAGTCCGTGGGACCTTCATCCGTGAAGTAGAAGGTGAAAGGCAGTTAACCTTTGTGGATGTAGAAGGTACTGAACGCCACTTGAAGGTAGGTAGCAGCCTCCCAGAAGAGGAGTTTTCAACCTTGTACAACTTGTTGAAAGAGAATTTGGACGTGTTTGCATGGTCCTACAAAGACCTAAAAGAGATTGATCCCACAATATGTCAACATCATATTGACTTGGAGCCTGATGCCAAGCTAGTACGGCAACGACAGAGGCGAATGAACCCGAATTATTTCACATTAGTAAAAGCAAAGCTGCGGAAGCTTCTGAAAGCCGAGTTCATCTATCCAGTGGCAAATAGTGAATGGGTTTCACCCATCGTGGTTGTACCCAAGAAGAATGGCAAATTGCGAATATGTGTGGATTTTCGAAAGCTTAATTCCAAGACAAAGAAGGATCACTTTCCTATCCCTTTCACAGGCCAACTGTTGGACACAGTGGCAAGACATGAGCTTTATTCCCTTTTGGATGGATTCAGCGGATACAACCAAGTCCAAATCGCGGAAGAAGACCAGTCCAAAACAACCTTCACTACAAAATGGGGGACCTACGCTTACCGAGTGATGCCATTTGGACTCTGCAATGCCCCTGCTACTTTCCAACGAGTCATGATAGCCGCATTTCAAAATCATCTACACCACTTTATTGAAGTATATTTGGATGACTTCTGTGTCTATAGTTTGATCCGTGAACACTGGGAACACCTGGAACAATGCTTTGACCGATGCCGGGAGTATGGGATTTCCCTCAACCCCGACAAATGCATCTTTGGGGTCTCTTCTGGAGTCCTGTTGGGCCACATTGTCTCTGCACAAGGGATATCAACAGACCCTGCAAAGATCGAAAAGATTGCAGCTCTGACCGCACCCACCAACCTCAAACAGTTGAGGGGATTCCTAGGCCATGTGGGTCACTACAGAAGGTTCATAGCCCATTTTGCAACAAAGGCAACCTCCTTGCACAAGCTTCTGAGGAAAGATGCAGAGTTTACTTGGACGGAAGAATGTGACAAAGCCTTCAACACTCTGAAGCAGTGTCTGATTGAGACACCCATTTTGCAACCTCCTGATTGGGACGAAAGAGTTCCATGTACACACTGATGCATCAATTGAAGGCTTAGGTGCTGTCCTTTGCCAAAAGGGCTCCTCGAAGCTAGATCAACCGATCTATTATGCAAGCCGGAAAGTCACTGATAGGGAACGGAACTATACAGTGACAGAGCTGGAGTGCTTGGCAATGGTTTTTGCCCTAGAGAAGTTTCGCCACTACCTCCTCTCCATCCACTTTAAATTTTATGTGGATCATGAGGCCCTGTTCTTCCTGATGAACAAAGCGGATGTGAAAGGATGAATGATGAGATGGCTCCTTCTATTTTAGGAGTTCGACTTTGAGGTGATTACTAAGCCTGGTCGTTCCCATGTTTTGGCTGATCATCTGTTGCGTATCCCACAAACTGCAGATGAGGAGCAGGATGATCCAGACCTCCCTGATGCTTCCCTATTCTTGGTAGAAACTGTCACTCCCTGGTATGCAGACATTGTCAATCTGCTGGCAACCCAACAGTATCCTCCTGGTATTTCTAGTCGGGAGAGGAAGAAGCTTATGCTAGAATCAGCCCCCTACACCTTGCTAGGTGGTGCACTGTACAAGAAAGGCAAAGATGAAGTGCTCAGAAGATGTGTTGCAGGAGAAGAGATTGGGATTGTTCTGAAGGCTTGCCATGACAAGCCGTGTGGAGGCCACTTTGCAGGAGAAGCCACAGCCAGGAAGGCTTTGCTAGCAAGTTACTGGTGGCCTACCATCCACAAGGATGCCTATGATTACTGTAAAAGATGTGATGCTTGTCAAAGAATGGGGAAACCCACCAAGACAAGTGCCATGCCACTGCAACCTATCCTTCCTTTGAAGCCTTTTGAGAAGTGGGGCATCGACTTCATAGGCCCAATCGATCCTCCTACTAGAAGGAAGCAGAACCGATACATCCTCGTATGTACGGATTACGTTACAAAGTGGTGTGAAGCTAAAGCCCTAAAGCGGGACGATGGTAACAGCGTGGCCCTATTCATGTACAAGAATATCATCACCCGTTTTGGCAGTCCCTTAGAGCTGGTAAGTGACAGAGGCACTCAATTTCTTGACAAAATCATGGAAGAATTGACAGAGTTGTATAAGATCCGCCATCGCAAGTCCACTCCTTATTACCCTAGAGCCAACGGCCAAGTCGAAGTCACCAATCGCATCCTCTGCTCGATTCTGACAAGAACGATTGCCGCACATCGTCGTGATTGGGATGATCGACTTACAGAGGCCCTCTGGGCATACAGAACCTCCCATAAAGCAGCAACAGGACAGACACCTTTCCAGTTGGTGTATGGTACAGAAGCTGTTTTCCCTGTTGAACTAGAATTACCCTCTTTGAGAGTGGCTATCAAAGAGCGTTTGGGGAACGATGATTCAGTGTAACGTCGTCTCCTGCACTTGGAATGTTTGGATGAAATTCGTAGGATGGCTCTGCAGTGCATGGAAGCCACGCAAGCTCGACGCAAGGCTTACCATGATAACTTCATCAAGCACAAGGAGTTCAAAGCAGGTGATTTGGTCCTAGCCTATGATTCACGATTTGGCAAGTTTCCTGGCAAACTCCAACAGCGGTGGATGGGCCCCTATAAGGTACTTGCTGTCAACCCTAATGGCTCTGTCCAAGTGCAGACCGTTGATGCCTCTGATGATCCCTTTCTGATTAATGGATATCGCCTGAAGAAGTACTTCCCTCCTTGGGGATCTTGACAATTACGATCATTTGATCTTTTCCCTCATTGGTGCAGCACTGTACTTCTTATGATGCTACTTTTGATAGCCGTTCTTCAGTCACTCCTGATGAAGTGGACGCAACTCTCTGTCCCCTCAAATCTCCCCTCCAGCCTTGATCTCTTATCCTCTATTTTCCACCAGTGACAGTGGCGAAGTTGGTTCTGATACATGGTCTTTCTACCATTCCCTTGTTTAATTCGAAAAGAAAAAAAAAAAAACAAAAAATATATATACATATCGGTCATGGGAGAAAAGGACTTAGGTCCCTGTCATGCCGACCTATTCTTCAAGAAAAGGTGGCAACACCCTCGGAAATAGGGGAAAACAAGAGAAAAAAAAAAGAAAGAAAAAAAAAACAAGAAAAAAAACTGTTATGAGAGAAAAGGAAGCAATTCCCTGTCATAGCAGGCCTCGTTCCAAGAAAAGGTGGCACACGCCCTTGGGCGGGAAGCTGGCTGTGGAAAAGGTGGCAACACCCAGCAGTCCAGAAAGTGGATTCATCACTTGAAATTTCCAGGATCCAATTCTGAAGCTACCTCCCTTGGTACGCTGTGTCCTGGGTCTTTCTGCAGAGCGTCTAACTGTCCTCTAGCAGATGACATGTCCTATTCAACATAACGTTCGATTTGATGGCTACCTCCCTGGGTACACCTCTTCAACAACTGATGACGCGATCTTCATCGACAAACAATCGAGCGACATGAGCTTTCATCCTAACCGGATGGGGAAGTGAGTTTGGTTGCCCTCTATAATTATCAACAGAGCGTGAGACAGAGGGTGGGGCGAGAGACCAGTCTTTTCCCTTCAAATCCAATGAGAGATGAGAAGTGTGAATGAAGTGTTGCACGCACGGGATGGGCCTCTCAATGCACAAAGCACAATTTGTTTCTGTGTACTGCACCATAAGGTTCCCTGGCCTTCCTTCTCGCACCGTATGCCGGCACAGGGTGGGATGCACCGTTGCACCATCGAATGCGCACAAGGCATACAACCTTTGCACAAGTACTCGTGAGGATTACCTCAATGGGTTTCAGGAAAAGGCTGCCCTTCTGTATTTATCAATAGAGCGTGAGACAGAGGGTGGGATGAGTGTACATTGTATATCCTTTTGCATATGCCTCAACCTGCTCATGCATCTATGCCATGACTTGCTGTTACCCTGATGGGGTCCTTTCCCACCCGACCGTTCATTTTTCACCCACCCTTGGGACTGTTCCCTTGCAGTTTTCCTTCATTCCCTGCTTTTGAGATCCTGCCATGTGAACGCACCCTACATTCACCAAAGTCCACATCCAACCTTATAGCCATGTTCCTCTCTTTGACATGACCATTTTTCCTTTTTACCTACCCTTGTTCCGGTGCAGGGTTTTTGCGTTATTAATTTTTGAAGTTTTTTGCGCAAATTAGCCGGTTTTCCATGTGAACGCGCTTTACTTGCTTCGGAACCGTGATCTGACATCATAGCCCTGACAATCACTTTTCCCCTGATATTTTTCCTTTTTACGCTGTGTCATTCCGATACACAGTTTGTCCAATATTAATTTTCCGGTTTTTTTTAAGACCTTTTCGTGCGTCCTTTTGACATTTTTCCATGTGAACCTGCCCTGTTTGCATCGGAATTCCAATTTGATTTGACAGCCGTGTCCCCGTGTCTTCCCCTACCTTTTTCCTTTTTCCTCCCCCCTCTTTCGGCTTTCGAATTTTTACTTATTAATTTTTAAATGCGTTTTTGGGCGTATTTTTTGGAGTTTTTTGCATGTGAACCCCTCCTACTTCCACCGGAATTGCCGTTTAACATTATAACCCTGTTCCACTCCTTCATGCGGGCATTTTTCCTTCTTACTGCATGTCATTCCGGTGAACGATTCGTCTGCTATTAATTTTCGATCCCATTTTCGGGTTTTTTTGGGTTTTTCCCACGTGAACGCGTCTTATCTCACTCGAAACTATGTTTTGATGTGATAGGATTGTCGGGCATATCTTTCTGCACAGTTTTCCTTTTTTCTGCACCTCATTCCGATGCACGGATCTTCCGATATTAATTTTTAATTGCGTTTTTTGGTTCCTTTTTGTGTTTTTTGCACGTGACCGCCCTTTCCCCCTCCCGGAACCTCCGTCGTATATTTTCCCTGTCTTCCGCCTGCTGTCCTGCCCACTTTTTATTTTTACGTCCTTTCGTTTTGACGTCCGGATTGGGAGTTATTAATTTTTCTTTATTTTTTATGTGTTTTTACGCGCCCCGTCCCACGCGTGAACGCGCTTGTTTTCAATTTTACGCGTCTTAACGCGCCCCGGTCGCATCCGCGTGCCCAGTCCCCGCACCCGGACGCCCTTTCAATCTCGTCACGGTAAATTTTTTTGGGGGTACGCCTCCTTTTTTTTTTTTTGGGCCCCTCCCACCACCCCCTCCCCCTATGGGCACCCCTTTGGGCCCCTCCCACCACCCATCCCCCGGGCACCCCACCCTTTCTTTCCCACTCTTCCCTATCCCCTCACCCTCCCCACCTTCTCTCTCCCCTAACCTCCCCTTCCCAACTACCTCCCTTCTTCTTCCCCCCTCCCCCTCCTGCGTGTCCCCCCTCTCTCCCTCCATCTCTTCTCCCCCCTCCTCTTCCTCTGTTCCATCCCCCTCTTCCATCTTCTTCTCCACCTATTTCCCTTTTTCTCCCCTCCTCCTCCTCCCCTCCTCCTCCTCCCTCTTCTCCTCCCCGTACTCTGCCGTCCAGCGGCCGCCTCCTGGCCCTGCGGCCACGTCGTCCTGCAGCGCCCCTGCCCTGCCACGCCTGCTCCAGCCCCGCCCGCGCCTCCTTGCCTTGTGGCCCCCGCCCGCGCCGCCTCCTCGTCCCTGCCCGCCTCGCCATTCGCCGCCTCGTCGGCCACCCTCGACGCGCTGCCTCCCGCCCGAGCCGCCACGCTCATCGAGCCGTCGTCGTCGCAGCCGTCGGACGCCGCCGTCGCCCGACGTCGTCGTCGCCGCCGCTGCAGCGCCACCGCCGGACGCGCGGCCACCGACTTCTCCTCCCTCCTCCTAACTAACCATTTGGTTAGTTACCCTAATTTTTATTCTGAGAACCTAATTTGTTTAACTTAATGAACTTAATTAACTAACCTAACTAACCCTAGTTAGGTTAGTCCTAACTAACCATAGTTAGATTAGTCCTAACTAACCCTAGTTTAGTTAGTAACCCTAACCCTAACCCTAACACTAATCCTACTTAGGTTAACTAACCCCCCTTAGGTTAGTCTCCACTAACTTGCCTTAACTGACTTCTCTGACTTCACCTAGACTAACCTAGTTCCATTTGACTAACCTGCCTTGCCTTAGTCTGCCTTACATGACTTACACAGACTAACAGGACTTAGCTGACTTAATTTGACCTTATTTACCAGACTAAGCTGATTTTCCTGATTTAACTGATTTACTTCATTTATAAATTAATTTCCACATCATAAAAAGTCAAAAAAATTTCTAGAAATTCCCTTCGCTTTTTGCCAATTTTTGAAAATTTGTCAATTGGAAATTTCCATCCCCAACATTTCTGAAAATTAAATAATTCCTAATTTATCCCCCAAATTACCACAAAATGTAGAAAATTCATTTAAAAATAGTAAAAAATTCTTTAAAATTTTCTAAAAACTTCTAAAAAATTTCCCTCACCCCCCTTGACCATTTTCCATTTATTTTTCACTTTAAAATATTATCATACATGGTACCCCTATTGTTAAAAAAAAAACCAACAAACGGAAATTAACCATAAAACTCTCTATTTTATTTTCATACACTCAATTGTGGATATTTCCTCCATGGCTGCATTTTCATTTTTTCCCTTCATCACATATTCATGTGCTCTATATCTTGATTTTATTATTATTCTTATTATTATTTTAAAAAAAAACAAAACCAAACAACAAAACAACTTCACAAACAAAAACCAACCATAAATAATCACACATTACAAAAACTTAAAAAACAAAAAACAACCAAATCAACCCACCCACTAAGGTGTTGTCTTTGTTGTTTCGTCAGTGGTCTTTACTTTTCCTTTACTGGATTCACTTCTTTTGGGGGACTCTTCCATGCCCATTTCTACATTACATACACATCCCTTCCAAGTATTTATTTTATGTGCTTTATTTATTTTTATTTCTCCCTTAATCACAAATTAATTGTTAAAATGAACTCTTTATTCACCCACAGTTTCCACGCGCATTCGCGCTAAACACACACATATTTTTTCATTAAAATAAACCCACCGTTCACTTCGCACGCGCGCTACAGGGGCACTTCAATTTTTACTTAAAATGAACCAGCCGTCACAAGAGCACGCGTTGGTAAAAAAGCGCTCCACATCACCTTAATTTGTAATCAATGAACTTGCATTTAGAGACCCTGTCTGGGTATCGAAGTCCGGGATTCGAATTAAAGCACCGTTTTCACCTAATAATTGGTACTTAAATTTGTAATAAGGAACCGCCGTTTTCTTGCTAAGGTTTATCACTTAATAAAAATTCACCCATTCTTAATAATTTCTTAAAATCAACATTTCATTTAATTAATCTCCCCTCACTGCACTTAATTCCCCTTTTTAACGAAGTGTTTCGTGGGATGGGTGTGTGCAGTCCTTGGCGTTATTTCCATAGTCAAATACTGGTTTCTCCACGATATAGTCTTGATATGTGTCGGATGTGGTATTGTTTTGGTTTACTGTCTTTGATACGGTTAAGGGTACGGTATGCAGTTTTTTCTTTTATTGCCTGATATGGGGTTCTGGGTGTTTGTCTGATGCATCGCATGAAGCTTTCGGTCGCACATGTCTCAAGGTCATGTCGAAATTTTTCTAGGTTGTGGTTTGCTTGGGGTTAGTTGGTCGAGTCATGTTTTATTGTTTTGGTTGTTCTCTTATCATTGGTTTTTTGTCTGTTGCTTTGCAGGCATTCTCCTTGATTGTCTGTGTTTGTGGTGTGTGTGTAACGATCTGAATGGCACCTTCTCATGCTCCTCCCCCTATCCAGTACGTCCCATTAGTCAGTAGGGATTACTCTTCCCTACTTACTTTTGAGTCTCTCACGAAGGCGGGCCTTGCTGCTTTTGTGGCGACCTCTTTTCCATTGCTTCCAAAGGATCCGTCGTTATGTGATGAGTTTCTGGCCTCTTACAGCAAGAAGACAGGACTAGTCCAGGGAATTTCTATGACTTTGACACCTCGAGGCCTAGGGAAGGCTCTGTCTCTTCCCTCCAAAGGTGAACCTTTTGTTACCACTCGTCAGCTTTTCTCTAATGAAGAGATTCTGAAGCTGTTGCAAAAGTAGACAAGGGAGATGCTAGATGTTAAGAAGGTGATCAACTCTTCAGGAGTTTCCTTTTCTATGATCACTGATCCCGTATGGAAGACGATCTGTCAGTTTCTCTAGGACAGGTTTATGCTTGCCAAAACGCCATCCCAGTACTTGTCCAAAGAGCTTTTCACAGCTTCCAGGATGGTGTTGAAAGGAGTTGCTATTGATTGGAGCACTTACCTCCTCACTAAAATGGATCAACATTTCGTCAAAGTCACCAGGGGTAATGTTACCAATGTCACATATGGATCATATTTGTCTGCCTTCTTGATCTATTCAGGTTTATAGAAGACTGTGCCTCCACCTCCTCCATCAGATCCAGTTCCTCCTTCTCCACCTTCAAATGAGTCAGAACCCATTGACATAGAGGATGATGATTCTCCGCCTCCCCTGGTCATCCAGCGCAAACGCTTGAAGCGGGTAGCGGATAAATCTCCTTCCGTACTTCCTTCAGTGCCCATTCCTGCTACCTCTGGCAGTGATCTCCTTGGGTATCTCACTTGTAATAACCTATTCAGAGCACATCGCAAAGGATCATTGGACATCTCAGTTCCCTCCCTGAACAGTCTCGTCTCAGGAGATGCAATTCCTTTCCTTTGTAAAGATATTCAAAGTTCCATTGAGTTGTCAGTGACAGCCTGTATTCAACAGCTGTACACGTCCTTTTATAAAGAACTCTTGGATTCTAAGGACCAGTTGCATAAGGCAACATCCGAGTTAGCTTCTGCTAAGGATACCCTAGCAGATTTGTTTAAGCAAATGGAACAACTAACCCAACGGGTTGCCACCCAAAGCGATGAGATATCTTCTTTGAAGATCCAGTTACTAGAGGCTCAATCCCAGGTTACTAGCCTTTCAGAGGAGAAGGCGCGGATGTCTAGAGAAGCGCAGGAGTTCCAAGCTATCTTAGATGACAAACTTTCCGCTTTACAGATTGCTAATGACACAGTGGTATCCCAAGCCTCCCAAATCCAGCAGTTGCAAGATTAACTGGCAAAGTCACGCTCTGTTCTTGCAAGCCCTAATGTTCCCTTGATTCCTTCTCTTTCACAGCAGGACTTGGCTGCTCTTCAGAGACAGGCTACTTTGTGTCCTCTATTCCAAGATAAAGTGGAAAGATTGCAGTCTAGAATGGACTTGTTATGGTCTACATTTGAGCAGTTTCAGGAATATGTTCCACCAGACCATTCTTTCTTTGTCCACTACCACTTACAGAAGTTGGTTTTCTATATGAAGCTTTCCACGATGGATTTACCTCTTCCAGAGGATGGATGGAGTGGGGCTTGGTCTGCTGAGTTGTTGATAGAGGTAATAAGGATGGTGTTTGAAGATTCTGTCACGCCAGATACCATGTTGATGTCATACATGTATCTACGAGGAGACTTGTTAATTCCAGATGAGGTGGATATGGCATGGTATGTGGGGGATGTGGTCCTATAGGCTGTTTTGTATGTCAACCATTTGGAGTTGCGCATACCTGACATGTTCCAGAGTTATTCCTCCAAAGTGGCTGATTGTCATGATAATTCGTGGCATCCCATGATTGATTCTGTGGTCCTGAATCACAGACAAAACACAGCTCCTACCTCTGCCCAGAGTACTAATCAACTGAGGATGGATCTCTTAGCCTATCTTTCAAAGAATAATCCGTTTGATGCTACCTTCTTTGATGCCTATCATCGACGATCTCTCTTAGGACCTTCTGTTCCTACCCTCCTCTATTACCAACAAATGGCTCACCGCTATGCTATATATCTTTCCCTTTGTCAATCTAATTCCACAATTATTTTATCCCTTCTTTTCCAACCTTCATCTTTTCCTCAAATTTCCATTTTTACATACTGTTCCTTTATTGAGGATAGGGTATTTTCCCCTTCTCCACCTTGTCCTTCTCCCTCCATTCATGTACCCTCCACATTTCCTATTTATCAGTTAACACCCTTCCTTAGTGATTCCCTCCAAATTTCTGCCACTCCTTCTTTAATCTTTTCTTTCTTTTATGATTTTGCCTATCCCTCACTTCATCCACTTTTCCTTATTCCATTACCCTCTCCTAACACTTCTCTATCTCAACCACCTCAGTTGGTTAGTGACTGTGACGGGTTTGATAATCAGATTTCCAGAAGAAGGGGATGGAGTTCGGATGATTCCCTTACAGGACCTCAGATCAATTGGCCAGTAATTCCAGGAGAATGGACAGCTTCCAGTCAAGATTATCAGAACTATGTTCATTTTGCTCAGCAGTATTCACAGTCTGCAGATCCTTCAGTCAGATTAACTGCTCACTTTGCTTGGTACCTGGCGTATATGCATAGGCACTCTCATAATGATTCCAAGCCTATTCCAAAGTTGTGCATGAATGTCAATGTGAGCATTGATTCCCAACAGCTGGATATATTGTATTTTCATGCCCTTTGTTTGCCTAGCAGATACCTGGTCATGTTGGAAAGGATGTGCTGTCTTCAGTTTTTTCAAAATCCTCCCAAAACCTTTGTAGATGAATCCTTGTCTATGGATCGTTTCCGACAACATCAATCTTTCAAGAGGGATCATCTTCATTGATACCTTTCCAATGTATGGTGGATGCTTTTTAATGAAAATCTCTCTTTTTGGAGGAGTCATTCAGATGGTTGTGTTGTATTAGTGTTTGTGTTGTGAGTTCCTTTATGTCAAACGAATGTGGTGGTTTTCTATTGGATTGGTGGTCGCGTACGAGCTACATTTTGGAGAATTGTGGTGTTGAGGTCGTGGTTGCAGAGTTGAAGCTGATGCAGATGAAGAAGAAAAAAACTCTTATATCCTTTACAAATTTGTTATGATTTTTAGTTTGATCAGAGGTATTAATGTGTAAAGGGTTTTCCTTTCTTTGTATTTTTATATCAGAACCAGGTTAAAAGTTGGGGTCGTGGTGGATGGATTCTTTTTGAAGAGATATTGACGATCAAAGTTGAGCTTTTCCCTAAACTTGTATTCCCTTTTTTATGGGTCGCGAGGACGCTTCCTTATTAAGTGTGGGGATATGTTGAGTGTTGAAATGACTTGTTTTTTGGCTGATTTTTGTTGTTTTTGAGAGCTGAATGGTTGATTTTATGAGATGATTGATTGTTTTGGAAGTGGTTTGAGAGTGTTTTGGATGATATTGATTGTTTTTTGGAAGATCATGATGATTATTGGTGGTTCTGTGATGTTCTGATAGGTTCTGATTGGTTCTGTATACTTTCTGTTTTGTTCTGTTTTGGTCTGTTTTGTTCTGATTATCTTTTGTAAGGAGGGATGGAGTATTGATTGATGAAGATTGAGATATTGAGAAAGTTTATTGAATGGTTTATGAGAGTTTCGAATGGTTTGAGTATGAGTTATGTGGTTTTGATGACCTTCTGTAGGTCTTCTGTAGAGCTTCTGTCTCTGTTCTGTTCTGTTCTGTTCTGTACTGTAGCTATTTTGGTACTGTTCTGTGACTGTTCTGTATGCTTCTGTATGTGTTCTGATGGATGCGAGTGTAGCTTGGGAAAGTTTTCTAGCCTTGGAAAGAGGTGAATGCAAGTGCAAAAGATCTGAAAGAAGTGAAAGAAGTAGCTGTTGAAGACTCAAGTGAAGACTATAGTGAAGTGAGAGTAGTGAGCTATGAAAGGACACTATAGTGGCTCTGGTGACTCTTCATATCAGACATACCTCTTGGGAGGGGTATCCACGACCGAGGAAGGATTATTGAGAGTGATTTTGAGAGATTGTAGTGAGGATATGATGTATTATTGATGGAGAGAGAGAGAGAGAGTCAGAGATAGCCAATTCTACTAAAACAGAGTGATTGTATGTGAGAGATTGAGAGAGAAGACTATGAAGATATTGAAGATGAATACTATGTGATGTATTTCCATTCAAAGATGGTGTATTCCTTTGCTTTCTTTATTCTATTGATGGATTTTATGAAGATGTTGAAGAATATGGTTGATTCTATCAAATTCGTGGGAGATCTACATGATGCTATATGAAGATTTGTTGTGCCTGGTGTTCTTTTCTTCATTGTGATCATATGAAACATAATAAACAAGCTTGTTGATGTTACAAGATAGATTTTCTTGCAAGATAATTCCCTTTTCCTTGGTGTTCCTCTTGGGGCTCCAGAAAGGCCAGTTGCTGGGTCTTAGTGGTTATCTCTGCAGCCTCAACCCTAGCTTTGGCAAGCATTCTTTCGCCTTCTGCCACCGCCAGGCATTCACTTAAGCCCCTTACCTTGTCAAAGTTTTTCCTTTCCCACTCCATGGCTCTCTCCTCCATCCTTTGGCTTTGTTCCTCCAGCTGGCTCACCAGGGTGGTTACTACCTGTTGCTGTTCATTTGATAAAAACCATAACTGGTTTCTTTCTCTTAATTTCTGAGCGAGCTGTTCTTCAGCGATCCCTCTTGCTTAATCGACAATGCTAAGCCTGTGGTACACCTCGGCCAGGATTTCTGATTTCTCTTATACCAACTGTTCTTGGCTCTGGATTTCAACAAGGAATAGCCTTTTTTTATTAAAGGTCATGGCCATGAGAGCTTCTACGTCTTCCTGGGAGGTCTCCTGCGCATCTTGCAATCTCTGCACTTCATCCTATAGCCGTTTTGCTTCAAATGCTGAGACTCCCAGCCCTTCATTTTTCAGGAATTCGATTCCCCTATTAACCTGTTCTATTCTTCTTGCTCTTGCCATGACTGGGGCTCCGTGGCATATTCTTGTGGAACAGTGGCTTCGCCTTCCTGAACCTCCCGGTAGAGCTTTTTCACTTCGGCAACCCTTTGCTGTAGATCATTGTATTGCTACATCAGTAGTTTTAGGTTCCTTTGTTCTGCCACTAGGCTCTGCTCCTCGTCCTCCAGCCTTTGCTTGAGGGGGCTTTCATTGTTTTGGGCTTTCTTCGTTTTTTCTACTAGCTGGTCCTGCAGGGCCTTTATTTCTCTTTGTCTGTCGACTTACTGCCTTGAGACCTCTAGCCTGAGGGCCGTTGACGTCTCCTTTTCTTTCTCTAGTTCCAGCAGGGCCATCTTCTTCTCTTCTTTTTCCTTGTCCAGTTGTGTCAGTAACTCGGCCACATATGCGTCATAGTCTGCGGCAGGTATGGGAGTATTGGGCGTGGTGGTTGATGCCTCCAGCCTTTGTCGTCTGGGGTCTTGCCGTGACTCCGCATAGGCGGTGGGCCTTTTCAATCTAGTTTTAGGGACATTTTGGCCACCTTGCTCACGAGCATCTGCACCATGGTCATGAGCTGTGCTGTGTCGAGGGGAGGCGTGGGTTGTGCAGTAGTTGAAGTCGTAGTTTCAGCCATTGTCGACACAAAGGAGGGAGGGAGTGGATGTAGAAGGGACTTGCCCTTGCCTATGACCACTGCAGCTGCTTTCACACTTGCGCTGGCTTCGGCTTTATGGCCAGGGCTTGCGGGTTGGAGTTCTCCGCCCCCATGGGTCTCTTCCACCGATCTTCATGTAGCTTCCACCAGTTTGGCTAGTTCCTTTAGTCGCTGCTCCTCGGCTTCTTCCTCTGCCCTTCTCTTCCTGTCCTCTTCTGCCTTCTTCGACTCCTCTCTTATCCTGGCAAGCTCCTTCTCCTCTTTCCTCCTCCTTTCTTCCTCAGCCCTTCGAGACTCTTTTTGAGCCCTTTTGATGTCAGCCCGTTCTTCCTTATTTAATTTCTCTTTCTTCTCCTTTTGTCTCCTATCACTTTTGCTCTATTCTTCGAGTTTGCTCGCTCATGGAGGCGGCACCTCCTGATCTCCCTTATCACTTATTGTTCTTTCGCTTGATTCCCCTCCTTCGTGGTGAGGCGGGCTTTGGTGCACGGATTCCTTATCCATGATGCCCTCATCCTTTAGTGCTTCGTCTATGATGGCTGTCAGGATACCCCTGTATTTGATAGTAGCTAACTTTCACGTAGGTTTCTTTCTTACGGAGCGCGCGGTTGAGGCAGGGGATTCTCCTCCTGCTGGTGCTTCCGCTAGAGTGAGGAGGGAAGCTGAACTTTGAATGGTCTTCTGTACGAATCCATTCCAGTCTATTTCTTTAGGGACTCTTGCTGCTATGCTTTCCAACAGTGGGACCTCGATCCTGTTCATCAGTGCATTGTTCCGTTGGCCATGGATCATCCTTGCTTGTAATTTCATCGCTGGGTCCGGGATGTCAGTCAAGCTAATTCCATCCACGGTATGCACCGCTTCTTTCTTGACCCCCAGCATGGTGTAAACATCTCATCTCGGCTATCGCTCTTTCTTGGGCACAAGCCCCAGGGCCTTTTCTATGATTATTGCATTGAGAGGCACTTCGATTCTTCTTTCTTGCTCCCGTGTCCTTACTGTGACGGTGCCACATTTCCTGCTTTTGTCAAAGTTCCTCAGGAAATCCGCACATATGCTGTAATCCACAGCCTGCCCCACCTTTTCCATGTACTTGTGGAGGTGGCATCTGTCCACCAAGTCTTTGATCGCGGGTTCCTCCAGGATGGCCTCGTCCAGAAGTGAACTGACTGAATCCTCGCGCCTTGATGCTGAAGCCGAATTTGATCATTTCCTCTTCAAAGAATGGGACTTTGCCCCCTTTGACGTGTCCTGCCATGGTGGTGACCTGTCAACACACCATGCCAACATTAATGCCTAACAATTGGCTTATTTCTAATCAGAACTCAGTTTGAGAGAAAAATATATGTGCCCAAAATGGGTACACTTGCTTAGAGGCTTGACCATTGCTATTTTTACTCTGTAGTATTCTTCCATAGAAACTTACTTAATTATAACAATCTGCTAGCTAAATAGTATAACTTTTTATTTTTTCTTTGCTCTTGCTCACATTGCTCCCCCCTTTATCGGGGATCTTTCAAAGAATCCTTCCTAGGATTAGCACAGGAAGGACGAGGTAAGCGCTGTTTCGCGTGGGTTGACTTACTTAGCCAATAGCCAATCACAGAAGCTTGGATTGTATTCGAGTTGGGCATGACAATCAAGAGTAGATGGTTGGATGGAGACTTGGAAAATGTAGGTCAAAACGTCATGGAAGAGATCTCCAGTATTGACTTCGAGATTTCATCGTTTGCTATCAGTTCGACAGCAATTTTGGGTACTTTAGTGGTCATAAGTTCGTATTCCTCCCAAGTGTATGGTAATGCACGAACATCCGAAGCAAGTGTTTCGTCAAGAAGGCCTAGGTCTAGCCTCTCGTAGCTTCTAGAAAATGTAGTGAAAGTTTCGTCTAATATTTTAATGCAGGTTATTCACGCCCCATTCCGTGGAAAAGGCCGGCTTGTGCCTGTCGTCGAGGTGCACTTGTACTTGATTGTAACCCGAGAAACCATCCGGAAAACTGTAGGCTTCCTTCCCTGCTACCCTCTCCAGCATGTGCTCGGTGTAAGATAAAGGATAGTTATCCCTTTTCGTAGCGGCATTCACCTTTTTGTAGTTTACGCACACTCGGATTTTTCCATTTTTCTTCATGATAATCACGATAGGTGATACCCAATCCGTGTGCTTGATCTCATATATGAAACATGCCCTCATGAGTTTATCAATCTCCTCCTTCACTCCATGGGCGTGCTTGGGATTCATGGGGTAAGGTCGTTGTTTTATTGGCACTGCATCTGTAACCATTGAAATGTTATGAGTCACGACCCTAGGGTTGACTCCCTTAAGTTCGTCCAATGTCCATGCAAATACGTCAATAAACTCTTGCAGGAGCGCAATGAGTTTGGTCTCTTCCTCCTCCCCCAAGTCCTCTGCGACGAACACCGGTCTTGGTTTTTCACCTTTCCCAGCCAAGTTAACCTCCTTGACTTTGGCGGGTCCCTCGATCGGTTCACTAGTCTGACCTTGTCTTTTTGCACCTAACAGGACCACCACTCTGTCACCCTTTTTAAATTTTGTAAACCGTTTGGGTAGATCCTGTGGTTTCCTCTGCCTTTCCACTTCTGAGTCCCTTGCTTGCTTCCTGGCCTCCTCTTTTAGTCTCCTGCGCCTCAGGTGGACTGGCAAGTCTCCCTTGGTGTGTTTGACCTTAGAAGGTTGCGGTATCTCGAGATCACTTTCAGTGCTAACTTTCGACCCTGAGTTGAACTCGCATCCCTCACTTGAGGAAGGTGTTTCCCCAGGGGGTCCTAGTTCCAAAGGTGAATCTGTCTTAAGCACTGGGATTACCCATGGGTGTGCTACTCCGGCTTGCTCGTAATCCACAGCTTCTATTTGTTCTAGCCAGGATCTATCACACTCCATTAGCATGACTCCTTTTTCGTTCTGACTGATCCCTTCTTTCCTAGGCCTCAAGTCTGCCCTAATTTATTCTATTGCTTTTCGCTCCGTGTCGTACTCTATTGTGTCTACCTCTTCTTCACTCTCTTCTCCGGTAAAGTGACAGTCCTCATACTCCTCATCATCCGGGTCCTGTCCTTCTGACTGCTCATCATCCCCTAAGCTTCCCTCTTCAATCTCCTTGTCATCAGTAACTAAAGCCCAGTTATATAACAAGTTCAGGTCATGGACCTTGGTCCATTTCCATTCTGGTTTAGATAAAAGGTCACGTAGAGGTTTTAAGTTAGCAGCCAAATTTCCATTCAATTTATCGCTCAGATACTCTACGATTCCCTGAAGCTCTAATTTGTTGTTGGGGATGCAGGACGAGGCCGGTTTGCCTGGGTTGAGTGAGCTTCCTGCCATCATGCAAAGTGGCACAACTGGCTCCTCAGTTGGCATGGTAGCGGTTTTAGCAGCATGTTGATGTGGTCCTTCCTCATCCGAGAATGGTAGGTCAATGGTTGCCAACACGTGCATCCAATCCCTCTCATCCTCAGGGCAACGGATATATCTAGCGAGTGATCCATAGGGCTTAGTCGTTTGAGTATCGCCTTTTAGCATGGCTGAAATGGTAGCCAGGTCAACAAGTGTCGTCGTCCAAGTGTCCATTTCTACCCTCACTGCACTAGTTCTGTTCCCTAGGAAAATCAATCCATTGCCCTAGTCCTCTATGACTCGTGCATTCCTCATCCAAGGTCGTCCTAATAGTATGTCGTAATCCACTCCCTTCATGACAATGAAGTTTATCGAGAATTGCACACCAGCAATCTTTACCGGCCAATTCTTTAAGACCCCAAATGGTCTTACCCTCATTCCGTTTGCTAGCATGACATTGAATCTAGCAGTCTCTACAGGAGGGTTTCCCCATGCCTCTAGGACCGCATGGTTTAACACACTAACACCGGCACATGTGTCCACAATTCCTTTCCGAGTCATGTCTCCTAAGGCTAGGACGGGCAAAACTACGTGCATTTCAGTGCCTTCCCAAAAAACATTGATGTGCAAGGACTTAGGATCTGAGTGTAGAGTTAGACTTGGGATCCGTGTAACTGCATCATGGTCTTGTGGATCAGTACCCACAAGCCCTGCGTGTCCCTCAATCGATTCTTTTAACTCCTGCCACAAGGAGTGATTTTGCCTAAGCAAATCCTCCAAGCTTAGAGTTACTGGAGTGGAAAGCAAAGTTTTGAGGAGGCTATTGGACCCTTGTCTTCCTCTGAGGCTGTCAGTTCTAGGCCATGCATTCTGTTTGCCCTGGTAAGTTTCCCCCCGGCCTTGCTGCTGAGTCGCTCCTAGTGGTGCAGGTATGCTCCCAGTCTGTGCTTTTGAGGGTGAGACTAGTGTGCTAACACTGAAGAAGTCGTCCATAGGGTCTTCCAATATGGGTTCAGCATCTTCGAGGTGCTTTTGGGTATCCTTGACCCACTCCTTGACCTTGGCTTTAGCCTCGAGTTGCCATTTGGGGTGGGGATATTCCCCTACCTTGGCACTCCCTAGCTCTGCTGTCTTAGGAGCCAAGGTCTCTACCTCTGCGTCTGTGACCTTCTTCTCCTTTAGCAGCGTAGTCGTTTCCTTGGTTTTAAGGGTTATCATCTCCTCGGCTCTCTTTTTCCGTCTCCTCCGGCTTTTCTTCCCTATTGAGGTTGCATCAAGGTTACTTGGCCCTGGCAAGGAGATGCCTGCTTGTTTCGTCAGAGCTTGCGTCATAGCATGTAGCGGGATGGGTATATCCTCACTACCAAAAGTTTCCACTCCAAAGAGCCCTGAAGGCACCGATGGCATGTTGGCAGTGCTCGTTGATGGCTTCCGCCTAGGACAGTCAGGAAACACATGTGTGATTCCACACTCTATGCATCGAAGATCCACTTTGTCTTTGTTAGCTTGTTCTCGCTCTAGGCAGTGCGATGAAATGTGGCCTGGGTGGCCGCAAGTCCAGCATGTGACTGGATCCTGGCTAGGCCCTCCAAAGCCTCTGCCTCGTCCTCTTCCTAAAGCCATCATTGACACTCGCCGATAGTCCATCAGGACTAGGTTGCCCTTCTCGTCATAGGATATGTACGGATTAACATATGTCTCTTCCTCATTGGGCTCCTCCACAAAGTGAACAGGAGCATCGCTTAGGTGGGTGAGTCACAAAAGGCCCTGGTGGCCTGGGTATACCAGTTCGGTTCATTTCCAGCCTAGGCACGACAGGTCTTGAGTCAGTTGGTACTAGAAGAGCTAACTAGGTTCCCCTTCCAAAGAAATTAGGTGGCCTATTACCTAAGTATGGAGGGTTGTACTACTTTGTGTATGGGAATCTCCTCAGCATTCTGCAATGTGCTGCATCATGTCCGAATCTAGCGCAATTTAAGAACGGCCAAGATCTAGGATCTTGGCACTCCACTAGGAGGTGATTGCCGCCGCAGTACACACATTGTACATGTGATCTCACAGGCTTTCTAACGAGTTCTTGCAACCGTGCAATCTCCATTCTCATCTCTGCCATCCCTTGGTCGTGGTCTATACTCTTTCCCTTGTCCTGCGCGCTAATAGTTGCTTTTTTCCCTAAGGTGGTTGATCTCTCAAGGTCTCTCTGGCTTGCACTATCTCGGTTTTGGTAGTCCTCATGCTTCGTTCCCTAAGTTGATCATCTACGCGTATTTCCTCCTCAAAGACTCGAGCTAGCACGTCTCGTTGTAAGGTGGAGTTACTGGCCAAAGCCTTGTAGAGCTCCTCGCTCCGAATCCCATTCATGAACACTGTAGACACTACCCTCTCGGTAGGTCGCTCATTGGCAGGGATTCTCTTGTAGAGGCAACGCACGTGAGTAATGTAATCCCTAACATCCTCCTTCTCCCTTTCACTGATATTCATCAACCTAACAATGAGGTTATCCGAATACCCTGCCTCTGAAAACCTCTTGATGAAGAGGCCCTTAAGGCGAGCAAAGTTTGTACGTTCTGCGTCATTCAGACTAGAGTACCAGGTCCTCCCCTTGTCACCTAAGCACAGGCCGAAGGCTTGAGCTCGTTGCGCAGGGTCAGTAAGACCGTTCGCCTCACACACTTGCTCGAACTACTCCATGAAGCTATACGGGTCACTGCTAGGTTCGTTTGGAGCTAGTTGTTTTGCTACTATGGGGATTCTAGCCTGCCCTTTAGCCCCTTGCGTGACCCCCAATCCTGACAGTAGCGCGGTGGCTAGGGCAGTAGCACTCTGTTCCATGGATGTATTGTCCATGAGTTGCTTTGCCACCAGTCCACTCAACGTCATGTCACCCTCTGCTACCCGTTTCCTCTCTACGTTCGGTCCGAACTTGGCTGTCCCAGCTAGGTCTAGTACTCGTCTAGCCTCGTATATGTCCACGTCTTGCTGTAGCCTTCTAGCCCTTTGCTCATGGTTGTAGGCAATTATACCTTCCAGCACTCTCTTGATAGCTCTTCTCTCTTCTTCCAAGTTAGCCACCACTTCTTCTGCAGGTCTACCTTGGATCATAGTCCTGGTGAGTAGATCGTAGTCATGGACGAGCTCTTAGACTGAGGTTGAAAATTCTCCTAATTCTAGTTGGTCTTCCCCTTGGTCGCCTCTTGATCCCGACATTGTTTCTGCTTCCAGCTTCACAAGATAGTCAATGAATCCAATTAGCTCCGACAGCTTCCACTCCTCTATCTTGTTGCTTCCCGTGTCTTCGTGTTCTCTTCAGGTACTAGTAGGGCGCTCAGGCACCTATCTAAGTCTTGGGGTCTTCTCCTACTAGTGGGTTCCTTAATGTTATTAGATATCCAGATGTGTTTCTTGTTATTTGAAAACAACGGCGATCCTTGCTCACACGTTGTGCTTGGTGCGTTCGTGGTGCTTGGTGCGAAAACAAGCTTTTCTCTTTTCTTGCTGTGCAGATTTCGTGGAGCATAAGAGTGAAGTGCCGATGCAGAAAGCATTTAATGCAAACTCCACCTTGTTTCTACCCACGTTCCCAGCCTAATTTGAGTTTTCAACTCGGTCCCCGGCTATCCTACAGTCTCTCCGCACCCTAAGTTCGATTAGTCTCTGAGGTTCTAATGGTCAAACTGGGTCTTGGGGGTGTTCAGGGTTGCGTCCTGGGGTCACGTCTGTGGCAAGGTCAGCAAAAGATCCTTATCTTTTTGTTCTGGCAAGATGGTCTGATTCTGGGAATCGGACAGGGATGGTCCGACTCTGGGAGTCGGACAGTCCGATTCTGGCAATCGGACCGGTTTGGTCTGACTCTAATAGTCGGATGGGATTGGTCCGATTCTGGGAATCAGACCAAGAGGGTGGTCCTATTTTCGAAGTGGTCCGACTATGGACTGGTCTGAGTCCTGGTCTGAGTCCGGCTCCGACGGTCCGACTACGATGGTTCGATTCTAATGGGCAGTCCGAGTGCCACGTGGCATGTTCGATCGGGTTGGTCCGATTCTGGCAATCGGACCAGTCTGGTCTGACTCTCTCTCAATCGGACGGTCCGACTCCAAAACTTGGGTGGTCCGATTCTGGGGATCGGACCACTGCGGGTTGGTCCGACTGCGTCAGTGGTGGGCGCAATTCTGGCGCGTTCGAATCCTTCCTAATGCCTGCTGCACTCAATCACCACAGACTTTCCATAACTGATTAGAGTACTAATGGAACACACTGGACTCACCTGAAGAAGCACGAATTGAATGCGCCTAGAATCGGGGTCGCGTTTTCTCTTTCTGTGAACCAGAAGCTCTCTCTCTCTCTTTCTCACACACAAGGCCAACTAAAGAAATGAGGTCTGTCATGGCCTCCCAGGCCTCTTAAGGTCCTTTCCCAGCACTGCAAAACCTTATAGTCAGTTCCCTGTCCCTGTTCCACCCAGAAACTTGAATCTGGTCCCCTGTTTTCCTATTTCCAGCAGCAGCCAGAACCTCTGTTTCCTCTTTTCTTACCCTAATCTAACCTTAATCTAGTGCATGCAATATGAAAAACAGAAATCCAGAATAGTAGTCCTAATCTAATGCTTCCAAAAAACCCAAATACATACCTATTCCACGGATTAAAACCTCTTAAATCTCCTAGTTATCTCGAGCACTGGTTCGGGCTGCAAACCCTACTTCCATGCTCGATCTGATGCGCGTGGCGCTCAAGGCTCGATTCCGTCGGTCCCGACAACGGAACCAAAATGGAGGGGAGCTTCAAGCTCTAACCCGAGACCTACGGACCACTTATTGCTCAAGTGTTTCGAACCGAGTAGCCATGGCTACCTCTCACATAGCTGATGCGCAATGCCTACCTTACAAGTGTAGTGAGCTTACCTTGATGCTCGATCGAGTACACACTCTGCACATGACTCACCAAAATTGTCATGCCAAGACTCTTAAAGCTCCTCGTGTGATTGATACCACACTACTTTACCCAAAATTCAGTAAAATTTAGCGGGGTGTAATCCCCCATAGAGTGAGTGGACAAAAAACCCAAGGCAAATGGATGGTGTAGCAACTTCAAAAGGGACCACTTACCGTATCAAAAACCTCAAACTACGCCTACCCTACACAAGAAAGATTGAGGTTTCCTGTTTGTGAAGAAAGGTGAGATGGGGGAGCTTAGGTTGCTCTATATTAACATTTAAATTGGATTCCAGCTATATGCATGGAATTTCATGACAAGCATGGGGATTTACCTTAAAAATTCTATTATTGAGATTGTCACCATGATTAGGCAGACAATCCTACTCTACCTCTTACTTTCCATGTTATTCCACACGTTCACGTGATGATCCATCAAGGCTCTGTTCAACATTGATCCTATTAACATTGGGGCAAGAATGCACATAGGAGAATGTTACCAACATAGATATTTATAGTGTGGCCTTCCAAAATCTACATATGGTTTAGAACTATTGGATAGTCTTCCTAGAGCTTGAGAATCTCTTACTAAGACTATAGTGGACATTTGAGAGCTACAACAAGTGGCGAGTTGTTTGTTTATCTCTTGCTTAATGCTTGAGGATTCTTTTTCGCATTTTCTTTGAGGCACATCTAGTCTATGTGTAGGACTTGAGCATCCAGGGGTCCAACATCTTATTGACTTCTTTGTGCCATTGTAGTCCCTTGTTACTATGGCATTTATTGAGTATCAAGAGGGTGTGTTAGGAATATGTATTCTACTCTATAAAGTGTTATTGTGGTTTCACTCATGACCCTCTTGTTATATCTCATGTCCTCTTGGGTCTAGCCCTCTTCAGTCTCTTTCCTCTTAGGCTTCATCCCACTTGTAGCCTTTACAAAGGCAGTTGTATTTGGCACCCCACACATTGTGTACCAAAATTGTTATTTACTCACTCTTTGTTGGTCCTTCACTCTAAGATCTAACTTGTTTTGAATGTCCATGATTTAGAACCATTGGATGGTCTTCTTGGAGCTTTGAGAAACACTTAGACTCTCATGGACATTGATGAGCTACCACATGTGGGGAGTTGTATCTTGATCCCATGATTTCTACTTGAGGAGTCTTCTTCATATTGTCTTCAAGCACATCTACTCTATGTATAAAGCGTCAATGGTCCTAGCATCTTCTTGACTACTTTCCACCATTGAGATCTCTTGTTACTATAGCATTTAGTGAGTATCAAGAAGAGGTGTTAGAGATAGGAATGGTGCTCTATAAAGTGCTATTATGGTTTCTCTCGTGACCCTCTTATTATATCAAGAGGGCATGTTAGAAATATGTATGGTGCTCTATAAAGTGCTAATGTGGTTTCTCTGGTGACCCTCTTATTATATCTCATACTCTCAATTCTTTTCCTCTTGTAGCCTACACAAAGGCAACGTTATTTGGCATCTTGCATATTGTATGCTAAAATCATTGTTTACTCACTCTTGATTGGTGCTCCACTCTTGAATCCAACTTGTTGTGAGCATTCTTGATGGCTCACTTTGGGATAACTATTTTTTATCTCTATCTTTATTAAGTTCCTTTCTATTTTTCCTCCATTAAATTTTTTTATAATTTACATTGGCCTCTCAAATCCAATTTATGAAAATTTTGGAATGGAACTGTGTTCAAAATACATATGAAAATACCTCGATAGCCAATTCTCTAGTTGGACGATAGACTCAGATTGCCTAAGGTGCTTTCAAAGCAGGATTGACCCTGCTCAACATTCCAAAGGACGAAACATGTAGTCTTACCAGACAACCCATTGTGAGCCTATGCAAGAAGATGGTGGTATGGTGGAGTGACGATTATAGGCAAAGTAACTGATTAGATTCTGCTAGGTCTCACAAAGTTCATTTTAGAGTAGAGTGCGTGTAGGATCTTGCATGATAGATTTAGATCCTCGAATGTATTTGTAGAAGCATAACTTATATTTTTGTCTATCGGGAATTTTCACGTATCAATGGCCAATGAGAAACCTAACTTAGCTTGGATTAGGGACAAGGATCATAGATTCCTCATCTTCTAGCCCCTTGTCGTGGCCATCTTCTCATGGAGTGGACTTCGAAGGATCTTCCTTTTCTTTCTCTTCCATGTGCTGAGCTAGAAGCTAGGTTCCTCATTAATGGATATCTTGAAGCCTCTAATCTCCCTCTAGAGTTCTTCATGGGCCTTAATTTTTTGTTTTGGGCTAGCCATCTAGATGCAGTCCATAGAACCTAGTGTTAGGAAATGAGATGTAACTTTTGGTGGAAAACTCCAATCAATGAGATTTTTTATTCAAATAGAAGGATATGAAGTCCTCTTTGAGAAAGCTATCAAGCTTTATGGAAAAAAAATATGATAATTTTTTACAATTGGATTTATTGTTTGTCCTAGAGTGCTCTATACCCTGTCCACCATAGTGACCTCAATGCACAAAAATGACCATAACTTTTAGATCATAGCTCCAATTAGGGAGATTTTTAATTCAAACTAGAGGAAAAAAAGACCTCTTTGAGAGTTATAGGGCTTACTCCCACATGTAATACAGAAGTTTGTGTAATTGAATTTTTACGACTCTCTTGATTAATTGTGACTAAAAAGAATGTTTATCCCGTGATGCAAAAGAACTATATGAATGTCTCATAGACTGAGGGGCCTGATAAACAACATAACTAGCATCATGAGCATATTGATCACCATCTCAAGAACATTTACATGTCCATATGCTGTATCATCACTACATAAGTGCATGTTTTTGCCATGTATCTCTTTTAACTACATACACTTTAAGTGTCATACATATGTACCATAAGCACTGAAAGGGTGTCCAAAGGGGATTATCTCATCGAGAGTGGTGATACCATACGAGTGTTCTTACATCTGCATACAAGTATCAATCCATGAATCATTGGGAGATTGACAAACTTCCCCCGAGGCTAGGTTGTGCACCCCTTTAGGGTCTTAAGTGGTAAGGCAAGGTCATCTCTCTTTTGGCTTACCACCTTGCATGGCATCAACCTTTCTCCTTAGTCGAAGTATATATGACAAACATTTTCATTAAGCAATTAGCATGATATGATTTATAAAGGAGACATTGGGCCGTTTCATGAGATGCAAGGATGGACAAGAGCTAGGGTAGGGATTACCTTGGTAGTCTAGTGACTCACTAGCTGATGAAGACTTCAAGAATTCGAATGCTTCCACTTGTGATGCGGCTCTCGTGTTTGTTCCCGATCTTGAATCTCAAATATAAAAATCTTAAATGGAGCTTTCATGGTGGTCCACAAAAATTGTGCATGTTGAGATGTATGACATCAATCCGAGTAAGAGGGGATAAAAAGGGTGAAGGATCTCCTGGAGGGCTGAGCTTCCAGAGATTCTAGATTGAACTAAGAGCTTGGGTTGAGCTTCAATGGATGTCTCAAATAGTGCACAATATGGCTTTCACATGCGGGAGCTCAAATGTTAGAGAAGAAGATCCAAATCTTGCTTTGGAGACTCCATTTAGTTGCCCAAGGGTCATGAAGGCCAAATGAGATGCTAATTGCTAGAGTAGAAGGACAGGAGTAGCACAATTTGTGCCGCAAATTGCAAGTTGCTGCATGGAGTTTCTACCTATTCTTCTTCAGCCTCAAGGATGCTCAAACTATTTCCAAGGGTGTGGGGAGGTAGTGGTTGAGGTCTTGGAGGGGGCTCGACCAAGATCTTGAGGATTGCAGGGGCTAGAGACCATGGCACTTTGTAGGAGAAGAGAGAGAAGAAAGGCTGAGACTAAAAGTAACTGAGATTTTTGCCCTCTTCTAACTCTTGAGTCTCAAAGCTTGGCTTGGAACCCTTTGAATTTTCATGAAGAGGAGTGACAACCTACTAAGTTAGCCAATTTACCTCCAGATATGTCTAAGTCTCCAGCCATAGCTCCTACTTGTTCCAAAAAGCTGAGACTAACTCTGGTCCTCTACTATACATGTACACATAACTTGAGTAACTAGGGTTTGAGATTGGAAAAGGGAGAAAGAGAAAATGAGAAAAGGGCCAAAGCTTGATGCTTTGGTACCACTTTTAATGAATGAAGCTGAGAGGAGTTAGGAGAATGAGCTAAAGAGAGAGAAAGAAGAAGAGAAGGAAAGACTAAAAGAGAAGAGAGAAAGATAGAAAAGAGGGGAGAAAGAAGGAGGAAGCCATGAATGCTAGAGATGAAGGTGAACAGCATGTTCTTGATAATAACTAGTTTTCCTAAAATAGGACTCTTACACCTTCTATACCCTGATTAGTGTGACTTTGTGTATAACCCCTAGTTCCTATGAATCCCGCTCATTACACTACAAAGTGTAAAATATTACACGGTGCAGTGAACAGAATCTGAGAAAGAGATAGAGAGTACACAATAGATAAGAGGAGAATCAGTAAATTCTTTAACTTCAAACGATTGATACAAAGATGGCTCTGTCCACTCGTGCGCTTCCACTGTGTGAAGCTTAGATGGCGATCTGGACAGAAGATAGGTGAAGAGCTTGAGGCTAGTTGGAACAACAACTTTGACTGGGTGAAAGATGAGTGAGAGATGGCTGCGAAGGGGTTTAGCTTTTATAGCCCGCGAAGGTCGTTAGGTTGGCCTGCTGACCGACCTACCATATGAGCCTCCACTAGAGGACTCAACCAATGTCCGGGCTCACATTTGGCTTCTCCTCATAATGGGGGCCTCACAACTTTGAGCACCATGGATCATTGGTAGCACCTAATGAGGGTGGGGCATTGATCATATCTAACACAAAGGCCACATCATTGTTTTGTTTTTCCATGTACTTGTTGATATATTTGTTGAGGTCTCTACAATCATCAAAATTATTCTCCATATCTATGCCCATGCATATGTCGATCGTGTGTACATTGGTGTATTTTACGTATTGTACCAAAAATATGGATTATATCATGTTACGCATCATGGAAAAATGCTTCATGATTATGTTACACATCATAGAATTTTATTAAAGGTAGTTTTATAAGCTTATATGTTTTGGATTTGTGTCTATTGATGTGTGCATGCATGAGCTATTTTAAATTTTAAACATATATATATATATATATATATATATATATATATATATATATATATATATATATATATATATTATTCTCATAGTCATGATATGATTACATCTACTCATGTATGCTTGATGAAAAATATAGATTCTCTTATTAAAGTATACATGTAAGTATACATATATATCTTTATGTGTGTATAGTGATATAGAATTTTGTTTGTGTATGTGTGTGTACACCAGTGCATGTGTATTTGTAGATATGGGCAAACATGGAGAAAGTTCTAGAATAACATAATACTATGTTAATAGAGAAACTTTAGCTTTGATAAGTTGAGGGTTAGATGGAAAAATGAGTTTCGACTTTATGATGGGCCACAGGGAAATCACTTAGAGGATATAGAGAGATTGATTTTAAAATATACCTTCAAGGATTAGAAGAATCTCCTCATCAAAATTGAAATTGTTTGCAACCACTAGCTAGGTAATGACATGACCCACAAACATCGATGGCCCTTTCAACCATTATGATAGAGTATATTTTTTTCAACTTAGCGTTTAAGAGGGCACTGTTGTCAACATTCAAGGAGGTAAGTGATGTTTGCTAACTAGAGTGTGTAGTGTGTATCCATATTCATGGAGTGTGAGACATGGACTCCCATATGGCATATGAGCTTAACATTACTTTTAAGCTCATGCATATTGACATGAGATACCATAGTGTGAGAGAACTTGGAGCATAATAACATGTTATCCTTGAATGGGACTTCAAGATATAGCCTCATGTGATTATCCAATAGATTTCCTAATTGAATGAATACCCCATCTCAAATATAAGATTGTCATGCAAAACTTTTGCATTTTTAAAGGTGGGGGCATATGGTAAGAGATGTGATCACTAGATTTCATTTTCCATCTTTTACTTTTCAATCTTGCTAGGGAAAGAATGAAGGGAGAGCTATGAGAGAGAGAGAGAGAGAGAGAGAGAGAGAGAGAGAGAGAGAGAGTATACTTTCTATTCATACACACTAAGAACAAGCTTAGAATTTTTCAACTTAGCTCTAATACCATGGAGAATAGGCCTTTTAGAAACACTTGGGATATATATAGCTAAGAGCAACAATGTGAATATTAAAGATTTCTCATTGAACTATGATAAAAAAAGACAACTAGAGAGTGATAAGTTTGATGATGGCACACCTATTTCATTTCTAGGTCTAAAGTTACGCCATCTCCCTGATGCGGTTAACTAGATGGTGTTGGTGACTAGGCTCGTTTCTAGATTGCTCTCACTAACAACACATATCAAACCTCATGTAAGGGCTACCATTGTCCATGGAGATGTATGTTCCTTATGTACATTTCTTCGCTACGTATATTTTCTTCTCAAATAATCCCACCATTAATTTAACTTCATTCTACTTTTCCATGCATTGAAATATATTCCTCATTTGAATGGTTGAGTTAATATTTTGAGTATGTAGGAAATATGTTCTATATTATCGATACCTGAGCATATCCTCTAACATTCTGTGATGTATACCTAGCCACATGCAAATTTCTATCATCTAGGTCATTCAATCATGTCACTGTTATGTGTTGAGCATCTCATCAACTCAATCTATTAAACTTACACAATTTCAAACCTCATCTTTACAACTACATGAGCTAGAAATGTTTGGGTTGTCTCGTTCATTCACATATGTGGCTATTAGGTCTAGTTCACAATAAGACTTGTGTGCAACTACATGAAACTTCATGGAAATGAGTTGACTCTTGCAATTGCCATGCACATAATGACACTACATGTTCATATCAGAGATAAGTACAAAAATATATCAAACATTCAAGTCAAGAGGTGTGCATTGGATAGATGGTTGCAAGGGGACGATGAGTACACGTGACTACTCCATTGTCATAAAGATAACCATGGCCATATAGGAATAGTATTTGCTAGGATCCATGGTGAGCTTACATGGTAGTTGATGTGATATGCTTTTATATTCAGATAATCATGGAATATGTGTAGTATCTAAAAAATTGTAGTTGGCATGTAAAAGGTGTTGACCTTATGGGGTAATCAAGAGGGACTTCACATTAAAATAGTGCCCATAGTCTTATACATTTATTGTTGTGCTTTTTTGATGTTCACAAAAAAAACTATACCCTTGTTCTCAAACAATTTAACATTGGGGTAAAGTTTCTATGTTAATACACTATTTCTAGATTCTCGAATCCTAGTCTTCTGTGCGGTGTACGAAACCCTTCCCAATATATGGTTTCACATGAATATGAGACGTAAGAATATGTTCCGCTCTAAAATAGCCTAGCCGGCCTCGTTGTTGTGGCATGTACCAAGGAACTTCACGCAATCTCCAGTTAGGGCTGGCGCAAGGCCCCTTAGAGTTCGCGTTGAGACACGAGACAATCATTATTATGATTGTTTCGGCTAAACAAGGTTCTCTTGGATGGGGTTGAGACACGAGACAATAATTATTATGATTGTTTCGACTAAATGAGATTCTCTTGGATGGGGTTCCAGGCCGGTTGGTTGAGACTCAAGACGAGTCCGCGAGAAACATAGATATTGCCCTCATGTATACATAAGAGCGGATGTGCAATGGCGCATGGCCGGTCGGTTAGCCTCGTGCCACACTGGTGAATCAGCTAGCTGGTGCGTTAATATGGCTGGAGCGAGAGGTGGAAGAAGAGAAGATTTAGCATGGAAGAGGTCAATGATCGGCGGGTTCAGAGATGTGCACAGAAGCAGAGCGCAGAAGAGGATGCCAACGGCCTTAATGTAAGACTTCATGATCATGCCCTGAATGGTTCGGTTTTCTAGCTCCCATCTTATTCATTACTAGGTGATGAAGTATCGAGATCTATTGCAAGCAAACAAAACTTAAGTGTCGTGCAGGAGCAGAAACAGAACACTATCCTAAAGACAGGCTTGCAGGGCTGGCGGTCAAGGCAAGCTAGTGATCCTACCACAATAGCTCATGCGTACTACTCAGTGAATCCTGCTAGTCTGCCACCGAAAGTCACTCATGAGATTTTGAAGAGGCTGCCATGCATTAAAAGCCTGGTGAGGAAGGAGCTGGTGTCTCAGCCCAACCTTCTCTTCGATCGTGCAGGCCAGGCTGACGAAGATGCTCATGTGAAATCTGCCTTGATTCGCTCCCTAAAAAATAGGTCTCGGCTACACGGATGAGGGAATATTCCGTGGCAGCTGTTGTCCGTGTATGACCCAAGCTGGGGTTTCCTGGCTGTATTCAACTTCCAGTCCCGGAAATGGGGGCGAGTGGCTCTCAATGCAAAGCTAATGTCCAGCAATAGGTTTACTCTTAATGGTGAGCCTGGTGTGCCCCTGTGCACCAAGAGGAGCTGCAAATTCCGCTGCACACACGCAGGAACCCTGGTGGTGACATGCTGGGAGGTTGCAGAAAATGGCTGGAGCTGGAGAAGACTGATACTCCAATCCCCTCACTGGCAATGCAAGATCAAGGAGCTTCCAAGGTGCAACTTGATTAGCGATGTAGGCTAGAGCTGGAGAAGACTGATACTCCTTCAATCCCCTCACTGGCAAGATCAAGGAGCTTCCAAGGTGCAACTTGATTAGCGATGTAGGCTCCAGATGGGCAGCTTGTTTCATGGGGGCGACTTCCCAAGGTAGAGAATGCTGGCCCTAAGTAGCAACCAAAACAATCCTGCCTTCATAAACGAAGCCAAGATGAGGGGAGGGACGATGGAGATATAGATGGGCGGTTTGTTTCGTGGGGGGCAACTTCCAAGCCAGAGAATGCTGGTCCTGGGTAGCAACCGAAACAGTCCCACCTTCATAAACGAAGAAATGATGAGGGGAGGGACGATGGAGGTGTTGCACACAAGCCTGGAATGCATTAGCAGTGATGGTGCAACAGGTTGTTGGGAGGTGCTTGAAGAGGACACGGGTGTAGGACAGGGCTTGCTTGCTCACGTTAAATCTTGGTCTGCCTGGTAATGTGGCACCTGCTCACAGCCACTGACAATGAAAAGTCTTCCCTTTGAACCAATTAATACAATATCAAGTTGCCGAGACTTGAAACCCGCGCCTTCAAGCTGATATTCAAGCTGATATTCCCACGTGAGTTGACATGAGATGAATTTCGTAAATTAATATATGAAAAAACCGAATGTGACCCCTAAAAAATGCAGGGTCACTGACACGTGGTCTATCTACGGGCAATAGCCCATAGCAGGCCGATATATAACGTGAGCCGGCCGCATGCCTTTCGTCGCAAGCTAGTTAGTGGTCATGTTCCCTCCCGAGGGCAGCGTATTTTTTGCTCCACGGACTGAAATCGACGGGGCTTCTGGCTGGCATTGCAAGCTTTTTTCCCTTCATGATGTGCCTGAGGAGCCGGGCTCAGTGCAAAACATCCCAACTACCGGCTCTTGATTAGGCTGATGGGGAACCCGGATTCTACCACCTTGTACCTCGTGTATGGCATTAGGTGTCATTTGTAATGAATCAGATGAGTACGAGCTAGACCTGGAAGACGAAGAAGCTCCGTAGGGAGAAAATGAGCTGGACAACCATCGACAGGAACTAGAGGATGAGTCGGAGGAGGAGGAATTAGAGGATGAGCCCGACGAAGTGGAGGAGGAGGAGATTGAGTCAAGCCTAGAGGATGAGTCCGAAGAGGAGGAGTAGATCGAGTCAAACCTCAAGATCCATATCTACTCACTAACCCGTGTGAACGAGCTGCCATGGGAGGAGCTCGTCTAGAAGGAGCCTTTTCCCATGCCTATGCAATACGTGGAGCAATTGGTGTCTCTGTTGTAAACTCAATAATTACGACAATTAATTATGAGGTTAATCATGCGAAATGACATGAAACCTTTTATCGAGTCGGTTCCTCTCTGAAGCTTATGTAGCCACCCTTTTGGGTTCATTTTCAATATACTAGAATACCTATTTTCTCCATGATCTCTCTCACGTCTTTCTGCTGTATTACGAAGTCAGTTTTCTACATGGTATCAGACTAGTTCGCTGCGACACTTGTTGCAATCCAAGGTCGAATTCATCTTGCGACGCAAAAGCTGATCCAGACAGCAACACGTAGAAGGCCAATAATGATGCCATCTCAACTTCGACGGCAGCAGCATCAATGGAAACGACCCGTACCTACAAGATAGATAAGCTTTCTGACAAAAATTATCAAGTTTGGAAATTAAAGATGGAAATATTATTGAGAAATTAAATCTTCTAACCATTTTCAATAGTTCGCGTGCACAGCCTCAAGCAAATAGTCCTCATCTGGCCGATTGGAAAAAGATGGCCTTAGTGCTTGATTGGAGCTCTTGCTTCGCTTAGGTGACTGACAAACACAAGCTGTGAGAACAATGACCACAGTGCTGAAATCTGGAAACACCTAAAAATCATGTATAAACCCACGGACATATTTACCCGTGTGGTTGCATTAAAGCGGTTGATGACCCTCATCCCAAAGGAGGACACTAATATCCCAAAATTTGTGATACTTGGCAATCTGCCATGGATGATGCCCTCATTGCAGGTCTCACCTTTCCAGTTGATCTCCAAGCAATGCTTCTTTTTGCTGCATTACCACCCTCATGGCAGCTATTTGTCACTACACGCGCAAGTGGCCAACTCACATTACCCACCATCATACCTCTCATTTTGCAAGAAAATACTCTTTGCAATACACTTAACAACTCCCCTATAGTGGAAAATAGTTCCATTCTTGCCATGGCTACCACCACTTCTCGAGGGAAACCTCTTACTCAGAAATTTCAACCGCCGTCATATAATCGCCAAAGAAATTTTGCAAAACATTTTTCCCCTAAGGCCAAAACATCCGTATGTACTCTCACCAAACCATATTATTGCAAAAATTGCAATAAAACGGGCCACCTTGCACGAGATTGTTGGCATAATCAATCTCATGTGGGTAAAGGCAAAGCCGGGATGCGACATGCATGGGCTTATTATGTGTCTAACTCGGACCATACCCCACCATCCGAAGAATCTAACCTTATGGATAATATATCTGAGGCTTCCTCCAAGGATGCTCTCCTCGCCTTTGTTGCAACAGACCATTTGTCAGATCCTAACATGACAAATCTATGGGTGCTTAACACTGGTGCTGCCTATCATCTGACTTCTTGTTAGGACTAGTTGCTTAATTATAAGACTCTGGATGTTCCCTTTTATGTTCACTTTGGAAACAACACCATTCAAAAGGTCATAGGTGTTGCCACGACACATATTGAACTTTCAGATGGCAACCTGGTCACTATCTCTGATGTTTATTTTGTGCCCAATATTGCAAAACACCTTCTCTCTGTGAGAACTCACATCTGAAACTACTTCCATCTCCTTCTATCATACCCACTCACTAATTCACCACAAATTACCTTCAGGCAAAACATATATTGTCTCATGTCCTAAATTTGGACGTTTGTATCTCCTAGGACATCATCTGCATATGGCTAAGGTGTACTCTGCTAATGTTTTCAATGAGGGCTATAATTATAGCACCTTGTTCTGGCATTATCGATTAGGTCATCTCAATTTAAACACCATGCACTATATAAGTAACCATAAATTAGCTACTCATTACAAATTGCCCAAACATGCATGAATTCTACTTTGTGAAGGGTGTGTGTTTGGTAAGCTAGCTAATAAATCTTATCCACAAAGATCCTCTCATACCACTAGGCCTCTTCAAATAGTAAACATAGATTTATGCATGGTGCCCACTTGCTCCCTATCTCATAATACCTATTTCATTACTTTCATAGATGATTACACCCGTTTCTCAATTGTCTCATTCCTAAAAGATAAGACAACTGCATCTGTCCTCCACACTTTCAAACAATACCATCAAATGGCCCAAAATCAAACTTGATATGTCCTAGTGGCACTACAATCAGATAATAGTGGGGAGTATGTTTCTTGTGAGTTTCAGGCCTATTGCCAACATCATGGGATCCGAAAACACATCACATTACTGGACAATCCCCAACAAAATGGTTTGGCTGAGTGTAAGAATAGAACGTTGCTTGATGCTTCTCGAGCAATGCTCAAAACTACAAGCCTATCACCTACTTTCTAGGAGGAAGCTGTTATTACAGCTAACTACCTCCAAAACCGCATCTACGTCACTTGTAGCATCCAAGCCATCCCTTTCACTCAATGGTTCGGTACACCGCCTAGCTATGCATCTCTTCACATATTTGGCTATCTTGCCTGTTCATTCTTGCCCCTTGATGATCGACATGAATTGGCAGACCATGCTTTTAAAGCAGTGTTTGTTGGCTCTGATGAGGCTCATGGGGTCAAAGGCTATCACCTATATGAACCACATATAAGAAAATTCTTTTTCTCTCATGTGGTTATCTTTGATGAGGACTCTCTCATCTTAAATCCATTACCGTCTGATTGTCTGTCACCCACACATGCTACCGTACCAGCCCTACCATCTGCATCACCTTCAAATATAGTTGTTTACGTTAAATCTCTTTCTCCACCACATGATACTATGACTTGGCACGTGTCTTAGTGCGATCCAACCCGTGTGGTCAACTCTACACCCCATTCAGTGCCTCAGCTCCATTTGGTTAATCAACTCAACCCACCTATTACACCTGTCGTATTTATGGTCGAACCCAACCTACGTGATGCTCGATCTCCTTCCCTTCGATGAGTGCCTTGGTGTCCATACACTTGTCACCCATTGTCCCCCTACACAAAGACCTTACGACATTCTCCATGCTGTTTCTAATACCTTCAAAGGGTCACAAGCCTAACAATGGCATAATGCCATGGAAGAGGAACTTAAGGCTTTACAATCCAACCATACATGGTCATTGGTCCCTCTCCCACTTGGCAGGAAGCCCATCACCTGCAAATGGCTTCTTTGTCTTAAGCATAATGTAGATGGATCCATCGCACGATACAATGCTCATTTGGTGGCTCGTGGTTTCTCTTAGGTTCTTGGCCTAGACTACAATGAAACTTTTTCGCATGTCCTTTGCCTTACATCACTGCGTGTTCTCCTTGCTATTTCCATGTCGTTAGATCTAGAACTACATCATTTGTGATGTACAGACTGCCTTTCTATATGGAGAACTACCTGAGGAGATATATGCGGAGCATGCTCTATATTATGTTTCCAAGCAATATCCCTTCTATGTTTGTCCCTCCATCGATCGATTTACAGGTTAAAGCAGTCCCCCCCGATTATGGTTCCAACGTTTCAATAATTTGTGATTGCAAATGGATACACTAGGCTCAACAAGTCTAAGCCTAACATCTACATACGACACCACCCTCCCCTCTTGCTAATCATGGCTCACTATGTGGATGACATTGCCATTTTAGGTTCCAACACTATGTTAGTTCAACAGATTATCTCAGAAATCTATGCTTATTTTAATATTATTGATCTTGGACCCTTGTCATACTTTTTAGGTCCTCAAGTACATCCCGTTCATAGCCGTCACATGCTACTTCTTCACCAATCCAAGTTTATCCATGAAATTTTACATACTAGTGGCTTTAGTGCTATTCATCCTACTCCTACTCCCATGTCCACCTCATGAAAGCTTTCTTTGGTTGATTGTCTTCAACAAGCCTTTGACTCATCTTATATGTCCCAGTTTCCATATGGCTCTCTTATAAGCAAAGGGAAATGATTGAAGACAAGAAGTTTGAGTTGGAGCACACTTTCACACATGAAATGTGGATTGATTTCTTGACAAAGCCGTTAGGTGCAGAACAGCATAACAAATGCTGTATAAATATTGGATTATAGAGAATAGAGTCCGAGACTATCCAAAATTATTTTATTTAATTGTCCTAATTAAAGGGGTGTTTTGTAAACTCAATAATTAGGAAAATTAATTATGAGGTCAATTGTGTGAAACAACAAAACCTGTTATAGAGTCGCTTCCTCTCTGAAGCTTAGGTAACACCACAACAAAAAGGATCCATAGACGCACTTGTAGACGCAATATTTGAACTGTGATAAAAAATGTCGGGTACGTTTATTACCGCGTCTACTATTGCGTCTACAATTTCACATCTAAAATCACACTTATAGTCAGAGTTACATGCCCATATAGACGCGCATTGACACGCTATGCAAATATATAATCATGTTTATAAAAAGTTGAATTTATTTATATTGTGTGTCTATACATGCGTGTACCTACGTCTAAAAAAGCATTTACTGTGCAAGGTTTTGACGAGAATAGACATGCATTTATCCTGCAATTTAGACGCGCTGATAGACGCACAAAACAGAGGTATGAAAAAAAAACCAGAGAGCAAGCCACATGCTCTCTGGTTTTTTTCCCCCCCATCAACATCAAATTGTATGCTTAGGGAAAACAAATAAAGTTTATTTCGAAGATTTTTGTACTGAAAACAAAACAATGTATGTAAAACACAAAATTTCATATATATAGATGAAATATTTTTACATGATGAATTCTAGTGCTTGTGACCTCAAGCATGGTCATGGTCGCAAGCACTAGTAATACATATCAAAAATGAAAATTATAAGCCAAGGGGAGGCATGCATGCATGGGCCTCCTCTACATCTCCTCAGAAGAGGCATCATCATCGCTACCACCACTGCTGCCTGTGCCGCTGCCGTTGTCGCCATCGCTACTGCTAGTCCCCCCTTTGTTATCCTCAACTGCATCACGGTTTGCCTACACAAAGGATTAAGGTATATAAATACCATTACAAACAATAAATTAGAGTTACCTATACTTTTCATGTAAAAAATAAAACATACCTCTTCTGGTTGTAGAATCCTCATGGCACGATTCTATTGCTCCTCCGTGATGAGTCCCTCCTCGTAGAAATCCTACCAAGTGGACGCCGGGTTATGACCTCGATGGTAGCCAACCTCTCTAGGAGTAGGCATCCTACCAACGATATGATACTACAAAACAATTTGAACATACAATGTATTAGAACACACTACATAATGAAATGAAACAAAGTAAAAATTTTAATTGATTAAAAAAATCAAATAATACTTACAAACTTAGCCTCCCATGACTCCCTGCCACCCGATCCATAATGCGACGATCCCATGGTTGCCATCTAGATACGTTGCATCTCTGCATGCTGGTGACTTGTTATTTTCTCAGCTGCTCTCTTCTTGGCCTCTTTCCACT